>NC_143085.1:25553500-26269500 GCF_052426305.1 Pelodiscus sinensis
ATGTAACAGCTCATTTTCACATCTATTGAATATATATACATTTTAGAGTTGGTGGAAAAACAAGAGCTCTATCCATGGCAATATAAATATTGCCATAATCCATTAGGCTGAGAGGTACTTTGAAGGATGGTACAAGAAACTCCCCCATTTAACAATTATGGAATAGCCTATCTACTGGGGAAGTTTCTATCTGACCATAATTTTATATTTATATCATAAAACATAAGGTTTCCATATATATTTCTTATCTACTGCAGTGGTGAATATTTTCATCACAGAATGCATTTGCATGTATGTATCAGTTTCTATTTGTTTTTTTCTCAGAATTGACTGTCCTCAAGAATTTTTATGTAAACACAGTAATAAAAAATGCCCCACTAGCAAGATCTATAAATTAGAGTTAAACATTTAAAAAATGCTCAGGAAGAACGTTGAAGGTATTTTTCCTCCCTAAGTTTCAGGTTATATTTTTGCTTTCTCATCATTTGTCATGACATGCCTGTAACCACAATTTACTATTGTTGCTGGGTTTTTTTAGTTCTGCTGAAAGTATCAATGCAAACTTTAATTGGTTTCACCCTATGTCGAGAGTGACATTTCACTCGTCTACGGGATGTGTTTGTTAATTAACACACTTTTGAGTATTTATTTAAGGAACAATACCCACGTGCTGTCTATTGTGCAAATGAAGCCTGTTGTGTTGGGCATGATGGTGACAAGTGATCTCCCTTTAAAAAAAAAATGTTTTCAAAGGAATTGAGCTCTGCTGGAAAGGAGCAGATTGCTCTCATCTCTTCAACTTCCTCTGTGTGTACATGAGGGGTAGTCTCTGGCTGGTTTGTCTGTCTGGACGAGATTGTTCCAACTTTTGCTTGGTGGTGCAGTGGTATAAGAACTGCCCTAGCTGCATATTCCCCTGCTCAGCTTGCTCAGTTCTTGAATAGCCAGGGTTAGAGACTAATTACCCGTCCCTCTCCTCCTTGCAGGACTTTGGAAAAGCCAGAGCAAGGTCAGACAGAGAAGAATCCACCTCAGGATTTTTTCACGAGTGCTTCATATGTTGATGGTGTAATGTAATTAGACCAGGGGTGGGCAGTAAGTGGCCCAGGGGCTGGATGCGGTTTGCCAGGGTTAGTCCCTGGTGGGCTGCCAGCACTTTATTTGCCTGTTCAAGAGGCCCACCAGGGGCTAACCCTGGTGAACTGTATATGGCGTATAGGCCTCTTAAGGTATGTCTAAAATACAGGGGGGGGGTTTCCGAAAAAAAGTAGCCTTTTTTTAAAAAAAGACTTCCCCTGCGCCTAGACTGCTGCCGTGTTTTTTCGAAAGCAAATCGAAAGAACGCAGTTTTTTCAACTGCGGAAAACCTCGTTTTATGAGGAAGAATGCCTTTTTTTGAAAGAGCTCTTTTGAAAAAAGGTGCTACGTAACGCAAACTGTGCTGTTTCGAAAGAGAACATCCAGACTGCCTGGGTGCTCTCTTTTGAAAAAGCGGCTTGCTCTTTCGAAAATACTGGTTGTAGTCTAGATGCTTTTTTTCGAAAGAGGCTTTTTCAAAAGTATCTTTCAAAAAGGCCTCTTTTGAAAGAGGCTTGCATTCTAGACATAGCCTTATTGTTCACCCCTGAATTAGACTGTTTCTCCAATAATTCTGTTTCAGTGGAGATCCCTCTCATGCTTCTGCTGGATGATTCAGAGCAAGTTCCCTGCAGCCTCTCTCTGCTTTCCCCTCTCAGTAAGTGTTCTGTAGCTAATTAGAAAAAAAAGATTGATTTATTTTGAAATTGCCTGATAGCTCAACACTCCTAACATTTGGTACCATTGGCTCCAAAAATCACTGGAAGGGGTGGCCCATGGTGCATCCATTACAATTAAGAAAAGCAAAGATCTAGTGGGCTGGCAGAACAAAATAAATTCAAAGACTAGCTAGTCTATGTTCAAAGCAATGTTGTCTTGTAGATTTACCTGATGTTTATGGTCAGTAATGCCTTCTGTGCAGCAAGGCATATATATATGCACATTAATAACACTGTCTACTATAAATTAACATGACTTCCTGCTTCCAGATTAGTCATCTTTAGGTTTCAAACAGCTATAAAGTACAGATTAATGATTCATATTTTATCTCAACTGCTCAGTCTTGCATATTTCTGGTTGTCTCTTTCCCCTGCCACCAGTTGTGCACATCTATCTGAAAGCGGAGTTATTCTGTACTAAAAATAAAATTAAAAAGGCCCCAGGGTTTCTGCTTCTGTTGCATTTGCTATTGCTCACCCTTTCCAGTCCGTGAGCAATCATCATTTAACAACAAAATGAAGTAAGATATCCTGAGACGAAGGGGGGGAGGGGAAAAGCACTTGACTGCAGAATGCATTTTACTGTAAATCATGCCGGCAGAGTGAGACATAATGATTAGAATGCAGGTGTGACATTCTTTTACACTGTATAGTCATCTAATATTGGTTGCCATAAACACTATAAATCAATGCACAATGTAACAGTATGATGCAGTTAAAAACAGCAGAATCTGAGCCAGATGCAAGCTGCCAGCAATAAAACATTTTACCTCTACCTCAGTCACTTGTTTACAGCTTGCTTGCCAGCTTTCTAAACTTTCTTGAGGCTCACGCTTGACATCAATTGGTGCAGCAAAGATAACATAAAAGAAGAGGGAAACAGGCTTCCTAGCAGTTGAACTTGGTCAAATAGCTTCTGGTGAGCCAGGAGAAAAACTGATTGCTGTCACATCTTAAAAATTGCTGTATAATTCTCCGCCCCCTCCTCCCCTGTCTCTTAAGATCAATTTGAAGAGAACTGAGGGCCAGTTCAATGGCTGACCCTGAAAATTCATCTGAAGATATTAAAACTCAGTTCCTCACTATTTCTGCTTCCCAGAGATGCCAAAGACTTTTCTCAAAAGTTAGAGGTGTTTGCCTGAGAGTCATGACCACAAACCAGGAAGAGACAGGACCAACCTCATCGTTAACATTTGTACTGTGTTCAGATAAGCATACAAGAGTTCAGGCTTTCATACCAAAGTGTATTCACAACAGCTTTGTCCCTTTAATCTAGTACTTTTTTGCTGGCTTAAGAGAGAAGTCACTCTTGTAAGATTCCAGTACTTCCTGTCCCTTCTGTGTTTAAAAATATCACGACAATGGCCTTTTGCTCTATTTTACTAGTAATATTTTAGACCTTTTTAGGACCCTATTCAAAAATATACTTATGTGCTTTCCTGAATCAAGTTCTAGAATGTTTAAAAGTTATGTTTTAAAAACAACATAGAATATTTTCAGAAAAGCTTAATTTGGATTTGCCTCTATAAATGTGAAAGAAGACTCTTATCTGACTAGGATCTCTCACCCTTGGTAAGTATACTCCTACAACTTAAATTCTCTAAGGCATTCTTTTGCCTCTTATCTATAAACACTGTAGTGTTGCTGATGCTCTTTTAATGGATGCCATGTTCTACCCCAGAGGTGTCTGCATTTTATAGGTTAGTGAATTGCAATAAACCCTATGTGTAGCCTGAAATTCTAAAACATGCTTTGCGGACGGTGAAAGGCACTCTACAGGATAATCAAATCTAATGATAAATGAGCAAAGCCAGCACTGAAATGTGTGTTTATAACATACAGCAATATGAGACATCTGCATAGGAGGTTGATGCACCAGCTTTCAACTTCTGACTTCTTGTTTGGTGACAGGTCTGGACTGCAAAGTCTGAATGAGTTCTGTAGAGACTTCTGCTACCAACCCTGCTGCCTCTGCCCTGCTTCCTAGGATTTCTGTGGAGCTCTGCTGAGATCCCTTTCCTTCGAAACATGTCACCCATTTTAAAGTTCCATTTCAAAAAAAAGCAGCAGCCATGTTTATGCTAATGAAGCACGGGATATTTAAATCCCCTCTTCATTAGCAATTTCGACATGCCTAATCTACATCTCTCTGTTGGCAGAGAGGCGTAGTCTAGACACACCCTATAACTTGAGACCATCGCTCCTTGTTCTGCCATCCATCACTACTGAAAACAGCCTCTCTCTATCCTTTTTGGAACCTTCCTTCGGGAAGTTGAAGACTGCTATCAAATCTCCCCTCACTCTTCTCTAAATAAGAAGAATAAATAAGACCAAATCTCTCAGACTCTCCTTGTAGGTCATGTGCTCCAACCCCCTAATCATTTTGGTTGCCCTCCGCTGGACCCTCTCCAATGCATCCACATCCTTTCAGTAGTGGGGGGCCCAGAATTGGACACAATATTCTAGATGTGGCCTCACCAGAGCTGAATAAAGGGGAATAATCACTTCTCTAGATCTACTAGCAATGCTCCTCCTAATGCACCCTAATATGCCATTAGCCTTCTTGGCTTTAAGGGCACACTGTTGACTCATATCCAGCTTCTCGTCCACTGTAATCCCCAAATCCTTTTCTGCTGGCCTACTACTTAGCCATTTGGTCGCTAGCCTGTAACAGTGCTTGGGACTATGCACTTGTCCTTGTTGAACCTTATCAGATTTCTTTTGGCCCAATCCTCCAATTTGTTTAGATCACTCTGGACCTTATTCCTGCCCTCCAACCTCTCCCCCTAACTTAGTGTCAGCCACAAACTTGCTGAGGGTGCAATCCATCTGCACATCCAGGTCATTAATAAAAATATTGAACAAAACCATCCCTAGAACCGATCCTTGGTACATGCCACTTTAAACTGACCACTAAGCAGACATCGAGCATTGATCACTCCCCACTGAGCCTGAAAATCTAGCAACCTTTTATCTACCTTACAGTCCATTTATCCAACCCATTCTTCCTTAACTAGCTATCAAGAATATTGTGGTAAACCGTATCAAAAGCTTTGATAAAGTCAAGGTATATCATCACATCTACCAACTTTCCCATACCCACAGAGCCAGTTATCTCATCATAGAAGCTAATCAGATTGGTCAGGCACGACTTGCCTTTGGTGAATCCATGCTGACTATTCCTGATTACTTTCTGCTCTTCCAAGTGCTTCAAAATGGAATCCTTGAGGATCCGCTCCATGATTTTTCCAGGGACTGAGTTAAGTCTGACTGGTCTGAGATTCCCTGGATTATCCTTCTTTCCTTTTTTAAAGTCTGATTTTCTGAAGTCCAGGGTGTGTATTTTGCTGCTCTCCTTTTTTCCTTTTCTCAGGATCCTGAAATCTTCCATTTCATAATCATTGCTGCCCAGGTTGCCACCCACATCTACTTTCCCTACTAGTTTCTCCTTGTTTCTCAGCGGTAGGTCAAGCTGTACATAGCCCTGGTCGGTTCCCTCAGCACTTGTACCAGGAAGTTATCCCCAACATTCTCCAAAAACTTCCTGGATTGTCTGTGTAATGCTGTATTGGTCTCCCAACAGATGTCAGGGTGATTAAAGTCCCCCATGAGAACCAGGGCCTGTGATCTGGAAGCTTCTCTTTGTTGTCTGAAAAAAGCCTTGTTTATTTCATCCACCTTATCTGGTGGTCTATAGAAGATACCAACCACAATATCACCTCTGTTGCTCCCACCTCTTAACATAACCCGAAGTCTCTCAACAAGCTTTTCACCCTCTGTATACTAGAGCTCTGAGCAATCATACTGCTGTCTTACATACAGCACAATTCCTCCTTTTCTCCCCTGCCTGTTCTTTCTGAACAGTTTATACACTTCCATGACAGTGCTCCAGTCATGTGAGTCATCCCACCAAGTTTCAGTTACTCCAATCAAATCCTAGTTCTTTGACTGTGCCAGGGTGTCTAATTCTTCCTGTTTGTTTCCCAGGCTTCTTTCGTTCGTGTACAAACACATTACATAACTAGTCAATTGCCCTACCTTCTCCATTCGAATCAGGGGTCCTCCTTTGTTGCTCCTTCCTCCTTGTATTTCTTCCAGGTATCCCACTTCCTCACTTATTTCCTCACTTAGTTTAGGTCATCATCCCCTAATAAACCTAGTTTAAAGCCCTCCTCACTAGGTTTTCAAGCCTGCCTGTGAAGATGCTCTTTCCTCTTTTTGGTTAGGTGGATCCCACCACTTCCTAGCAATCCTTGTGCCTGGAACAGAGTCCCATGGTCGAAGAAACCAAAGGCCTCTCTTTGATACAACCTTCACAACCACACATTTACTTCCACAATTCAACGATCTCTAACTGGACCTTTTCATTGGACAAGAACACCACTTGCATTTCAGATTCCTTGATCCTTCTTCCCAGTGCTACATAATCTTCAGTGACCTGCTCAAGGTCATTTTTGGCCATATCGTTAGTTCCTACATGGAGAAGCAGGAAGGGGTAGTGATCCAAAGGTTTGATAAGTCTTGGAAGACTCTTGATCACATCCTGAATTCTAACTCCTAGTAAACAGCACACTTCTGGATGGCAGATGGATGACTCTGTCCTTCTTAGGAGGGAGTCCCCAACCACCACCACCCATCTTCTTGGGGGTTGTGGTTGTGGATTATAGGACTACGCATCCCATGCCTTCCGATCAATAGGGCCTCCTTCTGATCTCTTCTCTGAGAGGTCTCTGCCAAAGCGTTCTCCACTGTAGTGAAAGCAGTTACTTACCTCTACCGGAACTGGGGATACATGAGTTGGCTTTCTTCTCCTGGAGGTTACATGCTGCCAGTTTTCTTCCTTGTTCTGTGCTGCCCTCACTGGTTCTTCAGCCTTCAGTGCCTGTGGTATTAAATACTGCCTTTTGTTGAGGAAGTCTTCATCGTCTCTGATGGTTGATACTTGGGCCTCAAGCCCTCTAATTTTTTCTTCCAAAATGGCAACCAGCTTGCACTTAGTGCAGATGAAATCCCTTCTATCTTCTGGGAGGAAGACAAACATGGCATGTGCTGTGCAGGTAACGACAGCAGGCCTATCACAATCCATACTTGTTTTTCTTCAGAGAGATTCCTCAGATGTTTTTAATGCCTCCTTGAAGGGCAAAAGAGAAACAAAATGCAAGAAAAAGACCAAACCTATGGAGTTTCCCCCAAGGTGAACTCCCAGGCAAATTCCTCTGTTGGTTGCTGACCTTTTTCACTCTATTTGTCTTTTTATATGGCTGCTGGCTGTTCAAAGCCTTGCCTTTAATCAAATCAACTTTTGAAGGCCCACCTGGAACAGAGCACTCCCAAGTCACACTTTTTAAATTTTTCAAACTGCTGCTCTTTTCAAACGGCCAAACACACAGTCCAACAAATGCTCACAGCCAGACAGACTCTTGGATATTCACGCCACCAGCTCACAACACAGCCCCCCAAAAGCTATACTTACCTGAACTGCTCTTGGACATTTCCCAGGCAAACTCCTCTGTTGGCTGCTGCCCTTGTTGCTGGGTCCAGCTTGCAGGGAGAGCAAGCAGGTCCACATGCTGCTTCTCCCTCTCCCCCCGATTGCGGGAACAGCAGTACTCAGATGTGCTGCATGGAGGCTTTCCCTGCTGTTCCCATTGGTTGGACATAGAGGCTGGGAGTAGTTGTGTAGAGGGACTCAAAACCTTGATTGCAACAGAGCACAGCCTGCACTCAGGTGCAGGACCCCACACCTGGCCCTACTACCAGGAGATTCACACATCCTGGGGGGTGGGAAAACATCTTTACTACACATCCTGGTGAACTCCTGGGAAATGAGCAGGAGGGCCAGAGCCGGCCAGAAGAGGAGGAGACCATCACCCTGTCCTTGGAGCTGGTGCAGATCAGCCAGGATGTCTCCCAGACCTCCTCAGAAGCCTGGGAGGGATTTTCAGGTGAGTTGTCTCACACACAGAGGGGGCACACAGAGAGTGGGGGTTGGGTGTCGCTTGGACTGCTCAGGCTGCACATTATGCTCTGGTCCGTGCATGTGCAGCCATGTGCAAAGTGAGTATGTGGCATGCATACTCTAAACATGTCTAGGATCTTGCTGCCAGGCTTAGGGGAGGCTACACAAGTCCTGCCCCTGGGGGTAGCACACACAGCTGGAAGCAGGCTAGTCACAAGGGTGCAGGCACAACCCCAAACAGACTGACGAGTGCCTCACACAGCACACAGGTATGCCTGCACATGCGAGGCAGCAGCCACTCCCACAGACAGCACAGCGAGCTGCAGCTGAATGTGCGGGCCCCAGGGAGGGCCAGGCTGCTCCCATCTCCTCTGCCGCCCTTGAGGGGATCCCACTGTGGCCAGACACTTCCCTTGTCTGCCTGTCCATGGTGTGTGTGTGGGGGGGGACGAGGGGGGGGGAGAAGTGGCACATCAGGGCCCCTGTGAGACAGGGCGTGCTAAGCAGGCCACACATGGCCTTGCACCTGAAATATCCCCCTTCTCTGGGCCACGGACAATTGGTCACTGCTCACAGTGGAGGGCGCAGCCTCAGGGACAGTGTCTGCAGGAATTTCTGACCACCTCTCCCTCCTGTGTGTTCTTCACAGCCGGACCAGCCAGGACTGAGGGCCAAGCCACACCACCGCAGCCAGAGCCCAGGGGATCCACAATGCACCAGGGTTCAGGAGGACCACAAAGAGGGTTGCCAGAAGGAGCTCGGGGTCCAGGTCCTCCAGCAACAGGAAGGCATCTGGCAGAAAGTGCTGCAAAAACTGCAGCATGGCCATGTGGGGCCATCGCATGCCCAGGAGCAGTTCCCGTTCCATGACACAAAGGAAAAAGCTGTGGAGTTCAAAAAAAAAGAAGAGGGCAACCGCAGCAGATACTTCTGAGGCTGTGCTGTCCCTTGAAGAGGCAAGCACTCAGCAGAAACAGAGAAATAGCTGTCCGGGGGAGAGGGGGGGTCCCTTTAAGTGTGTGTCTCTGCAGGGTTCCGGCAATAGCACTCGGAAGCAACTGGTGACCTAAAACCCCGTTTGAACTGGTTCCAGGTGGTCTTTTATGCTAGAGAGCATCTGATCTGTCTCGATACTCTCTTTTGCAAAAGTGCATTGCTTTTTCAATGTGCTTTTGTGTGTGGATGCGCTCTTGCGCAATAAGTTTTTCCGAAAGATCTCTTCCAATAAAAGCTTCTTGCATGAGAAGCTTTCAGTCTAGATGTAGCCAGAGTCTAACACGGCTCACAAAAGCTACTAACCCCAATACCCAAAAGAGTTAATCTGGACCATGGGAAGCCCGGAACCTTAGTCCTCCCTGTCCCTTCTCCTTCTGTGAATCTGGAGTGCCAGGGAATTGTTTCTCATTTGGGAGCCACATCAGTAAGGATTGGTTTCTTTTTTTGTTTTTGTGAGGGTTTTTTTTCTTTGCCTCTCACTGTTGTGTGGCCACCAACTGATTTTTTTTTTCTGTGAATCAGAGGCTTATGACCCAAAAAAGATTCCCAGTCCCTGCCATAAAGACAATGTTGAAATCTTTTGATTTGGACATACATTTTTATATGTTACTGTATTTTAAACAAATTTTGGTAAACTAACATGATAAAGTTAAAGCACTCTTTAATTATTTTGATTTTGACTAATAATATTTCCTTTCTTAATAGTTATGTACACTCTCTTATGTGATAGCTCAGGTAGCCTCATATGAATAATTCAGTATTTAAGGTATTTTGAGATAAGAGAAGGCATTTTGACATCATGGGTGGTTGGCTGATGGTCCATGGAAAGGTTTTCATTGAGAGGATAGGACAAAAACTTTGAGAATCCCTGTTCTATATCATAATGAAAAAGTCCCACACAGGGCTGCTCACAAAGGTGAGTGGGGGGAGGCAAAAGGATCAGTCGCCCTGGGGCCTGATGATTTAAAGAGGCCTGGTGCTCCCAGCTGTCTCTACCATGACTACCTCAGTAACTGCAGTGGCTGAAGCCCTGGACTCTTTAAATCACCAGAGAAGTGTGTGCCCTATGGCCCCAGAAGTACCACGCCTGCCCACAGAAGGGGCAAAGGGGAGGTAAAAGGGACAATTGCCCAGGGACCTGGCAATTCAAAAGGCTGTGGCAGCAGCTGGAGCCCCAGATCCCTTTAATTTGTGGTTAGAGGACTCCACCAGGCATGCCACACAGCTCTGAAGGCTTGGATGATGGGGCCCAGCAGCATATTCTCAGCCGTGCTGAGGGCTGGCTGCCACAGCCCTGTCCCTTCCACCCGAGGTCCTTCCCCTTTTGAGGACATGGAGCCGGGGAGCCCCCACACCATGGTGGCTGTTGCCTCTGATGAGTGGTGCTGAAGGGCTACCTATGAGAGGCTAGGCTGCAGTCCTACCTTTTCTGCTACAACCTTGCCCCTTCTGGGGAGCTCAGAGCCAGTTTCCCCAAGGAGCCACCAAAGTCTGATCAGTCCTTGTTCCACAGTCTGAGCCCACGAGCCCATGTCAGCTGGCATAGACCAGCCACTGGTGTTTAATTGCACAGTAGACAATATCTCATTAGTGACTTGCTTTCATAATACCATACTCAGGCAAGCTAGGCCTGTTCAGAGTTCACAGTTTGTCATCTGTTACTGAGAACCAGTCTGTGGTCTGATTGTTCAGCTAATACAGGGTTTATGAAGTCAGAAGTTCTTTACTCTCTGGGCAGATCTGAATCCCTGACCTCAGGTGTAAATGGGACACTTCCTTATAAAGACAAGCAGATTACTGAAAATAAAAACAAAGACAACTCTACTGTTTTTAATTAAAAATGGAGATAAAGAATGCTTGAAGCTGTGGTTAGAATTAGGACTGATGAAAGACTGACAAACTGGACATAGGACAGCAAGAAAATGTTGGTTGATAATCTCATAAGATGATAACAACAGTTGATTTTCATAAATGCTGCTAACAGATACCTATGTACCTCGGTAAAGCAGTAGTGGGGATCTTTCAGCACTAACAGGATCAAACTTTATCTTTGTAGGAGGTTTGAAAAGGATCACTTTTTTCTCAGTGCTACAACAGTCAAATATTTGTATTAAGCATTCGTGAGAGAGCTGACATAGAAAAGTAGCAGCAGAAGTAGTTCAAAATAGCAGTCTACCCTCAGGGCATAGGTTGACCAGAGTCATCTCGCTCTTATGTCATAAATAATGCTTCTACCTTTAGTGTTTCTTTGGATAAGTGTGGTGACTTGACATCCTGCTAGAGTCTTAAGGGGGGAATTGTTTGCAAGTTCAGAGAGCTTTACTTCTAACACATGTTGTTCAGCTCAGCTCTTATTAATCTCAGCTATTGTTTTTCTATCTTATTCTTTAGGCCTGACCCCAAATGACTGATGTTTTAAAAACAGCTCTACCCCAAACAACAATAAACTATGTTGATCTTTTTGTACATATTGTTGGGAAGGTTTCCTTTTTGTTTTGACATTCTTAGAACATGAATTCTAATTAGATTTTTCAGTCTTAGCAAGGTGAACTAGGAAGATTAAGAGACTTCACTGGGTAGTATGGCAATGGTTTTAAAAGGTGGACCACTATAGTTAAGCTCTCAAATCTCTGAGTGGGTCCCAATTCATTTAATTACTTAATAACATACTTAACTTCAAGTCAAATAATAGGACTTTTAAGACCAATGGGACGTCAGTAGAATATTTTAAAGCAAAATTATATAACTGTAAGGGATCTTGAGAGGTCATCTAATCTAATCCTCTTGACTCTTGGCAGGACTAAATATTATCTAGACCAATGGTGGGCAACTATCTGCAGATATGTCTGCCCACAGCTCCCATTGGTGGCAGTTCACCATTTCTGGAAATAAAAGCCATGGGAACTATCACAGACCTCAGGACTCATTAACCACTGCTTTCCACTGCTCTCATTGGCTGGGAATGGTGAATTGTGGCCAATGGGAGCTGTGGGTGGCCATATCCGTAGAAGCAAAGGAAGAAGCCTATCTGGTAGTCCATCAAGGGCTTACCCTGATGAGCGGGTTTGCAGGTTGCTCACCACTGATTTAGACCATCCCTGGCAGGTATTTGCCTAACCTGCTCTTAAAAATTTTACAGCTTCTCTAGGCAATTTATTTCAGTGCTTAACTATCCTGACAGGAAGTTTTTCCTGAGTTCCAGCTTAAACCACCTTTGCTTCTTTGAGACACAGCCTCCCAGTCATCTTGGACCTCCTTGCCATTTATTCCAGGCTGTGCCTTGGTCAAGCATCGTATTGTTGCTGACATGCAATGGCATCTCCATGTAAAACGCTATTATGCACAGGCTCTTTCTTGGATAAATGCCTCCAATTACTCCTCTTTTCATGACTCATGATGACTCAAGTCCTTCGGTGATCAGCAAGTGACAATGGGAGCAGGCTTGTGTGGCTGGAAGCCTCTAGTCACAACCTGGCACAGAAGTGGCAGCTCCAAGAATGTTGTTGCACACTTGGATGAGAGAGAAGTGTGCCCAGCAGCTGTAGCTGTGACTGACCATGGTCTTATTATAATGAACACCCTGTTCTGGTAGAACAACCATTTCAAGACCTCCCAGTGACACCCACGATCGGGACACTGGCACCTTCTTGATTATGTCATTGTCCAGTCTCGGGACCGTGCTGATGTCCACATTACTCAAACTATGATCAATGCTGATGACTGCTGCACTGACAACTGACTAATACATTCCATTATGTTACTCGAACTAGCACCTCACCCAAAAAAACCACCACGAGAAGATCAACATGGGGGCTTTAAAGGATCCTGAGATGAGGCTTATCTTCCAACAAAGCCTTAGTGACAAGCTATGTAACCAACATCCACCAGAGAATTGTCTCCAGGCATGGTCCTTTCTGAAAATTGCTGTCCTGGAAGCCTGTGATGAAACCCTTGAATACACCAAGAGAAGGAATCATGATTGGTTTCATACTAATGATCAGAGCATTCCAAGCTTGGAATAGCAATTCCTCATCTCAGCAGAAAAAAACATGATTTTAAGCTGCAAGGCTGAAGTCCAACAAAGAATGAGAGTCCTTAAAAACAACTGGTGGCGAGACAAAGCAAAGGAAATACAGCCCTATGCTGACACCAACAATAGTCGGGGGTTGTTTAATGCTGTTAAGGCAATTTATGGACTGTCAAGACCACTTTGTGATCAACAGATAGGACATCACTTATGAAGACCAAAGATGGCATCAAGAGCTGGTGGCAGGAACACTTCAGCCATCTGTTCAACCATGATGCAACTGTTGACAACAGCATTTTCAGTGTGATCATAAGTCTACCTGTCTGTGTCGATATGGATTGTGACCCTTCCACCTGTGAGGGCCAAGTAGCCACAAAAAACCAAAAATACAAAAGGTAACAGGCATCCCTGTTGCCATGCCTATACTCCCTCATTGTGATGGTCTGGAGAGAGGAAACTGTACCTAGAAGAAACCGAGATGCCATCATAGTGACCATCTTTAAGAAAGGTGATGGGACAGACTGTGGAAACTACCTGGTGATCTCCCTGCTTTCAACCGCAGGTAAAATTCTCACTTGAGTCCTTCTGAATTGTCTCCTACTGGCTGAAGAAGTCTTTCCAGAGTCACAATATGGCTTCCAACCAGGGCGAGCAATGATTGATATGATCTTTTCTGATTCCCTAATACATGAAAAGTGTTGGGACCAACATCGGCCTCTGTATATGGCATTCTTCGATTTGATGAAAGCATTTGACTTGTCAACCATGAGACCTTCTGGAAGATCCTGTGACACTTTGCTTCTCCACCAAAACGTGTCTGTATTATATGTCTCTTATATGACAGCATGCAAGCCATGATACTCAATAATGGCAATGCAACTGAATCAATTGCTGTAAGGACTGGAGTCAAACAAGGGTGTGTGATAGCTCCTACATTATTTAATATCTTTTTGACAATCATGCTCCAGATTATTAGAGATGACCTCCCAGGAGGAGTTGAAATAACCTACAAGATGGATGGTAGTCTCTTCAATCTGGACCGCTTCAGAGCAAGACCAAGACCACAATAATATCAGTGGTAGAACTCCTATACATTGATGATGCCTACGTCAGTGCCACCCCAGAAGATGGGCTCCAAGCAATCGTCAATATTTTTGCCATGGCCTACCATAGGTTGGGACTGACTCTCAATGCACGAAAGACTAAGGTTCTCTTTTAGCCAGCACCTGCCATACTGTTATCTGAACCAACCATCATGGCACACGACCATGTGCTGGAGAATGTCAACAACTTCCCTTATCTTGGAAGCTATCTGTCTAATAATGCTGACATCGATGATGAAATCCACCATCAAATCCCCAATGCCAGCGCAGCTTCTGAACATTTACAGAGGCGAGTCTTCACTGACCGTGACATCAAAAGGCAGACCAAGGTTAATGTCTACTATGCCGCAGGCATCACAATGTTGCTGTATGGAGCTGAAGCCTGGACTCCCTATAGAAGACATATTAAAGATCTGGAGAAATTCTACCAAAGGTACCTGAGTAGAATATTGGGCATCATGTGGCAGGATAGACAGACCAATGTTAGTGTCTTCACAGAGGCTGACTCTTGCAGCGTTGAGGCAATAGTTGCCCACAGGCAGCTATGATGGTCTGGTCACATGGTCAGGATACCTGACACACACTTTCCTAAACAGATGTTCTACAGCTGTGGACCGTGTGACAGGTTTTGTCCGGGCACGAGCCCGGGGTCTCTCCAGCGAGCAGGACCCCGGCCTAGCGAGCCCCCTGTCTTGAATGTACGGTCCCTAAGACTGGGCGCGAGCAACCGTCCAGACTGACCTTAGGGCGGAAGGTGCCCAGCGAGCTCCCCGCTGACTCCCGGCTGCTAGTCACAGGAGCCTCAGTTTCCCTTCTCCGACTCTGTCAGCTCGTTGTTCGTGTCTCCTTTCCTTCTCCTTTGCTTCCCCTGCCTGGCTTACCAGGGCCTTTCCAGGGCGGCCTGGGGGGGCTAGAGGTACCCGGGCCCGCCCTCTCCACCAGGTCCCAGCCCGGGGCCCTAAGGTTTCGGGTGAACACCCTCACCCGGCTGACAGGGTCCCACCCCGTAACTCGTCAGCCCACGGCCTCCAAAATGGCCTTGCCCCGGGCTGCTTCCTAGCCACCCCCCCCCCGTTTGCTGCTTCCACTTCCGATGTGCTGTCCCTTACCTCCTCCTAGGGGTTCCACCGGTATTCTCCCAGTCTCTCCCCCGGGGAAGGGGTCGTCCATTGCCACTGCGGAGGGAGGCACCGCTTTGGCCACTCCCCCCCCCCCCCCGGCTCCCTTGAAGGCTGCTTTTGAGCCTCCCACCGGAGACTGCATCCTCAGGTCCGCCCCCACGCCCAGCGTCCTGCCGGCGGGGTGTCCGGCTGGAGGCCCCGCCCCCGTGACTCAGGCAGGCGGAACGTTCGCCCGGCTCCCCTGCGTCCGCCCCCGCTGCCCAGTCTCCGTGCCTTGGGGATTCGTGGGGCTGCCCTTCCGGGCTGGCTGCCCCCAGCACTGCCCTCCTTGCGGCGATCGCCGGCGCAGGCGCTATCCACCTCTCAGCATGGCCCGTCACAGACTGGGACAAGGTCTTGTGGTGAGCAGAGAAATCGCTACAACATTGTTCTTAAGTCCACCTTGGTAAAGTGCAGCATTGATGCTGACAGCTGGGAGAGGCAGGTGAAGGATCGGGTAACCTGGAGGACCACCATCAAGAATGGTGCCCAACACTTTGAGGTCAAGCAATGTCTCCATGAAGAAGATCAGACAGCGCAACATAAGGAGCGTGTTCTGGCCTGTATTGGTGTCACTGGTGTCAGCATCACTGGAGACAGAGATCTCATATGCAGCCACTGCCAGGGAGTGTTCCTTGCCACAACTGGCTTAATTTATCATCTACGCATTCATCAGTTATAGGCATCCAAGAGAAAATCTTACTCAATTCGAGGGATCCCAGAGATATATATGCTTGTGATTACAAGTAAGTATGCTACTTCATTTCAATTAATACAAGTGCTGTGTTTTTGAGCTGAACTAAGCATCATCTTGTCACATGCTGTTTAAATATTGACAAAAATACTCATTAAGACCCTGTACACACTGAAAAGTATATTCGGTCTATAAACAGGGAAACACTAACTATTGAATATTAGTCACTTATAGCCTCTGGGATTGAGGAAATTGTTAAAAAATGTAGTTTGCAATGGAGGGCAGCAGCATTAATTTTCAACTTTGACTTGCATAACATTGCCAGGGGTGTTATGCCGGCTGCCAAGTCCTTTGGTACAAATCAATAGATGCTCAATGTGTTTCTATTGTATAGTCCATTTGTACATTTTCACCTTTGAAGTCATGTCATCAATACAATCTTGAATGAATACTACAGCATCCAACTGCAATTTGTTTCCTAAATAGCACTGGTGCCAGGGTAGATTGAACATATGAGTTTTACTTTTTTTGTAATGTAAGACAGAGATTTCGAGGTGTATATGTGTGCTGCTAGCAATCTATCAATCATTGTATTTTGTCCTCTCAGGCTAATCTCAACATATTCTTTTCCCAGTAGTGCTGACTGGGGTAGTATCAGTCTTAGGACAGGTAATTGCCTACTGAAGTAGTTCAATAAGAACTTCAGCTACTAGTAAAAGGCATTCAAAATTTTATGAAATGAATTATATTCTCGTTTTAGTTGTGCAGAATCCCATTTGTGGCAATACAATTATGTTAATAGAATTTGGCCAGTTAGGCTACATCTACATAGCAAGCTTCTTTCAGAATAAGGTTTTCCGGAAGAGATCTTCCTGAAAAGTTTATTTCAAAATAGAGCATTGTTGTGGTGCGTACTCTCCACTGTGCCTCAGTTACCCACCGACTGTCTTCATCTAGCCCATCTCAGGGCAAGCTGCAGTCTGTACGGGCCGCTTATCAACAGCACTGGGTGTATCTTTGCTGTTCCGCTTACCTGGGCTTCATTGCTACCACCCTCCAAGCCCCGGGCCTTGCCCCAGGCCCTACAGCCAGGGAGCCCCTTAGCTGGCACTCTGTTAGCCCTTCCTGGCTGCCCCAATACTGTTCCCCCTCCTGGGCACCTCCTACTTCCTCTGCTACCAGATCTTCACTGCTCTCCCCCCCTGAAGCAAACCGTTCTTCTTTATATAGCCCCCAGCTGGGTCCTCATTAGCCCTCAGCTGAGTCTTTGCTTTCAGCCCCTGCTTTGGGCCTGAGTTTTGCCCTTAAAGGGCCAGTGCAGGGCAGGTGCCCTGTCACAAGCATCTACAAACAAAAAGTGCAATGAAATAGTAATGTGCTATTTCGAAAAACAGAGTCCACACTGATTGGATGCTATCTTGCATTTAAGGCCACCTGGAACCAATTCAGGCAGGGAATTAAGTCAGCAGTTGCTTCCGGGTGCTGCTGTCTAAGGCTATCTGAGATGCAAGCTTAAAGGGTATGTTATGCAGCAACATTATTTCAAAATTATTTCAAAATAACTAGCATTATTTCAAAATAACTAGCATTATTTCAAAATAACTTAGTCTGCCTCTACACAGCAGGCAGTTATTTTGACATAATGTTAAAATACTGTAAAGCTAGAGGACTTCTTACTCTGACGGTATGTCTACACTACAAAGTTAATTCAAAATAACAGCAGTTATTTCGAATTAACTTTAATAGTGTCTACACAGCAAAACTGCTATTTTGAGCTAAATCTGAAATAGTGGGGCACTTATTTCGAATTTGGTAAACCTAATTCTATGAGGCATAACACCAAATTCGAAATATCTAATTCGAAATAAGTACTGTGTAGACACTTATTTCAAATTAGGGGGCCTCCAGCCCTTCCCTTCCCAGTTTTCCCTGGTGGCCACTCTGGACACAACCAAGAAAACTTGTCTCCCCCAGCCCTGGGACCCTTAAAGGGGTAGAGTCTGGCCACTGGGCACATGCGAGAACCAGGCCTGCCAGCAGCCGCAGGTCTTCAGCCAGTTGCCACACAATGGCAGCCAGAGGCAGCCAGCCGTCCCCTGCCCAGTCCTCCACACCCAGGGGCCAGCCAGTAGCCATAGGGGGCGCGCACCCTCATGGATTAGTGTGGAGATCATGGACCTCATTGACGTTGGGGGAGGCCCCCAGCGTCCATGATCTCTGCATTAGGTGGAGGAATGCGGCCCTCTATGGCTGCATAGCAGCCACCATGGCTAGGAAAGGCCACAGGCTCACCCAGGAGCAGATGCGCCTGAAAGTGAAGGAGCTGCCACGTGCCCCTACTTCCTTGACCTCAACCAAATCCTGAGGGGTGGAGCAGTCCACTCCAGCCTAAGAGGCAGCGAGCTGGGAGCTGAGGACCCTGACCCAGGTGCTGCAGAGGGGCTAACACCAGCTGTCCCTCCACAGGAGTCGGCAGGGTTGTCCAGGGAGGCCATACCAGATAAGTGCCAGCACTGTTCCTACCTGGTGGGGAGGCAGAGGCAGAAATCAGGGACCGTGCGCGTGGGCCATGCTTCCCATGGATCACGCAGCCACCTGTGCACTTGCGAGCACGTGCCATGCCACTCTTGGGTAGGTGGCTCCAGCTGCGTGACACCCAGGACCATGGCCCAATAGGCTCACGCGTGTGTGAAGAGACCTGACATGCTCCCGACCCCGGGGCGGGACCCAGCAGGATGCCCTCCCTTCACACGCCTCATCTATACAGAGGCAGGGGACATCTCCCCCCCACCTCGGCTGCACTATACATGGCACAGGGACATGGGTGCAGTCTCAGGGCAGCTTCCAGTCCTGGAGAGAGCCAGACATCCCGACCATGGCCTCTGTGCAAACAAGATGGCTCTGACGGTGCAGGGCACAGTCATCCGCACCTCGCAGGGGGTGCTGGGCATCATCCACTGCATCCCCAGGGAGAAATGACCACACCCCTTCTTTCTCCACAGCCACATCAGCTGCACGTGGAGGGCGCACCACCCCACCTGGGACATGCTCCTGCACCCGAGGGCTCCTATGGACCATGGCAGGGATACCAGAACCAGCACCTAGGGACCCTGCAAGCCCTGCACCGCACCATCCAAGCCTGGGCGCAGGAGGACCTGCAGCTCCACCGGGAGCAGTTAGCTGAGGACTGTGCTATGTGCTCACACCTGCAAGCCCTGCTGCAAAGCGTGCTGCCCCGTGCCACCCCAGCACCTGCTGCCCCCCCACAAATACTGTTCCTCTTCCCAATCCTGCCCCCCCACCTCTCCCTCCTCACCCTCCACCTCAACCTCCGCACCCTCCTCCCCATCCCCCCGGGGACGCAGAGGCCCCCAACCCTGCTGGGCTAGGAGATATGTGGCCCGATGAGACTCCCACCCCTGAGTACTGAGCTTCTCCTCCCCCTTCTTCCCCTTGCTTCCCCCTTCCAGCTCCCTCCTCCCAGGTTCCCCCTCCCCTCTCCCCCCCTCTGTCCTCTCCCTCCCGCCTCCTTTCCCCCATCTCCCCAGAGTTTCATTCCCCCTCCCCAGTTGTGTTAAATAAAGACAGTTGATGTTTATGAAAAACTTGTCTTTTATTTGACATCAGGAAGGGGGGTTAGGGAGGGTTAAGTGGAAGGACAGGAAGGAGGAATGAGGCACGAGCCCCCGGTGGGGAGGACTGGAATGGCTCTGAGGGCTCCTCGGGGTGGGCATTCTCCTGCAGGGCTCCCTGGATGCTGACAACCCCCTGATGGACCTCCTGGATGGCAGCCTGCAGCAAGTGCAGTTGGATGATGGCAACGACCCCATGTGATGCACCGGTGTGCTCAGGGACAGCTCTGACTCCATGTTGCAGAGTGCCGTGGTGTCTCAAGTGAGGGCAAGCGAAGCACTCCAAGACACAAATGCTTTGCTGTCCCTCAGCAAGGTAGACCAGCAAGCATAGAAACCTGAAAACTGTCTGTCCAGGATGGGGGGGGTCGGGTCCCTTTAAGCACAGATCTCGGCTAGCCTGAGGCAGCAGCTCCACACACTAAGTCCGATCCTGATGCCCTGCCGACACTAGTTCTGGCCAGCCTTACCTTCGATTCAGGGTCCACTCAATGTGGACGCGCTATTTCAAATTAGAAAAACGCTATTTCAATTTAGTTTTTGCGTCTAGATGCACTATTTTGAATTATCTTAATTCAAATTAACTAATTTGAAATAAGTTAATTCAAAATAGCACTGTAGTGTATACATACCCTGAGTCCTGTAACCCTCATTGTATGAGGAGTGAGGGTATGTCTACACTAGCCCCCTAGTTCGATCTAGGGAGGCTAATGAGGGCGACCAAAATTGCAAATGAAGCGTGAGATTTAAATATCCTGCACTTTATTAGCATGTTCCCAGCCGGTCGCCATTTTAGAAATTGACTAGCCCAAAGTAACTGCCCGTGTCTACACACGGCAGTGAAATGGGATTCCGAATTAAAGCCTTAACTCGAATTAGCTGTTATTCCTCTTGCAATGAGGTTTACCAGCTAATTCGACTTAGGGCTTTAATTCAGAATCCTGTTTCACTGCCGCGTGTAGACGCGGGCAATTACTTCGGGCTAGTCAATTTCTAAAATGGCGACCGGACGGGAACATGCTAACGAAGCACTGGATATTTAAATCCCGTGCTTCATTTGCAATTTCAATCGCCTTCATTAGCCTCCCTAGACCAAAGTAGGGGGCTAGTGTAGACATACCCTAAGGGAAGTTGGAGGAAGAGCAGTCTATTTCATAATAAGTGCCATATAGATACTGCCAGTTTCTAAATAAGATATTTCAAAATAAGCAACACAGTTGACATAGCTCAATTTGCATAGCGTATTTCGAGTTAAGCCCTGCTGTGTAGACGCACACTTTACACTCCTAACTCATTTAGTGCTTTAAAATTTTTTACTCATTGTTCCTATGTGTTTTGCATGTGGGGAAACTGAGGTGCTGAAGTGTCTTGCACAGAATAGATCTCCATGTTCTTGACCGCTAGAGCAGTGCTCCAGCTATTGGACTATATTGTTCCAATAATGGTAGGTGAATTAATTCAGTATATACCTTCCTGAACAAAGTGCTCTCCTTGTTATCATGGCACTCTTTCCCTCAAATGCTAACAAATGGTTTTATTTCCACCATGCTGACTAGTAAATACATTCATTGTAAATGGCTAGTCAGGACACTCATAGGCTGAAAAGGGAAAGAAAAATCAACCTTTTTCTCTGTGGCCTGAGTTCAGTATGTGCAAAGCAGCTACCCTTTCCATAAAGACAGGTACGTCTAGACTGGCATGATTTTCTGCAAATGCTTTTAATGAAAAAGTTTTCCATTAAAAGCATTTGCAGAAAAGAGCATCTAGATTGGCACGGATGCTTTTCTGCAAAAGCACTTTTTGCGGAAAAGCATCCATGCCAATCTAGACGTGGTTTTGCGCAAGAAAGCCCCGATCGCCATTTTCACGATTGGAGCTTTTTTGTGCAAAACAATACCGTGTTGTCTACACTCTCCCTCTTGCACAAAAGCATTTGAACAAGAGGGCTTTTGCCCGAATGGAAGCAGCATAGCATTTCCGCAAGAAGCACTCATTTCAGACAGTAGGAAGTCAGTGTTCTGGCGGAAATTCAAGCGGCCAGTGTAGACAGCTGGCAAGTTTTTCTGCAAAAGCAGGTGCTTTCATGGAAAAACTTGCCAGTCTAGACGCTGCCAGTATGTATGAAAGGAGCTCTATATATCATCCTTTAGTGACCCAGAGCCAATTCAAATTCCTGGGAAGACTCCTGGTGATTCTGCAAACTTTGAATCAGGCCAAAACAACTGAAGTTGTTGGAATTAAAAGCCCTACAAGTCAACTGTACAGATCATACCTAATGTTCATCTATTCCAATATCCTGTCTTCCAACACAGGTACCAGATTCCCCACAGAGAATGAACAGAACAGGCAGTCATCAGGTGATCCATCCCTTGTTGCCCAGTCCCAGTTTCTCACAAAGTCGAGGGACACCATTCCAACCCTTCCTGGCTAATAGTCATTGTACTGCATGAATGTATCTATTCTTTTTTGAACTCTTATCTTATGTGTATAGTTAAAGATATGAAATAAAATAAATTAGATTCTGTTGAGCCTCAGACATTTAATTTGCATTATACAATGTATAATGTGCATTATACAATATCTTCATATGTTATTAAAACTACGAATATGCCACTTCTGATTTTCTCTTACTTTGCTCTGTATTGAAGCACAATGAGAACACACAGATGCTACACAGCTTTTTTTTTTTTTTTGTAAATGTCAGGAGGTGCAGAATTTTATTTACTCATTTTTTTAAAAATCACTTCTTGTTCACTGTATTTGTCAGTACACTCTTTATGAATAAAAGGAGTGATGGATGGTAAAAGCATTTTATATTATACAATGTAATTTGATTTTATTTTTATTTTCCATTATCTTTACATTCAGCTAAGAGGTTCAGTAGTTTTTAGCAAATTCTGATAAGGATTTTTATTTCCTTTCTGCAAAACCTTGTAGCCTACCCCATTGTACAGGTAGGTCATTAGCATAAACTACAAGAGTATATCTACACTAGAAATGCTACAGCACTTGCCGCACACACTTCATATGGTGATAGAATGGGTATCTAGGTCACAGAAAAATTCTTCCTTCACTCTAAGGCTACGTCTACACTGCACCTCTCTTGAACAAAATCCTATGCAAATGAAGCACAGATTAGCATATTGCCTTGCTTTATTTGCATAATTAATTAGGACCCGTTTTTGTGCAAGAGGCTTTCGCACAAAAAGGAGGTATGTAGACAGCTCTTTTTTGCGCAAAACTCCCCTCTTGTCCAAAAGCTGTTATTCCTCATTTTTTCAGGAAGAACAGCTCTTGTGCAAGAGGGGGTTTTGCATAGAAAGGAGCAGTCCACATAACTCCTTTTTGCGCAAAAGCCTCTTGTGCAAAAACAGCCCCTAATTATAATTATGCAAATGGAGCATGGCAATATTCTACTCCATGCTTCATTTGCATAGGCTTTTGCGCAGGAGAGGTGCAGTGTAGACATAGCCTCAATGTCTACATTGGGGCTTAGGTTGGCTTAGCTATATCGCGTGCAAAAACTCTTCCAGAGAGAGTGTCTACACTGGCATGTGCCTTTGCGCAAGAGATGTGCTTTTGCACAAGAGCATCCATGCCAGTGTTGATGCTCTTTTGCACAAGAAAGCTCTGATGGCCATTTTAACCATAGGGCTTTCTTGCGCAAGAAATTCATGTTGCCTATCTACATTGCCCTCTTGCGCAAGAACAGCTGCACAAGAGGGTTTATTCCTGAGCGGGAGCATCATAGTTCTTGCGCAAGAAGCACTGATTTCATACATTAGAACATCAGTGTTCTTGCGCAAGAACTCGCTGCCATTGTAGACAGGCAGCAAGTTTTGGCTCAAAAGTGACCACTTTTGTGCAAGATTGCGCCAATGTAGACACAGCCCTTGAATGGAGAACTCTGCTCATAGGCTCCATATAATGGTGGTTCCAGACCTTCTCCCAAACTTGCTGTCCATAGTGTCCTGCTTAGAACTGGCATGGAGCATCTCTCACTACTTCACTCATACACCTTAGCCCAGTGGTGGGCCACCTGTGGCCCATTGGGGTGTATGCAACTCATCGGGGTTCTAGGTGTGACCTGTGAGTTATTTTGTTTACTGTTGTCCATGCACAGAATTGCCAGGTTCTTCTGGTTTCTGTCTGTGTAGTTCTTTTCGTACCTCATCACTAAAGTGACACACACGTAAAGCTAGAGCACTTTGACAACGAGAGCCAGTATCCCATCAAACTGCTGCTATGGTTCAATCGGCATACCCTGCAAATCCTAGGTACAGATGCGCAGTTAGCAAAACTGCTATATCTCAGGAGACCATCTTGGTTATGGCAGTCTCTTGGCCCACTGAGAAGGAGGGCCACTTATTTGTCCTGTTCATTAACCTAGGTTGCCCATCACTGCCTTAGACCCTCTATAAATTATCTGTGTTTCCTGAGCCATATCTCTGATCAATGGATGATTAATAATGAAAATTATAATCTCTCCTTCAGGTCTCATACTTCCAGGAGTACAACATTGGGGCAATACATCTCTGCATTGTCCCTCAACTCTGGCAGTACCTTCAAAGCCTGGCAGAGACCCGGATGCTCTGCAGAAGTGCATTTACAAAGAGAGCTTTACTACTGACTGTAAATGATCTGTTTCCATTCAAATCTCAGGCAATGTGTGGAAATTATATCAGATAACTTTGTCAGTGTAAACATTCCTGCGCTGTGACTTATCACCCATGTCACACTGGGTGGAACAGCTCTGAATCACTGACTTCAGGCATTATTTTGTCTCCATCACACTAAGAGTTGATATTGGAGCAAATAAGTTTTGTTGGCAAACTCATTTGTATTCCTGCTTTTTAAATGAGAGTGAGAATCTCTTCAGAAATGTTCACTGAAGCAATTGGTGTGTAATTCTGCCTTTCTCTCCAGGAGTGGTTAGCACAAAGAAGCTGGGGATTATCAGTAGCTAACAGAAATCATAATATTATGGGGATAAATATCTGATAATCAGAGGTGGAAAGTAACACCTCACTGATAGTTGCACAAGCAAGCATTCTGTTTTGCTAAAGCACAGCTGCATGTGCAAAACATCCAATTGTCATGCAGTGATTTAAAAAAAAACCACCAAACAACAAGCACAATGACCCTGCCGACGAAGAAGCCTTTAAAAGCCACGTCAACATCTTTTCATTCAAAAACAGTATCTATGCAGGGGCGGGGAACCTCAAGACTCGCAGACTGGATCCAGCGTGTTGGGGAGAAGAAGTGAGGTGCCTCCACCAGCTGAGGGAACGTGGTGCTGGAAACCGCTCATAGGAGGGTTTCCCTGCAGTCCCATTGGCCAGATTTTGGCCAATGGGAGTGGCAGAGAGCATGGAGCTAGATAAGCACCCCCCCACACACCACCCTCTTGGCCAAGCCCTGCACCTCCATTCCTCGCCTGCGCCTCCCCTCCTGACGAGCTCTCCGAGCCCCAGTCCGCTCTTGCATCCTCCCACCCTTCCAGACAACCTACCCTCAGCCTGCTCCTGCACTTCTCTCCTGACCAGACCTCCACACTCAGCTCACTCCAGCACTGTTCCTTCTACCCAGACCCTCACCTTCACCCCCATCTCTATCCCACTCCCTGGCAACCTCCTCCCACACACTGAACTCCTCATTTTGGCCTCACCCCAGAGTCTGGGGCAGCACACAAAATCTATAAATCTCCTGGAAGCCTGGGACCCCAGAAGAGTTAGTCTAGCCTGTAGGAAGCCCTGAAGCTTGGTCCTCACTCCCCTCCTCTGCTGCCATGAAGCTGAAGCACCATGGGAACAAGGTATCTCAGGCTATGTCTACACTACAAAGTTAATTCGAACTAACGGACGTTAGTTCGAATTAACTTTGATAGGCACTACACTAGCGCTCTGCTAGTTCGAACTTAATTCGAACTAACGGAGCGCTTAGTTCGAACTAGGTAAACCTCATTGCACGAGGACTAACGCCTAGTTCGAACTAGCTAGTTCGAACTAAGGGCTGGGTAGCCCTTTAGTTCGAACTAGTGGGTGGCTAGCCCTTCCCAGGCTCCCCCTGGTGGCCTCTCTGGGCACAACCAGGAAAACTCCTCTCCTCTCCCCCAGCCCCAGGCCCTTAAAGGGGTAGACTCTGGCCAGACGGCACTTTGCAGAAACAGCCCTGCCAGCAGTCTGTGCCCCTGACCCAGTGGCCGCAGGATGAGCCAGGCAGCCAGTGGCAGTGACGCATCCCATGCCCAGTCCCCCAGCACCCAGGGGCCAGCCAGGGGCCGTAGATGGCGCGCACCCTCCTGGTCTAGTGTGGAGGTCATGGACCTCATTGAGATTTGGGGGCAGGCCCCCAATCTCCATGATCTCCGCACTGGGAGGAGGAACGCGGCCGTGTATGGCCGCATAGCAGCTGCCATGGCCTGAAAGGGACACAGGCCACCCAGGAGCAGGTGCACCTGAAAGTAAAACAGCTGCGGCAGGCGTAGGCCAGGGCCACCAGGGGCGGCGCCACAGCAGGGGCTGCCACCTGCCCCTACTTCCCTGCCCTCGACCGACTCTTGGGGGGCGGGGCGGTCCGTGCCAGCCTGGGGGACAGCGAGCTGGGACTGGAGGGCCCTGACCCGGGCACTCCGGTGGGGCCACCGCAGGATGTCCCAGCACTGGAGTCGGCAGGGTCGTCCAGGGATATGGTACCAGATAAGTAGTTCAAATTAAATAGTTCGGGGGCGGAGGCAGGAGGGAGACCAGAGACCACGCGTGTGGGCCATGCCTCCCACGGATCACACAGACACCTGTGCACGTACGAGCACGTGCCATGCCACCCTTGGGCAGGTGGCTCCAGCTGAGTGACACCCAGGGGCCATGGCCCAATAGGCACATGCTTGTGCGAAGAGACCTGACATGCTCCCGACCCTGGGGCAGGATCCAGCAGGGTGCTTTCCCTTCACATGTCCCCTCTACACGGAAGCAGGGGACATCTCCCCCTCTCCCCCGCTGCCCCGGCCACACTATACATGGCACAGGGACATGGGTGCGGTCTTGGGGCAGCTCCCAGTCCCGGGGAGAGCCAGACATCCTGACCATGGCCTCTATATAAGCACAGCGGCTCTAATGGTGCAGGACATGGTCACCCTCACGTTGCGGGGTGGGGGAGAGGGCTGGGCATCATCCTCTGCGTCCCCAGAGAGAACTGACCACTTCTCTTCTTTCTCTACAGCTGTACCAGCTGCTCGTGCACGGCGCACCACCCCGCCCGGGACATGTTCCCGCACCCGTGGCCTGCTCCGGACCACCACCACGGAGCAGAAGTATTGGGACCAGCACCTGGGGTCCTTGCGAGCCCTGCACCGCACAGTGGAGGCCTGGATGCGGGCAGACCTCCAGCTCCGCCAGGAGCAGCTGGCTGAGGTCCGAGGGCTGAGCACAAACCTGCAGGCCCTGCTGCAGAGCATGGTGCCCCGTGCTGGTCCTGCGCCTGCTGCCCCCTCCCCCAACTGCTGTCCCTCCTCCCACTCCTGCCTCCCCTCCCACCTCCTCCTCCTCAACCCCCACACCCTCTTCCTCAATGTCCACACCACCCACCTCAACCTCCGCACCCTCCACCCCATCCCCCCGGGGACGCTGAGGCCCCTTCCCTCGCCGTGCTGGGAGGCGGTTGGCCCGGTGAGACCCCCACCCCTGGGAGTTTCCCCTCCCCCTCCTTTCCCTTGCTTCCCCCTTTCAGCTCCCTCCTCCCAGTTTTCCCCCTCCCCTCTCCCACCCTCTCTCTTCCCCTCTCCCAGCTCCTTTTCCCAGTCTCCCCAAGTTTTGTGGAATAAAGAGAGTTTCTGGGGTGCGTGTTTTTGAACACGTGTCCTTTATTTTGTACATCAGGAAGGGGGGCTAGGGAGGGCTAAGTGGAAGGAGGTGAGGGAGGAATGGGGTATGAGCCCCCGATGGGGAGGACTGGGGTGGCTCTGCGGGCTCCTCGGGGTGGAAGCTCTTCTGCAGCCCCCCAATTGACCCACCTCCCGGATGGCAGCCTGCGGCCAGTGCAGCCGGGCTGATGGCCGAGTGCTGTGATGTGCCGAGTGTGGACACTCAGGGCACTCCAAGACAGGACTGCTTTGCAAGCAGGGAACCCCTGAGAACTGTCTGTCCAGGGTGGGGGTCGGGTCCCTTTAAGCACAGCACTCGGCTAGCCTGAGGCAGCAGCTCCACGCTCTAAGTCCTCATCTGATGCCCTGCCGGCACTGCTTCTGGCCATCCTTAACCTCTGTTCAGGGTCCACTCAGTGTGGACATGCTAGTTCGAATTAGCAAAATGCTAATTCAAACTAGTTTTTAAGTCTAGCTGCGCTACTTCGAATTAGCTTAGTTCAAATTAACTAATTAAGTTAATTAAGTTAGTTCGAATTAGCGCTGTAGTGTAGACATATCCTCAGTTAGGAGCCACATCAATGAGAGGTTTTTGATTTCGTGGGTTGCCACTCATTTGTGTGGCCCCGACTGATTTTTCTCTAGATCAGTGGCCCCCGACCTAAATGATAATTTGGGTGCCCTATGATAATTCGGGTGGTTAAGCATAGATTTCCATAGACCAACTAATTTTTACTTCTGGTTACTTGAATACAATTAAGATGCAATACGTTTGTGTTTGAGTAGTTTTCCAGAAGGATAGTTTGACTTTTACTGAATTACATTTATTTCAAATAGCAGTACTTTTACTCAAGTAACTTTTTGGATACTTTTTCCACCACTGCTGATAGTTGTTTGAATACAGTTTCTGGAAGGTAATAGAGGATATTCGCCTGAATCTTCTTTCACGTATACAGTTGTAAATAACCAAGAACACCATTTAAGACAACTGAAGTACACTGTTGTAAAAGGAGACTCAGACCCCCTGTATCATTGTCTAGTCCTGACACTGATTCCTATGTATGGTCACTTTCATGTAGTTTTTAAAATAAATGTGTCAAATGCTGCCATCAGCTACACCCAGTACAAATGCAGAGAGGCTTAACCTAAGTTGCCATTGGTGAAACTGGGAGCAGTTGTCTCAGTTAAGTCATGAAATATAGAACTTAAGACAAGACATGCAATGATGGTTCTCCATTTTTAATACAGTCATTGTAAAGGTCACTGTGGCGGGCCCCTCCCGCCTGGGTCCACAAAACAGTCTATAGCTGGCCCTTTAAGCAGGGCGATGGCCCCCTGGCCTGAGTCCACACAGTTTACCGCTGGCCCTTTAAGCAGGGCTAAGGCCCCCTGGCCTGAGTCCACAAAACAGTCTATAGCTGGCCCTTTAAGCAAGGCCGAGTCCACAAAGCAGTTTATCATTGTAGCGGGGACGCACCCCAGGTAGGGGGACCCGGGCCCACCCTACTCCACCGGGTCCCAGCCCAGGGCCCTGTGAGCGACCAGGTACCGGGTCACTCCCTCGGTGGAACCATCCAGCCGAAACGCGCCGAGGTTCTCGGGCCAGGAGAGGTAGCTCCCGCTCTTGCCCTAGGCCACTTCCTACCTGGATCCCCGGGCTTCCTTTCCCTGGACTTTCCCAGCTGCCTGCAATCTCCAGGCCACCGTCCCTTCAGTAGGCAGTCTCTGGGTTGCACCAACTCACCTCCGTCTTCCTTCTGGCCTCTCCTGGAGTCCCTGGCAACCGCTGAGGGAGAGCTCCCTTCTCCAGTCCTTCTCCTTCGGCTGTCTCCCCAGACTGAGTCCTGGCCCAGGCTTTTATAGCCCTGCTGCAGCCCGGGCATGCTCGGTAGGGCTGTGGGGGAGGGGCCTCTGCAGCCAGGTAACCCTGGCTGGGCCCTGTAGGTTCAGTGCGGGGCTGCCTCGCCCCGTCAGAGTCACATTTCCGGATTTTAGGAGGAAGTGAGGTTTCAGTAACTGGAGCACAGCTGTGAGAACTAGAACTTTTGGGTACTATTCCAAGTGCTGGTATTGTGGTGGTTCTGAAAAAAATAGAAATGATATTTGTTAAATCACTTCTCAGGTTGATGGCGCTTGTTTTATGAGATTTAAAGTAGCTATGAAATCCATAGATGAAGAATGCATATGAATGTAATTATATATAATTGAATTCCAATCCTGAGGTGTGGAAGACTTTTCATGACAAATCAGAACATTGATCAGTGGAGTCAGCAACTTGACTGTCAGTGGCTAATATTTGATTGCTTGCAGGGAAGAAGAAAAATCTCTTAGGGTATGTCTATACTACCCTCCTATTTCGAACTAGGAGGGTAATGTAGGCATACCGCAATTGCAAATGAAGCCCGGGACTTGAATTTCCCGGGCTTCGTTTGCATAAGCGGGGCGCCGCCATTTTTAAATCCCTGCTGGTTCGAACCCCTTGCCGCGCGGCTACACGCGGCACGAACTAGGTAGTTCGAACTAGGCTTCCTAGTTCGAACTACCTAGTTTGTGCCGTGTGTAGCCGTGCGGCATGGGGTTCGAACCAGCGGGGATTTAAAAATGGCGGCGCCCCGCTTATGCAAACAAAGCCCGGGAAATTCAAATCCCAGGCTTCATTTGCAATTGCGGTATGCCTACATTACCCTCCTAGTTCGAACTAGTGGGGTAGTGTAGACATACCCTTACAGTGTCTGTTCTCTTTTTGTTGTTTTTTGGAACCCTCATGACACACATATACCGAGCTATGCCCTGCCACCCAGAAAGCTATACAAGAAGGTACTCCAATTGGTCCTGCCTCTCATCACAGTCAAATTAACCTCCGATTTTATCTTATTCCACTCGGTACTCCCCCTATCCCCTAAGAACTGGGAAAGAGCTTGAAAGTCAGCAATTTCATGCTCACTTGGACCAGGGTGGAGGAGTGACTGACAAAGATTGAGGACTCCTCACAGAGAACTCCATGCTGAAAACTTCCTCTTAATTAGAACAAAAGTGAGTTCCAGTTCAGAGTTTCTCCAGATTGTAACTGTCACTGATAGCATGTAGCCAAAAGCCTTTATTTCCAGGGGGATGTGTTTATCTTGCCTGTGCCAAGGACAAAACAAGCTAAAGATATTTGATCCTATAAGTGTTATCTATGAATGAGGCAGTTGTCTCTTAAGTACCATCCAATAAAGGAAATGTCATACGAATGAAAGAATCCAAAGATAGTTAACAGAGGTCTATAATTAAGTAATGATGTCACTGTCACTGAGTTAAAAAAATAAAATAAAACAGTAAGCACTTTATGAAGGCTGCTTAGTTGTTGTCTCCTCTTCCATGCTGCATGTTTGTTCAGGGTACAACCACAATACTCTGGGGTATTACAATAGGTCTGTCACATTCCATATAGGGCTTACATTCAATCAGAGCTATGTGGAGCAGAGCTCTGATAAATATTTTTGACCACTCTGTAGGTTTTATAGCATGTTGGGGAGAGTCTCCATGATATATCCTGAGAATTTAAGTCCTGATTCTGTGCATACCCAGAGCTCTGATGCAGCAAGGTGCTCTAGCACATGCTAAGGCCTCCACATGCAAGCAATTCTGTTGTATAATGTACTGGGATTTATAAGCAGTGCTCTGAGAGGGTGCCTTGATGGTTCAGGGATTTTAATAAAGGGCTTATCCACTTGGAGCATTCCTGCTGTTCAACAAGATGGCCCATCATTCTCTTGATTGGATATCTATCTAGACTATATTAATTCTTGCTATATTGTCTACTCTGTCATGGCTTCAGGCTGTTGATACCCTACAATCATCCCCCTTGACCAGATCAGTGTATCTAAGTGTCTCTGTATATGGTTGGGTTTCATAGTGAAAATGCACATTTATTATGAGTCCACCTCTCCGTCTGTCCTTCCACTCCCTAAAGCCACATTTTGAATAAGATATTTGAATAAGGGAAAGAACAGCAGCTAAAACAGATTATATATATGTGGAAGCAGCATAATTGATTTTAAATGTCTTTTAAGTCTTAGTGGGGAAAAATACAAGGGTGATGGGTCAGAGAGGTTGCTAAGGACAGGTCAGAGAAAAATACAAAAGCCACATAATCTGTGAAGATGAATCAGTGCACTAGATGAATGACTGTGATGAGCTGTGATAACATGGGGCAGTGGGGAAAAAATCAAATTATTTGCCAAACACCATAAACTAAATATTTTATATATTATTTGCAAGATATATATTATTTTGTATATTTATATGCAAAATAAAAGACATTATGATTCTTTATAGAGATAGAGAGTGGGGTCTAGCAGAGCACAGCTAGACAGATTAGTGGTTCTCAGCTCTACCATCAATACCCTGTGGCTGTGTCTAGACTGGCAAGTTTTTCCGCAAAAGCAACTGCTTTTGCAGAAAAACTTGCCAGCTGTTTACACTGGCTGCTTGAATTTTTGCAAGAACACTGATGATCTTATGTAAGAAATCAGTGCTTCTTGCGGAAATACTATGCTGCTCCCGTTCAGGCAAAAGTCCTTTTGCACAAAAGGGCCAGTGTAGACAGCTCAGATTTGTTTTGCGCAAAAAAGCCCCGATCGCGAAAATGGCAATCGGGGCTTTTTTGTGCAAAAGTGCGTCTAGATTAGCATGGATGCTTTTCCGCAAAAAGTGCTTTTGCGGAAAAGCGTCCGTGCCAATCTAGATGATCTTTTCCACAAATGCTTTTAATGGAAAAACTTTTCCGTTAAAAGCATTTGCAGAAAATCACGCCAGTCTAGACGTAGCCTGTGTGTCCAAGACTAAGTCACTTAATTTTGCGTGCCTCTTTCCCCCCTTGAATCTACTCTCTGTCTTGTTTAGTTAGATTGCAAACTTGTCAGGACTAGTGTAGCCAGGTATAAGTAAATAGGTATAACCTTTGGGCTTACTAACTGCTGTCATTCCCTTTGCTTCTGTCTCTAACTGCCGCTTTGTATCTCTGTCTCATACTTTTTCTTGATTATATGGTCCAACCTCTTTCCTTTGGAAGTCGGTAAGAGGCCCCTCATGTCACATGTTGTAGATGTTCTAACTGGTGAGCACCAAAATGTGCCCAGGTGCAAAATACCACAGTCAAAATAATAAAAATCCATCTCTACTTTAAAAAATGGAATTCTAAGTGTTCAGTCAGAAATAAGCAATCTGAGCAAGATATCTGCATGCCCACACAGAACTGCAATATAAATGAATTCCCTTCCCATTTTATCATCCTAGGTAATGCTTCATTTATAACTGGAGTCTTAGTTCTGTGTAAAGACTAGCTATAGAGATAAATTTCATGTTGGCTTAAATTTTAATATCTGAAAACAAAGCATGCCAAAGGCACCCTATTTTTATCATTCTAACATTAGTGACCCTCTCCCTACTCTCCTACTCTGAAAAAACAAAGTCCTCTTAGAAATCTGAAACAGCAAATGCTCTTCTTCTTCTCCTCCCGTAAGTAAATATTACTACACAGAGTTTTTCTTGATGGTGGTAACTGAGTGTCTCTAATTGTTCTGCTGTTGCTATTGAGTTGGATTTTAAATGGTGACATTTCCTCTTACAAATGTGGATATCTTTTCACATTGATTGAAACTTACTTGGTTCTCAAACTTCCATGTATTCTCTTGACAGGTTGCTTTTATAGTTTATATAAAAATGTTTGGCTGGTATCTACCAGCCAATGCCTGGGTCAGCTCTAAAAAGTTAGGTATAATGTAGTATCTTGTAGGATAATACTATTATGGCACATGCTCATGTATGCATGTGATGGTGTGTTATGGGATAAGAATACCCAATTCTTCCTCTTCAAGCACTTGGGCTAGAGAAACCCACCTGACTTTTCAGTACTATGTACTATTCAGAGGAGAATTTGGCCACTGATGCTTATTGGAGAAGTCATCAAAGTTCCATTCCATCTGTTGTATATGGCTAGCTGATGATCCTGGAGTTGAAATGCCTGTTTGGGCACTGATCATTGGGGTCTTGAACTCTTGTGACACTTTGATCTGTGGAAATGCTGCATTTTACCCTTCTGGTGGATGCTGATGGATTGCTATGTTCCATCATAGCAAGTCATTAAAACTAGGGGAATTAGTAGCAATGCTGGGACAATGGGTTTTCTGGTAATTGATGTAAATAGCTTGTTTAATGACTCTGCTAAAGGAAAGTGGCATGTGATTGTAATGGAAATGCTACACTGGTTGGAAAACAAGATATTAATTCAGAACATAAGGATGTGAAGAAACAATGTTAGGGGACTGAGCAAAGGCCATTCGCATGTCTGGGCTCATTTCATTTTTCTGTAGTACTCCATTAACCACAAGATGCTATTGTGGTTTTTAATGACCCCAATGTATTTGCTTCAACAACTTTGCCAGGTAGACAGTTCCAGATACTTAGGATAGTCTCTGTGACTGATAACATGTTTCCCAGTGTTGGCTTGAATTTCATTTTTTAATTTCTCTGTTTCTCATGTGAAATCGCCACCGGAGGATGGAAGCAAAGCCCTGTCACTCTTAATATAAAGGTGCTGGAATCAAAATACCCACTAATGACACATACCTATGTTTATTCACACGAGGACTCCTTCTGGTATTCAGTGGCACTCTGTCAGTCTTGAGATAGCACCTCAGCTTAGTGTTAAGGGCTGACATGTGAGGATCTGATACTTTGTGGTTGTTAAAGATCCCAAGGCCAGTTAAAAGGGTTGTAGTGAGTACTATCTGCAGTAATTATTTAAAAAAATTCGGATCTAATTGCATTCTAGTTACTTAACTTCCCCGGTTGGTCTGACTATATATTCTTTTTCACTTCTGGGTGGAACTTTATTCTGTGGTGTTCCTGGACATAGGAAAAGACTTGTACCTCTTCATCCAAGGTGTGACTCTGTTATTGATGGAGAAGATCATCCCTACAGGCATTTTTTTTTAGTTTTTATTTAATTTATGTTTACAGCACTAAAAGTTGTGTATATTGTATTGCTATTCATTATTTACATATTATAGTATATTTTATTTATAATTATTTATGGTATATTGTTTGTTTTATTTATGTTTGTATTATAGTAGTGCCCAGACATACCAATTGGAATCAAAGCCCCATTGAGCTTGGAGTTGTTCAAACTCATACAAAGATTTGCAAAATTCATAAGTAAAGCATTACCACATACCCAAGAATTAAAATACTAGAAATGACTAATTAAAGTAACTCGCATATATATTCCACTCCCTTACATCATTCATATGGTTCCCAATCCTGTACAGACTCAAGAATCTGTGGAGTACCATAGAAAGGGATCTCGGGATTCTGTAGGCTTACAATATAACTATGAACCAACAATGTAACACAGTTTCAAAAAAGAGTAAGTGTTCTCAGATGTATTATCAGGAGTGATATAAGTAAGACATGAGAAGTAATCCTTCTGCAATGCTGTGTGCCAATAAGGCCTCAGCTGGAGTATTGTGTCTAGTTTTGGGTCTCACATTTGAGGAAAGATGTGGACAAATTGGAGAAAGTCCAAAGGAGAGCACCACAAATGATTCATATTCTAGAAAACATGATATTTGAGGGAAGATTGAAAAAAACCTGGGTTTGTTTAATCTGAAGAAGAGAAGACTGAAGGGGAGGGGGGGGGATCATAACAGTTTTCAAGTACATAAGAAATTTTTACAAGGAGGAGGGAGGAAAGAAAACATGTTCTTGTTAATCTCCTGAGGCTAAGACAAGAAGAAATTACAGCAGAGGTGGGTTAGGCTGAACATTAGGAAAAATTTCTGGTAAGGATAGTTAAGAACTGGAGTAAATTGCCTAGTAAAGCTGTAGAATCTACATCATTGGTTGTTTAAAGAGCTGTCTAGACAAATATCTGTCAGGGATGATCTAGAATAGATAATACTTAGTCCTGCCCTAAGTGCAGGGGACTGGACTAGGACACCTTTCAAGGTTTTTTCCAGATCTACACTATTATGATTTTATCATCCTTACAAAGCAACTATGTATGGTGCAACATGTTTTAGTTAGATTTGCACACATACAAAAATTCACCTGGTGTATGTACCTTGGAGTAGGTAAAGTATGTAATTACTAACTGGATATGTTGAAAGTATTTACACTTCAGCATTTATATTTCATTCTTTAACAGGTAATTTGTCTGATATGTGAAAAGCTCCGATCTTTAGTACATGAAAGATTTCCATTATTAGATATATACAAGAAACCCAAAAGAAAACTAGACCTTTCTGAAAATTCTGCCTTGTGAAAACATTCTAAAGCTTTTGATTTTGCTCCATGGTGGAATGAAAACAAATGCTGAAATCTTGAAAGAGGTCATGAAATGGAATTTTAATTCTCAGGCCTGCTCTAGTGAAAACAAAAAAATTGAAACATTTTCAAACATGCTGCAATAAATGCTTAAACATAGTTTGCTTTAATGGGATAAGAAGGCATAAGTAAGAATAATGTCCAGTGAAAGAAAATACAGGCATCCTTACAAGTGTGAAGTTAATGCTCTTTTGTTAGCAGAGATTTTTTGCGCTATACACCAACAATTATTGCACCATATTAACTTCCAGTAATGCAGAGGCTCTTGAGTTTACCTTACTATGGCTGAAAGAGACCTGTCACCTGAGGATGCATAGAGCAAATAGCTCATGCTTAAAAAATAATTTTATAAGAAACATCTTAAAACATAAGAATAGCTATACTGGTCAGACCAAAGGTCCATCTAGCCCGGTATCCTGTCTTCCCAACAGTGGCCAATGCCAGATACCCCAGAGAGAGTGAACAGAACAGGTAATCATTACGTAATCCCTCTCCTGTCATCCATTTCCAGCTTCTGACAAACAGAAGCTAGGTACTCCATTCCTACCCTTCCTGGGTAATAGCTATTGACCTCCATGAATTTAGCTAGTTCTTTTTTTGGAAGCTTGTTAAATTCCTGCTCTTCACAACATCCTCTGGGAAGGAGTTCCATGGGTTGATTATGTGCTGCATGAAGAAAAACTTCCTTTTGTTTGTTTTAAACCTGCTACCTATTAATTTCATTTGGAGACCCCTAATTTTTATGTTATGGGATCAAGTAAATAACTTTTCCTTATTCACTTTTTCCACACTAATCATTTTATAAACCTCTGTCATATATCCCCTTAGTCTCCTCTTTTCTGAGGTGAAAAATCCCATTCTTTTTAATTTCTCTTCATATGAGACCGGTTCCAAACCTCTAATCATTTTTGTTGCCCTTTTCTGAACCTTTTCCAATGCCAGGATGGTTTTTTTTAGATGAGGTGACCACATCTGTACACAGTGTTCAAGATGTGGGCATACCATGGCTTTATGTAGAGGCAATAAGATATTCTGTCTTATTTTCTATTCCTTTTTAAATTATGCCTAACATTCTGTTTGCTTTTTTGACTGCTGCTACACACTGAATGGATGTTTTCAGAGAACTATCCACAATGTTGTGAAACAAACCAAAGCAGATTTCACACGCGAGAGAACCTTTCTTTAAAGGACTGGTGTAGGACTAAATGAAAATCAGAAAATGGTGAACCCAATGCATTATCTAGTCGACACACAATTTGAACCATTTGTGTGTTGACCCTTAAGAGTTAACATCATTACAGCTCATGTAAAACAAAGGATTATTCTACATACTGAAACACACTGATAGAAGAAATTGCTTTTTTTAAAATTAATCCAGGTTTATAGTCCCCCTCTCTAATTCCCAAGAGCTAAGCAGGCATTCAACTTCATGTGTGGGTTTCTTTGTTTCCCTCCCAATCTAAAAAGACAGCAACACTTTTTTCTCAATCTCTTTATTGATGGAAATAAACTGTTAAACCCAGCATAAAACATGCTATTAAATTACTGGCATCCTTAAATAACTTGTCAATATATTCTCTGCATGTTTTGTACTCATCTGTGATTCTGTTGTGCCTCATAATGTCCAAATATGGCCTACAGTCCAAATATTTTGCTCATTTAAACTGTGAATAGCAAATAGGGGAATAGTTTAGCAGCATACTATGAAGCAGGTTGGGAAGAGGTAAACAGAATGTTGCTGGTGTATTTTTAATGTTGTAAAAATAGATTAAAATAGTTTCTGCTGAAATCAGGAAAAAGCAAAACCAAAAAGAGTTTTTCTTCCTCTCTCCCACTGTCCATTTAGTTTTTAAAGTTTAACCAAGGTCTGATCCAAAGCACAATGAAGTTAATACAGTGAGTATTTCTATTGATTACTTTGGGCGTTGGATTGGGCCTTTTGAAAGGAACATAGAATATAGGAAGAAAAATTGCTACAGATTGTAGATATTATTTCTCTCTGTTTTATTAATGAGATATAGCAGATAACTCAGAAAAGTCTGGCCGCCTGGTGTTTGTACTATGTGTGTGTGTTACTGATTTTTTTGATCACTCATAACTTTGGGTCTTTTTAAATGTTTTTATGCTTTGGCAAATTTGCCACCTAAGATTCTCTGGGGGAATTAACCATCTGGAAAATTCACATGTAAAGAAGAATTCTTCCAATAGATATAAATATGTGATACCAGTGGGTTCGTAATGAACATTGCCACTAGAGGCATGGCCATCACCTCTAGGGTATTTGCAGGTGGTTTTACGAGCTGGGAGAAGAAAGTTGGATTTGTTGTGCTAAGCCAGTATCTTGCTGGAAGTAGGGATGTTGAGGAATGTTCCCTTTAATCATTTTTATCCATGTGCAGATTTTTCCATTTATGTGCAGAATAAATGTTTTTGTGCATCGAGGTAAGTGTGAATATGCAATAATCATATACAGCCTAGATGTATGTGCTCTGCTAATCAACTGGGAAGCATTTCAATCCCTGCTGAGTGGCCACATAAATGTACAACATACAGGAAATACTGGAGCGGAGTAAAATTTTGGAGGTAAAAGTTTAGGTGGGATTACATTTTCTAAGGCATCTAAATGACTTGAGCTCCTTGTTGCTTTTGAATATCCTACTATACGCTAAAATGTCTTTAAAAATCTAACCTAACTCCAGTTGATTTTCATGAATACTAGGTACTACCTGTTTTTTAAAATCTCAGTAGGTGCCTAATTATCTTAAAAAATCTGTTCCTTAGGCTCCTACGTAGAACTGAATAAATGACGGATTTACTGGGCTTGTTCGAAATCCTGAAAAGCTTTATTATCCATCAAATAAAATATTTCATTTAGATTTTAGCCATTAAAAATGTTTCACATTTTGAAAATAATAAAATCAAAGGAGCTTTTGAGATGGTCATTTCAAATTGCAAAACTGGAACTTTTTTGTTTTGAAATAGTGGAAGACTTCAATTTCTATTGTTTTAAACTAACAATTTGGCTAAGTCAACACAAATTCAAGAAATGCCTGGCTCTTTGTGGTCTTTAAAAGTCTTATAGTACTTTTTGCAAGTGTTAGCCCAGTGTTTCCATCAAATTTGCAATGTTCCTAAGAAGAGTACATTCTAATTACACTTCTGGTTTCAGTTGGATATACCTGCCCTAAAATGTTTTACATGCTCCTAAACAGGTACCATTAATCACTCCAGAAGTGGGTAAAGTGAATCCTGTGTGCATATATATATATATATATATATATCCTGTGAAGCACATTTACATCCCTTGGGATGGAAAGGCACTATCTAAATTTGAAATATTATTATTGTCTTTCCTCTTATACAAATAAATCATCTTGCAAAATAGCTGTGAAATAAATTATTCTTCCATAAATGGATTCATCTTGATTTCCTACAGAGAGAGGAGAGAAACTTTATAATAATGCTCAAATTGTTCTACAATCAATATATAGCTGTGGTAAACTAGTTTTCTTCTTGTAGCTTTGCTAATGAATTTAAAAGTAAAAGAAAATGTTTGTACAAACAGGAGAATAAAATTAGCCTTCCAGTTCTGTGGGATCCTCTCTTAAATCAAGTTATTTCTTTTTGGCCAGGCAATAGTGGCAGTGCCTTTGTTAATTATTATTTCATATTGTTGTTATTAGGCAATTAATAATTTATAGTTTATAACTTAGCAAATGCTGCTGCTTTTTACTATGTAAATGCTTTCATTCTTATTCATTAGATACTTATTCTATTATTAATGTGATTCATAAATATACTATATTTGGAGTCTCTGATAGAATAAGAATCATACTTGTATACACAGAGTATATAATTTTGTTGTTGATGAAATGAGGTATGACAAGCATTGAAACCAATGAATCATTATTCATTCATTAAACCCTTGTACTCCAAGTAGAGCATAGGTCATCTACAAGTCTCCTCCACTTCACACTGTCTTAAGACAAAACTTCTAGCTGACTCCAGGGCTGTGTCTAGACTGGCAAGTTTTTCCACAAAAGCAGCTGCTTTTGTGGAAAAACTTGCCAGCTGTCTACACTGGCCGCTTGAATTTCCGCAAGAACACTCAGGGTATGTCTATACTCCACCCTAGTTTGAACTAGGGTGGTAATGTAGGCATACCGCACTTGCAAATGAAGCCCGGGATTTGAATTTCCCGGGCTTCATTTCCATAAGCCGGCCGGCGCCATTTTTAAATGCCGGCTTGTTCGAACCCCGTGCCGCGCGGCTACACGCGGTACGGGCTAGATAGTTCGAACTAGCAAGCCATTCCGCACTATCTGTACGCCTCGTTCCACGAGGCATACAGATAGTGCGGAATGGCTTGCTAGTTCGAACTATCTAGCCCGTACCGCGTGTAGCCGCGCGGCACGGGGTTCGAACAAGCCGGCATTTAAAAATGGCGCCGGCCGGCTTATGCAAATGAAGCCCGGGAAATTCAAATCCCGGGCTTCATTTGCAAGTGCGGTATGCCTACATTACCCAGCTAGTTCGAACTAGCAGGGTAGTGTAGACATACCCTGACTTCCTACTGTCTGAAATCAGTAAATACTATGCTGCTCCCATTCGGGCAAAAGTCCTTTTGTGCAAAGCTTTTGCGCAAAAGGGCCAGTGTAGACAGCTCAGATTTGTTTTGCTCAAAAAAGCCCCGATCACGAAAATGGTGATGGGGGCTTTTTTGTGGAAAAGCGCATCTAGATTGTCACGAACGCTTTTCCGCAAAAGGTGCTTTTGTGGAAAAGCATCTGTGCCAATCTAGATGCTCTTTTCCACAAATGCTTTTAATAGAAAACTTTTCAGTTAAAAACATTTGCGGAAAATCATGCCAGTCTAGACGTAGCCCAGGAGTACCCCAGTTGTTGTCCTTCAATCTCAGTAGATCTTCTCTATGTTTTCCAAGGTCTTCCTTTTTTGCGTTTTCCTTGCGGGTTCAATGTGAGAGCTTGACAGACTATGCTGGATGATGGTTTTCTGAGAGTGCGGCCTTGCCATCCCCACTTTCTGTTTTGATATGAATGTCAAGTGGTTCTTGTCCTGCTCTGTTCCAAAGCTCCTCATTTGTGACAAAGTCTTGCCATCTGATGCAAAGGATGTACGTCGGGCATCTGTTTATGAATGTCTATAGCTTGTAATTTGAAGACTTTTTTGTACGCCAGGTATCGCATCCATACAAGAGCACACTCTTCACACTTGTGTTGAAAATCCACATTTTGTCTTCGAACATATTATTTGTGAGCTCCATATGGGATGAAAAGTCTTGAATGCAGCTGTTGCCTTCCCTGTCCTAGAATTGATATCCTTGTCTATTCCTCCTTCTCTGTCCATAATACTCCCCAAGTAGGTAAACTGCTCCACATCTTCCAGGTCATCTCCTCTTAGTGTGATGGTGTTGTTGTTGGGCTGGTTGATTCTCATTTTCTTGGCCTTTTCCTTATTAATGCTCAGTCCAGTCATTAAGGCAGTTTTGTCGAATGTTGACCAATGAGGATATAAAAAAATATTATATTTGTTGCACTCATATTTATTGGATAAAACAAAGCTAAGTATTTCATAAAGAGGGTAGAAAATATTTCTATTCCTTATTTTACCAGTCTACCAGTAAAGGCTAATGGCTTAAACCTTTCCTGGTGCATTATGTGAACAGCAGGACTCTAATGTGACTTTTCAGAGAAACTTGCATAGTATGATATAGACTCTCTCGGCCAAATCTGCCATGACTTCCTTAAGTTATACTGATTCACACCAGCTAAATATCTGCCCCTCTGAAAGATCTTTACGAAGAACTTACTTGATCAATTTCTTAATTTGAAAGATAGAAAAGTACTAGGAAAGCTCATAGACTATGTCTACACAGCAGCGTTATTTCAGAACAACCAACATTCTGAAATAACAAAGAGCATGTCTACACTACAAGCTTTTATTCCAAAATAATGTCAAGCTGGAGGTCTCTTGTAACCCTCATTTCACGAGGAGTAAGGGAAGTCGAAGGAAGAGTGTTCTTCCTTCAACTTCCTGTTGTGTAGACAGCGCCAAAATCCGAATTAAGCTATTACAATTTCAGCTATTCAATTGTTGTAGCTGAAGTTGTGCAGCTTAATTCAACTTTTGCCTTGCTGTGTAGTCATGCCCTCAGGATACACAAATAAAAGGATGCCTCAGGGAACCTATGGTAGGACTCAGTTTCTCATTTCCCAATTATAAAGTCTCACCCAATCTGGGGATAATTGAAGCTTGTTGCTATTTCATGACTTGTTAGTGACTTGTGTGCAAGAGAGGAGGGGAGGAAGGCCCCACTTTCTAGAAGCCCTTGTTTGTATGGATACGAGTTACTGTGAACATTAGCTACATGATGTTAGAGGTGCAGTATGATAGTCAGTACTGCTGTCCTAGTGTGACTGCTTTGTTTCCAGTTCTTGTACAGATTAGCACATTTTTGGAATGAGACTTCATCTTCCACACAATCGTATGGTTTCTTAGTAAGTAAGGATATTTCTTGATCTACCTCAGACAACAAGGTCCATTTGAACTGTGCATCAAATCCAGGCAAACATTTGTAAAAAGCCCACTCTGTTGATTTAGAGCCCACTCTAAATCAACAAAGGTTTCGGATTCTTCTACTGAAAATGTCAGCTTGCAGAAGTGAAATGAGGCTATTCATACCAACAACTGATAGTCAGGGTCAGTCAGGTTCTATTGTGCTGAACATTGACCATCACATGGAAATTTGGTGGTGTTTTCTTAAATTATCTTCTGTTTCAGTAAGTCTTAATTTCATCTTCATACAATCTCAGTCCTGGATGAGAGGGGGTGTTAATCGTAATGGAATAAAATAGGCCTAGAGCATCAAAAGTACTGATATGACCCTGCCATTGCACAACACTAAACAGATAAATGTGATTCTAGGTTTCAAGAACAGAGACCTCAGCCTGCTTAGTCCCATAGAAAGAGCCATCATTAAAAATCTTTATAACCTTTTTTTAAAAATAAGAAAAATAGAGCATTTGAAATGTAAAGAATTAGTAAAGCTTTCATTTTAACAGTTTCCTTTATTCCCTTTCCCTCCAGTGGTGGAGAGCCTTTTTTAGTAACCCACTCCCAACACCCTGCCGTTTGAGTGTTTAGATAGTTAGCACCATCTTCAATTCTATCTTAATGGGGAAAAGAGAAATTAGTAAAGCTATGGAATGGGCTAGTTATTACATAGTCCTGACTTGAGTACAGGGAATGGACTAGATGACATATTGCGGTCCTTGCCAATCCTATATTTCTATTAGCTGGAGCTAAGATGCAGCAAAATGTAGGGGGAGGAGGGACAAAGAACCAGCAGTGATAGAAATTATGTTCTGTCTCTGGTGCTTTTTTTCATTTGAAACCTTGCTACTGCAAAAAAATTGACACAGCAAATGGCCTGATGAATGACTCCAAGCCTTGGATAGGTGTGGAGCTGTTCAGGGCATTGCTTTTAACTGCCTCATTGGTCACGAGCTCACAGCAAGTTGCAAAAATCTTGGCAGATTGCAGATTTTCATTAAACAGAAGGCAAAAAAGAGAAGAAATAAAGTCGGAGAGGAAAAGGACACACACAGGTGAGGGAGGCAGGAGAACTGCAAATCTCTTGTTCCAGGGGCTGATCTAGATCGAGCTGAAGCTGATAGGGGTGGTAATGTTATCAGTTCCCACTCTGTGCACTGTTCTGATCAGGATGTCTTTCATCCAGACAATGAAAACCTAGATGTATTGCGGTGGATGCTGGGGTCCTCAGAGACACTGAGGATGATAGCTGTGATGATAAAGCTCACACCTTCCAAGCCCACCCATCTTCCAGATTCCTGAAGTCTCTCTGTTTTTGCAATCTTCTAAAAAATTTATTAAGTAATAAGAGTGATGGCTGGAATAACTCATCACCTCATAATTTGTCTACCAATTAGTTTTAATTCCCAAGATACCTAATTTCTTATTCTGGTCCATTAATCATTGGTTTCATTCCCTTCGTTTCTTCTCAACCCATTCTTCTCTTGTTTACTATTCATGAACTCAGTGGTGTCTTTGGACAGTATACATTTTTGTTTATCTTTCTGCCTTTAACTTTCTGCTGGACTTTATAAACGAATTTTATGTAGCAGCCTAAAGGGTTGGACCCTTCTTATCTTGTACAGCTTAGCATACAAGCCTTTGCATAGCATGTCTCTCTTGCTCTTCTGAGATGGTTTAGTTCTGTAGTTCAAGTCTTTGAGACTTCTACCTTGTGGCCAGGTCTACACTAGAGCTAGAAGCATGGCTTAAGTATGCAACTCCAGCTGTGTAGAATATGTAACTGGAGTTGGCTTACCTTAAGCTGAGTTTGGCGGTGTCTTCTTGTCAGCTTCCCCTACTCATCTCAAAACCAGAAGTACCAGATACAAGCCAAGGTGACTTCTGAGTTTGATTTAATGAGTTTTTACTAGACTTGCTAAATCGAACTCCAGAAGATCAATCGCAGCAGTGTTGATCTTCCATGGAGTGAAGATAAGGCCTAAGTAAGCTAAGGTGCAGCCCTGAGCAGAGCACCCACATGGAAGTAGTGTATCCACTGCTTTGTGAAAGGCATCTTATTCCCTACCATAGCTTAAAGCCATGCAGAAGTCTTGATACAGACGACTTATCAGAGATTCACTGAACCTCCTTTGATTTCAGGAAGCAGAGCATTAGCTCAACCTCCAACCAAGAAATAGGCTATTCAGTTGATTCAGTATATATTATTTTTCTTTCACCCTCGCCTGTGAGTCACAGCAGTGAACCAGCATCGCTGCCAGATGTAGATTCCTCTACAAGGGCCTCCCACACAGACTCCTGGTGTGAATCTAGTTAGTATACAGCTACCCTGTTGGGCAAACCACCTTACACCATTGTGGCATAAATGTACCACCATCCTGATTCAATGTGCCATCTCTTTATTGTACAGTCTGAAAGATACAAAAAAGGTAAAAGAGAACTTCTAAAGTTTGCCTTAACAGGAGGAGTAGGGTTGAAAATTATCAATTGAAATTGGTTTTGATGAAAAGTTGAGTTTTTGAGTAAATGAAATTCCTTTGCTAGCAGCGTATGCTTTACATGGAAGCTTTTAGCTTTCTTTCCATTGCACCCCAAACAACCCCACCAACTAAAAAATGTATAGTTTTTAAGTTTTTCATATAAAAGTCAAAAAGGTTCACTGAACAACCTTTCCACCTGACCTCTGTTTTCCAATCAGCTGTGGTAATGAACATGTCTAGCAAATGCAAATTAATGATTAATGCTCCAACCACCTCTCTGACCTTATAAGAGCTAGGATTGCCCAATGTGCTGCTGTTTGTGTGTTCCTTCTCCCACTTCCAGGGTTGGACAGGAGACCTGTGCGAATATGCAGAACCACAAATAGCAATTCTGTGAATCATGACAGCCTCCTATAGTTGTGTGTTATGTTGCATTTTTTCCATATGCTTAGTATGTGCTTGGCACACTGTGTATTCTGTTGTATGAAAGGACCATTCAAGCAAAACCCCTGGGCTACGTCTACACTGGCCCCTTTTCCGGAAGGGGCATGTTAATTTCAGCGATCGCAATAGGGAAATCCGCGGGGGACTTAAATATCCCCCGCGGCATTTAAATAAAAATGTCCGCCGCTTTTTTCCGGCTTTTAGAAAAGCCGTAAAAGAGCGTCTACACTGGCCCTGATTCTCCGGAAAAAGCGCCCTTTTCCGGAGGATTTTATTCCTACTTTGAAGAATAAGATCCTCCGGAAAGGGCGCTTTTTCTGGAGGATCGGGGCCAGTGTAGACGCTCTTTTCCGGCTTTTCTAAAAGCCGGAAAAAAGCGGCGGACATTTTTATTTAAATGCCGCGGGGGATATTTAAATCCCCCGCGGATTTCCCTATTGCGATCGCTGAAATTAACTTGCCCCTTCCGGAAAAGGGGCCAGTGTAGACGTAGCCCACGAGTATAACTGTAGAGTAAGATGTTGATGTGTTAGTATTTTTCATTTAATGACTAATCAACATATTTAAGAATTGTTTATAAAATTCATGGCAATAGTTGACATAAGAAACAAATGAATAGCTAACAGGCCTATGAGCTGTATGACTGCGGGTATGCAAAGGAAAACCAAATAAGCAGTTTCCTTAACAAAATCTCTTATCAATGTAGTTTTCTCTATTGTGGGAAATAAAGCAGCAAAAAGTCTGGGCTCTGAATGCTTAAATGATTTTTAAGTGCAAGATTAATAATTGCTAAACCTAGAACAAAATTAAATTAGTTTTATAAGCTCCTTTGTACCATAATGCCATGTAAATAGTAATTTATTTGCTATTAGGCATTTTAAGCTGGTTCCAAATGGCTGTTTTTCACAATCAAATATTAAATACCAAAAAAGTCTAATGATTTGCTTTGGTTCTGTGGTTGGCACCACGTATTGCCAACCTGAGTCTTTCAAGAATCATGAGTCAGGAAACTCAAACTCATGCATCTGAACTACAATTTGTAAGATTTTCTAAGACACTATATTTTAACATTTTCTATTTTCTTCTGGTTTTTAACCATAGAGGTTAATGTTTTCAAGTTTTGTTCTCCAGCTATGAGTGCTACATCTCTCTCTCTCTCTCTCTCTCTCTCTCAACTGATTCTCACATAGCACACAATTCCAGGTGTTGGGGCTATAAGACATAATCCAATATTGTGAGACTCACGATCAAATCATGAGAATATAGCCCCACAGGGTAAGAGCTAGTGTGGAAGTATAGAATACAATAGTGCAAGCTAATTGCAGCCTTTTTTCTATTGGGCAGCCCAGAGATGTCTACTGCAGACTAGCAAATGGGCAGAGCCAGCTGAAAGATGCCTCTGTTTAGTGCATTGGTGGGCAATTTGTGCCCAAGGCTGCATCTGGTCCATTAAGGTTCTGTGTGTGGCCCATGAGACATTTTGTTTACCATTGCCCATGTACAGGGTTGCCAGATTCTTCTAGGATTGCCATGTGTCCAGTATTGACATGGACAGTCTGGTATTTTTGCCTCCTGTCCGATAAAAAAATTCAGAAAATACTGGACACCTAAAATGTCTGGCATTTTCTGATTTTTTTTCCCTGCCAGGAGCCGAAAATACCAGATACCTGGCAACCCTATGACACACTCAGCAACCAGGCCGAGCCCACGCCCCTCCCCCCCCGGACCTCCTGATGGTCCCCACTCCCCCGGTTCTCCCTCTCCCCACTTACCTGGTTCTGCAGGGGCTTGTCTTGTGGCTGGAAAGAAAAACAAAATGGCCACCATTGCTTGACTGCTGTCGAGGTCCTTTTTTTTCAACAGAATATTTTTCCCGGTATTTTTGGAGGGGGCGGGGGTTTGGTATTTTTGGTTAAAGCATCTGGCAACCCTGGATTCTGCTGGTTTTCATCTGTGTAGATTTCTTCCTACTGCTATCACTCAAGTGACATTTACTGAAAGCAAGGGCACATGAAGTGAGGTATACACTAAATGCACACAATTGTAAGACCTGTGCGCTCCTGCTGCATTCAAAGTGCTGCTATGGTTCACTTGGCACAAATTCTAGGTACACAATGCAGGACAATGTAGCACTTTAAAGACTAACAAGATGCTTTATTAGATGATGAGCTTTCGTGGGCCAGACCCACTTCCTCAGATCAAATAGTGGAAGAAAATAGTCACAACCATATAAACCAAAGGATACAATTTAAAAAAATGAACACATATGAAAAGGACAAATCACATTTCAGAACAGGAGGGGGATGCAGGGGGGGGGGAAGAAAGGAAGGTAAGTGTCTGTGGATTGATGATATTAGAGGTGGGGAGAGTGGGATGTCTGTGAGCTAATGGTATTAGAGGTGATGACTGGGGAAGCTATCTTGGTAATGGGTAAGATAGTTTGAGTGTTTGTTCATTCCTTCTCGGAGAGTGTCGAATTTTAACATGAATGACAGTTCAGAGGATTCCCTTTCGGGACTGGCCCACGAAAGCTCATCATCTAGTAAACCATCTTGTTAGTCTTTAAAGTGCTACATTGTCCTGCATTTTGCTTCAGCTACCCCAGACTAACACGGCTACATTTCTATCACTATTCTAGGTACACAGTGCAGTTAGCAAAACTACCCTATTCTGAGAGACTGTCCTGGTTGTGACAATCTTGTGGCACATTAGCATGAAGAAGGGCCACCCACTCAGTAGTCTATGTTGCCCCTCACTTGTAAGGTGGATCTCCTGGGTGATCACAGCTGGCAGTGCTCACATAAAGCCACAATTAAAGGTCCACTACAGTGTTACACCAACATGACTCTAGTGAATCTACTGGAGTAACACAGTAGTGTGTTGGTTCCTATGTGCATTCAAAGTGCTGCTATGGTTCATCCTAGATCTTCCAGAGGCATGTAGTCTCTTTTTAAAAGATCATCCCCCTCTAGCAGATGTACTGCAGGAGAAAACTCTGGGAGAGAAAAGATCTGCAGGGATCCCGCAGAAGCCATCTCACACTCTTGTGCTCTGGGAGAGTGATACCCTGTTCTCCCCTGAACTTGCAGAGCAGACCCCAGAGACAACCCAAACTTGGGGGAATCAGTGGAGTTCTGTGACATTTGTGGGAGGCTTTGAGGCTTAATATTGGATTGGATGGGAGCTGCCTGGTCAGTGGAGGGTTAGGTACCAGGGTCTCCCTTGAGCTCCTCCCAGTACCCAGGGGATGTGTGGTGGTGTCTGTTAATAAAAGATAACAGTCTCAGTGGGACAATAGGGCTACATCTACACTGTGACACTATTTCAGGATACCACAGGAAATAACACAGCAAGCCTGTTATTTCAAAATCATAGAATCATAGAACACTAGAACTGGAAGGGACCTTGAGAGGGCAACAAGTCCAGTCCCCTGCCCTCACGGCAGGAACCAGTACTAGGCTCACTATTCTGACGTCCCTGAAAACCTCATTCCATGAGGAGTAAGGGACATTTCAGAATAGCAGTTTATTTCAAAATACACCTGAAATAAGCTATGCAATGTGCATAGCTCAAATTGCATAGTTTATTTTGAGCTACGGGTTGCAGAGTAGATGCACCCTAGCTGTGGGCCTGGAGGGAGGATGATACATACCCTCCTCATCCCATCTGTTCCTCTGTTTACTCCTATCTCCTCCTCTCACCGTGTGACGGTGAACCAGATGGTGCCCTCCTTATAGGGTTGCCAACTTTCTAATCTCCCAAAAATGAATGCCCTAACCCACCCCTTCCCTGAGGCCCCCCCTCCTGTCCCATCCCTTCTGAAAGCCCTGCTCCCTGTTCACATTTCCCCTGCCTCAGTGGCTTGCTCTTGTCTCCCTTCACTCACTTTCGCTGGGTTGGGACAGCTCAAAATTTGGGATGTGGGAGGAGGTGAGGGCCAGAAATGTTAGGGTGTGGGGAAGGACTGCAGGCTAGGTCTTGAGAGGGTGAGAGGGCTGAAGGTTGAGGCAAGGAGTTGGAGTACAGGGAGGACTCAGGGCTGGCAGGGGGCTGAATCTCAGGGTTGAGGCATGAACTTAAAATAGGTAGATCCCAGTCAGTGGTGCAGCAGGGCTAAGACAGGCTCCCTGCCTGTCCTGTATCTGTACTGTGCCTTGGAAGCAACTGGTAGGTACTTCTCCTAGGGTACTGCACACACCCTCAAGCATCGGCCCAAAGTTACCATTGGCCACATCTTCTGGCCAATGGGAATGTGAAACCAGTGGTGAGAGAGGGGGGATTTAGTTTTAATGGCCTCGTCAGTTGTGCTTACTAGAGCCAGCAGGGCCCCTTTTTGCCAGTTGAAAACTATGCTTGGGCCTAAGGAGGTAGGTTTGCCAGAGGATAAAGGATGAACACAGATGAAGCTGATTCCACTTCTGCCTGGGAGAGAGGGGGAAGAACTGAGAGCCCAATAAGAGGAATCTCCTCTGTGTGAGGAACCCTGGGAAACTCTTTGGGGCTGTGTCCATGTTGCATCTACTATACCCTGCCTAGACTTTGCAGCTATGTCTAGACTGCGAAGAAAATTCAGAAAGAGATACACAAATTGCAAAATGTAATTTGTGTATCTTTTTTCATTTTTTTCAGAAGAGGCTTTTCTGAAATTTGCCCTGTATAAACAGGGCCAAATTTTGGAAAAATCTCCTCTTTCATAGAATACTAGGACTGGAAGGGACCTCAAGAGGTCATTAAGCCCAGTCCCCTGCCCTCATGGCAGGACCAAATACTGTTTAGACCATCCCTGATAGACATTTATCTAACCTACTCTTAAATATCTCCAGAGATGGGGATTCCACAACCTCCCTGGGCAATTTATTCCAGTGTTTGACCACCCTGACAGTTAGGAACTTTTTCCTAATGTCCAACCTAAACCTCCCTTGCTGCAGTTTAAGCCCATTGCTTCTTGTTCTATCCTCAGAGGTCAAGATGAACAAGTTTTCTCCCTCCTCCTTATGACACCCTTTTAGATACCAGAAAACTGCTATCATGTCCCCCCTCAATCTTCTCTTTTCTGAACTAAACAAACCGAATTCTTTCAGCCTTCCCTCATAAGTCATGTTCTCTAGACCTTTAATCATTCTTGTTTCTCTTTACTGGATCCTCTCCAATTTTTCCACATCTTTCTTGAAATTCAGTGCCCAGAACTGGACACAATACTCCAACTGAGGCCTAACCAGCACAGAGTAGAGCAGAAGAATGACTTCTCGTGTCAACCTGTGGAACTCCTTGCAGGGGAGGCTGTGAAGGCTAGGACTATACTAGAGTTTAAAGAGAAGCTAGATAATTTCATGGAGGTTAGGTCCATAAAAGGCTATTAGCCAGGGGATAAAATGGTGTCCTTGGCCTTTGTTTGTCAGAGGCTGGAGAGGGATGGCAGGAGACAAATCACTTGATCACTGTCTTTGGTCCACCCTCTCTGGGGCACCTGGTGCTGGCCACTGTCGGCAGACAGGATACTGGGCTATATGGACCTTTGGTCTGACCCAGTGCGGCCATTCTTATGTTCTTATGTTCTTATGTGTCTTGCTCACAGGTGTGTACCTGTTAATGCATCCCAGAATCATGCTTGCTTTTTTTGCCACAGCATTGCACTACTGACTCATATTCAGTTTGTGGTCCACTATAACCCCTAGATCCCTTTCTGCCATAGTCCTTCCTAGACAGTCACTTCCCATTCTGTATGTGTGAAACGGATTGTTCCTTCCTAAGTGGAGCACTTTGCATTTATCTTTATTAAACTTCATCCTGTTTATCTCAGACCATTTCTCCAATTTTTTCCAGATCATTTTGAAGTATGACCCTATCCTCCAGAGCAGTCACAACCCCTCCCAGCTTAGTATCATCTGAAAACTTAATAAGCGTACTTTCTATGCCAATATCTAAATTGTTGATGAAGATATTGAACAGAGCCGGTCCCAAAACAGACCCCTGCGGAACCCCACTTGTTATACCTTTCCAGCAGGATTGTGAACCCTTAATAACTACTCTCTGAGTACGGTTATCCAGCCAGTTATGCACCCACCTTATAGTAGCCCCATCTAAGTTATATTTGCCTAGTTTATTGATAAGAATATCATGCGAGACCGTATCAAACGCCTTACTAAAGTTTAGGTATACTACATCCACCGCTTCTCCCTTATCCACAAGACTCGTTATCCTATCAAAGAAAGCTATCAGATTGGTTTGACATGATTTGTTCTTTACAAATCCATGCTGGCTGTTCCCTATAACCCTGCCACCTTCCAAGTTTTTAAGATGATTTCCTTAATTACTTGCTCCATTATCTTCGCTGGCATAGAAGTTAAACTAACTGGTCTGTAGTTACAGAACATTCCTTCTTCCTCATACAATGAAGAATACAGGGATGCTGATAGAACACCTCCACTTTTTCGGAAACTGTTCTGAAAAAGCAGATATGCTCCTTGGACATGGGAGAGCTTTTCCAGGATACCGGAAGGTAGATCTGGGAGGTGGTTTAAACGCCATTCTTAGTGGTTTTTAAGTGCCAGCTTGGCAAAGCCTTGGCTGGGATGATTTAGTTGGGTTTTGCCTAGCTTTTCAAAGGGGGTTGGACTCAACAATCTCCTGAGGTCTCTTCCAGCCCGATGTTTCTATGCTTAATTCTTCCATGAAAACTGCATATGGGGCTTAACCTTGTGAAATTAACTCTTCATATTAATGGCCAGTCATATAACTCCTAGATTTTGCAGCTTCTATTCCAATCTCTAAAACCATGGTGATTTAATTATCCCTCCTCCCATCCACTCCTGCTGCATAACTAACTAATGCCATCCTGTGGTAATGGTGCAGTAGAAATGGAATGTGTTACAAGCTAGCTTGTTTAGGGTTAAGTGGTGCTGTTGAATTTTCTGTCTATTGTGTCAAATACTATACATTCAAGACTGTGAATTTGACATGCAAACACTGATTTGGGGGTTTTAGAAGAAATGTGCTCATTCCAGCAGATAGGAAAGTAGCTACAAGGACTAAAAGCTAATAAGTAACTACAAGGAATTTCCCAACAGGTATCTAAAATAGCTTGTTAAGCAATGCAAAATTAGCCAGTCCTGTGTTTTTATAGAATGTTTCACCAAAATTCTTTTTGTCACATAGGGTATGTCTACACTACAATGTTAGTTCGAACTAACGGACATTAGTTTGAACTAACATTCATAGCCGCTACACTAGCGCTCCGCTAGTTCGAATTTGAATCGAACTAGCGGAGCGCTTAGTTCGAACTAGGTAAACCTCATTTTACGAGGATTAAGACTAGTTCGAACTAGCTAGTTCGAATTAAGGGGTGTGTAGCCCCTTAATTCGAACTAGTGGGAGGCTTGCCCTCTCCAGGTTTCCCTAGTGGCCACTCTGGCCAACACCAGGGAAACTCTATGCCCCCCTCCCGGCCCCGGATCCCTTAAAGGGGCACGGGCTGGCTACAGTGCCCGTGCCAGGTGCAAGCCTGCCAGCACCCAGCCAGCAGACCCTGGACCTGGCACGGCACAGAGCCACCCACTCGATGTCCCCCAGCCCACCCCCTCTTCCCGGGACCAGGCTGGCGGCTCCCGGGAGCTTGCCCTGGACCGAAAGAGGTGGGCACCTTCCTGAGCTAGTGCGGACATCGTGGACCTCGTCCACGATCTCCGCTCTAGGCACAGTAAAGTGGCCGGCTAGGGCACGAGAGCTGCCAGCCTGGCCACCCAGGAGCAGGTGTGCATGAAAATCAAGGGGGTCCACTGAGACCCCCGACCCTGAGCCCTGAGCTTACAATGGCCGTCCTGGGTCAGACCAAAGGTCCATCTAGCCCAGTATCCTGTCTGCCGACAGCGGCCAACCCTAGGGACCCTGGAGGGGATGGACCGAAGACAGTGACCAAGCCATTTGTCTCGTGCCATCCCTCTCCAGCCTTCCACAAACTTTGGGCAGGGACACCACTCCTACCCCCTGGCTAAGACTACTCCATGGACCCAACCTCCATGACTTGATCTCACTTCCCTTTAAACTCTGTTCTAGTTGTAGCCTTCACAGCCTCCTGCAGCAAGGAGTTCCGCAGGTTAACTATTTGCTTTGTCAAGAACAACTTTCTCTTACTAGTTTGAAGCCTGCTACCCATTCTTTTCCTTTGGTGTCCTCTAGTCCTTCTTTATGGGAACTAATGAAGAACTTTTCTGAATGCACCCTCTCCACCCAACCCCTGCTTTTAGAGACCTCTATTCTGTCCCCCCTCCGTCTCCTCTTTTCTAAGCTGAACAGTCCCAGTCTCTGTAGCCTCTCTTCATCTGGGACCTGTTCCCAACCCCTGATCATGTTAGTTGCCCTCCCCTCTCCCAGCCTTTCTCTTCCCCTCTCCCACCTCCTTTTCCCAGTCTCCCCCAGTTTTGTTCAATAAAGACAGATTCCATTTTTGAACACAATTGTCCTTTATTTTGTACATCAAGAAAAGGGGCTAGGGAAGGGTAAGTGGAAGGAGGTGAGGGAGGAATGGGGCACGAGCCCCTGATGGGGAGGACTGGGCTGGCTCTGCGGGCTTCTGGGTGTGGAAGCTCTCCTGTAGCCCCCCAATTGCCCCCTCTTCCCAGATGGCAGCCTCCGGCAAGTGCAGCCGGGCTGATGGCCGAGTGGTGTGATGTGCCGAGTGTGGGTACTCCGGGCACTCCAAGCCAGGACTGGTTTTCAAGCGGGGCACCCCTTAGAACTGTCTGTCCGGGGTGGGGGTCGGGACCCTTTAAGCGCAGCCCTCGCCTAGCCTGAGACAGCATCTCCACTCTCTAAGTACTCCTCTTATGCCCTGCCGGCACTGCTTCCGGCCATTCTTAAGCCCTGTTCAGAGTCCACTCAATGTGGACTTGCTAGTTCGAATTAGCAAAACGCTAATTCGAACTAGTTTTTAGTTCTAGACGCGTTAGTTCGAATTAGCTTAGTTCGAATTAACTAATTCGAACTAAGTTAGTTCAAACTAGCGCTGTAGTGTAGACGTACCCTTAGGGTTTCTGCAATACTGCATCTCCTCAAATTTTGTTTCATTTGCTATTTTATCAGAATAGCTAACTATTCCACAGTGGGCAATTTTTTATACTTTTCATTAGTGCCACCTTCGTATGAAGAACTGACAGGTTTTGCCATTTTCATTTTAAAATGGGCCAGTTTTTACCAGGAAAATGACCTGATTTCCAATACAAAACAAGTCTGGGTTTCCTTTTTTAGAGCTTCACGTAGTACAGAAGTCCCTAAATCTTTGCATTTCTCTCTCATGCACAAATGGATCCATTTTTGGATTTTTAATTGAAAGCAAAAAATTCCCTTGAAATATGAGTGTTTCTGAGTACTGCTGCAGGGCTTTCATCCACTACTAACAGGCACTAATAGCTACTTTTGTTGCATGTCTTTGTAATTTACACAAGCCCCCAAACACATGTGAAAATTACATGTTGTTGACACACATTTGTCAGCAACATGTACAACTGAATGAAATCTGAATTTCTTTGAACTATCAGATCCAGCAACCTCTGTGGTCCAGCATGATTTTAGTTAGCAGGATATCTATTTATCATGAGTGGGGCTAAGTTTCCTGTGGGCCCCCCACCCCCGCAGCAGTCAGGACCTGGGGCTGGCAGCTGGGACCCTAGGGAACAACCAGACTGTGGTTGATCTTCTGTAGTTTGGCAAATTATGTGGTTTTGCACCTGCGTAGTACATTATAGTCAGGACCTGAAAGGTTCAGCCTGTAATTATGGTGCTGAATCTAGGGTTTGGAACTAGTCCAGATTGTGGCTTGGCTTTCATTACACTGCCTATTAAACTGTTTTGAGCTGCATACATTGCTTTCACCTGTTGTCAGAAATGGGTAACTTTAATAAACAAAGCTGCAGTGTTAGTTTTTCCTCCCATAAATCATAGAATCATAGAATACTAGAACTGGGAAGGGACCTTGAGACTTCATGAAGTCCAGTCCCCTGCACTCATGGCAGAACCAATCACTGTCTAGATCATCCCTGGTAGATGTCTAATTTAACTTGCTCTTAAATATCTCCAGTGATGGAGATTCCACAACTACCTTAGGCAATTTATTCCAGTGCTTAACCACTCTGACAGGAAGTTTTTCCTAATGTCCAACCTAAATGTCCCTTGCTGCAATTTTAGCCCATTGCTTCTTGTCCTATCATCAGAGGTTAAGGAAAACAATTTTTCTCCCTTCTCTTTGTAACACCCTTTTAGGTACTTGAGAGCTAGTATCATGTCCCCTCTCAGTCTTCTCTTTTACAAAGTAAACAAACACAGTTCTTTCAGCCTTCCTTTATAGGTCATGTTTTCTAGACCTTGAATAATTTCTATTACTCTTTTCTGGATCTTCTCCAATTTTTTCACATTTTTCCTGAAATTGTGGTGCCCAGAATGGGACACAATACTCTAGCTGAGGCCTAATCAGTGCAGAGTAGAATGGAAGCATTGCTTCTCATATCTTGCTGACAACACTCCTCTTAATGCATTCCAGAATGTTTGCTTTTTTGTAACACTTTTGACTCATATTTAGCTTGTGATCCACTATGACCCCTATATTTCTTTCTACAGTACTCTTTCCTAGAAAGCCACTTCCCATTTTGTATGAGTGCAACTGATTGTTCCTCCCCAAGTGCAGTGCTTTGCATTTGTTCTTCTTAAACTTCATCCTATTTACTTCAGACTATTTCTCCAGTTTGTCCAGATCATATTGAATTATGACCCTATGATCCAAAGGAATTGTAATGCCTCCCAGCTTGGAACCACCACAAGCTTTACAAGCATACTCTCTATGCTAATATCTAAATCGTTGCTGAAAATGTTGAACAGAACCAGCTCCCAAAATTGAGCCCTGCAGAACCTCATTTGATGCACCCTTCCAGCATGACTGTGAAGCATTGATAACTAAGGGTATGTCTACACTGCCCTCCTAGTTCGAACTAGCGGGGTAATGTAGGCATACCGCACTTGCAAATGAAGCCCGGGATTTGAATTTCCTGGGCTTCATTTGCATAAGCGGGGAGCCGCCATTTTTAAAACCCCGCTGGTTCGAACCCCGTGCAGTGCGGCTACATGGGGCACGAACTAGGTAGTTCAAACTAGGCTTCCTAGTTCGAACTACCGTTACTCCTCATTTCACGAGTTCGTGCCCCTACTATCTAGTTCGTGCCCCGTGTAGCCGCGCTGCATGGGGTTCGAACCAGCGGGGTTTTAAAAATGGCGGCTCCCCGCTTATGCAAATGAAGCCTGGGAAATTCAAATCCCGGGCTTCATTTGCAAGTGCGGTATGCCTACATTACCCTCCTAGTTCGAACTAGCGGGATAGTGTAGACATACCCTAACTTTCTGAGAATGGTTATCTAGTCTTTTATGCACTTACCTTATAGTATCCCATCTAGGTTGTAGTCATGATTTACTAAACTCTAGCTATACCACATCTACTGCTTCCCCCTTATACACAAGGCTTATTATTCTATCAAAGAAGGCTGTCAGGTTGGTTTGACATTATTTGATCTTCATAAATCCATGATGACTGTTTCTTATCACTTTATCTTCTAAATATTTGCAGATGGTGGTAAGCAATATTAGCTGTTGTTCACTTCTCAGAAATCCATTCTATATAAAGTACTTGAATAGTTCCTAGGAGGTGGGGGGAACCAACTTCAGATAATGGCTTCACCTCTCATAGAGAAGGGAAATTGAAACTGGGTCTCCTACAGCCTGGGTGAGTGCTCAAACTACTGAGTTAATTGCTCAGGGGCTGCTGACCCACAGAAAAATCAGTCAGGGGGTCACACACAAGTGAGAAGCAAAAAAACCCCAAAACCCCACACCCCAAATTCTCACTCATGTGGCTCCCAACTGAGAAGGAGACAGACACTGCCTACATTCCACTTGCACACCAGAGCATTGTGGGACCTAGGCTAATAGATTTTGTGTGCTCCAACCCTGTGGGCTCCCCAATGCTGGGGGGAGCCCTGAGCCACAGGAGCCAGATCCAGACAAGCCAAAGCCACATCCCCACTCCTGCACTAAGGGTTGTGTGGGCTGCTGTGCAGATTGCATTTAAATTACAACAATAACTTACCTGAAATTATTCAGCAAATTCACGTAAAAGTCATGAACAGTTTGGATCAGCCAAAAATGCAGTTTAATTGAATAAACAATTCATCCCCAAAATATGGTCTGCTCTAATCTGAGTTAACCTATTTTATGATTTGGTAGTTTAGAAAAACTAAACCCTACCTTTGCTTTTCCCCAACATGAGTCTTCATCTTACATATGCTGAGATTGCTACAGCAGAGACTTTGGGGAACACAAACACTGGATGCTAACAGTGAATGTTATCCATATTTGGTGAAACTTCCATTTAGTTATCATCCATATTGGTTGCAGTCTGGTCCTTGTTAGCAAAACTAATTATAGCCATTTAAGCATTTTTTATAAAGAAGCCCTCATTGTCCATTCAGCATCATATAGCCTTCAGGTGAAGGTCTGAAAGCTGATATATCACAGGTCATGATGGTTGTAACTAGTTTCATTTAATCATATTTCACCCCTACTTTGCACACATGTGAATGACCACACGAATTGCAAGGCAGTGGCAAATCAGCCCCCACCTAGCTTAAACAGTTTGTGATAATCAGACAGTGATAGAAATGTAGCCGTGTTAGTCTGGTGTAGCTGAAACAAAAAACGGGACTATGTAGCACTTTAAAGACTAACAAGATGGTTTATTAGGTGATGAGCTTTCGTGGGCCAGACCCACTTCCTCAGATCAAACAGTGGAAGAATATTGTCATAACCATATATACCAAAGGATACAATTTTTTTAAATTGTATCCTTTGGTATATATGGTTATGACAATTTTCTTCCACTGTTTGATCTGAGGAAGTGGGTCTGGCCCACGAAAGCTCATCACCTAATAAACTATCTTGTTAATCTTTAAAGTGACACATAGTCCTGTTTTTTGATAATCAGACAGTGAGTCAATGGCAGAGATTAAAATATAGGCCAAGAAGCCTGATGTCTGCTCTCTTGTTTTAACATCTCTAGTGCCTTCTCTGAGTGGTGCTTTACTAAATCCACACTGGCAATTTCAGGGTTAAAATATTATAGAATAAAGGCATAGATTATTTTAGGATTAAGATGACTGATTCCTTCTACCTATGGCACAGATAAAAGAGAAAATATGTTCAGCACAACTTTTGCACATTAGGGCTCAACTGTTTACAATATTAGACTTTCAGAATCTAATAAACATATCACAAATATTATGAGTACCAGTGGCACATATGCTGCCTAATAGTTTGCACACTCCGATAATGAAATTCTGCTGCTGTTGGACTAAAGCCCTTAAAAAATAAAGAACACATATTGTTTCGTCTGCATAAAACAGACGCACAGTACTAAATGCTAAAACTAAATTATTTCCATTATGTTTCTCATTTATTGTTTAAGATGCAGTATGCAGCCTTCAAATAAGCAGAATTATTTGTAAACTAAAAGGTCGATGGTGATTTTGCTGCCAACTAATATCTCCGATTGCCCCACAAAAATCCTATTCAAGCTGAACTATATTAAAAATTTGTGACAGCACAAAAGACTTTTATCTGGGAAGGGAGCATGTTAATTATGTCACTCTGATTTCATCTCACAAAGATAAGATGCATAATTTAAAATGTATACTATTATTAATTTGATAGGTATGTTTTACAGCCATCAGATTTAAGAAAATGCAAGTTCTTTCTGTCATTACTAGTGAATCACTTCCTTTAAATATTTTGCAGGGATATTTTTCTTTTGTTAATCTTTTCCTAGCAATGTTGAAGGGACCTTTTGCCCTACAGGAGGCTGGGAATAGCCGATGGGTGGTGGGAATACAACACAAGCTTCTATGCTGTAAGCAATTCCCTGCATTCCTACTTTATAATATTATTGACACACTGCATATGAAACATACAAAGAGTGCCATCACTTCTAAGACATCTTGTACTTTACTTTGTATAATCACACAGACAACAGAATGGCAGCTACATGTTATTCTGTAGGTGCCAGTCACAGCACTATAGTTAAGGTTCAGTTGAGGGTTTTTGTTTCATTTAAAGTCAGCAGATCCTCAAAACTATAATACTGGGAGTACAGAATTTTCTGAGAATTTATAATTAAATGCAATAATTAATTTGGGTCACAAATTAAAAAAGGACCTCTTTAAGAAATTTAGCACCCTCTTTGTCAGAACTTGTTTTGTTTTTTTCCCGTCTTTAATTATTTCAGCTAAGGCTTTCTGTGCTGAATCAGAAATTGGCAAAAAAGTAAAACTTTAAGATGTGGTGAGATGGGGAGAGGGCTTAAAAATAAATCATTAGTTAAGTGGTGTCAGTGCTCTCGCATTTTACTACAGACAACCCCGGCCCTATAGAGCTTACAGAACAGATAGAATGGCTAGAATGCAACAAAGCCTAGATCTAAAATAGATTTCAGGGAATTTGTCTGTTTCCATTTGATCAAGAACTCCTCCTAAATGGTAAGAGCTAAGACCACTAAATTCGGTATACAGCTTCTTTCTATTATAACTTAAAGCTACAGAAGGGTTCAACTGTGCAAGGAAAGCAGGATGTGCCTAGAATGGGATTGCTTCTCATGAAACTAAACAGAAAAGAGACAATCATCACATCAAGTACAGCCCTCAAAATTGATATAATTGAGCGACTGCTGAAAGAGACTGAATCAAGATGAGCGAGAAACTTAGGATGAACCTGGAATAGGACTGCTTCTAAAAACACCTTACAGAAAAGAGAGAAATTTGAGACATTTGGAATCATGCTCTGTTTTGGCACAGCTTAAGGTTTGAAAACCAGAACACAATGTTATTGGAAACAAAACTGACTATAGCCTCTTTTTGGGTATGTCTACACTACCCCACTAGTTCGAACTAGCGGGGTAATGTAGGCATACCGCACTTGCAAATGAAGCCCGGGATTTGAATTTCCCGGGCTTCATTTGCATAAGCCGGGCGTCGCCATTTTTAAATCCCAGCTGGTTCGAACCCCGTGCCGCGCGGCTACACGCGGCACGAACTAGGTAGTTCAGACTAGGCTTCCTAGTTCGAACTACCGTTACTCCTCATGGAATGAAATTCAAATCCCGGGCTTCATTTGCAAGTGCGGTATGCCTACATTACCCCGCTAGTTCGAACTAGCGGGGTAGTGTAGACATACCCTTTGTTACAACATAGGGTATGTCTACATGGCAAAGTTAATTCAAAATAACAGCCCTTATTTCGACTTAACTTTAAAAGCATCTACATATGCAAACCACTATTTCAAAATTAATTTGAAATAGCGGAGTGCTTAATTTGAATTTGGTAAACCTCATCCTACGAGGAGTAATGCCAAATTTGAAATAGCTATTTAGAATTAAGTGCTGTGTAGACACTTAATTCGAAATAGGGGGCCTCCAGCCCTTCCCAGGGAGCCCTTGTGGCCACTCTGGGAACAACCAGGAAAACTTACTCTCCTCTCCCCCAGCCCCGGAGACATTAAAGGGGTAGATCCTGGCCACAGTGCCTGTGCCAGCTCCAAGCCTGCCAGCCCAGAGCCAGCAGTGGCCACCGGGGCCCCTCACCCAGTGGCCCCAAAACATGAGCCAGCAAGCCACTGGCAGTCAGCCCTCCACCACTCCCCAGGAGCAGTCTGCCAGCTCCCAGGAGCCTGACAGAGGCTGGAGAAGGCAGGCATCTCCCAGGAGATCATGGACCTTATTCAGGTTTGGAGGGGATGCCCCCAAAGATCCCTAATCTCCGCACTAGATGGAGGAATGCAGCTGTCTATCGCAGGATAACTGCTAGCCTGACCACTAACAGCCACATGCGAACCCAGGAGCAGGTTTGCATGAAAATCAAGTTGTTTCAGTGAGACCTGCAACCCTGAGCCCTGAGCTTCCTCTCCCCCTTCTTCCCCTTGCTTCCTCCTTCCAGCTCCCTCCTCCCAGGTTTTCCCCTCCCCTCTCACACCCTCTCTCCTCCCATCTCCTGCCTTCTTTCCCCAGTCTCCCCAGAAGTTTATCCCCCCTATTTTGTTCAATAAACAGAGTTTCTATTTTTGAAAAAAAGTGTATTTTAGTTGACCTCAGGAAGGGGAGGTTAGGGGGTGGTAAGTGGAAGTACGTGAGGGAAGAATGGGGCATGAGCCCCTGGTGGGGAGGACTGGGGTGGCTCTGAGGGCTCCTTGGGGTGGACGCTCTCCTGCAGGGTCTCCTGGATCCTGACAGCCCCTCAATGGACTTTCCAGATGGCAGCCTGAAGCAAGTGCAGCCGGGCTGATGGCAACAACCCCACGAGATCCACCGGCATGCCCAGGGGCAGTTCTGGCTCCATGTGGCCGAGTGCTGTGGTGTCCCGAGTGTGGGCACTCAGGGCACCCCAAGACAGGACTGCTTTGCTGTCCCTCATCGAGATAGACAAGCAAGCATGGAACTCTGAGAACTGTCTGTCTGGGGTAGAGGTAGGACCCCTTTAAGCACAGAGCTCAGTTAGCCTCAGGCAGCAGCACCACACACTAAGTCCAAACCTGATGCCCTGCCGGCACTAGTTCCGGCCAGCCTTAACTTCGGTTCAGGGTCCACTCAGTGTGGATGCGCTATTTAGAAATAGCAAAATGCTATTTCAAAATAGTTTTGTATATAGATGCGTTATTTTGAATTAGCTTAATTCTAATTAACTATTTCAAATTAAGTTAACCCAAATTAACTCTGTATTGTAGACATAACCAGAGAGAATAAGAAGAGTTTATAGGGATGAAGAAAAAAAATACTCTTGATGGAATTACTATTTACATTTTTTTACATAAATTAACTTCATAAAAATAACACTATTTTTGACAAATACATCATTTCAAGCAAGCATGTACATTTACCTTTTATTTCCTCTTCCCCCAAATTTAACTGAGTTAAGGACCCAAGCCACGTGAGGTAAATGTACTAGTAAGTAAATAACTTCTTTTAAAATACATTCCTTATCACTAATGTACAATGGTAATCATATATATAGTAGCCCAATGTCTGTGAGTCTGTAATGCTGAAATGCTGGCTGTTCCCTCTGGGCGGCGGTGTTGCCTCCGTGGCTGTTCCCTCTGGGTGATGCTGTTGCCTGAGTCACGTCCTTCGCTTTCCACTGTGGTGCTTGGCTGACTGCTGCACTGCTCAGCCAGGCTGCCACGGGGGAGCAAGCGGCTGTTTGGGCCCTGCGCTCTCCATGCAGCACGGGTGCTCGGCTGTGTACTTAGCAGGGCCCGGCCGTGTACGTCACCTTCGTGCCCCCCTTCGGCTCCTGCCGTGGCGCTCAACTGACTTCTGCACTGTTCAGCCGGGCCCTCATGGGCCCGCACTTGATGTGCGGCATGACAGTGGCTCCAGGCCGTTTGGGCTCTGCAGTCCCCCGAGTGAGAGGCAGGAGGGGAGGACAAGAGAAAGAGAGAGAGGTTATGTCTACACTACCACCCTAGTTCGAACTAGGGTGGTAATGTAGGCAACTGGAGTTGCAAATGAAGCCTGGGATTTGAATTTCCCGGGCTTCATTTGCATATAGCCGGGTGCCGCCATTTTTAAATGTCCACTACTGCGGACATTTAAAAATGGTGGCGCCCGGCTATATGCAAATGAAGCCCGGGAAATTAAAATCCCGGGCTTCATTTGCAACTCCGGTTGCCTACATTATCACCCTAGTTCGAACTAGGGTGGTAGGGTAAACATACCCAGACAGAGAGAGGGTATGTCTACACTACAAAGTTAGTTTGAACTAACGGACGTTAGTTCAAACTAACTTTCATAGGCGCTACACTAGCGCTCCGTTAGTTCGAATTTAATTCGAACTAACGGAGCGCTTAGTTCGAACTAGGTAATGCTCATTCCACGAGGATTAAGCCTAGTTCGAACTAGCTAGTTCGAATTAAGGGGTGTGTAGCCCCTTAATTCGAACTAGTGGGAGGCTAGCCCTCCCCAGGTTTCCCTGGTGGCCACTCTGGCCAACACCAGGGAAACTCTACTGCCCCCCTCCCGGCCCCGGAACCCTTAAAGGGGCACGGGCTGGCTACGGTGCCCGTGCCAGGTGCAAGCCTGCCAGCACTCAGCCAGCAGACCCTGCACCTGGCACGGATCGAGCCACCCACCCGATGCCCCCCCAGCCTTCCCCTCTTCCTGGGACCAGGTTGGCAGCTCCCGGGAGCTTGCCCAAGAATGCAAGAGGCGGGCACCCGACTGGGTTAGTGCGGACATTGTGGACCTTGTCCACGATCTCCGCACTAGGCACAGGAAAGTGGCCAGCTTGGGCAGGATAGCTGCCAGCCTGGCCACCCAGGAGCAGGTGTGCAAGGGAATCAAGGGGGTCCACGAGACCCCCGACCCTGAGCCCTGAGCTTACAATGGCCGTCCTGGGTCAGACCAAAGGTCCATCTAGCCCAGTTGCCTGTCCGCCGACAGCGGCCAACCCTAGGGACCCTGGAGGGGATGGACCGAAGACAGTGACCAAGCCATTTGTCTCGTGCCATCCCTCTCCAGCCTTCCACAAACCTTGGGCAGGGACACCACTCCTACCCCCTGGCTAATACCACTCCATGGACCCAACCTCCATGACTTGATCTCACTTCCCTTTAAACTCTGTTCCAGTTCTAGCCTTCACAGCCTCCTGCAGCAAGGAGTTCCACAGGTTGACTCTTTGCTTTGTGAAGAACAAATTTCTGTTACTAGTTTGAAGACTGCTACCCATTCCTTTCCTTTGGTGTCCTCTAGTCCTTCTTTATGGGAACTAATGAAGAACTTTTCTTGATGCACCGTCTCCACCCAACTCCTGCTTTTAGAGACCTCTATCCTGTCCCCCTTCCGTCTCCTCTTTTCTAAGCTGAAAAGTCCCAGTCTCTTTAGCCTCTCTTCATATGGGACTTGTTCCCAACCCCTGATCATTTTAGTTGCCCTCACCTCTCCCAGCCTCTCTCTTCCCCTCTCCCACCTCCTTTTCCCAGTCTCCCCCAGTTTTGTTCAATAAAGACACGTTATCTTTATTTTGTACATCAGGAAGGGCGGCTAGGGAAGGGTAAGTGGAAGGAGGTGAGGGAGGAATGGGGCACGAACCCCCGATGGGGAGGACTGGGCTGGCTCTGCGGGCTTCTGGGGATGGAAGCTCTCCTGCAGCCCCCCAATTGCCCCCTCTTCCCAGATGGCAGCCTGCGGCAAGTGCAGCCGGGCTGATGGCCAAGTGCTGTTATGTGCCCAGTGTGGGTACTCCGGGCAATCCAAGCCAGGACTGCTTTGCAAGCGGGGCATCCCTGAGAACTGTCTGTCCGGGGTGGGGGTTGGGACCCTTTAAGCACAGTCCTCGGCTAGCCTGAGACAGCATCTCCACACTCTAAGTCCTCCTCTGATGCCCTGCCGGCACTGCTTTCGGCCATCCTTAACCCCGCTTCAGGGTCCACTTAATGTGGACATGCTAGTTCGAATTAGCAAAACGCTAATTTGAACTAGTTTTTAGTTCTAGATGCGTTAGTTCGAATTAGCTTAGTTTGAATTAACTAATTCGAACTAAGTTAGTTCGAATTAGCGCTGTAGTGTAGACATACCCAGAGAGAGGCAGGCGGTGGAGGAGAGCTGAGGGAGGGGGGAGGTAGTAGAAGGAGGAGAGAAAGAGAGAGAGAGAGACACGGAGCGAGAGACCTGAGGCTCAGGAGAGAAGACCAACATGGAGGAGAGACATGAAAATTCTGTCTTATTACGGGCTAATTGTCTAGTTATACATAAAAGGTCAGATCTTCCACTGGTGCAAAGTGGCAAAGCTCCACTGACTTTAAAAATTGCATATTGATTTATATAATCTGGTGCTAATATGTACACATAATATATACTGGCCCTAATATATACACTTTTCCATGTAATGGTACTACTGCAGTTATGAACAAGGTTTTTTGTCTGTGCTGGAACACTGAGTGAGACCCAGCAAAACATCAGTGTTTACATCAGTAGATTCTCATCCGTAAAGGAGGAAAGATTCCCAAGATAATTTTGGCATGCCACTCTGACAGCGGCTTTCAACATTTTGCTCACTCATGTTTTGAATCATTAGCTCACATTCCTATCTAAATATGTGAGTTGTGGCCAGTGTTCCTATTAATTTTTGTCGTCCATGTATGGAATAATATTTGCTATGTGCACCCTGGCATATGTGGATGTGTACCAAAAGTAGACACATATTGCTGCTGGCTGGGAATGCGCTGCTAATGAGCTGCCTATGTGCTCAGCTTTGAGGGAACACTGGTTGTGGCAGGACAGGTTAAACTGTCATCGTGAATTGAAGTGCACCCTGCCTTGCTTTGCTGCCCACAACAGGGAAATAATCCCCTCCCTAACATTTCTGCTCAGTCCAAATCTATTTTCTCTGTAGGATATCAAATATATTACAATTATACTATACTCACAGAAAATAATCTGTCCCTGAACTTGGAACCTCAACCAGCTCTTAACATTATGACACTGATCTCTGGGATGCAGAATCAAACTCTTAGGCTATGTCTACACTGCAGGAATTTGTTGGCAGAGGCAATGCAAATGAAGCGCTCATTAGCATTTCTCATGCTCTCATTTGCATAGTCTCTTCCGATCCTTTTTGCAGAAGTGGTTTTTGCACCAAAAAAAGCAGTGTAGATGGAGCCATTTTGCGCAAAAAAAAAAAAAATCCCTTATGTGCAAGATCCCTTATGCCTCAAAAAATGAGATATACAGGATCTTGAGCAAAAGGATTTTTTTTGCACAAAAATGGCCTGGTCTACACTGCTTTTTTTCTTCTTCACAAAAACCTCTTCCACAAAAAAGATCAGAAGAGACTATGCAAACGAGAGCACGAGAAATGCTAATAAGCGTTTCAATTGCATTGCCTCTTCTGACAAATTCCTGCAGTCTAAATGCAGCCATAGTTAGCTGAGAAAATAATGGTGCTCAGGAACTCAACTGTATTCTTCACAACATATCTGGACCCATCTATTCTAACAGCATTATTGTCATGGTATTGGCTTAGGCACCAAGGAAAATTGTGAGGGTTTTAGAAGTCCTACTGAGAGCCTAAGAAGTTCCTGAAAAATCTGAGTCTTAGGCCAAAAGTCTGATGTTAGGTAGATATGACAGATTCCTTGACCTTGAGTGGTACTTTGCCACTATCAAAAAAAAAATGCTTTGAGAACCCAGGAAGATGAACTTGGGAATTTCTTCCTGTGGGGTACTCTGATGCTCTTTAACCCTCCCTCAAAGATCTTGAAAAAAAATGTAATTTTTAATAGCTGACTTTTCAGTCTCCGACATGTACATACAGCACTTCCTGATTTCTAGGAAACAGGAATCAGATCATAGTCTTAAAATGTGGGATTTTATTAACAAAACAAAGAAGACATACTTGGCAAAACATACTTGGTTTCTAGGTCTTATGGAACAACTGAAAAAAGGCAGATTAATAACAGAGAATTGCTTCTCTGGGATTCAGTTTAAAAGGTACAGGTGGGTGGGTACATAGACTCAACAATCCCCAAAATAAAGAAAATAATCTGAACACATCTAACTAAATATTTCCTGTTCTACTTATATTACTGCTGTCCAAAGTTTAGACCTTTCCTAGCATGGATTTCTCTGGAAATTCCATGCCTTGTCTTGGCTTAACTCATCTCTTCTAGCTCTTGTTCAGATCACACAAAGACTGCAGCAGGAGGGACCTACTTCAATTCAAAACTCACACTCTTTTTATTGAGTCTCTGTGAATACTTCCTGAAGACTCTCAAGGATCTACTGTCTTTGGGCTTAACCCTTACAGGCAATTTACTTAACTGAATGGCTGGGATGTCCAGGAATGGGGAGTATCCCTCCCATTTCTCACAGCTTTTCGAGAAATACTACTGCATTGCAAAATCACCTCATAAGAATAGCCATTTTGGGTCAGACCAAAAGTCATTCTAGCCCAGTATTCTGTCTTTTGATGGTGGCCAATGTCAGGTGCCCCAGAGGGAGTGAACAGAAAAGGGAATCATTAAGTGCTCCATTCCCTGTCACTCATTCCCAGCTTCTGGCAAAGAGAAACTAGGTACACCAACCCAGCCCATCCTGGCTAATAGCCATCGATGGACCTATTCTCCATGAATTTAGTTCTTTTTTGAGCCTTGTACAGTCTTTGCCTTTACAACATCCTCTGGCAAGAAGTTTCACAGGCTGACTATGCATTGTATGGAAAATATACTTCATATTAATGTTTAAAACAATATACCTGTTTTAAAGAATGTGTCTCTGCATTGCCCAGTGACTGTGGCTTCTCATAATTCCATTTCACGCAAAATTGTCTTTCTTTTTTCTTATCATGTTTACTATGCATGCATCAATACTATACCCTTAGCTCAAAATATGCTAAATAATTTGAGCTACTCAAACTGTGTAGCTTATTTTGGAATAGCTTATTTCATAATTTGACGCTGTCTACACAATGCCAGATTTAGTTTTAAACCGCTATTCCAAAATGTCCCATACTCCTTGTGGAACATCAGAATAGCAAACCTGTTACATTTCAAAATATGGGCTTGCTTCAAAGATGTGGAATACTTATTTCAGGATGCCAGGTGTAGATGTATCCTATGGAACTAGAAGGGTGATCCTTCACCCTTTTTGTACCTCTGTGCCTAAAGGAAAGATTCTGGTGTGTCATGTCTCCACTCAATGGGTAATGTCAGTCATTTGCTAGGTGCTACCCTGTAGTGACTTCTACTTCTACTCTCAGTAACTTCTACTGAGGAACACAGGGCTTCTATAATAAAAAGATGCTCTTTTTCCTGATGACATGTGAGATTTAAGGTATGGGACTATACAAATCAAGTTTGAATTATTAAGCTTCCCACAAATTTTACTTTTAGCTAGTTCCACTCACGCTTTCTGAGATAGTCAACTAGAATATCACATAGCTTATGTGGAGGAAGACTTTAAAACCTCATCTACCATCTGTTCAATATGAATGTGACAATCTCCTCACACTTTTCACACATCAGGCATCAGTTCTGTTCTCCTCAGCCCAAACTCCCTCTTCTATTACCATCAGAAGACATGCAGTGAGATGACTGTAGCTTTCTCCTCCAGAGAATGCTGCATTTCAACAGTGCGGTAGATCTGTGGTTTTTAAAGCCCTTTTAGATGAAAGGCACAGTATGTAAGACTCTTCTATTCAGCTCATTTAGAAAAAGAAAGGTTCATTGTGTTTTCCCTCACAAAGAGAAAAAATGAGTATTCAAATACAAAGTCCTTTTATTCCATGGTCTTTGTCTCTTGATCCAAATGTTTATCTCTTCCCTCTCACCTTCCCTCCCTCCAGGTTGGTTTCAATTGCATTTTTTAAGCTTTTAAGCCCAAATATGAATCCCACTTTTGGTCTACACTAGGCATCCCACACAGGAATGCTCAACTGTCGACAGCTGAAGTACCATAGCAAAGCTTTCTTTCATCTAAGATCTTTCGGACGTCACTGTATAGCTTACGAAATTCTGCACATAGCACATAAACAATTCTTCATGGAACAGGGCCTGATTCAAAACAGATGCACATTGCTCTTTTAGAAAAGTCTCAATGCCAGATGACAGCAGGTGTAAATCACTGAAGTCCATGGAACTCCACCAATTTACACCAGATAACAATCAGGCCAACAGTATTTTGGTAAAAGATTGGAGTACCTTTCAACTTGAGAACATAGGGATTATGCAACTTTCCCACTGGTAGAAGTAATTTACCATTTTCCCAAAGCCAAAAAAGGTGTGCTGTAGTCTCTATAAAACAGTCAGCCTTTTTCCTAATGTATACTCTGGGAATTTTGTGTATCTAAGATGCTGCCATAAAGGCCCATCCTTAAGATTTATGGGGCTCTATACATTACTATTAAATTTGTGCCCCTAGAGACAGCTGGGGCAGGGAGAACAATGTTTTTTTAGAGATGTGGTTTTATGATCTTCAGTAAGACACTAATGAAATATTTTTAAAACAAATTTTAAGTCGATGCATACTGTATGTAGCCGGCCAGAGAGAGTCTGTCAAACACAAGTAGTTTATTTCCTGACAGCTAACAGCTGTGCCCTGTAACTGGAAGAAAATATAACAAAGAAGCGGCATATCTTACGTCCCTTCCTGCAAGCCTGGGACCCCGGGTAGGCTGTGAACGAAGTGGGGGGTTGTTTCAGCTTCCGAAGCCCATCGGTGAAGTCCAATTTGCTAGGCTCTGAGGCAGTCTTAAATAGTTTTCCTGCCTTGTTTGGCAGTCTGGAAATTTCCAGGGTTTACTCATTACATGCTGAGCTGTTAGTTATCCATCTGGTTCTGATCTGGATCTTCTTGTTCTTTGGCCCTGTTTACATGATCAGTACGTTACGGTAAACAGAATTGTTTATGCGTTCTTGCCTTTTACCCTTATCTCATGCTTGTTCTTGCTATAGTGGCAACGATGCTTATCTTAAGTGGCATATGTTCCCAAACACTTGCTTCTGGCTCATCAGATATAGGGAAAAGGGAAAGGGGGGGGGGAAAGAATGCAGGCCTCACAACCCCTAAACTAGCATGTACAAAGTTCTTCCGTAATTGACCACTACACTGTACATTCAGAAACTAACAGTCTATTCCTGGGATTGGCAAATGCCTGTTAAGTGGCTTCTTTGCCACTTGAATGGCTCTTTCTCAGGTTGTTTTCAATTTTAAGTTAACTAGATCCTCTCCAGAGGAAATGAAGCCATGGAACAGGGATAGGAAGAGGCAGATGGGTGGACATTAAAATCCAGTGGTGTCCCAGATTTTCAGGTGCTCTATACAACTGCATATTCTGCATATAAGTAAGGATACCTCTACTGCCATGTGGTTATTTGTGCATTTAATTTTTAATGGCAAGCACCTTATCTCTCAAAATAGTCCCAGAGAAGTAGCAGAGGAGGAAGTATTACAGCTTTAATTTTTCAGTAGATTTTATTGTATTTCTGTATATTTATCAGTTATTTTGGCAAAATGGTTCAGGGGAGCAGCAATAGGAACCTTTTGATTCTAGAAATGCTTGACAGGTATGGTCCAATTCTTTGAAATGAGTAGCGTGAATCATGAACTTCTGCTTTTTCTAAAACCTGACAATGACCTTGGTTCCATTTATGGCCTTGGCTGAATTGTATTAATAACTGCCCTGGTTTCAACATCTCTAAAAAGGAGTAAAGCATTACCTCTTTCAAGAGGATGCTGCAAAGATGTATTAATGTTTACAAATAACTTTGAAGATGAAAAGTGCTGCATGAGTTTATTATCCGATTCTTGGCTCAAATCCAACTCAGGTTGTTAGCGACCAAAAGTTGTTCCTCTGACAGCTATTCCTTGTCATGTGTGGAATGAATTGGTTGTCTCATTCTAATTCTGTTTGCAGTCATCTACATCACCAGCATTCCTGACTCTAATTGGTATCTGTGTTGGCAAGGAAATTAGGGGCTGGAAGCTATCCTATTGCTTTATCCTTAGAAGAGGCTTCCTTGGGCAGAGGTACATGTAGATGAGAACTGCTACAGTGTGTATGTATGTTGCTGTTTAGAGTATAAGCAGAGGATCTTTGACTGCCACTGAAGCATGGGGAACTTGAGTCAAAGCTCATTGACTTCAGCAGGGTTTGGATTGGATCCCTAATGTCTGGGATCTTTGCCTGACTACATGTTATAAAACCATAACATGAGCAACATTCCACTATCTAGGGCTGTCCTTAGGATTTATGGAGCCCTACATATTAAACTGGTGCCCTTATGTCCGATGACAGTCAGGGGTGGATGGCGCCTTTTTAGAGATGGGATTTTATGATCTTCAACAAGACACTAATACAATATTTTAAAAGCATATTTTATACTAAGTTCCTCTAGATCAGCAGTTCTCAAACTTTTTGGGCTCCGGAGTCCTTTACATGCGTAAAAATTTATGCGGAGCCCCAGCGGACTACTGAGTGTATGTGTTGTACCTATCGATATTTCCAGTTTGTCAACCTCGCGGAGCCCCTGGAAATGTCTCATGGAGCCCTGGGGCTCCGCGGAGCACAGTTTGAGAAATACTGCTCTAGATTAACACAGTAAACTCAGAAACTGACAGTCTGTACTTGGGCTTGGCAAATGCCTGTTGAATGGCTCTTTCACAGGTTCAGTGTTGTGCTAATAGGTCTGCCAGGCCTTTTCACTTTTAACTTAATTAGATTCTCTTCAGAGGAAGTGAAGCCATGGAACAGAGATAGGAAGAAGTGGGTGGGTGGACATTAAGACCTAGTGAAGTCCCAAATTTTCATGTGCCCTATGCAGCTGCATATTCCATGTCTGGGTAAGGATGACTCTGCACTCTCAGAATACCAGGATCCACATTTGCATTCCATTGAATATAAGAAGTATGCTGTAGTGCTTTCCAATACTTTTTTGTTTTTTCTTTTACTGTAACAAGTGCTGTTAGTTTCAGAATTTGGCTGGGGTGCATTTTTAACCAGAAATCTTTACAAAAAATATAATCAAGCATTTAGATATTATTTCTAATAGCAGAGAATGAAATCCTGAGATATTAAATGTGAATTTTAGTGAATGGGAATGAAGTAAACGATGAGCAAGTTCCTCTGGATGCTGCTCTCACAGCTATTAATGTTTCTGCATTACTAGCAAGAGGAAAAGTCCTCGCCCTTATATCAATGGAGTTCCATGAAGCAATATACATCCTCACATCTTCTTTAAATAGAGGAAGATAGATTCTGGAAAAATAAAATCAAGTTCAATTTGATTGAATCTGTGACCATTTTATTCGTGTTCCATGATCCTTCCTATGATTTTTTTTCTTCATGGGAACATACACTGAAAAAGTTTTACATGACATGGTCTCTTGTGTGTGAGTTTGTAAAATGTAGTCATCCAACTGGAGGACAGAAACATGTGGCTTAAGTGACATCCCCATAAATAGCCAGGAACAGGCTAATATTTCGTATTAATGACCAGAATTTCTGATGTTCTCTAAACCTTTGTGTGTCACAGGAATCAGAAAGCAGACAAAAGTGAGAAGCTGAGAATTTCTTTTCAGAAGGGAGCTCTCGGTTGGTGTGGAGCTGGTGTAACTGACACCTACGATGTCACACCTCTTGTGTGAACTCGGTATAGCAGATAGGGATATGCTCTTAGCTGAGTTTACTGTGCCAACTTTGGAGACTATGTCCATCTATTTTACATTGAAGCTCGATATTGACTTGATACAGTGTATGCTGGAGCTTGCGCCGAACCATCATGAAAATTAGAGATCACCACAGCCTTCCACCTTCTTTTGTGTCCCAAGCAGATCTTAATACAGGAAGGAAACTGGACAGAGGTGTCCTAACACTTTTGATTTCCAGGCATCAACATCTGCATATTTACAAACCTAATCAGATGTTCCAAATGAATAATTTGCTATGAACAGTTCATCCCATTCTACCCTGGGAATTCAAAGGAACAACCAAATATCTTGTAGTCATTGTGGATGAAAATAACCACTCAATGGGTAATGTCAGTCAACAAACAAACAAACAAACAAACAAACAAACAAACAGAATGTTGAGAATCATTAAGAAAAGGTACATAATAAAACAGAAAATACCATATTGCTTCTCTATAAATCCATGATGTGCCCGTATCTAGAATACTGCATACAATTGTGGTCTCAAAAATATATGTATTAGAATTGGAAAATATATTGGCTTCCATATGATGAGAGATTAATAAGACTTTGATTTTTCAGCTTGGAAAATGGATGAGGGGATATAATAGAGGTCTATAAAATCATGACTGGTATAGAGACAATAGGTAAAAAAGTGTTACTGCTTCTCATAACACAAAAACTTGGGATTATCAAATTAAATTAGCAAGCAGTGAGTTTAAAATAAACAAAAGAAAGTGTTTCTTTACAAAATGCAGTCAACGTGTGAAACTCTTTGCTAAAGGATGTTGTAAAGGTCAAGCTTGCTACAGGATTCAAAAAAAACCTATGTAAATTAATGGATAGTAAGTTCTTTAACTTACTGATGTCCCTAGTCTCTGTTTGCTAGAAGGTGGAAATGAGCGACAGGGGATGGATCACTTGATGATTGCCTGTTCTATTCATTCCCTCTGGGCACCTGGCACTGACCACTGTCGAAAAACACGATACTGAGCTAGATGGACCTTCGGTATAACTCATATGGCCGTTCTTATGTTCTAAAAGTACTGGCCTTACAGAATTACACATGCAAAACAATCATCATTCCTAAGATGTTCAACAGCCATTCTAAAGCTGAATAAATTCCTCAGCTTCATCCTCAGCAAGTGGCATCTATGTCCTCACCTCTACTGCTCCCAAATCGAAAACCATGCACCACCAAAAGTAAATGTTTATTCATGACAACACACATTCACATTCATGATATGATAAAGTCAAAAATAACCATATTGATGAGCTTTCTCATCATCTGTCCCACTTAAACATTAAGATGTAAAGCTGCAATGCCGTATATTTTGTAACAAAGTAATGAGTTTAATTGCAGCCACCAGGTGTTATCTTATTTGTTTAAACAGGGTGTGAAATTTCCTGCCTATATTAACATTGCCTTTGCTCTGTTTCACTTTTATATATTCAAGGGCGATAGGAAGTCCAGTGCTGGGTGACACCAAGGCCACGTCTGCACTGCAGGCATTTTGCTCAAGAACAACTGTTCTTGTGCAAAAACTTGTGGCGCGTCTACACTGCACGTGAATTCTTGTGCAAGTAAATTTGCAGTAAAGCATCAGAAAAGAGGGCTTCTTGCACAGGAGTTATTCCTCTCCCCACGAGGAATAAGCCCCTTTTGTGCAAGAGCTGTTGTGCAAGAAGGCAGCGTGGACGGGCACCAGGGGCTTCTTGAGCAAGACACTTTTATGGCTAAAATGGTCATCAGAGCTTTCTTGCACAAGAAAGCGTTCACAGTGCCATGGACACTCTTGTGCAAAACCACATGGCAGGGTGGAGGTGCTCTTGCACGAGACCTTTTGCACAAGAACTCCGGTGTGAAACAGTTCTTGTGCAAGAAGCCTGCAGTGTAGGGCAGGGAGCAGCCTATGGGGCTACTGGAGCTGCTGGCTGCAGGATGCCCAGTCAGGGAGTGGGGGGGACCCCTAGGAATGGCTCCAACTTCCCAGAGGGGTGGCCAGAGGCAGGACATTTGCCTGGCAGGGTGAGGTGGGGGGGGCAGTGACCTCACAGGGGCTTTGGGCAGCCCTCAGCAGATCAGGCAAAGGGCAGGTGGGGAGGTGGTGACCTCACAGAGGAACCCACATCTCAGGCTGATAAAAGGGGGGGGCGGGCCCACGGGACTTTGGAGACCCCCGGTTGCTTTAGCTCTGGTGCGTCTCCTGCTCACAGTTGCTTTGTCCTCTGTGAGTTCCACATCCGGACAGCGTTTTGCAGAAGGTAAGAGCCCCCAGGGGTTTGGATCCCGCCCGGGGCCGGCTGGGTTCCAGGCAGGCCCAGCCCTCGGTCAAGGGCCAGAAGTGCCTGTGCAAGACCGAGCCGATAAGCAAGGGGCCATTTGGGGGCTGGGGGCAGTCGCTCTGGGGAGCTGGAACCCCTGGATTTCGCTCTGCAGGCTGCGCCCCAAGCTCCCCTTTGCTCCCCTCATTTGCAGCATGGCCAAACACATCAGGCTGTGGTTCCGGAAAGCCCTGAAGATGGCCCCAGGGCCGGTGGGAAGCAGCTCCTCCGTCCCCGCGGGCGGGGAAGCTGAATCCCACCAGCTCGGGGCGACTCGCCCACCGGCCAGGCCCCTCCGGACCTGGCTCCAGAGGCGGCTGGGAAGGCGGGACCCAGCCCAGCGGGGCAGCCGGGTAGGGTGGCTCTGGGGCCTCCTCTGTGGAGAGAAACACCTGCCCCAGGAGCCCAGCCCCCATTACCACCAGGGGGCATCGCCCTGCCCGGCCCCCGGGGACCTGCCAGTCTCCGGGAGCCCCCAGCCACTCCGCACCAGCCCCTGCAGCTGTGGGTCCAGCTCAGTGAGCAGCAGCGCCTGGGCCTCCAGCTGCAGCCGGGCCACCTCCTGCAGCCGCTCAGACCCAGGTGAGGGGCCGTGAACATGCTGGGCCCAGGGGCTCACCCAGTACACGGGGGGGGAGGGGCAGCCCCAGTGTCTGCCCCGCAGCCAGGGCAATGGATGGGGGCGGGAGCTGCTGCTTGGCTCTCTTGTTCCTGGTGGGGGCTCTGCTGAGGGCGTTGGCAGATGTGAGGGTGGAAGGGGGATGGGTCCCTGCGAGGGGCGTGTGGGGCCCAACCTGCCCTGGGTCCCTGACATGGGGGCGCGTGACCCCTGCTGGCCGCTGGAGTCACCCTGGTCCCTTCCCTCCCGCACAGAGCCCCCCTGCGCCTCGGCGGAGCTCTGCCAGGAGCGGATGGACTCCCGGGTGGAGGAAGGGGCCATCTATGATATTGAAGAGCAGCTCCACACCCGGGACACGGTAGGAACCTTCTCCACACGGGGGGGACCCGAGATTGTCCGGCCCCTTCCCAGCACGTCCCCCCCTCCGGGAGGGGCTTGTCCCTGGGGATCCCCCTGGGGCCCCTTCTCCTGCATGACCTGGGCCCCCCAAGCTGAGGTCTCTTGTCATGCACCAGCTGGGCCCCCACAAGCCTGAGGCAGCAGTTGGGGGGGGAGTGTGGGTGCTTGGACAACCGGCAGCTCCCACCTCCACTCCTGGGAGGCCTGAGCCCTGCAGCTGTCCGTGGGGGGCAGGCAGGCCCCAGGCTCACAGACTCTCTCTGGGGTGCAGAGCCCAGCCGCCCTGCAGCGGTTCCTCCTGGCCGTCCCCCCCGCCTGCCTCGCCGCCCTCCAAAGGGGCGAGGACACCCTGGCGCCGCGCTGCTGCAAGGACACCATGATGGCCAGGATCGTGGTGAGCGAGTGGCGGCGGCCGGGAGGAGGGGAGGGGATACGTGGGGTGGACAGGGGTCTGCCTGGGCCATGGTGGCGGGTGGGGGTGCTGGAAATGGGATGGGTGGGGCCAGGAGTGCTGGAGGGGAAGGGGGAGGTGGACATGGGGAGGGTGGGTGGGGATGCTGGAGGAGGGAGGGACACAGAAATGGGGCAGGTCTGGGGTGCTGGACAGGGAGGGGGATTCGGAACAGGGAGGGGTCTCCCCGGGCCATGGGGGGGGGAGCTGGAAGGTTAGCAGAGCGGGCTGCTGAGGATGCGCCTGGGGAGCAGGGATGAGGAGGTTCAGAGGCTGGTCACCAGGACAGTGAGGGGCAGGAGACGGCCTGGGGACAAGGATTGAGCTGGTCCCGGTTTGGGAGGGGGGGGGTTGGCAGGGGCCCTGTGCCGGGCCGGGGGGCTACAGGCCAGCGGGAGGCAGTGGGGTTGGATCCTGCTGGGTGGGGGCGCTGGCCGTGTGAGCGTCTCTTGGGGGCCCCAGCCTCACACGCCCCTTTGTCTCCTTGGGTTTCACAGGAGATCATGGAGGACTCCCCCCCCCCACTGGTCTTGGCCGACTGCCTCAACGCTGCCTGCAGCCTCAGGTACCGACCCCCCCCCCCCGCCGACTCCCCCCCAGAGCAGATCCCCTGACCAGGGAGTGGGAAAGTCTCTGTCTCCTGGGCTATGTCTAGACTGCAAGCCTCTTTCGAAAGAGAGCACCCAGTGAGTCTGGATGCTCTCTTTCGAAGAAGCCCTAGTTCCATTCAAGAACGCCTTCGTTCGAAAGAAGCACTTTCCAAAGAAGGCGTTCTTCCTCGTGAAATGAGGTTTACCGCCGTGGAAAGAAAAGCCGCGTTCTTTCGATTTAATTTCGAAAGAACGCGACTGCAGTCTAGACGCAGGTGAAGTTTTTTCGGAAAAAGGCTACTTTTCCCGAAAAAACCCCTGAGCCTGGACACAGCCCTGCTGCTGAATTAACAGTCTCTGCCCCTCTCTCCTGCCAGCACCTTGCAGCCTCCCCTACAGGCCCAGCTCCTGAGCCCCCTGCTGACGGTGGCCGTGGGACAGACTGTGTCTGGGGACTGGCAGCAGGAGCCCATCCACACGCAGGTACGTCCCTCCGGGCCCTGCTCCCGGGCTGGGCTGGAGCTCCAGAGAGGAGTGGGGGTGGGGGCAGAGGGAGAGAAGAAGCTGCAGGTTTGGATCCTTCCCTCCAGGTTTCCCGTTGCTCTCCCTGGGGGCCCGTCCCTTCCATGCCCAGCCTGGGCTCCTCCCTGCTCTGCGAGGCAGCTCAGACCCTGCTCAAGGCTGCACCCCGGGGCCAGCGGGTGGCCTGGATTCCCCAACCCCCCTCTGACCCAGGGCTCCCCCTTGTCTTGCAGCAGTTCATCCGGGCCCTTCCCGTCGACCTCCAGGCCCTACTGGCAAGCCTCCTCGCCGAGTCCCCAGACACCGCCAGGCTGCAGCTGATCATGGAGGTGAGCCCCGTGGGGGGGACGGGGCCATTGTCCCTGCTTCCTCGGGGGGCCGAGAGAGGAGCTGTGTCAGTGGCTGGGGGGGGGGCACAGTCTGAGAGGAGCCCCAGGCTCTGCCCAGAACCGGCGCCTCCCTACGGGTCCTGACCTGCCTCTTTCCCCCCCAGCACCTGAGCCCGTGGCTGGAGTCCCGCCTGCCCCAGGAGCGAGCCAGGGCCCTTGGCAGCACCACGGCCCTGCTGGGAGTCGCCACCACCCTCCCGGGGTTTGAGGTAAGTGACCTCGGAGCCGGGGGGTCTGGGGCTGCAGGGCCCGGGGCTGGGAGCGTCCCCGGGAGGCAGAGCTGGGAATGGGCCGGGAATGGGCCGCGTTCTCCTTTCCCCGGGGAGGGGCGACCCTGGGCCTTTCCGGGGGGCACCTGGGCCCCAGACTGGGGAGTGGCCGTCAGTGGATCCCCTTGTTCCACCCCCGGAGTGACCCTTCAGTCGGGGCCATTGCTCAGGGTTGTCTCCTCGCGAGGCCGGCCCCGCCCCGCCCCGCCCCGCCCCGGGAGGTGTCTCTGTCCGTCCCCGAGCTCAGAACCGCCTCGGCGGCCGTTAGCATGGGACGTGCAGCCCCAGGATGCTGAGGGACCCCCCCTCTTCTCTCCCCTCAGAACTCCGCCGACTGGCCGAGGATGGGTCACCACGTGGCCCAGCTGGGCCTTTTTATTTCGGACCCATCCGAAGACGTCAGCCGGCTGGCCCGGAAGGGGGTGCACAGCCTGTACCGACTCCTCCTGCACCACAGGGGTAAGGAAGCCAGCCGGGACCTGGGCCCCAGGGACACCCTGAGGGTGCCGGCGGCGGGGGGAGGGGACCCAGCCCTTTTCCCCCAGACTGGCCCAAGGGGGGATGCGTCCCTCTGTGTTCCCCTTCTGCCCCCTGTGCCCCTCCATTTGCCCAGGGATGCCTGCAGGGACCCGTGGGAGGGGGAGGGCTCAGACCTGCCAGCAGAATCACCCTGGTTTGTCTCTTGCAGGCCTCAACATCCACCAGGCAGAGGACCTGTGGTGCAGGCACTACTATAAGGAGAGATGGGTCCTGGCGCATAGCAACACCGTCAGGGTGGGAGAGGTAAGGACGCGCTGCCAGGGCAGGGCAGGGCTCGGGGGTGGGGCTGGCTGGGGCCCTCGTGCGGGTAGGACGCGGGGTGGGAGCGGGGAGTCGCTGATCGAATGGTCGATGCATTTTCCCTCGACTATTCGAGCCGTGGACAGGGCGGCGCTGCCCCTTTGTGACGCTGTCCCGGCGTTTCAAAGGGGCGGCGCTTGCTAGGGGCAGTGCTGCACCTTGCCCCGGATCTCTCATAGAAGGGGAAGCAGGGCGGGGGGGGGGGCAACACTTTTTGATGGAGGTCGCTCCAAGATGTTGGCCAGTGGCCTAGGGCTGCTCTGTTGTGCGGAGGGGGTGAGGTCTGGGAGGGTCTTGGGGGCAGGAGGAAGGTGTGACCTGGGGCAGGGGTTGGGGTGCAGGGTGAGGAGAGCGTCTGGGTGCAGGGTCTGGAAGGGAGTTTGCAGAAGGAGGAAGCTGTTTTAGCCCCAGGAGTTGGGGCCGGGCTCTGGGCCGTCAGCTGAAACCTCCCGTGCTCTTGATTTCAGGTCTTTGGGCAGCTCTTCACCCCAGAGCAGGAGAACTGCTTTTTAGACAAGGCTCTGCTCGCTGCCCGCTCCCCCCTGAGGCGCCCCAGCCAGGCCGGGCTGGTCCTGGCCCACGCCCTGCATGGGCAGGCCCATCAGCTCCTGGGATACATGGTGAGCAGCCGGAGCAGATGCAGGAGAGTGGGGCAGGGCCAGGGTCTCCTTCCCATCCCCTCAGGGAGTCCCCCGCCCCTTTCCTCATGCTGCCCCCACCCCACGTCCCTGCTGGGTGGGTCAGAAGCTCACCCTGCGGGCCTGACGGGGGGTGACCAGAGAGCAGAACAAGTCTCAGCGCAGGGGGGAGGAGGGGGGAAATGCTGGGGGGGCCCAGTACCCCTGAGTCCCCAGGGATGAATGTGACGGATTCTGCTTCCCTTGCAGCAGGAAGACAGCCAGTGAGAGCACAAGGAGCTGAGGAGCCAGCAGCTGCGTCCCCCTCCCCCCAACCCTCCCAATTGTATAGAATGTATTTAAATTCTGATTAAATAATGTTTCAAAAAACATTTGGATCAGGCTTTGTCAATAATTTTTAATGGGGGGGGGCATTTTGGCAAGTGGTCAAGGGCCACATTTCTACCGAGGAGTTTGGGGTCTGCGACGGGGCGGTTGGGTGCAGAAGAGAGCGGAGGGTAGGAGCCTGGGTGCGCACCGTCCATTGCATCATCACGCGGCGCCATTGTGCTAGTGCTGGAGTTTGGGTGACTGGTTTAATTTGAATGTTTACACAGATTAGGTGTTTTAACTTTAGGAAACTTCATTTTAAATAAGGTAAAATGTTAATTTCTGTCTACCACAAAGGGTTTCAAAGTTTTCTTTATTAAAGGCAGGGATGAGGAACCTTTTTTGTCTCCAGGGCCACTGACCCCCAGAAAAACCAGTTGGGGACCACACACGAGAAAAGCAAAATACAAAAACCCTTCTTCCAAAACCCACAAGCCTCACTGAGGTGAGGGGAAGGGACAGGGAGGACTGAGGTTCGGGGATCCCTCATTTTTGGCCCCCCCTCAGATTGAGAGGGACCCGCAAATGCCACTCTCCCTGGAACCCAGGAGAGTTAATCTGTGCTGGGGCTGGAGTGCCAGGGGAGTGAGATGTCTCAGTCGGGGCCACATTCGTGAGGCTTGGGGGGGTGGAGGTGCCAGGGACGCATTCAGATAGAGCAGGGGAGCCGGCAGGGACCCTGAGAGGAGAAGTGGGAGTGAGAGCCCAGCCGGGGAGACACAAGGAAACCAGAGTCAGTCTAGTATCTCTCAGGCAGCTGGGGTAGACACCCCCCACCCCAAACCCCAGCCTCCTGTTGGATCCTCCTCCCACAGTTAACTGCCTCTGAGTCTGCACCCAAACTCCCATCGCTGCCCTGAACCTGTCCCAGAGCCTGCAACCCGCAGCCTCTCCCGCGCCCCACTCCCCAGCCATCCTGCACCGTAACCCCAGCCTCAGGCCAGCGAACCTGAGTGAGGGTGGGGGAGCCCAAGCAGCAGAGGGAGGGGGGAGTGGAATGAGTGGGGGCGTGGCCTCAGAACAGGGGCAGGGGTAGGTGCGGAGAAGGGGGCGGGGCAATGGTAGTGGCCTCTAATGCCCACACCCCTCCCTTCGGCATCGCTTATGTCCCATGTCCGCCCCCTCCTGAGCCCACAGCCGGTGCCAAGGCCTCGTGCCCAGGGCGGGGTCACCCCTGTGAGCTGCCAGCCATACTGGGGAGAGGCGAGAGGGTCTGGGCTGCTGTGTCCGTTGCTGGCTCCTGTCAGGACTTTGCATCAAGTCCTGGTGCAGCCTGAGCAAACCTGGGTCCTTCCCTGCTCCTCCAACACCACCTGGGCAAAGGGAGGAGAGTCCCCAAGGGTACGTCTACACTACAGCATTAGTTCGAACTAACTTAGTTCGAATTAGTTAATTCGAACTAAGCTAGTTCGAACTAGCGCATCTAGAACTAAAAACTAGTTCGAACTGGCGTTTTGCTAGTTCGAACTAGCGCGTCCACACTGATTGGACGCAGGGGGGCATTTAAGGGCAGCTGAAACCGGTTCTGGCAGGGCATCAGGTCAGCAGTTGCTTTGTGTGGCTGCTGTCTGAGGCTATCTGAGGCTCGTGCTTAAAGGGACCCCCCTGGACAGCCGGTTCTCAGCTTTTCCTGCTTGCTTGCCAACCTCGCCGAGGGACAGCAAAGCGTCGGTCTCTGTGCCCGTCTGTGTCGGTGCTTCCCTTCGGGGGGGACCGCCGCAGGTGGCAACATGGAGCCACGGCTCGCCCTGCACCTTCTGGTGCACGTTCTGGACTTGCTGCTGCAAGCCTGCCACCAATGGCTCGAGGCTGCCTGGCACCACCTGGGGAACGTCAGCCCCCTGCCTCTCCGCCTGGCCGCCCTGGGGGCCGTGGAGGAGCCGCGGCGGCGCCCCGGCACCGGCGTGCCCTGCCGCATCTGGCGTCTGGACACCAGCAGCGACTGGTGGGACCACATCGTCCTGGAGCGCTGGGACGACCGACAGTGGACCCAGAACTTTAGGATGAGGAGGGACACCTTCCTGGGTCTCTGCGAGTGGCTCGCCCCTGCCCTGCAAAGAAGGGACACTCGCATGAGGCCCGCCATCCCCCTCCAGAAGCGGGTGGCCATCGCCCTCTGGAAGCTCTCCACGCCGGACAGCTACCGATCCGTCGGGAACCAGTTCGGCGTGGGGAGATCCACCGTCGGAGCGGTGCTCATGCAGGTACGGCACTCGTCGGCCACCGAGCCGGGGGGGAAGGAGGGCTGCGAGGAGGGGATGGGCCGCCCCAGGGACAAAGGGGGGGCGGGAGGAGGCGAAAGTGCCCCGCACCGGAGGGGTCGGGCTGTCCCGGCCGTAGTACACGCCGCCAGGGGGGTTGCTTCCGGGAGTGGGGCGCGGGGCACTGCCAGGACACGCACGCTCCCAGCCACCCGGGCACCCCACTGATTGATGCTTTGCTGTGTCTCTCTCTGCAGGTGGTCAAGGCCATCAACTGGGTGCTGCTCCGCAGGGTGGTCCGCCTCGCCGACCCGGACGCCGTCATCCGGGGATTCGGCGCCCTCGGCTTCCCCAACTGCGGGGGGGCCATCGACGGGACGCACATCCCCATCCGTGCCCCGGAACACCAGGCGTCCCGTTACGTGAACCGCAAGGGGTACTTCTCCGTCATCCTGCAGGCCGTGTGTGACCACCGGGGACAGTTCACGGATATAAATGTGGGCTGGTCCGGCAAAGCACACGACGCACGGGTGTACTGGAACTCCTCCGTGTGCCAGCGGCTGCAGGACGGGACCTTCTTCCCCGACCGCCACATCAGGGTCGGGGACGTGGACATGCCCGTCTGCCTGGTGGGGGATGCCGCCTACCCACTGCAGCCGTGGCTCATGAAGCCCTACACGGGGCACCTCAATCCCTCCCGCCAGGCCTTCAATAACAGGCTGAGCAGGGCCCGCATCGTGGTGGAGGGGGCCTTCGGGCGACTGAAAGCCCGCTTTCGATGCCTCCTCACCCGTCTGGACCTGGCCGAGCACAACATCCCTCCCGTGGTGGCGGCATGTTGTGTGCTCCACAATTTGTGTGAGCGGAAGGGGGAGGCTTTCTTGCCAGCCTGGATGGCTGAGGCTGACCGCATGGCTGGACACTACGGTCAGCCCCGCACCGCCGCCATCCGGGAAGCCCAGCGGGGGGCCATCCGGATCCGGGAAGCCCTGCGGGAGAGCTTCCAGGTGGAGGAGGAGGAGGACTGACCTCTCCCTGCATGCCCCACCGGGGCATTCTTCCACCCTACCCCCCCCTTCCCCTTTCCCCTCCCTATCTACTGTACAATAAAGACACCTGTTTTTCAAACAAAAACGTCTGTTTATTTCAGAGAACTGGGGTGGGGGAGGGAGGAATGAAGGTGGGAGAAGGGAGGGGGAAACCTGGGACGAGGGAGCTGGAAGGGGAGGGGAGGGAAGGGAGGAAGGGAAAGGAAAGCTCAGGGGTGGGAGTCCGGCTGCCTCTCCCGTCTCGCCACACTGCGGGTCCGGGGGCGTCGGTGGGGAATGGTTGTGGAGGGGGGGGCAGAGAGGACAGGGGGTGTGGAGGAAGCAGGAGCGGAAGCAGGAGCGGAAGCAGGAGGAGCAGGGGGAGCAGGGGGAGCAAGAGGGGGAGAAAGAGGGGGAGCAGGGGGATCAAGAGGGGGACAAAGAGGGGGAGCAGGGGGAGCAAGAGGGGGAGAAAGAGGGGGAGCAGGGGGAGCAAGAGGGGGAGCAAGAGGGGGAGCAAGGGGAGGAGGAAATGGAAAGCGGTCCAGCAGGCTCTGGAGGTGGCCTCGCAGGGCACGGCCCTGCTCCTCCAGGGCCTCCAGACTCCTCTGGCGCAGCCTGAGGTCCTCCTGCACCCAGTGGTCCTGGAGACGGAGCTGTCGGTCCAGGAACCGGAGATGCCGCCTCTGGTAGTCCTCCTGGTTCCTGGGTGTCCTGCTTGCCTGGGCGCGGGCGGCTGCTGCAGGTGGTGTGGTGTGTCCTGCAGGCCCCGGTGCTGCAGCTGTGGTGCAAGAAGACCAGCGGTCAATGACCCCAGGGGCCCAGGTGTGTGAAACCCAGCTCCCCTCTGCAAGGCCAGGGCCCCTGCAGGATCCCCAGCTGCTGCTCCGTGGTGGGCAAGGCCCAGGCGCACGGTCCCGGGGCTCCCTCTCGCCCCAGCCCCCCGTACACATAAGGGGAACACGAGGGTACTCACAGGTGGACGCCTCCCCGGCCTCTGATGATGCAGGCGAGTGGCTCTGTGGGGTGCCTCGGGGGTCCCGGGTCCTGGGAAGGCTGGCGGCAGGCTCCTGGCTCTCAGAGCCCTCTTCCTCCTCCTCGGTGTCCAGGAGCGGTCCCTCTGCCCCGGGGTCAATCACGTCCCGGGGGGCAGGGACGGCATGAGGCCCCAGGATGCGGTCCAGGGCATGGAAGTGGGGGCAGGCCTCCGGGTCAGCCCCTGGCAGGCAGGCCCGGGAGTAGGACTGCCACAAGTCCTTAATTTTGCAGCGCACCTGCTCCCGGCTGCGCTGGTGGCCCCTGGCGGCCAGACTGGCAGCCATGCGTCCATAGACGGCCGCGTTCCGGTGGCTAGTGCGGAGATCGTGGACATTGGAGGCTTCCCCCCAAACCTCGATGAGGTCCACGATCTCCGCACTTGACCAGGCGGGCGCCCGCCTTTTGCGCCCCCGGGCAGGCTCCCGGGAGCCGCCAGGCTGGTCGTGGGGAGCAGTGGAGGGCTGGGAACCCTCGGATGGCTGGCTCATCCTGTGGCAGGTGCAGGCTGTGCAGGCACGGGTGCTTGCAGCCTTGCAACTGGCACAAAGTGAGTAGCCAGCCCGTGGCCCTTTAAGGGCTCCGGGGCCGGGAGGGGGGCAATAGAGTTTCCCTGGTGTTGGCCAGAGTGGCCACCAGGGAAACCTGGGAAGCCTTAGCCTCCCACTAGTTCGAACTAAAGGGCTACACAGCCCTTAGTTCGAACTAGCTAGTTCGAACTAGGCGTTAGTCCTCCTAAAATGAGGTTTACCTAGTTCGAACTAAGCGCTCCGTTAGTTCGAATTAAGTTCGAACTAACGGAGCGCTAGTGTAGCGCCTAGGAAAGTTAGTTCGAACTAACGTCCGTTAGTTCGAACTAACTTTCTAGTGTAGACATACCCCAACAGCCTCTGTCACTTCGGCCTCCTGTCGGGGGAACATGCCCCCTGCAGCATGATCCCCTGGAGATCTAGCCCTCTGGGCACTCACACAAGGTCTCTACACGGCAGCTGCTCTGTGCCTAGTGCTGGCACTGCAGAGCCATTTGCCACTTTGCACCCGACTGTCACCAGGTCCTTTCCATTTGCAGGGCCGGCCACATCTCCTGCCCCCTAGGCCATTGGCTGCACCCTCGTCTCGCTCCTCCTGGTGTCTGTATCCGTCATCACCTTGGTGCTGGAGAGATGGGGCCTGCCCCAGCCTGCCGGGCTGCAAGGGACTCCTGTTGGGAGCAGCTGCATGGGAACCAGAGGCCCAAGAATGGGAGAACCCTATTGACCTGCTGTGAGCAGGAGACGGGGGTGGGGAGGGGGCTGGGGAGGTACCTGTACTCAGCTCTGAATGGGGGCTGGGGAGACACAGACACTGCTGATGATTGCTGCACTGTGGGCCCCTGGGTTACAGTCTATGCCCAGGCAGCTCCTCCAGTCACTGCCTGTCACATTACTGGATCTTGAGGGAAGCAGCCAGATCACTGCTGCACCCATAGGTGGGGGTGTTGGCCCCAGAAAATGGTAGAAAAGGGGGCCATGTGGGGTGCTGAATAGAAGCTTATTATCTGATAGTCCTATGTAAGCTATTTATGTGGTTGTATAACGTCTGTGTGTGTAGTTAGGAATCTGTAGTCTGTGTGGATCCTGACTATTTCTCTGCATGTGGTTGAGCATTGGGCAGAGCCCGGCCTGTGGACATGCTAATTAGCGAGGCCCTGTGGAACAATGGCACTGAATGGGCCAAGGACACACCTAAAGCATGAGGGCGGACACCTAAGAGCGGCCAGCAGAGAGAGGCTGAGGACCAGGTGATCTCCTGCAGCCAAGAAGAGGCCAGGAAGGAGGGATAAATAGGCCATGTGGTCGATGCCATCTTGGTTCTCAGCTCAGCACTTCATCCCAGAGGCAGCATTGCAGGGATCGAAGAGCCCGAGAGACCTGTGAAGCCATCCTGACCCTAGGATGTGCAACAAGAACTCTTAAACCAGCAGCTGTAACATCTCTGCTAGAGGCTGCATCGAGAACTGGGCGATTCGGTGCATGTAACATACTATTCCTTTAACAACCTTACTCTCATGCTTTTCTTTATTGTAATAATAAACCTTTAGGTGTTAGATGCTAAAGGATTGGCTCAGCATGATTTGTGGGTAAGTTCCAGAGGGTAAATTGACCAGGGATCTGTGGCTGGTTTCTTGGGACCAGACAGAACTTGTTCGGGGTAGGTGGGATTGGGTGCTAGGACCCCCACCGGTGTATGAGGCCCGGGGCCATCGGGGGCATGGCTATTGCTGGGGTGTCGGAGGGGTTTTGCTCGTGAGGCTTCAGGCAGGCAGCTGAAGCGCTCTGTGGGACTGGTTTGTGGCCTGTGTGGAGAGGTCACCAGTCTGGGGGCTGTAAGGAGCCCCGGATTTGAGCCATTCGCCCTGAGCGGACGCCCTCAGCTGTGCCCAGACACGACCCGGTCCGTCACACTGCCCCTCAGCCTGCAGGCCTCTCCTCGCTCTCAGCCAGGCCAAGGGCTGAGCCCTGCTGTGGCCTGCCCCAGCCAGCCAGCCAGCCCAGCTCCTCCTCCTGCACAAACAGTCCCGCCTGCTCCTTTAGCAAAGCAGAGCGGGCTGGTTGTGGAACTTCTGGGAGACTGAGGTTCAAGTCCCAGGTCTGCTGCAGAGCCCTTGGCCCTGCCACTCCCCTGAGTGGGCCTCAGCTCCCGTCTGTGAAACAGGGACACTGATTCTAACTCATCTAAGGAGAGAATTTTCAAAGCCCTAAGGGAGTTGGGAGCACAAGTGTGTGACTGTGCTTTGTGCCCACTGCTTGGTGCTCCTAAATCCCCCAGGTGCTTAGCTTGGGAGCTTTTCCGGGCAGGGGCTGCGGCTAGGGTTGCCAGGTGTCCCGTTTGAACCGGACAGTCCAGTATTTGAGCTTTCTGTCCAGGAGATAAATTGAGAAAATCTCTCAATTTTCTAAATAAGATGTATTCTAGGTTGTGATGCAATGGCAAGTATGACTGGTATTTTTATTGACCATCTGGCAACCCTGGCTGCGGCTGCCTCTCACTACTCTGGTGTGGACAAAGCACTGCAGTCATCCCGGGACAACGCCCCCAGAGACGCTCTCCCTCTGGGGCAGGGTCCTTTAATGCTTTTCACACTGACATAGGCTACGGGACAGCCCCTTGGACACGGGCATGAGTGTCCCCGCGGGGCGGTATCCCCCGGATGCTGCGCAATGCAGAGAAGAGGGGTGAGTCCTGGGGGATTGGTGGGACAAGAGACGTTCCGTTATTTTAACCCCACCCGCTATAAAGCAGCAAAACCCTGGGTCCAGGTACTCAAAAGTGCAGGGCTCTGCTTCTGTGGGATTAGCCGCCCCTTCTCGGCTGGGAACACGCAGGCGAAGCATCAAAGGGCTCCCACCCCACTGAGATGGTGACTGCATGTCTCGGGAAGGGAAGAATCCAGCCATGGGGGGGAGGGATCCCCTCTGGCACTGACAGAGAGGCCCAGAGACATGCAGAAGGAAAGTTCGGGAGGGAGGGGGCAGAGATACCAGGTAGGGAGGAGGACGGAGGTGCAGCTAACTCTGGTACTCGTGACACCCAGACCCCATCTCTCCCCACCTCCTTGGACCCAGGCAGCACCTGCTCCTTTTTGTCTCCTCTCCCATTGACTGCCGCCCTCCTCACCACCAGGTCTCCCAAAGGTTCCTCTCCCCAAATGTTTCCCACTCCCCTCCCACTGTTCCTCGCTCCCAAATCCCTGGGGTCCTGTCAAACAAACGTCTCTTCCTCCCTCCTGTCGCTGGCACCTCCATTTCCTGTAGCCTGGCCCCCCCTCCCTTTACTCCATCCTTCACCAACCCTTCCAGCTCCTTGAGTTCCATTTCTTCCAGCCTCCACCCCAACTCCCTACATCTGCATCTCCACCCCAGCCCTGCCTCCCAGCCCCGCCTCTTAGCCCCCGGCCCCAAACCTTCCCTTCCCTGGTTCTTCCTTCCCCAAACTGCCTGTTCTGGTTATTTCTAGGCCAGGGGTGAAGCAGGAGCCATTCTGCTGGGCACTCTGCAAACACAGAACAAGGACAGTCCCAGCCCCACACATCTGGCCCTTGAAGAACAAACCCAGAGGCAGAGGGACCTGGACAGACGGGATGGTGGGGGGCAATTTCCCTCAGCAGCTTGGGCCGTCCTGGCAGAATGGTGTCTCAGTCTCCTAGGAGATCACGGTAGTGGGAACCAACTGTCCATGTTGTGCTAGACAAGGGCGATAGGAAGCCCCTCTGGGGTGCCCCACTAAGCCTGGCGGGCTGGGGGCGGGGCTTTGGGTGCTGTCAGCACGCTGGGCTGCACAGCCACTGTGTACTCCAGGGATCTGGTGGCCAAGTAGTGTAGTGGCTGCACTCCCAGTCCCCTGCCCTGAGCCTCCAAACACCCCCCACCACCTACCCCTGACTCCTGCACCACAATCCCTGCACTGCGTCCCCCCTCACTCCTGGACTCCCTGCCCTGAGCTCCCCACACCCATACACTCCCCAGCCCCCTGTCCTGAGCTCCACCATACCCCTGCCCTGAGCTCCCCATCCTCCCACACTCCCCACCCCCTGCCCTGAGCTCCCCCACATCCTCACACTCCTCATCCCCCGCCCTGAGCTCCCCATACTCCCACATTCCCCATCCCACTGCTCTGAGCTCCCCCACATCTACAGACTTCCCACCCCCCTGCCCTGAGCTCCCCCACATCCTCACACTCCATCCCCCTAACCTGAGCTCCCCACACCCACACACCCCAGCCCTGAGCTCCCTGGATTCCACACATTCAAATTTCTCACAGGTAATTTCCTGTCATTCAGTTTGGACACAGACCGGCTAACCTTGTGAGGAGGGCTTTAAACTAGGTTCGACGGGGACAGGTGAGCAAAGCCCACAGGTAAGTGCTGAATGTGCGGGACTGAGAGATGGGTTGGAAATGGGGGGGATTACGGCCTATAATGGGAAGGAGCAAGGAGGGTCAGGGCACAACAGGGAGGCAAGATCAAATCAGTATCTTAGATGCCTATATACAAATGCAAGAAGTATGGGTAATAAGCAGGAAGAACTGGAATTGCTAACCAATAAATACAACTTTGATATCATTGGTATTACAGAAACCTGGTGGGATGGGACGCACGATTGGAATGTTGGTATGGAAGGGTACGGCTTGCTCAGGAAGGACAGACAGGGAAAAAAGGGAGGAGGGGTTGCCTTGTATATTAAAAATGTACACACTTGGACTGAAGTGGAGATGAACGTAGGAGATAGCTGTGTAGACAGTCTCTGGGTTAAGCTAAAAGGGGTAAAAAACGAGGGTGATATCATGCTAGGAGTCTACTACAGGCCACCTAGCCAGGTGGAAGAGGTGGATGAGGCCTTTTTTAAACCATTAACAAAACTAGCCAAAGCCCAAGATTTGGTGGTGATGGGGGACTTCAACTATCCAGACATATGTTGGGAAACTAACACAGCGGGGCGCAGGCTATCCAATAAGTTTCTGGACTGCATTGGAGACAACTTTCTGTTTCAGAAGGTTGAAAAAGCTACCAGAGGAGAAGCTGTTCTGGATTTGGTTTTAAGAAATAGGGAGGAACTAGTTGAGAACTTGAAAGTGGAAGACAGTATAGGGGACAGTGATCATGAAATAATAGAGTTCATGATCTTAAGGAAAGGTAGAAGGGAGACCAGCACAATTGAGCTAATGGATTTCAGGAAGGCAGATTTTGATAAGTTCAGAGAACTTGTAGGTAAGGTCCCATGGGAAGCAAGACTGAAGGGAAAAACAACTGAGGAGAGTTGGAAGTATTTCAAAGGGACGTTGTTAAGGGCCCAAAAGCAAACAATTCCGCTGTGTAGGAAAGATAGAAAATATGGCAAAAGACCAGCTTGGCTTAACAAGGAGATCTTGCATGATCTCAAAATTAAAAAAGGAGTCGTATAAAAAATGGAAACTAGGACAACTAACAAAGGATGAATATAGGCAAGCAACACGGGAATGCAGGGGCAAGATTAGAAAGGCAAAGGCACAAAATGAGATCAAACTAGCTACAGGCATAAAGGGAAACAAGAAGACCTTTTATAAATACATTAAAAGCAAGAGGAAGACCAAGGACAGGGTAGGCCCACTGCTTAGTGAGGAGGGAGAAGCAGTAACAGGAAACTTGGAAATGGCAGAGATGCTCAATGACTTCTTTGTTTCGGTCTTCACCGAGAAGTCTGGAGGTGTGCCTAACATAGTGAATACAAGCAGAGAGAGGGTAAGTTTAGAAGATAGGATACACAAAGAACAAGTTAAAAATCACTTAGGAAAGTTAGATGTCAGCAAGTCACCAGCTCCTGATGAAATGCATCCCAGGATACTCAAGGAGCTGATAGAGGAGCTATCTGAGCCTTTAGCTATGATTTTTGAAAAATCATGGCAGACAGGGGAGATTCCAGAAGACTGGAAAAGGGCAAATATTGTGCCCATCTATAAAAAGGGGAATAAGAACAACCCAGGAAACTACAGACCGGTCAGTTTAACATCTGTCCCAGGGAAGATAATGGAGCAGGTAATTAAGGAAATCATATGCAAACACTTGGAAGGTAATAAAGTGATAGGGAATAGCCAGCATGGGTTTGTGAAGAACAAGTCACGCCAAACTAATCTGATAGCTTTCTTTGATAGGATAACGAGCCTTGTGGATAAGGGAGAAGCGGTGGATGTCATATACCTAGACGTTAGTAAGGCATTTGATACGGTCTCGCATGATATTCTTATTGATAAACTAGGCAAATATAACTTAGATAGGGCCACGATAAGGTGGGTGCATAATTGGCTGGGTAACCGTAGTCAGAGAGTTGTTGTTAACTGCCCCCTGTGCCCCTCCATTTGCCCAGGGATGCCTGCAGGGACCCGTGGGAGGGGAAGGGCTCAGACCTGCCAGCAGAATCACCCTGGTTTGTCTCTTGCAGGCCTCAACATCCACCAGGCAGAGGACCTGTGGTGCAGGCACTACTATAAGGAGAGATGGGTCCTGGCGCATAGCAACACCGTCAGGGTGGGAGAGGTAAGGACGCGCTGCCAGGGCAGGGCAGGGCTCGGGGGTGGGGCTGGCTGGGGCCCTCGTGCGGGTAGGACGCGGGGTGGGAGCGGGGAGTCGCTGATCGAATGGTCGATGCATTTTCCCTCGACTATTCGAGCCGTGGACAGGGCGGCGCTGCCCCTTTGTGACGCTGTCCCGGCGTTTCAACGGGGCGGCGCTTCCCAGGGGCAGCGCCGCACCTTGCCCCGGATCTCCCATAGAAGGGGAAGCAGGGCGGGGGGGGGGGCAACACTTTTTGATGGAGGTCGCTCCAAGATGTTGGCCAGTGGCCTAGGGCTGCTCTGTTGTGCGGAGGGGGGTGAGGTCTGGGAGGGTCTTGGGGGCAGGAGGAAGGTGTGACCTGGGGCAGGGGTTGGGGTGCAGGGTGAGGAGAGCGTCTGGGTGCAGGGTCTGGAAGGGAGTTTGCAGAAGGAGGAAGCTGTTTTAGCCCCAGGAGTTGGGGCCGGGCTCTGGGCCGTCAGCTGAAACCTCCCGTGCTCTTGATTTCAGGTCTTTGGGCAGCTCTTCACCCCAGAGCAGGAGAACTGCTTTTTAGACAAGGCTCTGCTCGCTGCCCGCTCCCCCCTGAGGCGCCCCAGCCAGGCCGGGCTGGTCCTGGCCCACGCCCTGCATGGGCAGGCCCATCAGCTCCTGGGATACATGGTGAGCAGCCGGAGCAGATGCAGGAGAGTGGGGCAGGGCCAGGGTCTCCTTCCCATCCCCTCAGGGAGTCCCCCGCCCCTTTCCTCATGCTGCCCCCACCCCACGTCCCTGCTGGGTGGGTCAGAAGCTCACCCTGCGGGCCTGACGGGGGGTGACCAGAGAGCAGAACAAGTCTCAGCGCAGGGGGGAGGAGGGTGGAAATGCTGGGGGGGCCCAGTACCCCTGAGTCCCCAGGGATGAATGTGACGGATTCTGCTTCCCTTGCAGCAGGAAGACAGCCAGTGAGAGCACAAGGAGCTGAGGAGCCAGCAGCTGCGTCCCCCTCCCCCCAACCCTCCCAATTGTATAGAATGTATTTAAATTCTGATTAAATAATGTTTCAAAAAACATTTGGATCAGGCTTTGTCAATAATTTTTAATGGGGGGGGGCATTTTGGCAAGTGGTCAAGGGCCACATTTCTACCGAGGAGTTTGGGGTCTGCGACGGGGCGGTTGGGTGCAGAAGAGAGCTGAGGGTAGGAGCCTGGGTGCGCACCGTCCATTGCATCATCACGCGGCGCCATTGTGCTAGTGCTGGAGCTTGGGTGACTGGTTTAATTTGAATGTTTACACAGATTAGGTGTTTTAACTTTAGGAAACTTCATTTTAAATAAGGTAAAATGTTAATTTCTGTCTACCACAAAGGGTTTCAAAGTTTTCTTTATTAAAGGCAGGGATGAGGAACCTTTTTTGTCTCCAGGGCCACTGACCCCCAGAAAAACCAGTTGGGGACCACACACGAGAAAAGCAAAATACAAAAACCCTTCTTCCAAAACCCACAAGCCTCACTGAGGTGAGGGGAAGGGACAGGGAGGACTGAGGTTCGGGGATCCCTCATTTTTGGCCCCCCCTCAGATTGAGAGGGACCCGCAAATGCCACTCTCCCTGGAACCCAGGAGAGTTAATCTGTGCTGGGGCTGGAGTGCCAGGGGAGTGAGATGTCTCAGTCGGGGCCACATTCGTGAGGCTTGGGGGGGTGGAGGTGCCAGGGACGCATTCAGATAGAGCAGGGGAGCCGGCAGGGACCCTGAGAGGAGAAGTGGGAGTGAGAGCCCAGCCGGGGAGACACAAGGAAACCAGAGTCAGTCTAGTATCTCTCAGGCAGCTGGGGTAGACACCCCCCACCCCAAACCCCAGCCTCCCGTTGGATCCTCCTCCCACAGTTAACTGCCTCTGAGTCTGCACCCAAACTCCCATCGCTGCCCTGAACCTGTCCCAGAGCCTGCAACCCGCAGCCTCTCCCGCGCCCCACTCCCCAGCCATCCTGCACCGTAACCCCAGCCTCAGGCCAGCGAACCTGAGTGAGGGTGGGGGAGCCCAAGCAGCAGAGGGAGGGGGGAGTGGAATGAGTGGGGGCGTGGCCTCAGAACAGGGGCAGGGGTAGGTGCGGAGAAGGGGGCGGGGCAATGGTAGTGGCCTCTAATGCCCACACCCCTCCCTTCGGCATCGCTTATGTCCCATGTCCGCCCCCTCCTGAGCCCACAGCCGGTGCCAAGGCCTCGTGCCCAGGGCGGGGTCACCCCTGTGAGCTGCCAGCCATACTGGGGAGAGGCGAGAGGGTCTGGGCTGCTGTGTCCGTTGCTGGCTCCTGTCAGGACTTTGCATCAAGTCCTGGTGCAGCCTGAGCAAACCTGGGTCCTTCCCTGCTCCTCCAACACCACCTGGGCAAAGGGAGGAGAGTCCCCAAGGGTACGTCTACACTACAGCATTAGTTCGAACTAACTTAGTTCGAATTAGTTAATTCGAACTAAGCTAGTTCGAACTAGCGCATCTAGAACTAAAAACTAGTTCGAACTGGCGTTTTGCTAGTTCGAACTAGCGCGTCCACACTGATTGGACGCAGGGGGGCATTTAAGGGCAGCTGAAACCGGTTCTGGCAGGGCATCAGGTCAGCAGTTGCTTTGTGTGGCTGCTGTCTGAGGCTATCTGAGGCTCGTGCTTAAAGGGACCCCCCTGGACAGCCGGTTCTCAGCTTTTCCTGCTTGCTTGCCAACCTCGCCGAGGGACAGCAAAGCGTCGGTCTCTGTGCCCGTCTGTGTCGGTGCTTCCCTTCGGGGGGGACCGCCGCAGGTGGCAACATGGAGCCACGGCTCGCCCTGCACCTTCTGGTGCACGTTCTGGACTTGCTGCTGCAAGCCTGCCACCAATGGCTCGAGGCTGCCTGGCACCACCTGGGGAACGTCAGCCCCCTGCCTCTCCGCCTGGCCGCCCTGGGGGCCGTGGAGGAGCCGCGGCGGCGCCCCGGCACCGGCGTGCCCTGCCGCATCTGGCGTCTGGACACCAGCAGCGACTGGTGGGACCACATCGTCCTGGAGTGCTGGGACGACCGACAGTGGACCCAGAACTTTAGGATGAGGAGGGACACCTTCCTGGGTCTCTGCGAGTGGCTCGCCCCTGCCCTGCAAAGAAGGGACACTCGCATGAGGCCCGCCATCCCCCTCCAGAAGCGGGTGGCCATCGCCCTCTGGAAGCTCTCCACGCCGGACAGCTACCGATCCGTCGGGAACCAGTTCGGCGTGGGGAGATCCACCGTCGGAGCGGTGCTCATGCAGGTACAGCACTCGTCGGCCACCGAGCCGGGGGGGAAGGAGGGCTGCGAGGAGGGGATGGGCCGCCCCAGGGACAAAGGGGGGGCGGGAGGAGGCGAAAGTGCCCCGCACGGGAGGGGTCGGGCTGTCCCGGCCGTAGTACACGCCGCCAGGGGGGTTGCTTCCGGGAGTGGGGCGCGGGGCACTGCCAGGACACGCACGCTCCCAGCCACCCGGGCACCCCACTGATTGATGCTTTGCTGTGTCTCTCTCCGCAGGTGGTCAAGGCCATCAACCGGGTGCTGCTCCGCAGGGTGGTCCGCCTCGCCGACCCGGACGCCGTCATCCGGGGATTCGGCGCCCTCGGCTTCCCCAACTGCGGGGGGGCCATCGACGGGACGCACATCCCCATCCGTGCCCCGGAACACCAGGCGTCCCGTTACGTGAACCGCAAGGGGTACTTCTCCGTCATCCTGCAGGCCGTGTGTGACCACCGGGGACAGTTCACGGATATAAATGTGGGCTGGTCCGGCAAAGCACACGACGCACGGGTGTACCGGAACTCCTCCGTGTGCCAGCGGCTGCAGGACGGGACCTTCTTCCCCGACCGCCACATCAGGGTCGGGGACGTGGACATGCCCGTCTGCCTGGTGGGGGATGCCGCCTACCCACTGCAGCCGTGGCTCATGAAGCCCTACACGGGGCACCTCAATCCCTCCCGCCAGGCCTTCAATAACAGGCTGAGCAGGGCCCGCATCGTGGTGGAGGGGGCCTTCGGGCGACTGAAAGCCCGCTTTCGATGCCTCCTCACCCGTCTGGACCTGGCCGAGCACAACATCCCTCCCGTGGTGGCGGCATGTTGTGTGCTCCACAATTTGTGTGAGCGGAAGGGGGAGGCTTTCTTGCCAGCCTGGATGGCTGAGGCTGACCGCATGGCTGGACACTACGGTCAGCCCCGCACCGCCGCCATCCGGGAAGCCCAGCGGGGGGCCATCCGGATCCGGGAAGCCCTGCGGGAGAGCTTCCAGGTGGAGGAGGAGGAGGACTGACCTCTCCCTGCATGCCCCACCGGGGCATTCTTCCACCCTACCCCCCCCTTCCCCTTTCCCCTCCCTATCTACTGTACAATAAAGACACCTGTTTTTCAAACAAAAACGTCTGTTTATTTCAGAGAACTGGGGTGGGGGAGGGAGGAATGAAGGTGGGAGAAGGGAGGGGGAAACCTGGGACGAGGGAGCTGGAAGGGGAGGGGAGGGAAGGGAGGAAGGGAAAGGAAAGCTCAGGGGTGGGAGTCCGGCTGCCTCTCCCGTCTCGCCACACTGCGGGTCCGGGGGCGTCGGTGGGGAATGGTTGTGGAGGGGGGGGCAGAGAGGACAGGGGGTGTGGAGGAAGCAGGAGCGGAAGCAGGAGCGGAAGCAGGAGGAGCAGGGGGAGCAGGGGGAGCAAGAGGGGGAGAAAGAGGGGGAGCAGGGGGATCAAGAGGGGGACAAAGAGGGGGAGCAGGGGGAGCAAGAGGGGGACAAAGAGGGGGAGCAGGGGGAGCAAGAGGGGGAGCAAGAGGGGGAGCAGGGGGAGCAAGAGGGGGAGCAAGAGGGGGAGCAGGGGGAGGAGGAAATGGAAAGCGGTCCAGCAGGCTCTGGAGGTGGCCTCGCAGGGCACGGCCCTGCTCCTCCAGGGCCTCCAGACTCCTCTGGCGCAGCCTGAGGTCCTCCTGCACCCAGTGGTCCTGGAGACGGAGCTGTCGGTCCAGGAACCGGAGATGCCGCCTCTGGTAGTCCTCCTGGTTCCTGGGTGTCCTGCTTGCCCGGGCGCGGGCGGCTGCTGCAGGTGGTGTGGTGTGTCCTGCAGGCCCCGGTGCTGCAGCTGTGGTGCAAGAAGACCAGCGGTCAATGACCCCAGGGGCCCAGGTGTGTGAAACCCAGCTCCCCTCTGCAAGGCCAGGGCCCCTGCAGGATCCCCAGCTGCTGCTCCGTGGTGGGCAAGGCCCAGGCGCACGGTCCCGGGGCTCCCTCTCGCCCCAGCCCCCCGTACACATAAGGGGAACACGAGGGTACTCACAGGTGGACGCCTCCCCGGCCTCTGATGATGCAGGCGAGTGGCTCTGTGGGGTGCCTCGGGGGTCCCGGGTCCTGGGAAGGCTGGCGGCAGGCTCCTGGCTCTCAGAGCCCTCCTCCTCCTCCTCCGTCTCCAGGAGCGGTCCCTCTGCCCCGGGGTCAATCACGTCCCGGGGGGCAGGGACGGCATGAGGCCCCAGGATGCGGTCCAGGGCATGGAAGTGGGGGCAGGCCTCCGGGTCAGCCCCTGGCAGGCAGGCCCGGGAGTAGGACTGCCACAAGTCCTTAATTTTGCAGCGCACCTGCTCCCGGCTGCGCTGGTGGCCCCTGGCGGCCAGACTGGCAGCCATGCGTCCATAGACGGCCGCGTTCCGGTGGCTAGTGCGGAGATCGTGGACATTGGAGGCTTTCCCCCAAACCTCGATGAGGTCCACGATCTCCGCACTTGACCAGGCGGGCGCCCGCCTTTTGCGCCCCCGGGCAGGCTCCCGGGAGCCGCCAGGCTGGTCGTGGGGAGCAGTGGAGGGCTGGGAACCCTCGGATGGCTGGCTCATCCTGTGGCAGGTGCAGGCTGTGCAGGCACGGGTGCTTGCAGCCTTGCAACTGGCACAAAGTGAGTAGCCAGCCCGTGGCCCTTTAAGGGCTCCGGGGCCGGGAGGGGGGCAATAGAGTTTCCCTGGTGTTGGCCAGAGTGGCCACCAGGGAAACCTGGGAAGCCTTAGCCTCCCACTAGTTCGAACTAAAGGGCTACACAGCCCTTAGTTCGAACTAGCTAGTTCGAACTAGGCGTTAGTCCTCCTAAAATGAGGTTTACCTAGTTCGAACTAAGCGCTCCGTTAGTTCGAATTAAGTTCGAACTAACGGAGCGCTAGTGTAGCGCCTAGGAAAGTTAGTTCGAACTAACGTCCGTTAGTTCGAACTAACTTTCTAGTGTAGACATACCCCAACAGCCTCTGTCACTTCGGCCTCCTGTCGGGGGAACATGCCCCCTGCAGCATGATCCCCTGTAGATCTAGCCCTCTGGGCACTCACACAAGGTCTCTACACGGCAGCTGCTCTGTGCCTAGTGCTGGCACTGCAGAGCCATTTGCCACTTTGCACCCGACTGTCACCAGGTCCTTTCCATTTGCAGGGCCGGCCACATCTCCTGCCCCCTAGGCCATTGGCTGCACCCTCGTCTCGCTCCTCCTGGTGTCTGTATCCGTCATCACCTTGGTGCTGGAGAGATGGGGCCTGCCCCAGCCTGCCGGGCTGCAAGGGACTCCTGTTGGGAGCAGCTGCATGGGAACCAGAGGCCCAAGAATGGGAGAACCCTATTGACCTGCTGTGAGCAGGAGACGGGGGTGGGGAGGGGGCTGGGGAGGTACCTGTACTCAGCTCTGAATGGGGGCTGGGGAGACACAGACACTGCTGATGATTGCTGCACAGTGGGCCCCTGGGTTACAGTCTATGCCCAGGCAGCTCCTCCAGTCACTGCCTGTCACATTACTGGATCTTGAGGGAAGCAGCCAGATCACTGCTGCACCCATAGGTGGGGGTGTTGGCCCCAGAAAATGGTAGAAAAGGGGGCCATGTGGGGTGCTGAATAGAAGCTTATTATCTGATAGTCCTATGTAAGCTATTTATGTGGTTGTATAACGTCTGTGTGTGTAGTTAGGAATCTGTAGTCTGTGTGGATCCTGACTATTTCTCTGCATGTGGTTGAGCATTGGGCAGAGCCCGGCCTGTGGACATGCTAATTAGCGAGGCCCTGTGGAACAATGGCACTGAATGGGCCAAGGACACACCTAAAGCATGAGGGCGGACACCTAAGAGCGGCCAGCAGAGAGAGGCTGAGGACCAGGTGATCTCCTGCAGCCAAGAAGAGGCCAGGAAGGAGGGATAAATAGGCCATGTGGTCGATGCCATCTTGGTTCTCAGCTCAGCACTTCATCCCAGAGGCAGCATTGCAGGGATCGAAGAGCCCGAGAGACCTGTGAAGCCATCCTGACCCTAGGATGTGCAACAAGAACTCTTAAACCAGCAGCTGTAACATCTCTGCTAGAGGCTGCATCGAGAACTGGGCGATTCGGTGCATGTAACATACTATTCCTTTAACAACCTTACTCTCATGCTTTTCTTTATTGTAATAATAAACCTTTAGGTGTTAGATGCTAAAGGATTGGCTCAGCATGATTGGTGGGTAAGATCCAGAGGGTAAATTGACCAGGGATCTGTGGCTGGTTTCTTGGGACCAGACAGAACTTGTTCGGGGTAGGTGGGATTGGGTGCTAGGACCCCCACCGGTGTATGAGGCCCGGGGCCATCGGGGGCATGGCTATTGCTGGGGTGTCGGAGGGGTTTTGCTCGTGAGGCTTCAGGCAGGCAGCTGAAGCGCTCTGTGGGACTGGTTTGTGGCCTGTGTGGAGAGGTCACCAGTCTGGGGGCTGTAAGGAGCCCCGGATTTGAGCCATTCGCCCTGAGCGGACGCCCTCAGCTGTGCCCAGACACGACCCGGTCCGTCACACTGCCCCTCAGCCTGCAGGCCTCTCCTCGCTCTCAGCCAGGCCAAGGGCTGAGCCCTGCTGTGGCCTGCCCCAGCCAGCCAGCCAGCCCAGCTCCTCCTCCTGCACAAACAGTCCCGCCTGCTCCTTTAGCAAAGCAGAGCGGGCTGGTTGTGGAACTTCTGGGAGACTGAGGTTCAAGTCCCAGGTCTGCTGCAGAGCCCTTGGCCCTGCCACTCCCCTGAGTGGGCCTCAGCTCCCGTCTGTGAAACAGGGACACTGATTCTAACTCATCTAAGGAGAGAATTTTCAAAGCCCTAAGGGAGTTGGGAGCACAAGTGTGTGATTGTGCTTTGTGCCCACTGCTTGGTGCTCCTAAATCCCCCAGGTGCTTAGCTTGGGAGCTTTTCCGGGCAGGGGCTGCGGCTAGGGTTGCCAGGTGTCCCGTTTGAACCGGACAGTCCAGTATTTGAGCTTTCTGTCCAGGAGATAAATTGAGAAAATCTCTCAATTTTCTAAATAAGATGTATTCTAGGTTGTGATGCAATGGCAAGTATGACTGGTATTTTTATTGACCATCTGGCAACCCTGGCTGCGGCTGCCTCTCACTACTCTGGTGTGGACAAAGCACTGCAGTCATCCCGGGACAACGCCCCCAGAGACGCTCTCCCTCTGGGGCAGGGTCCTTTAATGCTTTTCACACTGACATAGGCTACGGGACAGCCCCTTGGACACGGGCATGAGTGTCCCCGCGGGGCGGTATCCCCCGGACGCTGCGCAATGCAGAGAAGAGGGGTGAGTCCTGGGGGATTGGTGGGACAAGAGACGTTCCGTTATTTTAACCCCACCCGCTATAAAGCAGCAAAACCCTGGGTCCAGGTACTCAAAAGTGCAGGGCTCTGCTTCTGTGGGATTAGCCGCCCCTTCTCGGCTGGGAACACGCAGGCGAAGCATCAAAGGGCTCCCACCCCACTGAGATGGTGACTGCATGTCTCGGGAAGGGAAGAATCCAGCCATGGGGGGGAGGGATCCCCTCTGGCACTGACAGAGAGGCCCAGAGACATGCAGAAGGAAAGTTCGGGAGGGAGGGGGCAGAGATACCAGGTAGGGAGGAGGACGGAGGTGCAGCTAACTCTGGTACTCGTGACACCCAGACCCCATCTCTCCCCACCTCCTTGGACCCAGGCAGCACCTGCTCCTTTTTGTCTCCTCTCCCATTGACTGCCGCCCTCCTCACCACCAGGTCTCCCAAAGGTTCCTCTCCCCAAATGTTTCCCACTCCCCTCCCACTGTTCCTCGCTCCCAAATCCCTGGGGTCCTGTCAAACAAACGTCTCTTCCTCCCTCCTGTCGCTGGCACCTCCATTTCCTGTAGCCTGGCCCCCCCTCCCTTTACTCCATCCTTCACCAACCCTTCCAGCTCCTTGAGTTCCATCTCTTCCAGCCTCCACCCCAACTCCCTACATCTGCATCTCCACCCCAGCCCTGCCTCCCAGCCCCGCCTCTTAGCCCCCGGCCCCAAACCTTCCCTTCCCTGGTTCTTCCCTCCCCAAACTGCCTGTTCTGGTTATTTCTAGGCCAGGGGTGAAGCAGGAGCCATTCTGCTGGGCACTCTGCAAACACAGAACAAGGACAGTCCCAGCCCCACGCATCTGGCCCTTGAAGAACAAACCCAGAGGCAGAGGGACCTGGACAGACGGGATGGTGGGGGGCAATTTCCCTCAGCAGCTTGGGCCGTCCTGGCAGAATGGTGTCTCAGTCTCCTAGGAGATCACGGTAGTGGGAACCAACTGTCCATGTTGTGCTAGACAAGGGCGATAGGAAGCCCCTCTGGGGTGCCCCACTAAGCCTGGCGGGCTGGGGGCGGGGCTTTGGGTGCTGTCAGCACGCTGGGCTGCACAGCCACTGTGTACTCCAGGGATCTGGTGGCCAAGTAGTGTAGTGGCTGCACTCCCAGTCCCCTGCCCTGAGCCTCCAAACACCCCCCACCACCTACCCCTGACTCCTGCACCACAATCCCTGCACTGCGTCCCCCCTCACTCCTGGACTCCCTGCCCTGAGCTCCCCACACCCATACACTCCCCAGCCCCCTGTCCTGAGCTCCACCATACCCCTGCCCTGAGCTCCCCATCCTCCCACACTCCCCACCCCCTGCCCTGAGCTCCCCCACATCCTCACACTCCTCATCCCCCGCCCTGAGCTCCCCATACTCCCACATTCCCCATCCCACTGCTCTGAGCTCCCCCACATCTACAGACTTCCCACCCCCCTGCCCTGAGCTCCCCCACATCCTCACACTCCATCCCCCTAACCTGAGCTCCCCACACCCACACACCCCAGCCCTGAGCTCCCTGGATTCCACACATTCAAATTTCTCACAGGTAATTTCCTGTCATTCAGTTTGGACACAGACCGGCTAACCTTGTGAGGAGGGCTTTAAACTAGGTTCGACGGGGACAGGTGAGCAAAGCCCACAGGTAAGTGCTGAATGTGCGGGACTGAGAGATGGGTTGGAAATGGGGGGGATTACGGCCTATAATGGGAAGGAGCAAGGAGGGTCAGGGCACAACAGGGAGGCAAGATCAAATCAGTATCTTAGATGCCTATATACAAATGCAAGAAGTATGGGTAATAAGCAGGAAGAACTGGAATTGCTAACCAATAAATACAACTTTGATATCATTGGTATTACAGAAACCTGGTGGGATGGGACGCACGATTGGAATGTTGGTATGGAAGGGTACGGCTTGCTCAGGAAGGACAGACAGGGAAAAAAGGGAGGAGGGGTTGCCTTGTATATTAAAAATGTACACACTTGGACTGAAGTGGAGATGAACGTAGGAGATAGCTGTGTAGACAGTCTCTGGGTTAAGCTAAAAGGGGTAAAAAACGAGGGTGATATCATGCTAGGAGTCTACTACAGGCCACCTAGCCAGGTGGAAGAGGTGGATGAGGCCTTTTTTAAACCATTAACAAAACTAGCCAAAGCCCAAGATTTGGTGGTGATGGGGGACTTCAACTATCCAGACATATGTTGGGAAACTAACACAGCGGGGCGCAGGCTATCCAATAAGTTTCTGGACTGCATTGGAGACAACTTTCTGTTTCAGAAGGTTGAAAAAGCTACCAGAGGAGAAGCTGTTCTGGATTTGGTTTTAAGAAATAGGGAGGAACTAGTTGAGAACTTGAAAGTGGAAGACAGTATAGGGGACAGTGATCATGAAATAATAGAGTTCATGATCTTAAGGAAAGGTAGAAGGGAGACCAGCACAATTGAGCTAATGGATTTCAGGAAGGCAGATTTTGATAAGTTCAGAGAACTTGTAGGTAAGGTCCCATGGGAAGCAAGACTGAAGGGAAAAACAACTGAGGAGAGTTGGAAGTATTTCAAAGGGACGTTGTTAAGGGCCCAAAAGCAAACAATTCCGCTGTGTAGGAAAGATAGAAAATATGGCAAAAGACCAGCTTGGCTTAACAAGGAGATCTTGCATGATCTCAAAATTAAAAAAGGAGTCGTATAAAAAATGGAAACTAGGACAACTAACAAAGGATGAATATAGGCAAGCAACACGGGAATGCAGGGGCAAGATTAGAAAGGCAAAGGCACAAAATGAGATCAAACTAGCTACAGGCATAAAGGGAAACAAGAAGACCTTTTATAAATACATTAAAAGCAAGAGGAAGACCAAGGACAGGGTAGGCCCACTGCTTAGTGAGGAGGGAGAAGCAGTAACAGGAAACTTGGAAATGGCAGAGATGCTCAATGACTTCTTTGTTTCGGTCTTCACCGAGAAGTCTGGAGGTGTGCCTAACATAGTGAATACAAGCAGAGAGAGGGTAAGTTTAGAAGATAGGATACACAAAGAACAAGTTAAAAATCACTTAGGAAAGTTAGATGTCAGCAAGTCACCAGCTCCTGATGAAATGCATCCCAGGATACTCAAGGAGCTGATAGAGGAGCTATCTGAGCCTTTAGCTATGATTTTTGAAAAATCATGGCAGACAGGGGAGATTCCAGAAGACTGGAAAAGGGCAAATATTGTGCCCATCTATAAAAAGGGGAATAAGAACAACCCAGGAAACTACAGACCGGTCAGTTTAACGTCTGTCCCAGGGAAGATAATGGAGCAGGTAATTAAGGAAATCATATGCAAACACTTGGAAGGTAATAAAGTGATAGGGAATAGCCAGCATGGGTTTGTGAAGAACAAGTCACGCCAAACTAATCTGATAGCTTTCTTTGATAGGATAACGAGCCTTGTGGATAAGGGAGAAGCGGTGGATGTCATATACCTAGACTTTAGTAAGGCATTTGATACGGTCTCGCATGATATTCTTATTGATAAACTAGGCAAATATAACTTAGATAGGGCCACGATAAGGTGGGTGCATAATTGGCTGGGTAACCGTAGTCAGAGAGTTGTTGTTAACGGTTCTAAATCCTGCTGGAAAGGGATAACAAGTGGAGTTCCTCAAGGGTCTGTTTTGGGACCCGTACTGTTCAATATCTTCATCAATGATGTAGATATTGGGATAGAGAGTACGCTTATTAAGTTTGCAGATGATACCAAACTGGGTGGGGTTGCAACTTCTTTGGAGGAGAGGGACATAATTCAAAATGACCTTAGCAAGTTAGGGAAATGGTCAGAGGTAAACAGGATGAGGTTTAATAAAGAGAAATGCAAAGTGCTCCACTTAGGAAGGAACAATCAGTTCCATACATACAAGATGGGAAGCGACTGTCTAGGAAGGAGCATGGTGGAAAGAGATCTAGGGGTCATAGTGGACCACAAGTTGAATATGAGTCAACAGTGTGATGCTGTTGCAAAAAAAGCAAATATGATTCTAGGTTGTATCAACAGGTGTGTTGTAAGCAAAACTCGTGAAGTCATTCTGCCGCTCTACTCTGCACTAGTTAGGCCTCAGCTGGAGTACTGTGTCCAGTTCTGGGCGCCACATTTCAAGAAAGAGGTGGAGAAATTGGAAAGGGTACAGAGAAGAGCGACAAGAATGATTAAAGGTTTAGAGAACATGACCTATGAAGCCAGGCTTCATGAACTGGGCTTGTTTAGTTTGGAAAAAAGAAGATTAAGGGGGGACATGATAGCGGTTTTCAAATATCTAAAAGGGTGTCACAAGGAGGAAGGAGAAAATTTGTTCCTCTTGGTTTCTGAGGACAGGACAAGGAGTAATGGGCTTAAAGTGCAGCAGGGGAGGTTTAGATTGGACATTAGGAAAAAATTCCTAACTGTCAGGGTGGTCAAATATTGCAATAAATTGCCAAGGGAGGTGGTGGAATCTCCCTCTCTGGAGTTATTTAAGAACAGGTTAGATAGACATCTGTCAGGGATGGTGTAGACTGAGCTTGGTCCTGCCTTGAGGGCGGGAGGCTGGACTCGATGACCTCTTGAGGTCCCTTCCAGTCCTATTATTCTATGATTCTGTGATTCAAGCTCTTGCCTTGACCTCCACAAAGGGAGGTGTGGTACCACAGTACCTGTAAGAATTTTAAGTTGCTTTCACTCCTGACGCTAGACACAGAAAGTGAGGGGGGATTTTTAGGAAACAATGTGGGGGAGAGGAAAGCAACTTTTCCTCCCTGCCCCCAGTCATGTTACTGGATGTTGAGGGGAGCAGCCAGATCACTGCTGTACCCATGTGGGGGTGTTGGCCCCAAAAGTGGCACAAAGGGGGGCCACGTGAGGTGTCCAGTAGAAGCCTACTTTCTTCTGATTCCATATATGCTATTCATGTGATTGTATAATGTTGGTATGTGAAGTTATAAGCATGTATTTTGTGTGGATACCAAATGTTTCTCTGTATGTGGTTGAACTATGGGCAAAGCAGCTCAGCCTATGGATATGCTAACGAGTAAAGCTCTGGAACAATAGCCCTCTTTAGGCCAAGGACACACCTCAAGAGTGGTGACTCATACCTAGTGGCTACCAGCAGGGAACACAGGGATAAGCCATGGGCCAGGTGACCTGCTGTAGCCAAGAAGAGACCAGGAAGGAGGGATAAATAGGCCATGTGGTCGACTCCATCTTGGTACTCAGCTCAGCACTTCATCCCAGAGGCAGCAGTGCAGGGATCGAAGAGCCAGGAAGAACTGTGTGCCCATCCTGACCCTAGGATGCGCAACAAAGACTTGTAAGCCAGCAGCTGTAACATCTCTGCTAGAGGCTGCATCGAGAACCGGGAAATTTGATGCATGTAATGTACTATCCTTTAACAACCTTACTCTCATGCTTTTCTTTATTGTAATAATAAACCTTTAGATGTTAGATGCTAAAGGATTGGCTCAGCATGATTTGTGGGTAAGGTCCAGAGGGTAAATTGACCAGGGATCTGTGGCTGGTTTCTTGGAACCGGACAGTACTTGTTCAGGGTAGGTGGGATTGGGTGCTAAGACCCCCCCCCCCACCGGTGTATGAGGCCCGGGGCCATCTGGGGCACGGATATTGCTGGGGTTTCGGAGGGGTTTTGCTCGTGAGGCTTCAGGCAGGCAGCTGAAGCACTCTGTGAGACTGGTTTGTGGCCTGTTTGGAGAGGTAACCAGTCTGGGGACTGTAAGGAGCCCCGAAGTTGAGCAATTCGCCCTGAGCGGAAGCCCTCAGCTGTGCCCAGACACAGTCCGGTCTGTCACAGCCCCAGCCAAGCCGTTTGCTGCGCCATGAGGAGAACCGCCCTGTGCTGGGCACCTGATCAGTGAAGAGAAGTTCAGCGCCCAGACTGCCTGGGAGGGCAGCACAAGGAGTCATCGTCTCCAGGAGAGGCAGTGGTCTCATCACACCATCAGCCCCAGGGTTCTCCTGGCTTTGCAGGCGTCATGGAGACGGGGAGTGCTACGGAGGGAAGGGATGATGAGGCAGCTCAATGGATGTTTTCGGGGAGTTCGTTCAGAGCAGCGAGGCAGAAAGCACAGAGCCCTGGAGGGGCAGGGCGTCAAGAAACCCCCTGAAATCTTCAAGTCTGAGCTGTGAGGGGAGCATGTCACCCTGGACCATTCCTCACAGGTGTCTGCCCAGCCTCTTTTTAAACGCCTCCAGCGACAGCGATTCCACAGCCTCCTTTGGGAGCCTCTTCCAGAGCTTAACTGCCCTTAGGGACAGAAAGTTCCCCTAAATCTCCCTCGGTGCAGGTAAAGTCCCTCACACATTGTCCAACTTCAGTGGACATAGAGACAAGTGATCATCAGCCCCTTTAGAAGAGCCCGTAACACACGGGAAGGCCTGTTATCGGCCCTCCCTACCTTTTCTTTTCTCAAGACTGTCTATGGCGTTCTCATGGGTCAGGTATTTTACACCTTTTATCATTTTTGTGACTCTCCCCTGGACTCGCTCCACCTGGCCCACATCTTCCCTACAGTGTGGCAGCCAGAACCCAACAGAGTCCGTCAGCTGAGACCGGTGGAGGAGGACAGGCACCGCCCAGATCTGACAAGCCAGAGCCCTGTTTAGACAAACCCTTTTTTGCAGCTGTATTACCTTGTTGACTCATATGCCCATTTGTGATCTTGGATAACCCCCAGATCGTGTTCAGCAGCACTGTCCCCAGCCCATGGGCCATCCTCAGCTGGAGCAATTGCACAATCTGGCCTGGGACTTCCTGTCCATTACTGCCCCATGCCCTGCTCTTTCCCACCATCACCCCGCCCTCTCCCTGCGTGGCATCTTGTACCCTAGGATGCAGCTTTGGGGATCACTGGGGGGCTGGCACCACATGGAGGCAGCAGTCATGCCCCCGCTAGTCTCTGTGTGGCAGGAGCCATGGCGGAGTCAGACAGCACTGGACAAATGCACTTGCTCTGTTGTGCTCTGCTTCCCCATGGCTCCTACTGATGTGGGGAGTGTGTGTGGGGCCCGACTGCTGCCTCTGCACAGCACCAGGCCCCCCAGTGACCTCCAAAGCCACGTCTTCCCTCTTCCCAAGCAGAGAGATCCGATCCCAGACAGGAGATGCCACAGCTGAGGATGGCACAACTATGAGGAGCTGCCGGTGTGGGATGCTGGCTCCTGGGAACTTCTTCAGAGGGGTATCCCAAGCTCTGCTACCACTAGCAAGCTTGAAGAAAACCCAATAATCTCTGATAGCTGACCTCTCAGTCTTAGTCATGCACTCACCCACCTCCTATTACTTTCCAGGACACAAGAATCAGATCCTAGTCTTTAAAAGGGTGTTCTTATTAACAAAACAAAAAGATATTCTTGAGAAAGGATACTTCATTGCTAGGTGTTATAGAGCAGCTGAGAAAAGAATAGATTAAAACACAGAGAATTGCTTCCCTGGGATTCAGTTTTAGTTACAGCGTAAGGGGGGGTTAACTAAACACCAAAACAAAGAAAATTGTGTATAACTATAAACATTCCCTATCTACTTACATGTTTGTACTTCCAAAGTCTAGTCCATTTCTAGGCATGGGTATTCATCTCCCTTCCCCCCAGTTCTTGGTTTGAATGCCCAAAGGAAAAGCAGCAGGCAGATTCCCTTTCAAGCCAACTCTAACACGTTCTTCCCATTGGTTCTCCTGGCTACCTGCCAACACTTCCTGGTCACCCACTTTCCAGGGTGAACCCTTTACTTACTGAATGCTGAACTGTTTCTTCAGACAACGAGGGTGAGAAAGGCCAATCTGTACCTCTCTCCTTCACTCTCTTACCAAAACATTGCTTCTCTTTTTAAGCTGTAATATTTTACTAGAAGACTTACTTGGCCTTGCTCGGGTCCTTCAGGGCAGGGGGCTGGCGGTGTGGGGAGTGCAGGAGTCAGAGCTAAGTGGGATGGGCCCTGCCAGCAAGGAGGAGACAGGAAGCCTGCACCTCGTACTCCTGCGAAAAGCCTGCCTAGGGGAAACTCAGCTCTGGAGGGAAGAAGGAAGCCACAGGCTGGCGCACACAGGGCTCTGTGGGCTTGTCGGAGGCTATGGGTGTCAGGCTGTGAACCCAGCAGCAGAGCATTTAAGGCACCCAGAGTTCCAGGGCAGACGATGACACAACACCTCACTCCCAGAACATGCACCTCAGTCTGTAGAGCGGTGCCGGTAAGGTTCAGGGAGGTGTCACAGGCCGAGGGAGCGAGCTGCAGTGGCTGGAGGCTGACCCTGGAGGTGCTCCCTGTGGCAATAAGAGGCCAGGCTGATTATGGAACCTGGTGGGAGGGAGGGCAAGGGCATGGCAGGTAGCACTGGCATGAAATGCCCAAGCCAGGCAACGCTGCTCAGCCTGGTCCATCCTACCAGGCCGGAGCCATTCCCTCCCATAGGCTGTGTGAGCCACGGCAGCCAGCCACTCCCAGCAACTCAGCCCTGGCTCCTCGTGGTCTCCTGGATGCTTTATTCCCACTGTTCAATCCCAGGGCGCATCCCAGGGGAACGCCCCCAGGAGGCCTCCCATGCGGTCCCGGTAGATCCCGTCGAAGGCCTTGCTCTGCGCCGCTGTGAAATGGTTCTTCCAGTCCCCACAGATGCCTGTGGAAGGCGAGTGGCGCTGCTCAGGATTCGCACCATGGCCATCGCGGGGACTGGGACTCGCCTCCCACCCTGCAGATCGCGGGGCGCTTGCTGCTGCAAGGGGGGTTGAGCCCACCCTGCTCCCAGTGCACAATCCTGGCTCTGCCCCCGGCTCATCCCCCACAAGGGCTCGATGGGATCTGTGAAGCTCCCCAATGATGGGGCTGCCTGACAGCAGCCTCCTCACTATAACTTTGGGCTGGGCCCTGACTGAGCTCCCAGGCAGCCTTCTTATAGTCCTAGTCCCGCCCTTTGACTTCCGGTCAGGTGAGGGGGCGGGGCTAGGCTGGGCCCAAAATGGCTCCCAGAGGGGTTCCTCCGCCTCCGGCTCAGTGGGTGGCCATTCCACCCCCCTACACTCCTCCCCCCTTAAGTCCAGCTCCCAATCTCCGGGTCCGGGATTCTGCTCTTCCTCCCTGCGGGACAGGGCATCGACATTGTCCCTCCCTGCTCGATGTTTCACTGTGAATACATACGGTTGGAGGGACAGGTACCATCTCATGATGCGACTGTTGGTATCCTGCATCTGATGGAGCCATTGTAGGGGTGCATGGTCTGTAAAAAGAATAAAAGAGTCTCCAAGGAGGTAATACCGCAGCGCCTCGATGGCCCACTTTATCGCTAGGGCCTCCTTCTCAATTGCGGCATAGCGGCGCTCTCGAGGAAATAGTTTTTGGCTGATATACAGCACTGGGTGTTCTTCTCCCTCAATTTCCTGGGACAGTACTGCCCCCAGTCCGCAGTCTGACGCGTCCGTCTGGACAATGAAGGGCCGGGAGAAATCGGGGCTGAACAGAACTGGCTCGCTGCACACAGCAGCTTTTAGGTCCTGAAAAGCTGTCTTGCATTCCGGCGACCACCTGATCCTTTGAGGACTGTCTTTCTTGAGGAGCGCCGTGAGAGGCGCGGCTCGAGTTGCAAAGTGTGGCACAAAATGGCGATAGTAGCCTGCCAACCCTAAAAACTGTCTTACTTTCTTCTTGGAGTTGGGTGCCGGGTAGTTTTGGACCGCCTCCACCTTCCCTACTAGAGGCCGGACTAGGCCCCACCCCAGCTGGTACCCGAGGTAGGTGGTTTCCTGCCAGCCAAGTTTACATTTCGTGGGATTGGTGGTCAGGCCGGCATCCCGCAATGTCCGCATTACGGCCGCTACCCGCTCGAGATGTTCCTCCCAATCTTGGCTGTAAATTACCACATCATCTAGGTACGCGGCGGCATACGCCGTATGCGGGGATAGCAAGCGGTCCATCATTCGCTGAAATGTTGCAGGGGCCCCATGGAGTCCGAATGGCATCCTTATAAAATGGAACAATCCCGGGGGAGTTGAAAAGGCAGTTTTTTCTCTCGATTCGGAGTCCAGGGGGATCTGCCAATATCCCTCTGTAAGCTCTAGGGTGGTTATAAAGTCGGCTCTCCCCAAGCGTTCTAACAGTGCGTCTGTTCGCGGCATGGGGTAGGCGTCAAATTTTGAAATTTCATTTACTCGTCTGAAATCGATGCAGAAGCGGACACTGCCATCTGGCTTCGGCACCAAGACGATTGGGCTACGCCACTCGCTCTGGGAGCGCTCTATCACTCCCAGTTGCAGCATCGACTGGACTTCCTCCTCGACTACCTTCCGCATCTGGTGGGGGAGAGGCCGAGTACCTTCTCGTACCACTTGGCCTGGAGGGGTCCAAATGTTATGTGTTATTACCCCAGTATGGCCGGGTTGGGTTGTGAAGGTCTTTCGAAATGTCTCCCTGGGTATGTCTCAACTACCCTCCTAGTTCGAACTAGGAGGGTAATGTAGGCATACCGCACTTGCAGATGAAGCCCGGGATTTGAATTTCCCGGGCTTCATTTGCATAAGCGGGGCGCCGCCATTTTTAAAAGCCCGCTGGTTCGAACCCCGTGCAGCGCGGCTACACGGAGCACGAACTAGGTAGTTCGAACTAGGCTTCCTAGTTCGAACTACCGTTACTCCTCATTCCACGAGGTGAGGAGTTTTCCTGGTTTGGCCCAGAGCAGCCACCAGGGGAACCTGGGGAGGGCTGGCCTCCAGCTACTTCGAATTAAGTGGCTACACAGCCCTTAATTCCAACTACTGAATTCGAATTTGGCGTTACTCCTGGTAGAATGAGGTTTACCTAGTTCGAATTAAGTCCAAACTAGCGGTTTGTATGTGTAGCACCTATGAAAGTTAATTCCAACTAATGGCTGTTAGTTCGAATTAACTTTGTAGTGTAGACATACCCATAGTTCCTATACAACTAACAGCTAATGGGTAGTCTCCAGTAGTTTAAATCTTGGGGCATTTGGAAAAGGAGGGGGAGCTACATGTGTGCGGGGTGTATTGTTGCCCTCTGCTGGATGGACTGTAAATGCTTTATGTATGTATCATATGCCCTATAGTGCTAACAGTTAATGGAGATTCTCCTCTAGCTCACACCTGGCATTTTCTAAAGTAATATATGTGTGTGTATGTGCGAGAGAGAGCAAGAGCCTGGGGGCTCCCTCATGTCTCCTCCCCATCCTGATCTGCTTGGCTTAAGTGCAGGAAAGAAGAAGTAGTGAGCTTTGTGTATTTGACATCAGGTGGAAGCAGGGGAATGGAGGAATAGTGGGAACAAGAGCACTTGGCTTCTTTTCCTGCAGACCGAGAGGGGTGGGGACTGGCTTGAGCTATATAAATCAGATGCCGCTCCATGCCTCAGTTTCCCCCTTCATACAATGCCGATGACACAGAGAATGTTTGTAAAGTGCCTTGTTGTTAGCCCATGGGGCAGAGGGGGAAACTCGGTCTCAGAAGCAGACTGGGGGGAGGTAAAACCCTACCTAGGCAGCGCTGGTTCCACTACGTCACGCAGCCAGACCGGTCTGAGTGGGTCCCTCTCTTGGCTGCTCCTCCCCCCAGGAGGAGTGGGTTCCTCTCCATCGGCTGCAGGAACCAGCATTGCAAGGTCTTTGCCAATGGGCAGCCGTTCTGCAATTCAGCTCTGCCGCGGCTTCCAGCAGATCGATACACTGGAGATCGATGGTGCCGTGGTCGGGTCCTGTGCCCAGTTCTGAGCCCGACCAGTGCTGCTGCCCAGACGGAGATGAGTGGCACACACACGACACCCCCCTACGGCCGCCCTCGCAGACCCAATAAACCTCTCCCTTTCGCAGAACGACTCTGCTCCTGCGTGGTTCTGGGGCTACTTGTGTGTGTGTCCTAGACCCCCTTTCTGCTCACCGCAGATAGAGACTCCTCTGCAGGTAGAGCTGAGTGCGACGCCTGCACTGGGATGGCGTATTGGGATAATGTACTGACAGCTCCTCTGCGCCACCCCTCCTCTTCCTGCCGCTGCAACATCAAATTAACCTTCCTGGTCTGCCCCCGTCCTCCCTCCGGTACCAGGAGACCCCACGCATGATGGGAGGGGCTGCAAACTGGGGAGCAGGCTACTGCAGGGCTGAGGGCAGCAAACCAGCCCCCAGAGCCCTGCAGGGCCTGGCCACGGGGAAGGGGAACTGATGTGAGCAGCATTTAGAGCTGGGGGGGAGGGGCTGTGGGGAGGAGGACAACGGAGCCACGAGTAGGACAGGGGGTGAGCCAGCACCAGTGAGTCTCAGGGGGTATGTCTACACTACCCCGCTAGTTCGAACTAGGGGGGTAATGTATGCATACCGAACTTGCTAATGAAGCCTGGGATTTGAATTTCCCAGGCTTCATTAGCATAAAGCCGGCGCCGCCATTTTTAAAAGCCGGCTAGTGCGAACCCCGAGCCGTGGAACGAGGAGTACAGATAGTTCGGAATGGCTACGTAGTCCGAACTATCTAGCCCGTGCCGCGTGTAGCCACGCGGCAGGGGGTTCACACTAGGCGGCTTTTAAAAATGGCGGCGCCGGCTTTATGCTAATGAAGCCCGGGAAATTCAAATCCCGGGCTTCATTAGCAAGTTCGGTATGCATACATTACCCCCCTAGTTCAAACTAGCGGGGTAGTGTAGAAATACATACCCAGGGGGACTAGAGCCTGGCCCCCGTTGAGAGAGAAGCTCAGAGATTGGAGCTGGGGCAGCCAGGAGCCCCCCACTGCTTTGTGGGGTGCAGAACAATGACTGCTCCCGAGGGGGGAAAGGAAGGTGCCTGCACTGCAGGGCCTCCCTGGAGAGACAGTATCGGTCCCTGGCAGACAAAGGTGGAACCAGTTCCAGGGCCTGGCCAGGAAAGAGCCCAAGTCCTGGGAGAAATCAGGCTCCATGCTCAGCTGTGAGTCCGAGTCCCATAGACAAAAGCGCCCCAGGGCAGTGGTGGATTCTCCACATGTCAATGGGTCTAGTGCAGGCCAGAGGCCTTGCTGGGATGCGCTAGGGCAAAGCCCAGGGCTGGGGCCGGACGGGAGCCCGTGAGAGGCAGCGGGGCGAGTGGGAGGCTCTAACTCTTGCTCCTGGCCAGGCAGTCCAGTGCTGGGTGACACCAAGGCCACGTCTGCACTGCAGGCATTTTGCTCAAGAACAACTGTTCTTGTGCAAAAACTTGTGGCGCGTCTACACTGCACGTGAATTCTTGTGCAAGTAAATTTGCAGTAAAGCATCAGAAAAGAGGGCTTCTTGCACAGGAGTTATTCCTCTCCCCACGAGGAATAAGCCCCTTTTGTGCAAGAGCTGTTGTGCAAGAAGGCAGCGTGGACGGGCACCAGGGGCTTCTTGAGCAAGACACTTTTATGGCTAAAATGGTCATCAGAGCTTTCTTGCACAAGAAAGCGTTCACAATGCCATGGACACTCTTGTGCAAAAGCACATGGCAGGGTGGAGGTGCTCTTGCACGAGACCTTTTGCGCAAGAACTCCGGTGTGAAACAGTTCTTGTGCAAGAAGCCTGCAGTGTAGGGCAGGGAGCAGCCTATGGGGCTACTGGAGCTGCTGGCTGCAGGATGCCCAGTCAGGGAGTAGGGGGGACCCCTAGGAATGGCTCCAACTTCCCAGAGGGGTGGCCAGAGGCAGGACATTTGCCTGGCAGGGTGAGGTGGGGGGGCAGTGACCTCACAGGGGCTTTGGGCAGCCCTCAGCAGACCAGGCAAAGCGCAGGTGGGGAGGTGGTGACCTCACAGAGGAACCCACATCTCAGGCTGATAAAAGGGGGGGGCGGGCCCAGGGGACTTTGGAGACCCCCGGTTGCTTTAGCTCTGGTGCGTCTCCTGCTCACAGTTGCTTTGTCCTCTGTGAGTTCCACATCCGGACAGCGCTTTGCAGAAGGTAAGAGCCCCCAGGGGTTTGGATCCCGCCCGGGGCCGGCTGGGTTCCAGGCAGGCCCAGGCCTCGGTCAAGGGCCAGAAGTGCCTGTGCAAGACCGAGCCGATAAGCAAGGGGCCATTTGGGGGCTGGGGGCAGTCGCTCTGGGGAGCTGGAACCCCTGGATTTCGCTCTGCAGGCTGCGCCCCAAGCTCCCCTTTGCTCCCCTCATTTGCAGCATGGCCAAACACATCAGGCTGTGGTTCCGGAAAGCCCTGAAGATGGCCCCAGGGCCGGTGGGAAGCAGCTCCTCCGTCCCCGCGGGCGGGGAAGCTGAATCCCACCAGCTCGGGGCGACTCGCCCACCGGCCAGGCCCCTCGGGACCTGGCTCCAGAGGCGGCTGGGAAGGCGGGACCCAGCCCAGCGGGGCAGCCGGGTAGGGTGGCTCTGGGGCCTCCTCTGTGGAGAGAAACACCTGCCCCAGGAGCCCAGCCCCCATTACCACCAGGGGGCATCGCCCTGCCCGGCCCCCGGGGACCTGCCAGTCTCCGGGAGCCCCCAGCCTCTCCGCACCAGCCCCTGCAGCTGTGGGTCCAGCTCAGTGAGCAGCAGCGCCTGGGCCTCCAGCTGCAGCCGGGCCACCTCCTGCAGCCGCTCAGACCCAGGTGAGGGGCCGTGAACATGCTGGGCCCAGGGGCTCACCCAGTACACGGGGGGGGAGGGGCAGCCCCAGTGTCTGCCCCGCAGCCAGGGCAATGGATGGGGACGGGAGCTGCTGCTTGGCTCTCTTGTTCCTGGTGGGGGCTCTGCTGAGGGCGTTGGCAGATGTGAGGGTGGAAGGGGGATGGGTCCCTGCGAGGGGCGTGTGGGGCCCAACCTGCCCTGGGTCCCTGACATGGGGGCGCGTGACCCCTGCTGGCCGCTGGAGTCACCCTGGTCCCTTCCCTCCCGCACAGAGCCCCCCTGCGCCTCGGCGGAGCTCTGCCAGGAGCGGATGGACTCCCGGGTGGAGGAAGGGGCCATCTATGATATTGAAGAGCAGCTCCACACCCGGGACACGGTAGGAACCTTCTCCACACGGGGGGGACCCGAGATTGTCCGGCCCCTTCCCAGCACGTCCCCCCCTCCGGGAGGGGCTTGTCCCTGGGGATCCCCCTGGGGCCCCTTCTCCTGCATGACCTGGGCCCCCCAAGCTGAGGTCTCTTGTCATGCACCAGCTGGGCCCCCACAAGCCTGAGGCAGCAGTTGCGGGGGGAGTGTGGGTGCTTGGACAACCGGCAGCTCCCACCTCCACTCCTGGGAGGCCTGAGCCCTGCAGCTGTCCGTGGGGGGCAGGCAGGCCCCAGGCTCACAGACTCTCTCTGGGGTGCAGAGCCCTGCCGCCCTGCAGCGGTTCCTCCTGGCCGTCCCCCCCGCCTGCCTCGCCGCCCTCCAAAGGGGCGAGGACACCCTGGCGCCGCGCTGCTGCAAGGACACCATGATGGCCAGGATCGTGGTGAGCGAGTGGCGGCGGCCGGGAGGAGGGGAGGGGATACGTGGGGTGGACAGGGGTCTGCCTGGGCCATGGCGGCGGGTGGGGGTGCTGGAAATGGGATGGGTGGGGCCAGGAGTGCTGGAGGGGGAGGGGGAGGTGGACATGGGGAGGGTGGGTGGGGATGCTGGAGGAGGGAGGGACACAGAAATGGGGCAGGTCTGGGGTGCTGGACAGGGAGGGGGATTCGGAACAGGGAGGGGTCTCCCCGGGCCATGGGGGGGGAGCTGGAAGGGAGCCGAGCGGGCTGCTGAGGATGCGCCTGGGGAGCAGGGATGAGGAGGTTCAGAGGCTGGTCACCAGGGCAGTGAGGGGCAGGAGACGGCCTGGGGACAAGGATTGAGCTGGTCCCGGTTTGGGAGGGGGGTGCTGGGAGGGGCCCTGTGCCGGGCAGGGGGGCTACAGGCCAGCGGGAGGCAGTGGGGTTGGATCCTGCTGGGTGGGGGCGCTGGCCGTGTGAGCGTCTCTTGGGGGCCCCAGCCTCACACGCCCCTTTGTCTCCTTGGGTCTCACAGGAGATCATGGAGGACTCCCCCCACCCACTGGTCTTGGCTGACTGCCTCAACGCCGCCTGCAGCCTCAGGTACCGACCCCCCCCGCCGACTCCCCCCCAGAGCAGATCCCCTGACCAGGGAGTGGGAAAGTCTCTGTCTCCTGGGCTATGTCTAGACTGCAAGCCTCTTTCGAAAGAGAGCACCCAGTGAGTCCGGATGCTCTCTTTCGAAGAAGCCCTAGTTCCATTCAAGAACGCCTTCTTTCGAAAGAAGCACTTTCCAAAGAAGGCGTTCTTCCTCGTGAAATGAGGTTTACCGCCGTGGAAAGAAAAGCCGCGTTCTTTCGATTTAATTTCGAAAGAACGCGACTGCAGTCTAGACGCAGGTGATGTTTTTTCGGAAAAAGGCTACTTTTCCCGAAAAAACCCGAGTCTGGACACAGCCCTGCTGCTGAATTAACAGTCTCTGCCCCTCTCTCCTGCCAGCACCTTGCAGCCTCCCCTACAGGCCCAGCTCCTGAGCCCCCTGCTGAGGGCGGCCGTGGGACAGACTGTGTCTGGGGACTGGCAGCAGGAGCCCATCCACACACAGGTACGTCCCTCCGGGCCCTGCTCCCGGGCTGGGCTGGAGCTCCAGAGAGGAGTGGGGGTGGGGGCAGAGGGAGAGAAGAAGCTGCAGGTTTGGATCCTTCCCTCCAGGTTTCCCGTTGCTCTCCCTGGGGGCCCGTCCCTTCCATGCCCAGCCTGGGCTCCTCCCTGCTCTGCGAGGCGGCTCAGACCCTGCTCAAGGCTGCACCCCGGGGCCAGCGGGTGGCCTGGATTCCCCAACCCCCCTCTGACCCAGGGCTCCCCCTTGTCTTGCAGCAGTTCATCCGGGCCCTTCCCGTCGACCTCCAGGCCCTACTGGCAAGCCTCCTCGCCGAGTCCCCAGACACCGCCAGGCTGCAGCTGATCATGGAGGTGAGCCCCGTGGGGGGGACGGGGCCATTGTCCCTGCTTCCTCGGGGGGCCGAGAGAGGAGCTGTGTCAGTGGCTGGGGGGGGGGCACAGTCTGAGAGGAGCCCCAGGCTCTGCCCAGAACCGGCGCCTCCCTACGGGTCCTGACCTGCCTCTTTCCCCCCCAGCACCTGAGCCCGTGGCTGGAGTCCCGCCTGCCCCAGGAGCGAGCCAGGGCCCTTGGCAGCACCACGGCCCTGCTGGGAGTCGCCACCACCCTCCCGGGGTTTGAGGTAAGTGACCTCGGAGCCGGGGGGTCTGGGGCTGCAGGGCGCGGGGCTGGGAGCGTCCCCGGGAGGCAGAGCTGGGAATGGGCCGGGAATGGGCCGCGTTCTCCTTTCCCCGGGGAGGGGCGACCCTGGGCCTTTCCGGGGGGCACCTGGGCCCCAGACTGGGGAGTGGCCGTCAGTGGATCCCCTTGTTCCACCCCCGGAGTGACCCTTCAGTCGGGGCCATTGCTCAGGGTTGTCTCCTCGCGAGGCCGGCCCCGCCCCGCCCCGCCCCGGGAGGTGTCTCTGTCCGTCCCCGAGCTCAGAACCGCCTCGGCGGCCGTTAGCATGGGACGTGCAGCCCCAGGATGCTGAGGGACCCCCCCTCTTCTCTCCCCTCAGAACTCCGCCGACTGGCCGAGGATGGGTCACCACGTGGCCCAGCTGGGCCTTTTTATTTCGGACCCATCCGAAGACGTCAGCCGGCTGGCCCGGAAGGGGGTGCACAGCCTGTACCGACTCCTCCTGCACCACAGGGGTAAGGAACCCAGCCGGGACCTGGGCCCCAGGGACACCCTGAGGGTGCCGGCGGCGGGGGGAGGGGACCCAGCCCTTTTCCCCCAGACTGGCCCAAGGGGGGATGCGTCCCTCTGTGTTCCCCTTCTGCCCCCTGTGCCCCTCCATTTGCCCAGGGATGCCTGCAGGGACCCGTGGGAGGGGAAGGGCTCAGACCTGCCAGCAGAATCACCCTGGTTTGTCTCTTGCAGGCCTCAACATCCACCAGGCAGAGGACCTGTGGTGCAGGCACTACTATAAGGAGAGATGGGTCCTGGCGCATAGCAACACCGTCAGGGTGGGAGAGGTAAGGACGCGCTGCCAGGGCAGGGCAGGGCTCGGGGGTGGGGCTGGCTGGGGCCCTCGTGCGGGTAGGACGCGGGGTGGAAGCGGGGAGTCGCTGATCGAATGGTCGATGCATTTTCCCTCGACTATTCGAGCCGTGGACAGGGCGGCGCTGCCCCTTTGTGACGCTGTCCCGGCGTTTCAAAGGGGCGGCGCTTCCTAGGGGCAGCGCCGCACCTTGCCCCGGATCTCCCATAGAAGGGGAAGCAGGGCGGGGGGGGGGGGCAACACTTTTTGATGGAGGTCGCTCCAAGATGTTGGCCAGTGGCCTAGGGCTGCTCTGTTGTGCGGAGGGGGTGAGGTCTGGGAGGGTCTTGGGGGCAGGAGGAAGGTGTGACCTGGGGCAGGGGTTGGGGTGCAGGGTGAGGAGAGCGTCTGGGTGCAGGGTCTGGAAGGGAGTTTGCAGAAGGAGGAAGCTGTTTTAGCCCCAGGAGTTGGGGCCGGGCTCTGGGCCGTCAGCTGAAACCTCCCGTGCTCTTGATTTCAGGTCTTTGGGCAGCTCTTCACGCCAGAGCAGGAGAACTGCTTTTTAGACAAGGCTCTGCTCGCTGCCCGCTCCCCCCTGAGGCGCCCCAGCCAGGCCGGGCTGGTCCTGGCCCACGCCCTGCATGGGCAGGCCCATCAGCTCCTGGGATACATGGTGAGCAGCCGGAGCAGATGCAGGAGAGTGGGGCAGGGCCAGGGTCTCCTTCCCATCCCCTCAGGGAGTCCCCCGCCCCTTTCCTCATGCTGCCCCCACCCCACGTCCCTGCTGGGTGGGTCAGAAGCTCACCCTGCGGGCCTGACGGGGGGTGACCAGAGAGCAGAACAAGTCTCAGCGCAGGGGGGAGGAGGGTGGAAATGCTGGGGGGGCCCAGTACCCCTGAGTCCCCAGGGATGAATGTGACAGATTCTGCTTCCCTTGCAGCAGGAAGACAGCCAGTGAGAGCACAAGGAGCTGAGGAGCCAGGAGCTGCGTCCCCCTCCCCCCAACCCTCCCAATTGTATAGAATGTATTTAAATTCTGATTAAATAATGTTTCAAAAAACATTTGGATCAGGCGTTGTCAATAATTTTTAATGGGGGGGGGCATTTTGGCAAGTGGTCAAGGGCCACATTTCTACCGAGGAGTTTGGGGTCTGCGACGGGGCGGTGGGGTGCAGAAGAGAGCTGAGGGTAGGAGCCTGGGTGCGCACCGTCCATTGCATCATCACGCGGCGCCATTGTGCTAGTGCTGGAGCTTGGGTGACTGGTTTAATTTGAATGTTTACACAGATTAGGTGTTTTAACTTTAGGAAACTTCATTTTAAATAAGGTAAAATGTTAATTTCTGTCTACCACAAAGGGTTTCAAAGTTTTCTTTATTAAAGGCAGGGATGAGGAACCTTTTTTGTCTCCAGGGCCACTGACCCCAGAAAAACCAGTTGGGGACCACACACGAGAAAAGCAAAATACAAAAACCCTTCTTCCAAAACCCACAAGCCTCACTGAGGTGAGGGGAAGGGACAGGGAGGACTGAGGTTCGGGGATCCCTCATTTTTGGCCCCCCCTCAGATTGAGAGAGACCTGCAAATGCCACTCTCCCTGGAACCCAGGAGAGTTAATCTGTGCTGGGGCTGGAGTGCCAGGGGAGTGAGATGTCTCAGTCGGGGCCACATTCGTGAGGCTTGGGGGGGGTGGAGGTGCCAGGGACGCATTCAGATAGAGCAGGGGAGCCGGCAGGGACCCTGAGAGGAGAAGTGGGAGTGAGAGCCCAGCCGGGGAGACACAAGGAAACCAGAGTCAGTCTAGTATCTCTCAGGCAGCTGGGGTAGACACCCCCCACCCCAAACCCCAGCCTCCTGTTGGATCCTCCTCCCACAGTTAACTGCCTCTGAGTCTGCACCCAAACTCCCATCGCTGCCCTGAACCTGTCCCAGAGCCTGCAACCCGCAGCCTCTCCCGCGCCCCACTCCCCAGCCATCCTGCACCGTAACCCCAGCCTCAGGCCAGCGAACCTGAGTGAGGGTGGGGGAGCCCAAGCAGCAGAGGGAGGGGGGAGTGGAATGAGTGGGGGCGTGGCCTCAGAACAGGGGCAGGGGTAGGTGCGGAGAAGGGGGCGGGGCAATGGTAGTGGCCTCTAATGCCCACACCCCTCCCTTCGGCATCGCTTATGTCCCATGTCCGCCCCCTCCTGAGCCCACAGCCGGTGCCAAGGCCTCGTGCCCAGGGCGGGGTCACCCCTGTGAGCTGCCAGCCATACTGGGGAGAGGCGAGAGGGTCTGGGCTGCTGTGTCCGTTGCTGGCTCCTGTCAGGACTTTGCATCAAGTCCTGGTGCAGCCTGAGCAAACCTGGGTCCTTCCCTGCTCCTCCAACACCACCTGGGCAAAGGGAGGAGAGTCCCCAAGGGTACGTCTACACTACAGCATTAGTTCGAACTAACTTAGTTCGAATTAGTTAATTCGAACTAAGCTAGTTCGAACTAGCGCATCTAGAACTAAAAACTAGTTCGAACTGGCGTTTTGCTAGTTCGAACTAGCGCGTCCACACTGATTGGACGCAGGGGGGCATTTAAGGGCAGCTGAAACCGGTTCTGGCAGGGCATCAGGTCAGCAGTTGCTTTGTGTGGCTGCTGTCTGAGGCTATTTGAGGCTCGTGCTTAAAGGGACCCCCCTAGACAGCCGGTTCTCAGCTTTTCCTGCTTGCTTGCCAACCTCGCCGAGGGACAGCAAAGCGTCGGTCTCTGTGCCCGTCTGTGTCGGTGCTTCCCTTCGGGGGGGACCGCCGCAGGTGGCAACATGGAGCCACGGCTCGCCCTGCACCTTCTGGTGCACGTTCTGGACTTGCTGCTGCAAGCCTGCCACCAATGGCTCGAGGCTGCCTGGCACCACCTGGGGAACGTCAGCCCCCTGCCTCTCTGCCTGGCCGCCCTGGGGGCCGTGGAGGAGCCGCGGCGGCGCCCCGGCACCGGCGTGCCCTGCCGCATCTGGCGTCTGGACACCAGCAGCGACTGGTGGGACCACATCGTCCTGGAGCACTGGGACGACCGACAGTGGACCCAGAACTTTAGGATGAGGAGGGACACCTTCCTGGGTCTCTGCGAGTGGCTCGCCCCTGCCCTGCAAAGAAGGGACACTCGCATGAGGCCCGCCATCCCCCTCCAGAAGCGGGTGGCCATCGCCCTCTGGAAGCTCTCCACGCCGGACAGCTACCGATCCGTCGGGAACCAGTTCGGCGTGGGGAGATCCACCATCGGAGCGGTGCTCATGCAGGTACGGCACTCGTCGGCCACCGAGCCAGGGGAGAAGGGGGGCTGCGAGGAGGGGATGGGCCGCCCCAGGGACAAAGGGGGGGGCGGGAGGAGGCGAAAGTGCCCCGCACCGGAGGGGTCGGGCTGTCCCGGCCGTAGTACACGCCGCCAGGGGGGTTGCTTCCGGGAGTGGGGCGCGGGGCACTGCCAGGACACGCACGCTCCCAGCCACCCGGGCACCCCACTGATTGACGCTTTGCTGTGTCTCTCTCCGCAGGTGGTCAAGGCCATCAACCGGGTGCTGCTCCGCAGGGTGGTCCGCCTCGCCGACCCGGACGCCGTCATCCGGGGATTCGGCGCCCTCGGCTTCCCCAACTGCGGGGGGGCCATCGACGGGACGCACATCCCCATCCGTGCCCCGGAACACCAGGCGTCCCGTTACGTGAACCGCAAGGGGTACTTCTCCGTCATCCTGCAGGCCGTGTGTGACCACCGGGGCCAGTTCACGGATATAAATGTGGGCTGGTCCGGCAAAGCACACGACGCACGGGTGTACCGGAACTCCTCCGTGTGCCAGCGGCTGCAGGACGGGACCTTCTTCCCCGACCGCCACATCAGGGTCGGGGACATGGACATGCCCGTCTGCCTGGTGGGGGATGCCGCCTACCCACTGCAGCCGTGGCTCATGAAGCCCTACACGGGGCACCTCAATCCCTCCCGCCAGGCCTTCAATAACAGGCTGAGCAGGGCCCGCATCGTGGTGGAGGGGGCTTTCGGGCGACTGAAAGCCCGCTTTCGATGCCTCCTCACCCGTCTGGACCTGGCCGAGCACAACATCCCTCCCGTGGTGGCGGCATGTTGTGTGCTCCACAATTTGTGTGAGCGGAAGGGGGAGGCTTTCTTGCCAGCCTGGATGGCTGAGGCTGACCGCATGGCTGGACACTACGGTCAGCCCCGCACCGCCGCCGTCCGGGAAGCCCAGCGGGGGGCCATCCGGATCCGGGAAGCCCTGCGGGAGAGCTTCCAGGTGGAGGAGGAGGAGGACTGACCTCTCCCTGCATGCCCCACCGGGGCATTCTTCCACCCTACCCCCCCCTTCCCCTTTCCCCTCCCTATCTACTGTACAATAAAGACACCTGTTTTTCAAACAAAAACGTCTGTTTATTTCAGAGAACTGGGGTGGGGGAGGGAGGAATGAAGGTGGGAGAAGGGAGGGGGAAACCTGGGACGAGGGAGCTGGAAGGGGAGGGGAGGGAAGGGAGGAAGGGAAAGGAAAGCTCAGGGGTGGGAGTCCGGCTGCCTCTCCCGTCTCGCCACACTGCGGGTCCGGGGGCGTCGGTGGGGAATGGTTGTGGAGGGGGGGGCAGAGAGGACAGGGGGTGTGGAGGAAGCAGGAGCGGAAGCAGGAGCGGAAGCAGGAGGAGCAGGGGGAGCAGGGGGAGCAAGAGAGGGAGAAAGAGGGGGAGCAGGGGGATCAAGAGGGGGAGAAAGAGGGGGAGCAGGGGGAGCAAGAGGGGGACAAAGAGGGGGAGCAGGGGGAGCAAGAGGGGGAGAAAGAGGGGGAGCAGGGGGAGCAAGAGGGGGAGCAAGAGGGGGAGCAGGGGGAGGAGGAAATGGAAAGCGGTCCAGCAGGCTCTGGAGGTGGCCTCGCAGGGCACGGCCCTGCTCCTCCAGGGCCTCCAGACTCCTCTGGCGCAGCCTGAGGTCCTCCTGGACCCAGTGGTCCTGGAGACGGAGCTGTCGGTCCAGGAACCGGAGATGCCGCCTCTGGTAGTCCTCCTGGTTCCTGGCTGTCCTGCTTGCCCGGGCGCGGGCGGCTGCTGCAGGCGGTGTGGTGTGTCCTGCAGGCCCCGGTGCTGCAGCTGTGGTGCAAGAAGACCAGCGGTCAATGACCCCAGGGGCCCAGGTGTGTGAAACCCAGCTCCCCTCTGCAAGGCCAGGGCCCCTGCAGGATCCCCAGCTGCTGCTCCGTGGTGGGCAAGGCCCAGGCGCACGGTCCCGGGGCTCCCTCTCGCCCCAGCCCCCCGTACACATAAGGGGAACACGAGGGTACTCACAGGTGGACGCCTCCCCGGCCTCTGATGATGCAGGCGAGCGGCTCTGTGGGGTGCCTCGGGGGTCCCGGGTCCTGGGAAGGCTGGCGGCAGGCTCCTGGCTCTCAGAGCCCTCCTCCTCCTCCTCCGTCTCCAGGAGCGGTCCCTCTGCCCCGGGGTCAATCACGTCCCGGGGGGCAGGGACGGCATGAGGCCCCAGGATGCGGTCCAGGGCATGGAAGTGGGGGCAGGCCTCCGGGTCAGCCCCTGGCAGGCAGGCCCGGGAGTAGGACTGCCGCAAGTCCTTAATTTTGCAGCGCACCTGCTCCCGGCTGCGCTGGTGGCCCCTGGCGGCCAGACTGGCAGCCATGCGTCCATAGACGGCCGCGTTCCGGTGGCTAGTGCGGAGATCGTGGACATTGGAGGCTTCCCCCCAAACCTCGATGAGGTCCACGATCTCCGCACTTGACCAGGCGGGCGCCCGCCTTTTGCGCCCCCGGGCAGGCTCCCGGGAGCCGCCAGGCTGGTCGTGGGGAGCAGTGGAGGGCTGGGAACCCTCGGATGGCTGGCTCATCCTGTGGCAGGTGCAGGCTGTGCAGGCACGGGTGCTTGCAGCCTTGCAACTGGCACAAAGTGAGTAGCCAGCCCGTGGCCCTTTAAGGGCTCCGGGGCCGGGAGGGGGGCAATAGAGTTTCCCTGGTGTTGGCCAGAGTGGCCACCAGGGAAACCTGGGAAGCCTTAGCCTCCCACTAGTTCGAACTAAAGGGCTACACAGCCCTTAGTTCGAACTAGCTAGTTCGAACTAGGCGTTAGTCCTCGTAAAATGAGGTTTACCTAGTTCGAACTAAGTGCTCCGTTAGTTCGAATTAAGTTCGAACTAACGGAGCGCTAGTGTAGCGCCTAGGAAAGTTAGTTCGAACTAACGTCCGTTAGTTCGAACTAACTTTCTAGTGTAGACATACCCCAACAGCCTCTGTCACTTCGGCCTCCTGTCGGGGGAACATGCCCCCTGCAGCATGATCCCCTGGAGATCTAGCCCTCTGGGCACTCACACAAGGTCTCTACACGGCAGCTGCTCTGTGCCTAGTGCTGGCACTGCAGAGCCATTTGCCACTTTGCACCCGACTGTCACCAGGTCCTTTCCATTTGCAGGGCCGGCCACATCTCCTGCCCCCTAGGCCATTGGCTGCACCCTCGTCTCGCTCCTCCTGGTGTCTGTATCCGTCATCACCTTGGTGCTGGAGAGATGGGGCCTGCCCCAGCCTGCCGGGCTGCAAGGGACTCCTGTTGGGAGCAGCTGCATGGGAACCAGAGGCCCAAGAATGGGAGAACCCTATTGACCTGCTGTGAGCAGGAGACGGGGGTGGGGAGGGGGCTGGGGAGGTACCTGTACTCAGCTCTGAATGGGGGCTGGGGAGACACAGACACTGCTGATGATTGCTGCACTGTGGGCCCCTGGGTTACAGTCTATGCCCAGGCAGCTCCTCCAGTCACTGCCTGTCACATTACTGGATCTTGAGGGAAGCAGCCAGATCACTGCTGCACCCATAAGTGGGGGTGTTGGCCCCAGAAAATGGTAGAAAAGGGGGCCATGTGGGGTGCTGAATAGAAGCTTATTATCTGATAGTCCTATGTAAGCTATTTATGTGGTTGTATAACGTCTGTGTGTGTAGTTAGGAATCTGTAGTCTGTGTGGATCCTGACTATTTCTCTGCATGTGGTTGAGCATTGGGCAGAGCCCGGCCTGTGGACATGCTAATTAGCGAGGCCCTGTGGGACAATGGCACTGAATGGGCCAAGGACACACCTAAAGCATGAGGGCGGACACCTAAGAGCGGCCAGCAGAGAGAGGCTGAGGACCAGGTGATCTCCTGCAGCCAAGAAGAGGCCAGGAAGGAGGGATAAATAGGCCATGTGGTCGATGCCATCTTGGTTCTCAGCTCAGCACTTCATCCCAGAGGCAGCATTGCAGGGATCGAAGAGCCCGAGAGACCTGTGAAGCCATCCTGACCCTAGGATGTGCAACAAGAACTCTTAAACCAGCAGCTGTAACATCTCTGCTAGAGGCTGCATCGAGAACTGGGCGATTCGGTGCATGTAACATACTATTCCTTTAACAACCTTACTCTCATGCTTTTCTTTATTGTAATAATAAACCTTTAGGTGTTAGATGCTAAAGGATTGGCTCAGCATGATTTGTGGGTAAGATCCAGAGGGTAAATTGACCAGGGATCTGTGGCTGGTTTCTTGGGACCAGACAGAACTTGTTCGGGGTAGGTGGGATTGGGTGCTAGGACCCCCACCGGTGTATGAGGCCCGGGGCCATCGGGGGCATGGATATTGCTGGGGTGCCGGAGGGGTTTTGCTCGTGAGGCTTCAGGCAGGCAGCTGAAGCACTCTGTGGGACTGGTTTGTGGCCTGTGTGGAGAGGTCACCAGTCTGGGGGCTGTAAGGAGCCCCGGATTTGAGCAATTCGCCCTGAGCGGACGCCCTCAGCTGTGCCCAGACACGGCCCGGTCCGTCACACTGCCCCTCAGCCTGCAGGCCTCTCCTCGCTTTCAGCCAGGCCAAGGGCTGAGCCCTGCTGTGGCCTGCCCCAGCCAGCCCAGCTCCTCCTCCTGCACAAACAGTCCCGCCTGCTCCTTTTGCAAAGCAGAGCGGGCTGGTTGTGGAACTTCTGGGAGACTGAGGTTCAAGTCCCAGGTCTGCTGCAGAGCCCTTGGCCCTGCCACTCCCCTGAGTGGGCCTCAGCTCCCGTCTGTGAAACGGGGACACTGATTCTAACTCGTCTAAGGGGAGAATTTTCAAAGCCCTAAGGGAGTTGGGAGCACAAGTGTGTGACTGTGCTTTGTGCCCACTGCTTGGTGCTCCTAAATCCCCCAGGTGCTTAGCTTGGGAGCTTTTCCGGGCAGGGGCTGCGGCTAGGGTTGCCAGGTGTCCCGTTTGAACCGGACAGTCCAGTATTTGAGCTTTCTGTCCAGGAGATAAATTGAGAAAATCTCTCAATTTTCTAAATAAGATGTACTCTAGGTTGTGATGCAATGGCAAGTATGTCTGGTATTTTTATTGACCATCTGGCAACCCTGGCTGCGGCTGTCTCTCACTACTCTGGTGTGGACAAAGCACTGCAGTCATCCCGGGACAACGCCCCCAGAGACGCTCTCCCTCTGGGGCAGGGTCCTTTAATGCTTTTCACACTGACATAGGCTACGGGACAGCCCCTTGGACACGGGCATGAGTGTCCCCGCGGGGCGGTATCCCCCGGACGCTGCGCAATGCAGAGAAGAGGGGTGAGTCCTGGGGGATTGGTGGGACAAGAGACGTTCCGTTACTTTAACCCCACCCGCTATAAAGCAGCAAAACCCTGGGTCCAGGTACTCAAAAGTGCAGGGCTCTGCTTCTGCGGGATTAGCCGCCCCTTCTCGGCTGGGAACACGCAGGCGAAGCATCAAAGGGCTCCCACCCCACTGAGATGGTGACTGCATGTCTCGGGAAGGGAAGAATCCAGCCATGGGGGGGGGAGGGATCCCCTCTGGCACTGACAGAGAGGCCCAGAGACATGCAGAAGGAAAGTTCGGGAGGGAGGGGGCAGAGATACCAGGTAGGGAGGAGGACGGAGGTGCAGCTAACTCTGGTACTCGTGACACCCAGACCCCATCTCTCCCCACCTCCTTGGACCCAGGCAGCACCTGCTCCTTTTTGTCTCCTCTCCCATTGACTGCCGCCCTCCTCACCACCAGGTCTCCCAAAGGTTCCTCTCCCCAAATGTTTCCCACTCCCCTCCCACTGTTCCTCGCTCCCAAATCCCTGGGGTCCTGTCAAACAAACGTCTCTTCCTCCCTCCTGTCGCTGGCACCTCCATGTCCTGTAGCCTGGCCCCCCTCCCTTTACTCCATCCTTCACCAACCCTTCCAGCTCCTTGAGTTCCATTTCTTCCACCCTCCACCCCAACTCCCTACATCTGCATCTCCACCCCAGCCCTGCCTCCCAGCCCCGCCTCTTAGCCCCCGGCCCCAAACCTTCCCTTCCCTGGTTCTTCCCTCCCCAAACTGCCTGTTCTGGTTATTTCTAGGCCAGGGGTGAAGCAGGAGCCATTCTGCTGGGCACTCTGCAAACACAGAACAAGGACAGTCCCAGCCCCACGCATCTGGCCCTTGAAGAACAAACCCAGAGGCAGAGGGACCTGGACAGACGGGATGGTGGGGGGCAATTTCCCTCAGCAGCTTGGGCCGTCCTGGCAGAATGGTGTCTCAGTCTCCTAGGAGATCACGGTAGTGGGAACCAACTGTCTGTTTATGAGGACTGATACAAATATTCATCCTGCCTCAAATATGTATCACTTAATCCAGACCACATTAATCCTATTGTGCAACTGTTAAATAAGGAGCCCACAGTTTTGCATTTACTTGATTTACATGTATAAAAATTCAAAAACGCATGAAGGTATGCTTCAAGTTCTTGTCAAATCAGCCCTATTATACACAGGTCTCTGAAAATAAAGTTTTTAAGTCTTTTTTCCTCTTCTGTCCTTAAGATTGTATATTTAATAGTTGATTTGACATCAAAAGTAGTTATGAAAGCAATTTTATCTTTTCCTATCCAAATATTCCCAACTGAATCACTAAACATCTAAACTTTCTGACAAGGTCACTTAATTATCAACAGTGCTGGTTGAGAAAGAGATGCATTATCTCCACAGCGATTGCTTTTTTTGTGGCGACTTGCTGCTGAAAAGCCTAGTACATGTTCATTAATAGCTATTCTGAAGGCAGTCCTCATGCACAGAGGAGGCATTCTGCCTTTCTTTATCACTTCATTTATCACTCCAGTATACCAGTCCTTCAAAGAGAGCATGTTTAAACTGGAAAGATAAGCAAACAAGCTTGCTTCGGGGGGAGGGGGGGGACAGAAAGGGTTTCCTTCTCCAGTGTGGGCACAACAAAAAAGAAGGCACCTAGGAACACCCAATCTGAGCAGAAAACTATCCCAAAAAACTAAGGAGAAGCAGTGGTCTGGATAGGACTTTGGAAAACCTTGAATTAGCTCCCAGATCTTCCACAAATGTTGAATATGACTTTGGGCCAGTCATTCAGTCTCATTCTGCCTCCTGTAAAATGGGCCAATTAACTTTTCATTGTCTACATTGTCTTCTGCACGTCCTACAGAAACTCAGCTTCTGAGTATATGCAGATCTTACCACTGGTGGCGTGTGACCAGGATTTATCACTGAATTTGGACCGTTGCTTCAATTGTTAGCATCCTCAGCCCAGACTGGACACTGATAAGAGAGTGAGACTTGAACACCGATTCATGCCCCAGCGAAACTCAGCTTACTGTTCTTGATCACAAAGGCAGAGTCAAATTGATAGCCACATCTGATGTAGGAAAGGAATTTTCCTTCACAGCATATTGGCAGGGACCTTTGAGGGGTGGATTTCACCTTCCTCTACAACATATGCACTGGTTCATATTTTAGGATCATGGGGCCAGATCTTACTTAATTAGTTCCCTGCCACTTCAGGGCATTGATGTCTCATTGGTGGTGTATTTTTGCTAATTATGGTGCCAACATTTTAGGCCAAGTCTACATGAGAAAGTTGACTTCAGATATGCAACATCAGCTACAAGAATAGCATAGCTTGAGACAACACACCGTAAGTAGAATTTCTATGGTGCGATCTACTTCCCTTACTTCTCATAACCCTGTGTCATACCATGGTCATCGGGGATGTCATGAGTGGTCGATTTAGCGAGTTCTTAATAGACCCGCTAAATTGAACCCTGTAAGTTTGATCCCTGGAGTATTGATCTCGGGGTAAGTGCAGACTAGTCTTATCTACATAGAACTGATGTGCTTTGGTCTAATTAGAATCCCTGGACTGAATACTGGAGTATTTGGCGAAATTTCAATAGTCTGTGATATTCAGAAGGACAGACTAGATCATGGATTGGTCACATCAGGCCTTAAACTCTATGATATCCATTTAGATTGCAAACTGTCTAGGGCAGGCTCCATGCTGCATAATGGGTACATGTAGTGCTTGAATATTATTTATAAAAATAAATTATGTTTTTAGCTTTTTATTTATGCTGGAAGGGCATAACAAGTGGGGTTCTGCAGGAGTATGTTTTGGGATAGATTCTGTTCAATATCTTCATCAACGATTTAGATATTGGCATAGAGAGCATGATTATTAAGTTTGCAGATGATACCAAGCTGGGAGGGGTTGCAGCTGCTTTGGAGGATAGGGTCATAATTCAAAATGATCTGGAAAAACTGGAGAAATGGTCAGAGGTAAACAGGATGAAGTTTAATAAGGACAAATGCAAAGTACTCCACTTAGGAAGGAACAATCCGTTTCCCACATACAGAATGGGAAGCGACTATCAAGGAAGGAGTAGTGCAGAAAGGAAAGTAGGGGTCATAGTGGACCACAAGCTAAATATGAGCGAACAGTGTGACATTGTTTCAAAAAAAGCAAATATGATTCTGGGATGCATTAACAGGTGTGTTGTGAGCAAGACGCGAGAAGTCATTCTTCCAGTCTATTCTGCTCTGATCAGGCCTTAATTGTAGTATTGTGTCCAGTTCTGGACATATATTTCAAGAAAGATGTGGAGAAATTGGAGAAGGTCCAGAGAAGAGCAACAAGAATGATTAAAGGTCTAGAGAACATGAAGAAAGACAAAAAGAATTGGGCTTGTTTAGTTTGGAAAGGTGAAGACTGAGATGGGACATGATAGCAGTTTTCAGGTATCTAAAAGGGTGTCACAAGGAAAAATTGTTCTCCTTGACCTCTAAGGATGGGCTTAAAATGCAGCAAGGAACACTTAGGTTGGACATTAGGAAAAACTTCCTAACCGTCACAGTGGTTAAACACTGGAATAAATTACCTTGGGGGGTTGTGGAATCTCCATCTCTGGAGATATTTAAGAGCAGGTTAGATAGACATCTATCAGGGATGGTCTAGACAGTACTGGGTCCTGCCACAAGGGCAGAGGACTGGACTCGATGACCTCCTGAGGTCCCTTCCTGTTCTTGTGTTCTATTATTCTATGTCAGAAAATGGAAAAAACTAACAGGCATAGGATAATATATTTTAATGCTTCTGAGTGTAAGGCCATATCTTCACTCCAGGGAAGATCAAAAGTGCCATGATCGATCTTTCTGAGTTTGATTTAGCAGGTCTAGGTAAGATCCACTAAATAGAACTCAGTGGACGCCCCTGTCGGTGGCCAATACTCCTGCACCTGCAAGGAGTAAGGGAAACTGATATGACTGTTTACTCCCATTGGCCTCCTGCTGTGGGGATGGCAGGGAAACTCAATTCAAGGTACGTAGATTCCAGCTATATAATTAATGCAGCTGGAGTTGTGTATCTTGATTCTACCTTCCTTTGGGTATGTCTACACTACAGCGCTAGTTCGAACTAACTTAGTTCGAATTAGTTAATTCGAACTAAGCTAATTCGAACTAATGCGTCTAGAACTAAAAACTAGTTTGAATTAGCGTTTTGCTAATTCGAACTAGCATGTCCACATTGAGTGGACCCTGAACAGGGCTTAAGGATGGCCGGAAGCAGTGCCGGCAGGGCATCAGAGGAGGACTTAGAGCGTGGAGATGCTGTCTCAGGCTAGCTGAGGGCTGCGCTTAAAGGGTCCCGACCCCCACCCCGGAAAGACAGTTCTCAGGGGTGCCCCGCTTGCAAAGCAGTCCTGGCTTGGAGTGCCCGGAGTGCCCACACTGGGCACATCACAGCACTCGGCCATCAGCCCGGCTGCACTTGCCGCAGGCTGCCATCTGGGGAGAGGGGGCAATCGGGGGGCTGCAGGAGAGCTTCCACCACCAGAAGCCCGCAGAGCCAGCCCAGTCCTCCCCATCGGGGGCTCGTACCCCATTCCTCCCTCACCTCCTTCCACTTACCCTTCCCTAGCCCCCCTTCTTATTGATGTACAAAATAAAGATAACGTTTCTTCCAACATTGACTCTGTCTTTATTGAACAAAACTGGGGGAGACTGGGAAAAGGAGGTGGGAGAGGGGAAGAGAAAGGCTGGGAGAGGGGAGAGCAACTAACATGATCAGGGGTTGGGAACAGGTCCCAGATGAAGAGAGGCTACAGAGACTGGGACTGTTCAGCTTAGAAAAGAGATGGAGCAGGGACAGGATAGAAGTCTCTAAAAGCAGGGGTTGGGTGGAGAGGGTGCATTCAGAAAAGTTCTTCTTGAGTTCCCATAAAAAAGGACTAGAGGACACCAAAGGAAAGGAATGGGTAGTAGGCTTGAAACTAGTAAGAGAAAGTTCCTCTTCACAAAGCAAATAGTTAACCTGTGGAACTCCTTGCTGCAGGAGGCTGTGATGGCTACAAGTAGAACAGAGTTTAAAGGGAAGTAAGATCAAGTCATGGAGGTTGGGTCCATGGAGTAGTCTTAGCCAGGGGGTAGGAGTGGTGTCCCTGCCCAAAGTTTGTGGAAGGCTGGAGAGGGATGGCACAAGACGAATGGCTTGGTCACTGTCTTCGGTCCATCCCCTCCAGGGTCCCTAGGGTTGGCCGCTGTCGGCAGACAGGCTACTGGGCTAGATGGACCTTTGGTCTGACCCAGGACGGCCATTGTAAGCTCAGGGCTCAGGGTCGGGGGTCTCAGTGGACCCCCTTGATTCTCTTGCACACCTGCTCCTGGGTGGCCAGGCTGGCAGCTCTCCTGCCCTAGACGGCCACTTTCCTGTGCCTAGTGTGGAGATCGTGGACGAGGTCCACGATGTCTGCACTAGCCCAGGGAGGTGCCAGCCTCTTGCGGTCCAGGGCAAGCTCCCGGGAGCCGCCAGCCTGGTCCCGGGAAGAGGGGGTGGGCTGGGGGACATTGGGTGGGTGGCTCGAGCCGTGCCAGGTGCAGGGTCTGCTGGCTGGGTGCTGGCAGGCTTGCACCTGGCATGGGCACCGTAGCCAGCCTGTGCCCCTTTAAGGGGTCCGGGGCCAGGAAGGGGGCATAGAGTTTCCCTGGTGTTGGCCAGAGTGGCCACCAGGGAAACCTGGGGAGGGCTAGCCTCCCACTAGTTCGAATTAAGGGGCTACACACCCCTTAATTCGAACTAGCTAGTTCGAACTAGGCTTAATCCTCGTAAAATGAGGTTTACCTAGTTCGAACTAAGCGCTCCGCTAGTTCGATTCAAATTCGAACTAGCGGAGCGCTAGTGTAGCGCCTATTAAAGTTAGTTCAAACTAACATCCATTAGTTCGAACTAACCTTGTAGTGTAGACATACCCTTTTTTAGTATAGACCTGGCCTAAACTACTCAGCAGCTGTGACAGTGGAAAGCTTCCATGGTAAATTTATAGTGAAACAATAGGAGAGAAATGGAAAAAGAATTCTCTAGTACAATCAAAGAAAGCATTCTGATAACACATTGATGTAAATGTCTTAGATGAGTGCAGGTACTTTATTTGCAATGAGGAGACATTATCAGTTGAATCCTGAAAGGTACTACTAGAGCTATGTAATTATAGATTATATTAATACATGATTACCTATAGCCTTATTAATATCTTAAGATGATTGCTTAGGCTACATCAAATGGATAGTAATATTTTGATCCAAGTTAAAATTAAAAGCACATATAGAATGCAATTTAATAGCAGGTCAATGGCAATATTAGTTCTGCTAAATACGGAGTACAGCCACCTAGCATGTAACACTTTGTAATGTTTTGGGAAATGAGTAAAATGATTTTGAGGGATTTTTGCAAGGTACCTATTGGGAGCACCCACTTCCTAATGACTTTCAAGACACATAACCACTCTTTATGCCTTTGAAAATCTTTCCTCTTTGCATTACCCTGAGAATGTGTTCCCACTTGAATACTGAGTATTGGTTGTGGAAGATCACCGGTGACAGCAAGAAATAGTAACAAAAGCAAAATTAACTTCTGTGTAGGCTCAAAATCTATCACTGCTACCGTGCAAATTACCATCATACTAGATTCAACTTCAGTTTTGGTGCTCACATTTAATTTTTAACTCATCTTTGACACTAAAGGAGGAACTATTTTACTTTTCAAATAGTCTTCTCATGAGACCATGTTTACCTATTGTCTCTAAATATGAATTCATCACAGACCGTGGAGAGGGATGTGATAATACTTCTCCCCTGTTCTTTGTCTACCTTAGATTGTGATCTCTTTGGGGACAGGGCTGTCTTTCACTAGATGTATATACTGTACCTTGCACAGTCCTGGTCTTCATTGGGGCCTTGAGGTGTTAATATTGTGGAAATAACTAATTACACAGAAACCTCCATCTATTGTCTATGTGCAGATTGGCATCACCATTGGGATGCCTGGGTAAAAAGGGAACTGTTCTTCAATAGGAAATATCAGATGTACTGAAGGCTCCTAAATGCACAGGAGTGTTGGATACTCTTTGTGGACTCTTGGTATGGCTACACAGCAAATAAATACCTGCAGTTTACCTAGGTCAGCTCACTCAGGCTAATGGTATTTGGACTGTAAATTATTGGGAGAGGTTGAAAGAAAAATTACTTATCTCGTAATTGTGATTCTTCCAGATGTGTTGCTCATATCCATTCCAATTAGGTATGTGCGTGCAGTGTGCACACGTTGTGGGAAGTTTTTCCCTCAGCAGTACCCTTAGGGCCAGAGGGGAGCCCCCTCAAGTGGCACTGGTATATCAGCCCATATACACCCCTACTGGCCCCCTCACCCACTCAGTTCCTTCTTACTGGAATACTCCAGAGAAAGGGTGGTGGGTGGGGATTTGGAATGGACATGAGCAACAAATCTCAAAGAATCACAGTTGCAAGGTAAGTAACCGTTCTTTCTTCTTTGAGTGATTGCTCATGTGCATTCTGATTAGGTGACTCCAAAGCAGAACCTATGGAGGAGGGCCAGATATTGAAGCTACAGAGGAGTGGAGGACCGCCCTGCCTGGGGCAATGTCTTCCCTGGCTTGACGCGTTAGCGCATAGTGATTGGTGAAGGTATGGACAGATGACTGTGTTGTGACTGTGCAGATGTCCAGGGTGGAGACCTGTGCCATGAAAGCAGTGAAGGCTGCCACAGCTCTCATGGAGTGCGCTCTAAGGGGTGGAGCCGGTACACCTGCTAGGGCATAGCACTCCTTGATACAAGCAGTTATCCAGGAGGAGATCCGCTGGGAGGACATGGGTTGACCCCTTGCCCATTCAGCAATGGCCACAAAGAGTTGTGGTGACTTCCTGAATGGTTTTGTCCTAAGTAAAAAGCTAATGCCCTACGCACATCTAAAGTGTGTAAAGCCTATTCTTTCCCAGATGCATGCGGGTTGGGGTAAAAGACCAGCAGGAAAATATTCTGGGAGGTTTGGAAAGTAGTAGGAATAAGAGATCCTCCGGAAAGGGCTTTATTCCAGAGGATCGCGCCAGTCTAGACGCTTTTTTTCCGGCTTTTCCCCAAGCCGGAAAAAAAGCGGCGGACATGTTTATTTAAATCCGCGGGGGATATTTAAATCCCCCGCGGATTTCCCTATCCTGACTTACCTGATTTGCATGGCTTTTCCGGAAATTGTGGCCAGTGTAGATGTGGCCTCTCTCTCCAAGACACCATTCTTCATTTTCTGTAAGTAGGGTAAAGTTTAGGTAGTTTCGTTAGGTTTTATTGTTTTAAGGATTGGGTATGGTGTCTGAGATCTGGCACTGGATGTTTTGGCTTTTCTTTGTAACTAAGTTCTAGGCCCATGGAGTTTCTCCATGAGTATATTTTGTTACCTTCCTATCTAGTCATTTTGCTTGCAACAGGAATATTGTTGTAATAATAAAAGTTCTTTCTTTTCTTTTTATTAACCTGGCAGTGGTTAATTGTGTGCCTTGATTTTTATCTTAGGGGTGAGATTTCCCAAATGATCTTCCCCCGGATTTCTTTATCAACATTTGGGTGGTGGCAGCGGAAGTTTTATTCCCAAGATCTAGGTTTTTAAGATTTTGGGGGAAGTTTTATACCAAAGCCTGGTAGATAAGGCTTTGGGGTATACTTGCTGTCCCCCACTTCTGCATTTATCATGCCAGAGTGGGGAAGGAGCCATGACAGGATGGATGCGGAAGTCTGCCACAAGGCTATGGAGATCTTGGCCACCGTTTTGTTAATTGGGAGGGCTACTCTAGAGGGGGCGTCCGCGTGAAGGATGTCCACCATGGGATCAGAGTCATCAGACACCCTATCCGTCTGGACTCCCAAACTTTGGGCCTGACGTTGGAGGTGGTACTGGTGGGCCCTGCTGTCCATAGAGGTCATGGATGGTCCAGGGTCTCCCAGAGCCTCGTTAGGGGAGGAGGACAATGATCCCTTTCAGATTTCCCCGACAGATACCCTAGAGAGTGCCGGATCCTGCTGTATGCCAGTGGACGAGGGTGGAGGAGGTTGGCTCACTGCAGCCACACTCCCTGAAAGACCATGAAACTGCTGACTAGGGGGCAGTGGTCGGCGATCTGACCAGTGGGGTTGCCAAAGGAGGGGCCTGAGGACCAAGTGCAACCAAAGCCAACCTGGAAGGGGGGTTTCCCTGGACTTGGTGATAAACCCAAGGAGTCCAAAATGGCCACTGGGCCGGAGGCTGAGAAGGCCATGATTGCTGGAGCACTGGTACTGGGACTGGTTATGTCCATTGCTGCTGGAATGGATGAGGTGGACTATGGTGCCGGGAGCAGTGCCGCGAAGGGGAATGGTGCCATGACTGGAACTGAGAGCCCCGAGAAGACCAGGTGGACTCTGCCTCGGAGTCAGACATGTAGTCCGAGGAAGACCAGGATGGAGCTGATGTAGACACCTGCGGAGCAGCTACATGCCTGGCCACAGATTCCGATTTCCCAAGGTGTAGAGGTGGTGGTGGTGGCATAGTGGTGCGGGCATCTGGTGCAGAGGTCTCAGGTTGTTTTTATACCCGGTGCCGGGATGTCCCGTGTTGCCTGGAAGGTGTTGGACTAGAGGGCAGTGAGGGGGAAGAGTCTATGAGCACCCTTGCCACTTCTAAGGCCTCTGGTGTGGAGGGTTCAGGAAAGTCCTCCAAGGGGCTCGGCTCCCTTTGCTGGGAGGAAGGTCCCCCCGACCTGGAAGGTCCGGACTCTGGACCTGCCAGAGCTGCATGCCCCACTGAAGGGGGGCTGTCCCCTGTTAGGCCTCCTCCTTCTCTGCGGTGCCGGAGACTGAGACCGGTGTTGAGGTGTCTGTGGTACCGGTGAGGCACGGTGCAAGGGGGAATCCTGCACCGATGCTGGTGCGCTTTGAGGACCTGATGCCGACTCCAGTGCTGGTACCGGCCGGAGAGCCACCTCCATAAGGATGCTCTTAAGATGTGACTCTCTCTCATGTTTTGTTAGTGGCTTGAACGTCTCGCAGATTTTGCAGGCTTCAGTGAGGTGCATCTCTCCCAAGCACTTTAAACACGAGGAACGAGGGTTGCCTTGGGACATAAGTTTGTGGCACTTACAGGCCCTGCCCCAGGCACACAGCATGCCGCAGTGGGGAAAAGCAACGAAAACAACAAAGAACAACAAGAGTCTTTAACTTAACTGCAGGTACTTAAGCTAACTGAAGAAACAGAAAACAGTACTAAAGACAACTATCGCTAAAGGCGCTGATGGTTGTTCCAACTACCATCATAGCGGTAAGAAGGAACTGAATGGGTGAGGGGGCCAGCAGGTGTATATATGGGCTGATATACCAGCGCCACACCAGGGGGCTCCCCGCTAGCCCTAAGGGTACTGCCAAGGGAAAAACTTGCGACGACGCGTGCACGCTGAGCGCGCACACCTAATTGTAATGGACATGAGCAATCACTCGAAGAAGCATCAGTGTGCCCTGTAAACTGTAGGTGATTAATCAGCCCCTCCCAGTCTGAGGCTCAGGGCTCCCTGCACAAAACTGATTGACTGGGAGGGGCTCATTAATCATCTGTGAAGCTGTGGTGCCACACAGCTTAGCATTGACACTGGTCTCAATGTTTACACAACAATTTTTATCCCCATGTACCTGAATCAGCTTACCTGAGCCAGCTGTGGCCATCCTGTGGATCTTTTATTCCAGCGTAGCTATGCCCTCTAAGGGCAGGACTTCACTTCCTGGGAGATTGGTACTGTTGCAATGGATTCCACAGAGGGTCGATTTATCAGATCTAGTAAAGACCTGTTAAATCAACCGTGGATTGACTTTAGTACTCCACCAGAATGAGAAGCATAAGGGAAGTCGATAGGAGTGTCATAGAACCTCACCCACCCATTCCAGTAGGAGGCCTATAACCTCTGGCTAAATTACTGAAATTCTCAAATCTCAGCGTAAAGACTTTAAGTTACAGAGACTCCATTATAAATGTAGTTCAAAGCACCAAGCACAGCACCGGTCATGTACAACTTTTTTACGGGATCATAATAGCCTTTCTGAGAACAGAGTGCTCGGCAGATGCTTCATGACCTAAGACATGGAAAATGAATGTTAATTGAATAGAACTCTTAAATGACATTCTGGCCTGGGAATAGTTTTTTATAGATGTTAATAGTCCGTCTGACCTATATAAAGCTGGTGGTGTTTCACTGACAAACAGCTTTCTGCACTTAATTTAAAGGTAACTTGTTCATAACCAGCATTGGGATCCATAAGCATAGGAAATCGCTGCAGGGAAACAGCAAAAGTAAGTTAATGAGGCAGTAAAGAAAATCAAAAGGAAAAGAACAGCTTCAAGATTGAACTTTGGTTCATTTTTGTTTTGTTTTTAGGCTAGTGGCCCTTATTTAGGACAGCACTTATGCATACGCTTAAAGTCAATATATTTACAATACTGTCAGCCCCAAATGTTTAAAAATCATGACCCAGGCTCACCAAAAATCTTGATTAACTTGAAAATCATGAGATTATATGAAAAATAATAAATTTGACAGTTTCTCTCTCTCTCCCTCCCCCCCACCCAATCTTGTAGAGAGAACTGGGGTTGTATTTTGAAGCTTCCTCCACAGCCACAAGAGTTACTTACTTTTGCTTTAAGAACAAAGGCTGAAAGAATCACGCATCCCTTTAAGATCAACAGTAATTATATCATGAGACACATGACAAAATAATGGGAGTTGGCAACACTGTTTAAATACTGTCCCTAGGATGGAAGCTGTCCTGAATTAAGGGCTGTGGAGGCAGGAAAAGGGAATAAGGGAATTTGTGTGCAGCCATCTTGGTCTTGTTAACAAGAGAGCAAGAGTCAGGCTAAGTCTGTGGCCTGACAACGCGAGATCTGTAATTAGACGCTGCCTTCGCCTCTCGCCTCTATACGGAGATAAGGATAGAATGCTGACTCTGGCAGGGACCTTGAGATAAGGAGCATCTGGGTGGAACTAAATAACTGTTAGCCACTGGTGTCTGTAATGGGAAGGAGACTAATGGTTATTGTTATTATATTTAATAGACAGTATATGAACTGCTTCATAATTGCTTGTATTCGAAGATCTGCCTTGGAAGGGGGGATTCCCCCCCTGTCCGAACCAGTTTTTCCCTTGCTGCAGCTCGTAATAAAACTGCCTCTGGCTACTTGTTGCTTACAAACTCAGAGTGAAGGCTTGTTTTCTTCCACAGGGCCCACATCCCACTGAAGTTAGTGAGACTTAAGCATATGCTTAAAGTGAGTGATGAGCTTAAGTGATTCCTAAATGAGAACCAGAATGATTTTCTTAAGTATCACTGATATGGAGGCGTATCCTAAAGTCAGTGCGCCAGGAGAGGACTTTGAAGAATTTTTAAAAAGAGATTCAATACTGAGCCAATAGATATGAGATCAGTATGAGGGCTCTACAGTGGAGACACCAATACTAATACTCCCATCTTTCTGCTCCTGTTGTTATGTAGCAAACAGTTGACCCAAGGAACATATTTTCTGAGGGAATTACATCTTCTTCCTGAAAAATTTGCTCCCAGACAATTGTATCTACAGAATGAATTGCCCGTGAGAAATATAAGGATTTGTCTGCACTTCTAAATTTAAAGTATAGCTGCGGCAGCTCTTTACCATGGCAGTGTGGTTACAGCCCCTATGCGGGAGAGAGGTCTTTCAGAGCTCTAAGTAAACCACCTTCACAAAGGGAGAAGCTAACAGCAATGGAAATGTGGCGCCTAGTGTTGGTAACTTGTTTATACTGGCGATTTACAGCTCAGGAACTTGCTGCTCTGGGAAGGAGATGCAGTAAAGTAGCAGTGTAGACAAGCCCTAAGTATTTACACCTAACTTCCTAAGATGCTGTAATCAGGTAGTTTGGCATCACAACTACAGGAAGTCCCCGGGTTACATCAATCCGACTTATGTTGGCTCCCTAGTTACAAACGGGGGGGCGCAGCTAGTGCGGGGTGCCTCCCCCACTGTTGCCGCCTCCGGCGGCGCGGGGGTCACTTCCCCCCAGCAGACCAGGGAGACACGGAGCTAGCGCCCCCCCCCCAGCAGACCAGGGAGACGCGGCGTGGTTTTTCTCGCCGCAGAGGACGCAGGCGGCAGGACCGCCAAGACGCACCGCAGTCCCGCCGCCCGCGTCCTCCGCGGCGAGAAAAGCCACTCCGCGTCTCCCTGGTCTGCTGGAGGGGGGGAAGCGCTAGCTCCGTGTCTCCCTGGTCTGCTGGGGGGAAGTGCCCCCCGCGCTGCCGAAGGCGGCGACAGTGGGGGAGGCACCCCGCACTAGCTGCGCCCCGGCAGCGGCATTTCCATTCAGGCGGCGCTGAGGGAGCTCGGCGCGCCCGGTGCATTGTGGGACTGGGCTGGGAGTCCTGTTTGTGGGAGGAGGTGGAGGGAGGGCAAAGAGCGAGCCAGTAAGGGGGAGGCCTGGGGGGAGGGGCAGGCGGGGAGATTTAAAGGGGAATCTGCCTCCACTGTTAAACACCCGTCCCTGCGCCGGGCTGCAGCCAGTCGGGGCGCACGGGGCACGCTTGGCTCCAGCCCCATAGCCTGGCCACGGGGGGGGGGGGGCGGGAGAAGGGGATGCGAAGCGCCACCGGGGCCGCTTTAAAAAACTCCCCGCGTTGAGGCTGGCAGGCGACAGGTTACATTTTTCACCCGCCGACATTTTTGTTGCCACTGGAGCCCTGCGCCGTAGAGTCCCCTGGCCGGGGAGCCTGGTGCACGCCGCTCGCGGGGAATGTTCCACCCCCTTCCCACCCTCCCCAGGGATGCGACGGCGGCAATGGGGGGCGGCTGCGGCGCTTCTCCTCCACAGGCTGCCCCGACACCTCTGCTTGCAGCGAAGGGTTAACTCTGCTCCTGCTGACATTTTACCTGTTCCCTCCCTTCCTCCGCGCTTTTCCTGCTAATAATTTCGTGTGTAAGGGAGATCGTCTGTGCCCCCTACCCCCGCTTCTGCACAGCTCCGTGGAGGAGCCTCCGGGGGTGGGGTGGGGTGTTGGAAGGGGATTGCTGTGTGCGCGGCTCTTTCCTGTGCACCACCAGCCGGGCTCCCGCACTGCTGCACAAAGAGCAGCAGTAGAGGCCCTTGCTTGCTTTTAAAGGCAGCAGCTTGAAATTTAAGGTGTCCCAGAGCCATGTCTATCCACAGCCCTCAGCGCTATACTCAATGGAGAAATGCTCGTTGCAGTTTTTCACCCTGTAGATATCCCTCACTTGTGTTGCTATTCCCTGTCCTTGGGTTTATTTTGGGTAGGTACCTGGTCCTGTTCCGAGACGTGCCGCCTGACAGGCGGTTCAGCTGGCGCTGCCCCGAGCGCCGCAGGGGAAGCGCCCCCCGCACCATGGGAAGTGGCGACAGTGGGGGAGGCACCCCGCCCCACCAGCTTTGGGTCCATTGGCCCCGTGGACGCCCCTGGGCAGCTCCAACAGCCCCCGCGGAAGGAGGGTCTTGAGATAAAGCTTGAGAATAAAGGACTGAGGGAAGTGAGGTACGGGAGAATAAAACTGAGCTCTGGAGAAATGTTTGGCTAGAGTTTCCCCTCAATATGTACCAGTTCCGACTTACATACAAATTTAACTTAAGAACAAACCTACAGTCCCTATCTTGTACGTAACCTGGGGACTGCCTGTACTCAGTTTAACAACTGCACTAACAACTAAATTTGAGGTGCACTTTGCACCTGCAAAGGAAGCTCTCCATTTTGAAATACTGCCCTAATCTATCTATATAACTTTGCTAAAATAAGAGAAGAAGAGAGGGTCAGATCCTTATCAGTCTTAAATTAACATAGCTCTATTGAAATCATAGACTGAAACCAATCTGCAGGCTGTGGGTTTGGCCCATAAAATCTACTAGGTGATAATCCCGTCAAATATATCAGATTATTTAACAAACTTTTCTTTTGGTGGTGAGGGAAGGAAATTTCTTACAGATTCATCCCAAACTTGTTTCAAATCCTCCCCTTTTCTTTTCTTTTCTTTTCTTTTCTTTTCTTTTCTTTTCTTTTCTTTTCTTTTCTTTTCTTTTCTTAAATGAAAATTGCAACACTATTTAAAAAAGTGAAAGGGAAAGATTTTTGGTGCTAATCACTCAAAGCAAGCCATTGTTTTTAGCACCACTCTATTTTAGAGAGCTGTGCTAAAGTACTGTACTTCAGTTTCTATAATAATCCCTTTTCAGGACTTATTTGTTTCCCTCAAGGCTATACAAATAGATTCAAAAGAGAACAGGCTGTCCTATTTTTAAAAAGCACCTTTTTCATATTTTCCTTTTCGTCTCCTCCTGCCTTATTTCAGAAAATGAATGTTGTGCAAGTGCATACAAACACACAACTTTCTGCTTATTTTTAAACAAACCTCTTTTACAAAATTGGCCACTTTTTATCCAGTAGAATCAAGAAGACGATTTGCTTCTCCAAGTGAACTACGGGGTAACTTCCTTGACCGATCAGTTAGAATATAGTTAGAGATGTGAGAAATCTGGGTAGAAACAAAGTAATTCAAGCCCCAAACTTCTGTATGTTAATTTTTCCTCTTCTGTATCAGGGTTGGGGAACTCCCTAAAACTTTGTCTCCACCACACAATGGATCAACCCTGAAGTGATTAATCCACAGGATGTTGATTTATTGTGTCTGTTGTAGAAGCAATAAATTGATCTCTGAGCTCACTCTGATAGATGCCAGTACTCCACCAGTGTTGACAGAGAGCAGCCCTCATCGATCTAACCCACGCAAGATTCTGTAGTGAGTCAGCTGCACTATGGGCATGTCTAGACTATGGTTTTTTTTTCTCGAAATTAGATATGCATATTCGGCACTAATTTGCATATATTCTTCCGATCGCATTTTCAAAAAAGGGTCTATCAAAAGTGAAAGTAGTCTGGACATGGGGTTTTTTAGAAAAAAAAAACCCTTTTTCAAAAAACGCATAAACTTCCTTTTTTTAGGAAGAGCGTTTTTTTTCGAAAAAGGTTTTTTTTCCCAACAAAAAGGCATCCAGGCTACTTTCACTTTCAAAAGACCTGCTTTTGAAAATGCGATCGGAAGAAGATATGCAAATTAGCACCGCATTTGCATATCTCCTTTCCAAAAATGAAATAGTATGGACGTACCCTATTTGTGTTACCGAAGTAGATCAACAGTGTTGGTAAGACTAGACAGGCCTAAGTGTTTGCTCGCTGATTCTTTCATTGGAAAGTGGGGATTGCTTCTGTTCAGAAATGGCTTAATTTCCAAAATCAGAGTAGAGGCTCTAAGAGACATCAGAGGCAAGAACAACAAGAAGTCCTGTGGTACCTAATAGACTAACAAATTTATTGAAGCATAATCTTTTGTGGGCAAAAACCCACTTCGTCAGATGCATATCCAGAGTCATCTTTGTGCCTTAAAAAATCCTTCCCCCTTTAGAAGATATTTGCTTACTTTTTGTGAGTTACCTCTACGTGTGTATATTTTAAAAGTTGGCCATTGAATAAGTGTGTGCCATAGATAGAGGGGAGAGATTTTCTTGGCTTTAGCATATAATAAATATTTCAGTGCCTCTTGATCTTACCCTTCTGGATCAGCTTCTTAATCATAACCTGCTGGTTAAGAAATACTGTTGGGCAGACATGATTGGTTATAGCATAGTGCACAGACTTTGACAGCTACACTGTAGCTGCAGAAGGGACAAGTGTGGGCTGAGAGGAGAGTGAAGGATTTGGTGGTGGTGGATGGAAGAAGAATGTTTGGAACTGGAAAGAATGTTGGAATGATGGAAGGGCAGAAAGAGGCATCTGAAATTCAGCGGCATGGTTACCATCTCCTATTGAGGCTGAAATCTGAGTGTTCAGATAAGGATGGGAAAGCTCACTTCTAAACCTAATAGGCATATTGGCTGACTCAAGTTGTAATAGAAATTGGGTCTTCTCCTGCCACCCTTAGACATGTGAGATGACATTTCTTCCCTCCTCAATTGCAGACAATCAGCACAATACTTGTGCCACACGGCAATCTTCTTTATGCCTTATTTTGAGGATTTAAATGGGACTTCAAAGAATATAGGCTGCCTCCTGTCCCTTTGTCAGGGAAAATTTAGAATCTTACACTTCAAGGAAGCCCATTCAATGGCATTATTTTTGTAGTGAGGCACTACCGAATTAGAACAGAATCAGACCTGTTATTAGTGCAAGCAAAAAGCTTTTCAACATAAACATGCTTGTATTACAATGGCACAATGTATGGCTGTAACTGAATGTGGGGTGAAACTGATTCTATGTTTTTAGAATGCCTTTAAGACAATTCATATCGGCCTCTTGTATAGAAGATAACAGTGCTACACTATGTCTACATTACAGGTTTCTTGCACAAGAAGCTTTTTGCGGAAGAGATCTTCCACAAAAATGTCTTGCACAAGAGAGTGTCCACACTGCAAAAGTGCATTGAAATAGCGATGCGCTTTGCACAAAAGAGCATGCACACTGCATGGACACTCTCTCAAAAGAAAGCATCCACAGAATGGCCACCAGGGCACTTGTGCTTTTTCCTCTTTCCTGTTTTTACACAAAATTCCCCTGTAGCCCATCCACACACACCGTTTTGCACAAGAGCTCTTGAGCAAAAAGGAACTATTCCTTGTAGAAAGAGGAATAACCCCTGTGTTCTTTCAATTTTTTGCACAAAAAAATGCACTTGAGGTATGGACGCTCCACGAGTTTGTGTGCAAAAATGGTTTGTTTTTGCGCAAAAACTCTGTAGTGTAAACATAGCCTCGGGGAGGTGTAGACAGTAAGTGATATTGGTGAGCATTTTGGGAGAATAACAAATATATTTTATAGGTATTGAAAAGTCACTGTCTCATACCACATGGTTTTGCGCACAGATTCTTACAAAAGCCTGTCCAAATATGTAGTGCATGGCTCTGGTATAAATGACATAGTAACTAGAAACCTGTCTTTAAAAGTTCAAGCCTGGGTGATTGGTATTAATCAAAACAACTCCAGGGACTTCATTTTATGCCGTCATGGCTCTTTGCAATATTTATTCCTGGTATCAATTTCAACGGACTTCAAAACAAACCCTTTATATTTCCAAGTCATAAAAGGTGATGTTGAAAAGTGTTTGTTTACAGTAAAATCTCGAGTATATTGCGCACCTATGTATAATGCGCACCTGCCTTTTAAACGTCAGAATTCTTGAATAAACTAAACTCTTATCTACAATGCGCACTCCCATGATACACACGATTTTACGGTATATGTCGGAGGAAGGGGCTCACATCTGCCGCAGGGCCCCCTGCCCAGCTGAGCTCACACCTGCCGCGGGGCTTCGTGCCCAGCTGCCCACGCCGAGACTGGGCAGGCGGCGAGCAAGGGCGATGCAGCCTAGCGGCGCCATCAGCTCCTCGCTTCACCTGCTGCGGGGGCCTCCTGCCCAGCTGAGTTCGCAAGTGGTGACCTCATGCCTGCTGCGGGGTCCCCCTGCTCAGCTGAGCTCGCACACGCTGAGTTCACACCTGCCGCGGGGGCCCCCTGCCCAGCTGAGTTCACGCCGCGCTGAGCTCATGCTCGCCATGGGGGCCCCCGGGCACAGTCTGAAGGAGCACTAGGCAGGCCGCGAACCAGGGCGCTGCAGCCTGGCGGTGCAGCCAGCTCCTTGCCTTGTCAAGGAGCTTGGAGGGGCTGCGGCCCCGCGCCGTGCTAAAGTGGGAAAGTTTCCATGCGGAGGAGAAGGGGAGTTTAACACTTTTAAAAAAATAGCTCTTATGTATAATGCGCACCCTGGCTTTGACCCTAAAAAACTGGGGGGGGGGGGGGAAGTGCGCATTATACTCAAGATTTTAGGGTATTTAAACCTCTGTGGAAAGTTATTGGCAGTGAAACCTGAAAGAAAGCAAAGCTTCTCTGTTTTTGGAGTTAGTTACCAATTCAAAATGTCAGCTGTTTTTCAAAAGATGTAGTTTTTTTAAAGGTCATGCATGCTTTGATCAAACATTTCAGGTGAAAGAAAATGGTCTAATATACCATTTTCAGTTAAAAACATTTGGATTCTGTGGTTCCATAGGTCTGTAAATCAAAACTTAGGAGAATCTCTGATTTTAGCTCAATTTTGTAGTGTTACTTCAACCAGAAATTCAGAATGTAGCTCCAAGTGCAATTCCATAATGATCAAAAGCAACAGAAACATTCCTCTCACTTTACAATATTATCTCCCTAGGTGTTTTTATACATTTCTCAGTGCAATAGAGAATAGAATACAAAATTAAACTTCTTCCACATCATTGCACAGTGAGACTCACCCTATTGTGGGCAGGAAGTGCTGTGCTCCCACATCCCCCCACGGGGCTGAAGCCACAAGTGCCAACTGGGCCCACCGCAGATGTTGCAGGTGTGGCCTGCAGTTTTTTTCTATGGGTCAATGAACTATAACAAAGAAAAGATTTCCCACTCCTGGCTTATTCACATGATTGGTCAAGAACCATGATGTGTACAGGGGCAAAGGTAACCTCCCAGATCAGCAGGTGCACTGTTCTAAGCTCTCGTATAATTATTGTCTGAAACACACAATATATACAGAAAGCAGGATTACTTATAATTTAATATTCTACCAAACAATATTATTTACATGTGTATGGTACTCTTAGTGATAAGATTATGATGCATAATGTAGCCTACTAATGCAATAAATAGTTGCAACAATGCCTTCCATTCCTACACAGCAACTTAATGCCAGACTAATATGTGGGATAGGCACTTTGGGGATAAGGCCCAGCCCCCGCTTACTCTGTAGCAGTATCTTCCAGCCTGTGAACCTGGGCTCAGTTCCCTGCTCACAGTCTTGCAACTTGGTATGTGGGGTCGCAGCACCACGCATAAGAAAATAAGAACGGCCATACTGGGTCAGACCAAAGGACCAGCTAGTCCAATATCCTATTTTCCAATAGTGGCCAATACACGGTGTCCCAGAGGCAATGAACAGAACAGGTAACCATCAAGTGATCAGTCCCCTGTTGCCCATTCCCAGCCTCTGACAAACAGAAGGCAGGGATATCTTCCCTGCCCACCCTGATTAATAGCCATTGATGGAGCTATCCTCCATAAATTTATCCAGTTCTTTTTTGAACCTTGTTAAATTCCTGGCCTTCACAAAATCCTCTGGCAAGAAGTTCCACAGGTTGATTGTGCACGGTGTGAAAAAAACCTTCCTTTTGTTTGATTAAAACCGGCTACCTATTAATTTCATTTGGAGACCTCTAGTTCTTATGTTATGGGAAGAAGTAAATAACTTTTCTTTATTAATTTTTTTCCATACCAGTCATGATTTCATAATCTTCTATCACATCCCCTGCAGTCTCCTCTTTTCTAATGAGGAAAATCCTTGTCTTTTTAATCTCTCTTCATATGGGACCCAATCCAAACTCATTTGCCCTTTTCTGAGTTTTTCCCAATGTCAATGCTTTTTGGAGATGAGGCAACCACATCTGTACACAGTATTCAAGATATGCGTGTACCATGGATTTATATAGAGGAAATAAGATATTCTCTATCTTATATTCTATCCCTTTCTTAATGTTTCCTAAGCTTTTTTGACTGCTGCTGTATATTAAGTTGATGTTCTCAGAGAACTATCCACTTTGACTCCAAGATCTCTCTCGAGTGGTAAGGTTTGATCACTCAGGGTACACCTACAATACAGGACAAAATTGAATTTAGATACACAACTTCAACTATATTAATTGCATAGCTGAAATTAAAGTAGCTTAACTCAACTTTCGGTGTGCTCTACACTGCAGGAAGTTGAAGGAAGAACACTCTTCCTTCAACTTCTCTTACTCCTCGTGAAAGCAGGGTTACCGGCATTTACTGGAGTGCTCTTTTCACTTCAAATTAGCTGTCTTCATTAGACCACTAATTCAAACCTTGGAAGTGGCAGCTTCAGCCTTCCTCTGTAGCGTAGACATACCCTCAGGCTTGATACCGTTTTCATGATAGCTGCAGATGCAGATGAACCCAGGAACTCATAATAAAGCATATCTATAGTTTTTAAAAACAGCTGCATTTTAACAAATCATGTTAAAGTGGATTAAGACTATATTGTCGGAGCTTAAAAATCATGCCTATGTAATTTAACTGTACAAGCTTAATTGTCTACTGCAGCACAAACTGATTGAGAACCGTAGAGAAAATAATCTTTTATGGATAGAACTGTCAAAACAAAATAAACTTGATGAAAGAAAATAGGCTTTGGACATTTCCCATGTCACAAATGGGAGTGACTGCACTTCCTGATGTCTTTTGATTAACACCTGTTCAGAGAAGGAAGTTAATCAATCAGCATGAACTTCATAAAAGGCTGCTTGACAGAATTCATTATTAATATAGGGGGAGATTTTTTAAAAGAACACAATGGTACCCAATTCTTTTAACTCTTGTTGACTTTCAAAGGGAGTTGGGTGCCTTAGTACTTTGTTGGACCCTCCCACTCCTTAATTATTTCAAAGTAAATTGCTTTTGTTTCCTCTCCTTCCATTAAAACAAAGCTAAAATCGAAAGGTAATTTTAGACATAGTGTAAAAGTTCCATTGTCCTTGGCAAAATGGAATGCATGGAACTGAGGAGATCTTAATTCAAATTTGAATTAAATGGATTTACCTTAAAGTGTTCGCCACTTACCACAATCTTTGGTTTCTGTAAAGTTTTCTACTATAACTATTAAAGTTCTTTCTCCCCTGTAGGGAGAATTCCATTGAGTAACACTGAGTTCTTGTAAAATCAAAACACTCTTAATGCAGACTACTCTTAGGCTTTTCTGAGCTGATCTTCAGTTTTAAACCAAATCCAAAAAAACCTTTTGGATTTGTCAAAAAAACCAATTTTCTATCCAAAATTGATCTAGATGGAAAACTTCTAGACATCCCACATGGTGACTCTATGCACAGTGGGAAGAGTTAGAATGTTATAGAGAACTAGAGGAAATATTGGACATTTATACTTAGGAAGCTAAATAAAGGTCATTCCAAAAATCACTTATAACACTGGATAGAGTTGAATGAAAATAGAAATGTCTATGACATAAGAAATTCTGCTGTTTCAACATTTGTTATTGTCCCAAATTAGGATGACAAGATGAAATATCAGTTTTCATAGAACAAAATGTTCTAAAAATATTTTGATTTTGAAATCACTGAATGTTTTGTTATGGCATTTGCATCAAAAGTAAACATTTTAGCATTTTTAATTGAGATATTTCGTTTGTGTAATGGACTCAGTTTCATCTTGACTCTTTTCAGCATTTCCCTGATGTGGTGTATTGCCTCCCGTCAGTTGTAATTAGAGTTGTTTGTCCCCTTTATCTTTTAGGGGCTAGTCATCCTAACTGGAACACATCTCCCATGATGCACCATGCTGCAGACTTAAAGGTGGAATGCATTGCATACTAGAAGATGTAGTCTTTCTTAGGAGCTCAACCAATAAGAAAGTCTGGCAATAGCTGTACTCTAAGCTATGAGTTCCATGAAGCTATGCTCCAGGATCATAAAAATGTAGTTTAATATTGAATTCACTAAACTAAATGGTTCAGGTTAGTTTAATAAGACAAAATATTTCAATTTGGGAGCCACAGTCCAACAGGAAATGTCTTATTTCAGTCTTCCTGAAGAAAATCAGAATTTGGCAATTTTTTTCCATAGGAAAATTCAAATGTGCAGAAATTTCATTTCCTGTCAAAATCATTCTGCAGAATAATTGTATATTATATTATTAATTATTATTAATTATTATTATTATTATTATACAGAAAACTCTCAGTAATCTCTACTTGTGTCTGCTATGCCTGTGATAATGCTACAGAACACATCCCCAGCCTGGATTGGCGATTACACTGGGTATCTCTAGGGTTGGGTACCCAGTTTGAGACACTTACGAAAACAGGCACCCAAAATTTTGGATCACTTAAAAATATTGGACCTTCATAAGCTATAAAAGGCTAATAATAGCCAGCAAAGGATTAATTGAAATGAAAGTTTGTCTTCCATTCTCATTTTTTCAGGAAGAACGGCTCTTGTTCAAGAGACGGGTTTTGCGCAAAAATGGCCCCTAATTAATTATGCAAATGAAGTATGGCAATATGCTAATCCATGCTTCATTTGAATAGACTTTTGTGCAAGAGAGGTGCAGTGCAGGTGGACCATTCGGAATGGTGTATTCTCCCTGTTCTGATCATTAGTCAAGCTCAGTGGCACTGGCTCACAAAACCCTCTTGGAACTGGCTGAACAGAGGAAAGTTTTGAAGAACTTTAAATGAAGCTTTGTGAAGACCTATGTGAAAACAGCAGGGAGAGGCAATGACAATGTTGTAAACATGTATGTGGCAATGGCCACCGTGGCTTGAAAGATGCCAAATCTTGTATTGTGGGGATGGGGAAATATGATGGTTATTGCTCTCTCAACTCTCATTATCAGCCATTTAGCTGGTGTCAATTGGCATAGCACTTTTGGGGTATGTCTACACAGCAAAGTTATTTCAGAATAACAGCTGTTATTTCAAAATAACTATGCGAGCATCTACACAGCAATTCTATTATTTTGAAATAAATTTGAAATAAAGGACGGCTTATTCTGACTTCTGTAAACCTCACTCTATGAAGAATAATGCCTATTCTGAAATAGCTATTTCGAAATAAGGCATGTGTAGACACTCTACTGCTGCTATTTTTGTTATTCCTCCTGGAGCTCTAAATCGAGATAGCAAGACTACATTAGGGAAGTATGCCTCAGACTAATTTTGAGGCTTCCCTACAGTGGAGATGTGCTATTCCAAAATAAGCTATTTTGGAATAACTATTGCAGAGTAACTTATTCTGAAATAACTGTGTAGAGGTATCCTAGATGTCAGTTGAGCTGTGCTAACGCACCCAAGTTGCAGTCCTGCCCCTCAGTCTCTGCTGCTTAGAGGATAGCAGTAATAATACCTGTTCGGCTATGGGCTTCTTTGTGGTGCTATTGTCAGTTAGTAATGGCTCCCTTTTATTTTTTTAGTGTAAAGTGAAATCCTTCCATAGAGCTGAAATCCATCAGATGTTAGACTCAGACCCGAAAAGTCTGGCAGAGCTGGGAAGAGTGACTCTGTTCTGTTCAGGAACTTATCCTGTACTCATCACCATAGCATCCTACCCCCATGATGCCACCCCTGGCCATTGCTCCAGAGACTCTACTCCTATCTTTACCATTAAACATTTTCATAGCGAGGTGCTCAATCTACAGTTGAGCCTCACTGACTTGGAAAACAGGTGCTTCCTTCTGCCAATCCACCTGATAATCAGGGAAAGACACCAGTGCTGGGAACAAAGAAGGAAACAATTCCATTCCCATTGGCCAATCCTTTAGTTGGCTGTCATTAGCAATGGTTCCCACAGAAATATAGAGAATTTCAGGCAGCCTGTGGTTGTTAAAGAACTTCAAAAACACAGAACACAAAGCCATGGGCAATACTAGGACTATCTATTGCATTCCTATTTGGGTCAATACCATGTTGACTCTACTGAACTTTTAATATGGAGGAATGGTCCTAAGTAGCTTGCTTAGTCTCTAATGGTTGATTTAGATGGGATTGGTCCTGCCTAGAGCAGGGGGCTGGACTTGATGACCTTCTGATGTCTCTTCCAATTCTATGATTCTATGATAAGGGGATGGTTTGAGAACATGATCTTGGTAACTAATTGACCATTCATTATCAGTGGGAAATAGGTCACTGGAGTTACTATAGAGAACTTTCTGGGTGTCTGGCTGGTGAGTCTTGCCCACATGCTCAGGGTTTAGCTGATCGCCATATTTGGGGTCGGGAAGGAATTTTCCTCCAGGGTAGATTGGCTGAGGCCCTGGAGGTTTTTCGCCTTCCTCACAGCTGGAGGATTCTCTGCATCTTGGGGCCTTCAAAGAATTTGAAGGCTTCAATATCTGAGACATAGGTGAGAGGATTATTCTAAGAGGGGTGGGTGAGATTCTGTGGCCTGCACTGTGCAGGGGGTCAGACTAGATGATCATAATGGTCCCTTCTGACCTTAAAGTCTATGAGTCTAATGGTTCCTACGTGGAGAGGCCTAGTATGCTCATGGGACTGATGTATGTGGTGCACCCAGCTGATGGTTAAAATTTGGATGATTATTTATTTATAGAGTCCTGAGTGTCCCATGTGGCATGGGTTTGGTTGTGATTTTTCTTACACCAGCATAAATCAGCAGCAATTACTGATGCCCTACATTTACACTGGTGTACAACTTCAGTGAGATTAGAATCAGCCCTCTGAACTCAACCCTCCTGTGAAATGTCTGGATCTGGTCCAATGTTCCTTCTAATGTTTTCCATCTATGTGAAGAATCAATTTTGTTATATGCACCAGGGCATGTGCAGATGTGCAACACTAGCAGAAACACGTTGCCAATTTTGGGCACTATGAGTGCTCTGCTAATCAGCTTGGTGGCATTTGAATCTCTCCTATGTGCCCAAGCATTCAGATTACAAGGAAGACTGATCTGGTCATGTACTGAGGCCAGAAATCTGCTGGGTTTGGTTCATATCCTAGGCAAGCCAAATTCACCAGGGTTCACTCAGTTGTACCATTTTCCTCTGTCGCCTCTTCTGCCCATGAAGTTGTGCAATTATCCCAGCATGCCATGTATCCATCACAATGCACTCCTTGACACACCCCAATGTTTGTTTCTTTGGTTTAACAAAGGTGTTAATAAATGTCCTGGGTTTATATTAAAAGATACTAATGGAAAACAGAGATCCCCAATATATCAATCTGCCCCACTGCCTCTAAAAACCATAAAATTTCAGCATCAACATCCCACCACTGCCTTCAGAACAGCTGCTGAAGAATTTATTGGAACTCCTTCTTGAATATAGAACTGGGGAGAGTTAAGGGGATGGGAGAAAATAATAAAACCCTGAAACAATTGTCACATAGGAAACAATTTATAAAAGTTTAAACAGGACTGCACAGGAAGCATGACTTTAAAAATATTTAACTATGGTTTGTGGATTTAGAGATCCAGGTTTTTCTATAGCTAAACTGAAGACTCTAATGCTAATGCTATACATTCTTGAATGTATAGCAGGGTATTAGTTCACAGGTTGTAGAAACAGTGAGAAAGCAGTGAAGAAAATTGTAATAGCCAGTGCAATATCAGAGAGACAAGGAGGGTGACGTGAGATCTTTTAGTGTTGTAACTTCTTTTGGTGAGAGAGAGAAGCTTTCATGCCACCCATTGTAGCTCAAATGCTTTCCTCTCTCACCAACAGAAGCTGGTCCAATAAAAGAAATTACCTCACCCAGCTTGTCTGCCGAATATCCTGGGACCGACACAACTACAACCACGCTGCAGTACAGTATCAGGCAGTAACACGGTTTGCAAGTGTTTTGTTGTGGTAAAGAGAATCTGGACATTCTCTCCCTGCTCCCCAAGACGTGTTCTCTTATTTACGTTTATTTGCTCATTGCAACATGATTCTCTCCAAACCAAACAGTAGATCTTTCACCTCTACCGAATCTGGTCCTTGGGTTTAAAGTGTGTGGGCCTGATTTTTTGTTTATGCCAGTTGAAGTTCCTGATTTATACTGGAGCTGAGAGATTTTTCCTCAGGGTATTTAAATATACATAGCAATGTGGCACTTACTTCAGGCAAGTTGTTAATTACACAAGGCAAGCTGACCTCATGCTGAACAACAAGGTTAAGTTTTGCAGCTCATCTGAAATAGCTGCTACTTCCGCTACAGCTGGTGCCGTGACCACTGGGTCATCTGTTAGCACACAAGACCCCTGATTAATGGATTGTACAGCACTGCTTGTGTAGAAAAGGACTAAGACTTTCTGGAGTTCCCTTCCTTTGTTCATGCCATACCTGCTGATGCACAGCATTGTGCCTCCAGCATCTCCCTTCCGGAGTGTGTGAGAAAATTAATTTTACACCATCTGGATTACTTTCTTCCCTGCAATGTCTCTGTTATGTTTCCTTAGGCAACCAAGAATTTGAGTGCTGAAAAAAAAACCTTGTAAAATGGTGTGAGTTTTTAATCCAAAATCATTCCAGACTGGATCCTAATGCTCCCATTAAGTCTGGCCCACTTTTCTTTTAATTAACTGCAGCAAAGCTTCAGAGCTAGGGGAAGAAAAATCCTATTAAAACAAGAGACCCTGTGATAAACTTAAACTCCATCCTGCAGGCATTATTTTTTACTTTTTAACGTTTCAAAATTGAATCATGAGTGCAATGTCACCTGTAATTACTGGAGCCCATTACAGGGCCCAGGGACGGGTGGCACTTAAAGAAATTGCTCTGGGATAGGAATTTATCAGTGGAAGCAGTACCAAGATCTCTAGCCCTGGCTTATGGCAAAGCTCATCACATAATAGATCATAGCAGAATCTCCTCGAGCATACAGGACAAAAGAAAATTACATGGAAGCTAAAGGTGAGCAAATGTCACTGCTAAAAGTTCTTTTCTCTGTGGGTGTGATCCTGAATCAGCAATAGTGTTTCAATGGATTCCTTGACTTCCCCCTTGACCTCCCTTCCTAACTCTGGTATCTCCTCTATGCTTTTAAACTACCTATTGCAATAATTTTCCTCTTACATTGTCCCCTTTCCTTTTCTGAATTGCCACTGGGCACTTGAATTTTCTGCCCATTTCTTAAAAGGGGAACATATGGATTGTTTTTACTCCTCATCCCAGTCTGCCCTCACTGCTGAGCCTTCCTGCTGTTCCCTCTTTAAAGTTTCCAAATTCTGATCCTTCATCATAGGCTTAAAGTTAGGCATGTACTTAAGTACTATGCTAAACTTCAGCCAGGAGGAGGAAGGAGAAACTTGGGATCAAACCATTTGGCTGGTACTCAGGAAAGCTACATTCAGGTTCTGGCTCTGTTATAAACTCCCTTTTGGAGAACATAAGAATGAACATACTGGGTCAGACCAATGGTTCATGTAACTAGAGCTCTGCACAGATACAAAAATTGGTATCTGCATCTGCAAAAATGATCCGTGGACATCTACCTCTACATCTGCAGATGCGAATGCCCATGAATAAAAAGTTGATACCCATAGATTTGCAGGGTTCCATATATAACCCACTATCCTATCTTCTGACAGTGGCCAATGTCACTTAAAATGAAACAAAATACAGGTCTATGTAGCACTTTAAAGACTAACAAGATGGTTTATTAGATGATGAGATTTTGTGGGTCAGACCCACTTCCTCAGATCAAATAATGGAAGAAAATAGTCACAACCATATATACCAAAGGATACAATTTAAAAAAAATGAGCACACATGAAAAGGACAAATCACATTACAGAACAGAAGGGGGATGTGGGGGGGGGGGGGGAAGGAGGTGAATGCCAGTGAGTTAATGATATTAGATTAATTCTCTAATATCATTAACTCACTGGCATTCACCTCCTTCCCTCCCCCCCCCCCCCCCCACATCCCCCTTCTGTTCTGTAATGTGATTTGTCCTTTTCATGTGTGCTCATTTTTTTTAAATTGTATCCTTTGGTATATATGGTTGTGACTATTTTCTTCCATTATTTGATCTGAGGAAGTGGGTCTGACCCACAAAATCTCATCATCTAATAAACCATCTTGTTAGTCTTTAAAGTGCTACATAGACCTGTATTTTGTTTCAGCTACACCAGACTAACACGACTACATTTCTACCACTTAAAATGAATGCACTGAACAGGGAAATTATCAAGTGATCCATCCCCTGTAGTCCAGTCTTCCCAACATCTGTCAGTCAGAGATTTAGGGTCACTCAGAGTATGGAGTTGTGTCTCTGACCATTTTGACTAATGGCTACTGATGAAACTGTAGTCCATATATGTATCAATTTTTTAATGCAGTTATATTTTTGGCCTTCACAACATTCCTTGGTAATGCATGCCACAGATAAGATGGTGCGTTGTGTAGCAGACTTCCTTTTGTTTATTTCAAATCTGCTTATTAATTTGTGTGATCTCTTCTTTTTATGTTATTAGAAGGGGGTAGGCAACACTACCTTATTCACTTTCTTTACACCATTCATTATTATATAGACCTCTATCTAATTCCTCTCTCCTCCATGGTCCTGAGATGAACAATCCCAGTCTTTTTAGTCTCTATTCAAGGAAGCTGGTCTGCACCACCAATAATTTGTGGTGTTATTCTCCATACTATTTTCTATTCTAATACAACCGCTCTCCGAGTTATGAACAAGTTACGGACCAACACTTGGTCCGTAACTCAAAGTGTTCATAACTCGGATCCCATAGAGTTATATGGCGACCATGCTGTTCGTAAGTGTGGATCGCCGTTTCATAACTCAGATCTGCATTTACGACCGCTTTGGTCGTAAGTGCGGATGGTCGTAAGTGGAGGTTGTCGTAACTCGGGGAGGCTATATATCTTTTTTTCAGACGGGGGGGGGGGGAGAGGGAACAAGAATTCATGCAATATTCAAGGTATAGGCATATCATGGATTTACTGTCTTATTATCTGTCACTTTCTTAAGGTTCAAAATGTTCTGTTAGTTTTTTTGACTACCACTGCACATTCAATGGATGTTTTCAAAGAGCTTTCAACAGTGACATGAAGATCTTCCTTGAGTTGTAACAGATAATTTGACCCCATCATTTTGTATGAATAGTTAGAATTGCATTTCCTATATGCATTCCTTTGTTTTTATCAACATAGGATTTCATTTGCCATTATGTTTCCTAGTCACCCAGTTTTGTGAAATCGATAGATGTTATTACCTCAACCATCTTCTCTCTTGTATCCTGGAACCAACACAGCTCAACTAAATTTTATAAACTCACTGTTTAACTCTAAAAAATTTAATCTTTGTGCCACAATTCCCACTATGTCAGTATCCAGAAACCAGACTAAGTTTAGAGTAAAAGGCACTTTTAAAATATCCCTTTACCTAAAAACAATCTGCCACTCTATAGACTCCCTGATCTAATCAACTCTCGATTTTGAGGAAGTTTAGACTCAGATTTGATAACTGGATTCATTTTTCAATGACATCCATCAATAAATTCATGAAGCACAAATCTGGGCTCAGTGCCACAATTTCATTTATGCCAAGCTCTAGAGAAAGAAATAATTTGTTTAAATGTTCTATGCAAATGTGTCAGTTCTGATGACATTTTGCTTAGAAAAAAAAGAAACATATTTTCCTGATCTGTTTTAACCTGATTGGATTGCAATGGTTTTTATGTTTTCAAATTTTGAACAGACTTTTATATTTGAAGTTTTATTTTATAGTACTATTCTAGAGTAATATAATTTTTAAAAAGTCAAAATGGAAACATTTTTCTTTACTTAGAACCAGTTTTTGTTAGAAGTTTTAAAGATGAGGAAATTCCAACTTTTCATTCTGATTCAGATAGAAAAAAAGAAAATAAAGGAGACTCCAGGTTTTGCCCCAAAATATGCTAATGATTAAGCTTCCTTTCTTCCATTTTTTGCCAGTCTTTCTTAATTATAGTGTAAGTGTATGTTTATATAGTGTCCTGTGCAATGAAGTCTTAATCTTATTTGCCTCTAGATCAGGATGGGCTAACTGGCCTCCATGAGCCGGATCTGGCCCTCCAAACAGGTTGACCTGGCCCGTGGAGGCCGTACTGCTCCCCCACCCCCAGGCCAATCAGGGCGTAGGGACAGGGGAGCATGGGGCACTTAAAGTCAACCCTGGTGGTTGACTCTAAGTGCCATGCACTGGAGGGCAAGGAGCAAGAGACTTCACACGTTCCCCTGCCCCTAGGCCAATTAGGGGAAGCTTGCAAATTCTCCTCCCACCTTGCAAGGGGCACACACTTCTAAGCACCAGATGCTCCTTGCAGGATGGGAGCAGGATGGTAAGAGACTTCGCACACTCCCCCACCCGCAGGCCAGTGAGGGCCTTGGGAGGGTGGAGGGGGAGGACAGGAAGCCCACAAATTCTCCTTCCACCCGGCAAGGGGCTTGGCACTTAAAGTCAACCACAAACCACCAGCTGCTGCTTACCAGCTGCAGCAGGCAGGGGCAGAGAGTGAGAGACTTTGTGTGCTCCCTCTCCCCCAGGTCCTGATTCATCTGGGGATAGGGGGGAGAGCACGCAAAGTTTCTTCTCCCACCGCTAGGGGCAGCTGGCGGTTCTCTCTGGAGGGACAAAGGCTTTGCACGCTCCCCCACCCCACCCCAATCAGGGTCTATGGGTAAGGAAGCATGGAACTGTCTTGGCTCTGCCCCTTCCACATGATGCCCTGACCCTTCTGGAGCGTCCTGGGACCACTTCAAAAATTTCTGAAGTGGACCCCAGTCAAAAATTATTGCCCACTCCTGCTCTGGATATTACTACTGGAATACAAACAATGAATGCCAGTGTAAATAGAAACATGATGTTAATAGCAGGCATTACCTCTGATCAAGAAGGCATACTAATTGTATTTATAACATTTATGAATTTGCTTATTGTATGTTTTCAGTATTTTCCAAGTCATATACTTAATTTTAAATAACCAACACTCGGGCTAATTTCGTTGTGAAATGTGTAAGTCTCAATGACAACAGGAATAACATGAACTCATATCAGAGTAAGATACACATGGCTGCTAGATTCATGAATTCTGTATGAAGGAGAATATTCTCCTAGTGTCTGTAACTTTGGACAGCATCACCAATCTTGCTTTTTGTTATGGCTTTGGGTAGACAAATACAGTTTTCCTGTACATTTGTAAAACTAATCCATTTGCTATCATGTTGTATTTTCAGAATAAATGCTGATATTTAATTTATATATATGTAAAAAAAACCAACTAGTGCATGAATTTCATTAAATCACATCAGACTAAAATGTAGGATTTGTTTAATATCTAAAGATGCTTTGTAAGAGACTCATTTAATATTACATTTATTTAGTAAGTTGAATAAACATAGCTGCTGTTTGCCTTCCTGCAATCATATTAAATAGACAGTGGCTACAGATTTCATGTCCCCCCCCAGATTTTTAGCTGGAACAATTTACCCATACAAAAGATTATTATGATAGGCAGGGCCAGTAGCACCAACTGTTATTATTAAAGTTGTTTGACTTTCCCCCTTTATAAGACACCACTTTTCATTTGGTTATGACTTTGCCAAACTGTAACCATTTGAGTTCGAATTTTCTGTGCTAGGTGTCTTCCTCAAGTGGAATAGATTGGGAAAATTTTAGTCATTATGGTCCTACCATTTCTGAGAACAGGACTGGGAAAAAACAATTTGCCACATGCCCAGAAAAGACTTTGTTGAGTTCAGCACTGACAATATCTGAAGATTCCAGACTTGCTTAGCATGCATAAGCATCTGACAGCTCCCAGTGCTGGCTAGATGAGGAACGTACTATCCACACAGAAGAACTGAACATGTATCCTCCAGCCCAGGGTATATGGGTGATGCTTGGCTTTCCCTGTTCTAGGTTGAGGTGGGCCTGGGACCTGAAATTGAGAGAGTGGAACCTGTCTCTCTATGCCCTCATTGCTGGCATACAGGCAAAGTGGAGGAGGAAGTCATCTGCAGAGACAAAAACCTGACCAAGAGCCAAGAGAAAGGGGAAGAAGGAATCTGTTAAGATTTTAGGGTTGGAGAAAAACTGAGTCTGACTAGGCAGGGGGTCTTGGTGTCAGGGAGGAAAAAAGAGGCATGGATTGGGAGCAGACTATGTAAGGACAAGGGAGACTGAGGCACACTATTTGTTTTTTTACATAGGAGCCCTGCCTCATCCAACAGCAGGGTGCCACTGCTCTGGGGAGTGAATCAGTATCATATATAAAGGAGGCTGTTGTCTGTAAAGACCCTGCCTCATTGGTTGCGTAAGCCAGAAAGAGTGTGGTGAATGAGGCAGGGGTTTGTAGGAAGAGAAAGTGTGGCTTTATGGTTCAGACAGTTGAATTTTGTGCCAGAAAATAGGATTTTATCTCTACCACAGCCACTGAGTTGATGTTAGGCAAGTAACTTAAACCAAACTTTTCACAAGTGGCCACTAATTGTATGTCTGACATGGGACCCTGAAGTCTGACTTGTAGGTGTGCTGAGCATTCAATGCTGCAGCTGATGTTGCTGGAAGCTGTGCTTGGAATATATTCAATGCTTTATAATGATAAGAACTCTAATAAATCAGTTCCTATGTTTTCCAAATCAGGCACTCAAAATTAATGAAAAATATTCACCTTAATCTCTTTGTACCTTAGCTTTGATTCTCTTCACCACAAAAAGAATCTACTTTGGTACATACCTCATCCAGCTTGTCTACAGATGTGTGAGGAGGACCCAAATCAAGCACAATTTGAAGTAAACAAATCTGGTGAGCCCCTTTAGAATCACTAAATTGATTTAGCTATTTGGAAACTGGGGTGGAGGAAACACTGGCCTTATATAAATTTGCTAATGAGGAATATTCTGCTTCTTCCACATCTGCTGGGTTGGGATAGATCAGCCCCACAAACTGTGCAATATTACACCTTGTAGCACCTGGCCATGGATTGATATTGAGAATGCCAAAGGCAGGGGAGCCAAGGATAGTTTCAAAATTGTAATGAATATGGAGTCTACAAGCATTCAGAATAAACAGATTTAAAAAGAAATGGAGTAAGAAATGCAAAGGATCTGATTCTGTATTGCTTAATTGTGACAAAACTCCTATTGAAGGTAATAGGAGGAGTTCAATAAAAGAACTTCCACTGGAAATTTTAACTTGCATTAACAAGTAAACTCTTTGTTGATCCTTCTCTTGTCTCAATATATTTATCTTTTGGCCAGCAATGCCCTTTCTATTTTTAGGCTCTCATGATACCAAGTAGCTCCTAGCTTTAGTGAGAAGTAGGTCTTTCCTGTCTCATTGCATGTCTGATAGCAGGTATAATAGTATCTCCTAGAACCAGTAGCTGCTGACATCTGCCATGTAATTCTGACCACTGTGATAGGAAATAAATACCAGTCTCTTGTCTGTATTCCTGTGTGTCACACTATTAGTACAACTGGGCTATTTTGCCCTAGTGTCCCCATCTTACCTTTTTCGAATCCAGCCCCTTAACTGCTAAGCAGATTTCCTATTGTATCCGCCACCGACCCAATACAAGACTATCTGAATACTAAATGATGTAGGCCTTAGCTATGTGCTGAAGTGCATATATTGCATGCTGGAGAAATGTTATGAGTGTCAGTGGCAGAAATGAACACGGATCAGCCCCAGGCCTTGGCTATATCAACTTTAAAATAAAATCCTGAAGATTTATCTATTTTAAAATGTTACCAAAAGGTGACCAGTGTAATATTAGGACAAATTAATTTCTGGATATGACAAATTTATGAGCCTATAAACTCTGAGATCTTCTTTAAAAGAGACACTTTAAGTTAGAGAGAGTGGAGTATCAAAACAAAAGGAAGGTGTCCTAGAGGTTAATATGCCAGATAGGCCTTAGAAGAGTTGGCTTTGGGGGAAATATTGTCCAATTTATTTAATTGGTCATATACCTCAGTTTCCCATTTGTAAAATGCAATATTTATTTCCTTCTTCATAGGGGCTTTGTGTAGAGCTGGTAGCCATTGATAAATGCTAGTTGCTCTGTAACTATGCTGACTGAAGTCTTAGGAAATGACTTTGATGCGGAAGCTCAGACACCCAGAACAGTGGAGAGTTTTCTAAGATGGATGGAAATTGCTAGCTATTGCCTCAGGAACCACAGAGACCCAGATGGCATTTTAGGGCAAAGGTTTTCAAACTCTGGGTCAGGGCTTGTCAGGGCAACCCACTAGCTGGCTGCAAGATGCTTTGTTTACCTGTGCCTCTGCAGGTATGGGCAATTATATCTACTGTTGGAAGATAATTTGCTGAAAAAATAACAGCAAGGCTGTGAACCTTCAGTCCCTGAGAAACACCACTTTAGATCTTCATGTTGTCACCTGGTATTTAAAAAAAACTAATTTGCTAGTTGAATTACAGCTCTAATAAGGTCTTCAAAGAACTCTGCCACTGAGAGGCAATGTTCCCTTCTAATGTTTTCCATCCAAGTGCAGAATAATTTTTATGTGCACAAAGGCATGTGCAAATGTGCACTGTCAGTGGAAACTAAAAACCTAGTTGTGGGCACTTTGCTCATCAGCTAGACGGCATTTGACTCTCTCCTGAGTGGCCACACAAGTGGACATCTTACAGGCAACTCTGGTGAGGAGCATTTTTTACCTTAAAGAGTAGCAGAGCATATTGAACAGAACATGTGCATTAGATTTGGGCACTGGACCCTAAGTTAACTTGATTGCCATTCAAGGGTATAATCTCAGGCAATGGGTTTCAATGGACATTAGATTACACACTTGGGTTAAATTTTTCAGAATCTCCTACTTATATTATTTAGAGAACTCCCATTAAACATCCATGGAACTTGGAAACTTTATAACATAGGACCAGGAAAAAGATACCCTTAAAGGCAAGAGTGAAATTAGGGAGGAAACAGCCACCTAAAGCCATTGCTAACTCTCCTTTGCTTTTGATACTCAAATTCAGAAAAACCAAGGCCTAGCTAGGCTACATCTACCTCAGGCCAAGATAGAGTTTATCCCAAGGTTTGGTGGGAACATGTAACTCCATGCAAGCTACCACTGAAGGAAAATGTGAACCTCACCAAAAGGTCACTGGCATCTTGGTGAGTTCTTTGGCACAGAGAGTAGGCTAGTGTCTAATTTCCCAACTTCTGAGGCATGGTTTGAGAAACCCTGAACCAATTATTCTGACACGAGGAAAAATCTCACCTCAGCTGTCTTGACAATACCACCCAAAGTTGATATTCTTGAAATGAAACAAACTGTAAATAATGTGCCCATAACACTCACATGCATCTGTCAGTTGCCTGCACCATTGCTTCAGGCTCCCAGCAACCCAGTACAGCATGAAAACTGTAAAGACTTCATGAACAACCCTGATGAGAAGCTAAGCTACTGGAAGGTTAACAAGTCTGTGGTCTGACAGACAGGAGAGCAGTGCATTCCAAACTCACAGAGTCCTCATCATAAAAACCTTTCGTGCAGTCAGATCTCATTTATATCATGGGCACCTACAAACATACGTGCATCCCATCAGCTCCTGGTTTGACCATCTTTAGTTTAAAATATTTGCTTTATTTTTGGAATTAGACAGCAATGTTCTGGTATGTGTAGCTTTGCCCATTTCATGTGATCTCAAAGTGCTTGGCTGGATATTTTCTAATATATACATTTTGGCTCCAACACAGCATACCTTAACCCAGTGGTCCCCAACGTTTTGGGGCTGCCGGGCGCCTGGGGGCGGGGCTGCTCACGCGCTGGGCATACGGGGGCGGGGCTGCTCACAGGCCACGTGACTGGGGGTGGGGCCAAGCATGCGCCGCACGCCCAGGGCCAGCACTGGCATGTGCGGTGCACCCGGGGCCACGGCTGGCACCGGCATGCGCGGCGCACCCGGGGCCGGGGCTGGCACCGGCATGCGCCGCAACCCCGGAGCAGGGGCCGCCCATGTGCCCAGGGCTGGCACCTGCCACATGCCCGGGGGCAGGGTGGGGCCAGTCCAGATTGCTCCGCGGGTGCATATAAATGGCCTGGTGGGCACCATGGCACCCGCAGGCACCGCGTTGGGGACCACTGCCTTAACCTAATACAAATCTTTCCATCTTTTACCTTGTTTGTATCCATAGCTTCTAGTTGTTCCTGATTTACACTGGGGTAAATGAGAGACGAATGGCCAACAATGAAATAAAAAACACCAGGAAAAGTTGTTACTATTTCAGTCCCCTTACTTACAGAAAATATATTTTCTGTTATACAAGCATGCTAATGATATCTATTCATACAAAGCCACAGGAACCTGACAGAAGTTTCTATCACTGGAGTTTAAAGAATGATTTAAAATCTCAGCTGACAAAACCACCATTCATACTTCTAATACATTCATATTGCTTTACAGTCCAACAATTCTGTTGAGGGACCACATCAGCCCTGCTTATTTACCTCAGAAAGCTTTCATCTCAGCAGAAAAGTTATGATGGACTTTTTAGCTTACAGCTCTTTTCTTCGGTTCTCCGATGGAGAAGAGATATTTAGCATCATCAACCTGCAACATCTTCAAGCTCTTCATAAATAGCTCAAGGACTGACAGAGGAGGCAATTAGCAGTGTTCACTAATCTGTCAGACAGTGGCTTACAATGTAACCATTACTCTCATCATGATTTTAATGACTACAAACCATTCCAGCAACTTTAACAAAGAAAAATAATATTTTCTTCACTCCTATTGCTGCAGCTTATAGAGGCCACATTTGCAAATATTAAGAATGATTTTAGGAGCTTGAGTAATGGTAATGTAATTGAAACTGGTAATGATGAAGTCAACAAGAGTCTCTGCTTGATACAAAATCCTGCTGATGCCAGTGGAAAACCTCTCACTGATTTCAGCATAGGCTATGAAGCCAGCCTCTAAAGAACTGTTCACAACCTTAGTACTCACTGAGGGAAACAGGAGTAAAGTTTTATCAAGCATGCGTTTCAGTGACAGCTGCTTGATCACTTCTTCCCTCCATTGGCATCTGTCTACATTGGGAGTTACCTCAGAACAGCTATTCCTGAGTCACTCCGTGTAAGGAGGTTATTATTGTGGAATTGAAAGTTCCCTGCTCTAAATTAACTGAATCTATTTTGGAAATGAATTAAGCAAATCTGGAATAAAACACACACTTATTCCTAGGTAAGAGCATCTGCCCCTGCATGGAGTGAATTGGGACTAGTTAAATTCACCCTTTAATTTATTCTACATGGTGCACACATGCTCTTAGAAAGCTGCCATTGATCAGCCTTTGTAACTGATAGGACATCATCTACATAATCTACTGCAAACTACCACACACATCTACTATATATTTTTGAAATTTTGCCTGTGTGTCTGTCCATCTGTCTGTGAGTCCATTTGTTAAAGAGCTCCTCCTAAAGCAGTGGTCTCCAAGCTTTTTAAGCACGAGATCACTTCTTGAATTTAAGTGCAATCGAAGAGCTACCTCAGACCCAAATACACTTGTCCCACCTCCTTTGTGTTCCTTCTCCAAGGCTCCATCCCTGCTCACTCTGTCCTCCCTTCCTCTCCCATCCTCCCTCACTTTCACTAGGCTGGGGCGCAGACTCTGGTCTTGGATTAAGGGATCTGGAGTGTGAGAGGGGCTCTGAGCTTGGGGCAGGCAGTTGGGGTGCAGGAGGGATGCTAGGTGCAGGCTCTCAGAGGGTGTTGAGATGCAGAGGTGCTCGAAGCTCTAGGGCAGGGACTTGAGGTGTACGCGGGGGTTCATGACTGGGGTAGGGTTTTGGGATGTGGGCTCGGGCTGAGCCCTGCTGACCTCAGATGGGGGTGCAGTGGGGCTAAGGCAGGCTCACCTCTGCCCTGGCCCTGCACCACTCCCAAAAGCAGCCAGCAAACTCCCTCCATCCCAACCCCTGTTGTGTCCCCTCTCTGCTCTGTGGAAATAGGATACAGAATGGGAAAGGGGGCACCCTGACATCAGCACATCTCCGTCTCCTGCCCAGCAAGCAGGAGGCTCCTGAGGGGACAGCTCCAAGGCAGAGGGCAGGAGCTGTGCAGCAGTGCAGGGAGAGGCAGCTATGTGCTGGCACTTGATAGCCTCTTGGCCGAACCAGTCAGGATCACCTGTCAGAAGCTCCAAGATCTACGAGTAGATCCCGATCTACTGGCTGGTGATCACTGTCCTAAAGGATAAGAGCTAGGACCATCACACTTAGTATGCAGCTTCCTTTTTTCATAGCTTAAATCAAGGTAAGGATTTGTTTGTGACAGGACAATGGAACATGCCTGGAATTTGATTGTTTCTTATAACATGTGGGGTCTAGTAGGTGGGATAATTACACTACAGAGGCTATGTCTACACTACAGAGTTTTTCTGGAATACTGGAGGCATCCAGGGAATATATCCACTCTTCTGAATTTTTTTCGGTATAGCTGACGTACTTTTTCAGCATCCCTGTAAACCTCATTTTACGAGGAAGAAGGGATGTTCCGAAAAAGGTTTTTTTCCCAACATTTGGCCTAGTGTAGATGGGCCAAATGTCAGAGAAGCCCCTTCTGAAAAAAACAGTGGTTCGCAATTTGTCTAGCTTTTTTCAGAAGAACAGTGTAGTGTAGACATAGCCAGAATATCCACAGCAGAAAAGCAATAGACCAAAGACAGAGATGGGGCAGCAATAACGCCACTTGGCCAGCAGAGGGCAGGGATGTAAAAAAGGATGCTATTGCCAGGTGTCCAGTATTGACCCAGACAGTCTGGTATTTTCTGCTCCTGCCCAGTAAAAAAATGCAGAGAATACCCGACACCTGAGATATCCGTATTCTCTGAATTCTTCCCCAGCCAGGAGGCGAAAATGCCGGGCACCTGGCAACCCTACAAACATTCAGCGCCCGACTGCCACACCCCTTCGGCCTCCAACACCCCCAGCCCCAGCCCCCCCTGCTTACCTGGTTTGCAAGGCTGCCAGCACAAAATGGCTGCTGGCCAAAAGACCTACTGGAAGCAATGCTTTCCCCTGGGTCTTAGTGCTCAATTGTTCCCCAGTTCCTATCTCTGCATTTAAAGGGGACATACTATTTTAATGCTGTTTATTTTTTAATTTTTTGGGGGGCTTAATAAGTCCTTGGAGTTTTTATTTTTTATTTTTTGGTCTACAACTCTGGTCCCCCCCCCCCATTTCCCCCCCTCCTTCAACAGAATTTTTTCCCAGTGTTTTTTTGGGGGGGGAAAGGGGAATTAGTATTTTTGTTTCAACCAACTGGCAACCCTACCTGCTTGTGCCCACTGCAGCTGCTCCCACCATGGAGAGGTGCTTCTCACCCAGATCCAATCTCTGCAGTGAGAGTGAGGGCTGGAGTTATCTTCTCTTCCTGGGGCAGCGTGCATATTGAGCCCCTTCTCCCCAGCTCCACTCCTGAGCAATTATTTAAATGAAGAAAAACAAAACTTATTTGAATTAGGGACTTGCGCAGCACTAGGTACATTTTCTAGTAGCTCATATATGCTCTATTTCCAAATGCTATAAATTAAGCTCTGGACTGCCTTTTTTGCATTCTAGGTCTTTTATTTCAGATTTTTTTTAGTCCAGGTTAAAAGATATGGATGGGATCATGGGAAAAAAGAGCAATTCCAGTAGTGCCTTTTGATCTCTGGGTCTATGCTCTGATGCTACTGAAGTCAGTGGAAAGCTATCAATAAATGGCATCTGAAGATGTGACCCCTAGTCTCTTTGTCTAGCAGAACCTGAAATGTAGTCATTAGGTAAAAAATGAGAACAATATGTTAATTGCAAAGATTCTGCAGCATTGTAATCCAGTATTGTTGATGATTGTCTAAGATTTTAAATGCAAGGTTGCAGCAGGAAAGAACAAGATGGCTAGACAAACGCTATATAATTCTGCATGAAAGAGGCTTCTTTGATCTATATGGCCTTGATGAGAACTCTTCCAGTATTCAGTCTCCAGTAATGGACATTGATTTATATAGCTGTGATGAGAACCTTCTTTGTGTCCAGTATTGACTGACATAGACTTTACAGAGAAATATGCTTATACTTTGAAGGGGGATAATATGAAACAGCCAAAAGGCTCACCCTTGACAGGCTCAATTTTTAAAAAGCAACAAGATTTTCAAGACACCGAAATGACATTCTCTCAAAAAAGCAAACTAAGGACAAAAATCTAGGTGCAGATTGATCATGAAACCAGTGGCTTATTGGTGCCATGCCCCAGCTCAGAAGGGGTCTGTATCACTCATTTCTTCCCCACTCACAGCACTGAGAAGTGAAGACAGCCTTAAGAGACAGCAATAAGCAATAAGGATCCAGCATGGGAGCTAAGAGTCTAAGGTACCTAGACTAGAGAGCAGGCCCTGGAGCAGGGACAGGACTACATTTCCCAGCATTCTTTTGGCTGCTAGCAACAGGGAGGGGGAGGAGTGACACCCCTGGACAGCACTTGCTATGCATGAAGAGGTCGCTGCTAGAAGGGGGTGGCACTATGAAGGGGAACCTCAACATGAGTCCTCAAAGAGTAAAACGCTTTGTCTTTGGCCCAGATATGACCCTCAGAAGCCTCCCCTAGCCTGGATTTGGGATGCTGGTGGTCTCAGCTGGCTGCTCCCAAAGAAGGAATAGAGTGGACAATGCACCTCTTTGTGAAGCCTAGCAAAGGAGGTATGTAGGCCCGCCAGGTGTAGTTAAAATGGTAAGTAAGGAAAGGAAGGCTCTACTAGAGAGCTTGGCCAGCTTTAGGTACAATACCAGTCATGCAAGAGGATTTGATTCAGTTTCCACTTCTGAGCCATAGGAGCTGGAATTGGCTTTTCCTTTCCAGTTTTTATCTTCTACTCCAAAATGGAATCTAGCACCTGCCTTCTTGCTTTGAACATCCTCAACATTCAGGAATGCTCAAGTTCAGTTTGGGCTGCTGTTACCCATTTCTCTCAAATCAACTACTGATGCACTGTAATTTGCTGTAGAAACAGTAGCATAAAATCGAACAATAAAGGCTGGCATCTTCCCAGTGCTAACTAGAACTGGTGTTGCTATTTTCAACAGCTGCTACCTTTTGTTGTTGTTGTTGTTGTTGAGTTTTATTTGTTTAGAAAGGAGACAGTAATCATGGGCAGTCAGTGAAGGCATGGCTGGGGGAGGCAAGCCACCAGCCCCATCTCCAGCCCCACCCCTTCTGCTAGGCCCTGCCCTTCTCCCCAACCCCAGAGGAAGGCGCATCATGCTGCATGTCCCAGCCAAGACAAACACAGCCTCAAGGGAGGGAGGAGGCAGGGCGTGCTGCACCGCACAGCCTGGCCCCAGTCTCCCCAGCCCCAGGAGAGGGAAGAGGGTATGCTGCACTGTACCACACTGCCCGGCCCAGCCTCTCCAGCTCCCTCCCAACAGGAGGGAGGAAGGATGGAGGGGAGGGTGTCAGAAAAGATCAGGTGGCTGCTGGTTGAGCAACTTTATTGAACTGAAACCAGGAGCACATACAGTGACTGGTGAAACACAGCGGTATTGGAGATGTGACACAAAATGTCTGGACAAGGAAGAGAAAAATCTGTGCGGAGTTTCCCTGGATCACTTTGAAATTTCTGTCTGCTGTGGACATTGATAAACCCACATGGGTGTACTGCTCAGTGAGAAAAAAATTGGAGCTGAGGAGGATGTACATAGCAGTACACATCGTCATGCAGAGCTGTGTGAGCAAAATGAATAAATGCCTGAAACTCAGTTCTGGGTATAGGACAGCACTGCCACACCAGGCCCACATTCGGAAGGGCCCAATAATGACAAAATGGGGGGCCACAAATAATTTTGGTGCCAAACCTACAAAAAGTGAATCTGGCCCTGCACCAATCAGAGTATGTTCACCTGCAGTTTGTGATAGTTCTAGGCACAAAGACTATACTAATCTTGCCTTTAATCTAATGCACATGACATCAGCTACAGAAGTTGTCTTGCTTACCGGGGTGTCTTGTGTAGTCTAAGTTGTGGAGGCTGCTCTGGAGTTGATGCTGGCTACTCTACCACTTGCCCTAGGGGAGTTTGGAGATCAGCAGCAATTGGGAGAGGTTTGTAGATTGATTTATTATTGTTAAGCAGACATGACAAATCAACAGACAGCAGATCGATTACTGCAGCATCTATCCCCAGCATAGTGGGAAAAAAAATGCAGGTGCCAGGCAATGAATTGTGGGCACACAGTGCATGCACAAACTTTGCCAGCATGAATTATGTCCACAAGCAGAGTAGATTTTTGACAGTTTGGTCCTAAAAGGCAAGTACTATGTTGTGGAAGAAATACAGGGAGAGTTAGACTTTTTCTAGTGGAAGCCAGGCATTTTGCATTTGTGAGGGGAAATCAATCCCAATTTGGGGACATTGTCTATATTCCTGCCTATCCTAATGTATTATTATTGTCGAGGAAAATTGCGGTAGGATATGGTTTATGGTATTAGGAACACTTACTTTGGAAGGCCTTTTCCATGATAATATATCCAGAAATCCTATGGCAGTATAAGAAGCATTTGAAAAATTACACTCATTATGCAGATGGATAAATTGAAAGGAAGATTTATCCAGGGTATCACTGGAAATTAGAAGAGTAACCCCAGTAGACCACACTCCACTTAAAAGGGATTTATTTTTTACCTTGGAACTGTAAGGCTACCTCTAGACTGGCATGATTTTCCACAAATGCTTTTAACGGAAAAGTTTTTCCATTAAAAGCATTTGTGGAAAAGAGCGTCTAGATTAGCATGGACACTTTTGCACAAAAGCACTTTTTGCAGAAAAGCCTTCGTGCCAATCTAGATACAGTTTTGCGCAAGAAAGCCCCAATCACCATTTTTGCCATCGGGGCTTTTTTGCACAAAGCAGTTTTTAGCTGTCTACACTGGCCCTCTTGCGCAAGAGGGCTTTTTCCCGAGCGGGAGCAGCATAGTATTTGTGCAAGAACACTGACAATCTTACATTAGATCGTCAGTGTTCTTGCGCAAATTCAAGCGGCCAATGTAGACAGCTGGCAAGTTTTTCCACAAAAGCAGCCGATTTTGCGGAAAAACTTGCCAGTCTAGACGCAGCCTAACTGTCTGATCAGTGTTAGGAGTCTGTCACAAAAATATGATTTCTTGTCATTTGAAATATTGCTACTGTTCAGTCAATGCAAAGTTTCATTTTAAAAATCAGACCTGTTGGGATTGTCAGTCTTAGTTTTAGTTCAGAATAATGAGATTCATGACCCTGACTGGTCACTTCTGGCTATTGCATCTTCCTGAGGAACAATGACTTCCGGATATTGTGGATAATTAGAAAAGCGGTGTGTAAAATTATATGCTATGGTACTGCCATTCTGCTGAGAAAATAACTTGCATGGCTACAACGAAGGTGCAGGACTGATATTTTCTGAAGTAATCTCTTCACACTTGCAAGAACCCAGCAAGGAGGCATCTGTTTAGCATGAGGAGGGAAAATGAGCTTGTGTGGCTTTGATCTGCCAGCCAGGTCCTGATAACAACTGTACAGTGCAGAAGCCTTTGGACAAAAGGAGGCAATGCACACTTTTGAGGGGTAGGGCAGGGTTCTCACATCAGATAGAGTATCGGAATAAATATACCGGATCAGACCCTGCCCCACCCCTCAAAAGTAGTCCATCTCTCTCTCCTGCTATCATCAGAAATAATCAATATCAGGAGGTTTAAAGGAAAGTACAAAATCTCCATAATAGAAAATTATGCAATTGCATGCTCATGAGGAAAGTTTATTCTTCACCCAAAGCAGTGAATGGAATAAATACTTCAATGTAAATTTGAATGTTCTTGTTATTCATAAAAATCTCCTAGTTTCTGAGTTTTTGCACAATTAATATCCGGTGACAGGGAGTTCCACTTGTTAATTATGCATTTAATGGTTCCAAACTCATTGTCCTAAAATGTCTTCTGGCAGTGAATTCTGCAGACTAATTAGATACTTAGTAGTTTTGAATGTGTTGACTTGTGATTTCAGGACAGTGGTTCCTCCTTATTCCTAAGAAAGACAAAGAAGAGCACTTGACAGGCCAATATATTTTTCATTGTTTTAAATACTTCTGTGGTCTCACCTCTTATTCATCTCTTCTCAAAATATAAATAATCCTGGTCCTATCTTTTAACCACTTTCTCCTCATACAGAAAGCTTTCCATGTCATTCTAAGGATTTTCAAAGCCTTTCTCTGGATCTTTTCTCTTTCTGCTATATACTTTTGGAGAGGGAATGACCAGAATTATGCTAATTGCAACTGTTGATTTTTTAATATTGATCAGTCTCAACATTAATCTCCGGGATAAATAGAAATTCTCAATGATTCCCCAAGGACACAAAGGAAGACAGCAGCAGTCTTAATCATTGCTTTATGTTCCTTGACTAGTAAAGAGGGGATAATGTCAGTGAAAATAAAATATTAAATTTCGCATCAGCCAACCTTCCCTTTTTTCTTTTAGTAATTAACTTTCAGAACTATGCAGAATCCTTGGCTTTTTTTCCTAGAACTGAAAAGAAGATATGATGTACTTTGAAGACTTACCCAAATATTTGAAAACCTACATCATAGTGATCATGAAGAAATCCTTGAGAAACTGACAGCTCCAGGCAAACAGGAGGAGAAGAGATTACAATACAGCCTGGGAAAAAAAAGAAACTATGAACAATTATTTATCAGACAGTATATGTCTGACAGGCAGAAAGATTTCTAGGGGCCCACCTCTACTCTGAATTATACTTGGTGCAACTTCACTAAAGTCATTGTAAGTGTAGAGGGCATAAACCAATAATGGACTGCATTGGGACTTAGGGTGCTAGGTTCTATTCCTGGTCTGCTGATCTTGGGCAAGTCACTTCATCTACTAGAGTTTCCACATCTGAGATCTACTGGTGAAAAGTGCTATATAAGATGGAGGTATTATTCTTTTAGATTGGTATGAAGTGCAGTTCAGTGGACAGGACACTGATCTGTGAGTCAGGAGATTGGGAGGGATCTTCCTCTGTCCCACTGTGTAATCTTAGGAAAGTCAAATCACCTCTCTGTGTCTCAGTTCCGCATTTATAAAATGAAAATAATGAAGCCTGCCTTTATAAAGACCTTCAAAATCTATGGCTGAAAAGAATGAAATGAAGCTATATACATTCTTTGTTGTTAAACTCATAACTGGTTGCTCTCCTCTTTGGATATCTTTAGAAGTTTGAATGGATCCACTTACATTATTTAAGTTGTGTGTAGTGAGGACTTTGTGGGTATGTCTACACATCAAAGTTAATTTGAAATAACAGCTGTTATTTCGAATTAACTTTCCTAGCGTCTACACAGGCAAACCGTTATTTTGAAATAAAATCAAAATAGCAGGGTGCTTATTTCGAATTTGGTAAGCCTCATTCTACGAGGAATAATGACAAATTTGAAATGGCTAATTCGAAATAAGTGATGTGTAGATGCTTATTCCAAAATAGGGGGCCTCTAGCCCTTCCTGGGGTGCCCTGGTGGCCACTCTGGGCCAAACCAGGAAAACTCTTCTCCTCTCCCCCAGACCCAGAGCCCTTAAAGGGGTAGACTCTGGCCACTGTATGCCAGATCCAGGCCTGCCAGCAGTCGTTGCCCCTCACCCAGTGGCCAGCGAATGACCTGGGCAGCCAGTGCCAGCCAGCCGTCCACCGCCCAGTCCCCCAGCTCCCAGGAGCCAGCCAGGAGCCGGAGATGGCGCGCACCCTCCTGGACTAGTGCGGAGATCATTGACCTCATTGAGGTTTGGGGGGAGGCCTCCAATGTCCAGGATCTTCGCACTAGATGGAGGAACACCACCGTCTACGGACGCATGGCTGGCACCATGGCCACCAAAGGCCACATGTGCACACAAGAACAGGTGTGCATGAAGTTCAAGGAGCTGCAGCAGGCGTACGCCAGGGCCACTCAGGGCAGCTCCTCAGCAGGGGCAGACAGCTGCCCCTACTTTTATGCCCTGGACCGCATCATGGAGGCGGGACGGTCCGTGCCATCTCGGGGTACAGCGATAAAGGACCAGAGGGCCCTGACCACGGTGCAGAGGAGGAGCTGCCATGGAGAGAGCCATGCCAGCCAGACCACCGAGCTGTCCCAGCAGCGGAGTCACCAGGGTCGTCTGGGGAGGCCACACCATGTCAGTGCCATCATTGTCCCCTTCCCGGAGGTGGGTGGGGAGGGAGACCAGGGACCATGCGCGTGAGCCTTGCTTACCACGGATCACGCAGCAACCTATACATGTGCGAGCAGATGCCATGCCATCCCTGAAGTAGGTGGCTCCAGTTGTGTACCACACGGGGGCCTTGGCCTGATAGCTATACACGTGTGTGAAGAGACCTGACATGGTCCTGACCCCGGGGTAGGACCCAATAGGACGCCCTCCCTTCACAAGCCCCCTTTACACAGAGGCAGGGGACATCTTCCCCCACACCTTGGCCGCACTATACACAGCACAGAGGCATGGGTACGGTCTCGGGGCAGCTCCCTCTCCTGGGGATAGCCGGACATTCCAACCATGGCCTCTGTGCAAGCACAACGGCTCCGACGGTGCAGGACATGGTCATCCTCACCTCGCAGAGCAGGGCTGGGCTGGGCTGTGCTGTCCCTCATCAAGGTAGACAAGCAAGCAGGGAAACCTGAGAACTGGCTGTCTGGGGGTTCCCTTTAAGCACAGACCTCAGATGCCTCAGGCAGCAGCCCCACACAGTAAGTCTTGACCTGGTGCCCTGCTGGAACTGGTTCCGGCCAGCCTTAAATGCGATTCAGATTCCAATCAGTGTGGACGCACTATTTCAAAATAGGAAAATGCTATTTTGAAATGCATTTTGTGTGGAGACGCGTTATTTCAAAATAAGCTATTCTGAAATAACTTTTTAGAAATAAGATATTTTGAAATAACACTGTAGTGCAGACATACCCTGGAATAATGTATAGGGGTGCTTAGTGGAGGAAGGCAATGTGACTTATTTTTTAAGATAATGATATCAATTTTTTTTTAAGTTACAACCCTCCCTTGAAGTAGTTTCCATGGAAATGTCTCCTGAATCCATGATCCCTGGTGCCACACATTCCTCCATTGTTTCATAAGATTTGGAGACATTCCTTAATATTTCATTTATTGTTTCATTCTTGGTCTGTACATTAGGGGAGAGAAAAGAAGTTCTTGTTATTAAGAACATGTGGGCGTTCTGGTTTTGATTTCTGGTTCTGACACACACTTGTATGTGATTTTTGGGAAAAATTACTTAACATGCCTGCATCAGGATCAGGGCTGGACCAAGCCATTCCGGTGCCCTGGACAGTAGTTTAATTGCATCCTGGGTTGGGGGAGGGCGCATGTGTGGCCCTGCCTCTGCACCAGCGTGAGGGGGAAGGCTCATGCGCGGCCCCGCTCCTGCGCCAGCGTGTGGGAGAGAGAGCGCATGCGTGGCCCCGCCCCCTCCCGGCACATGGAGGAGGGTGCACAGAGCTGGCGGCGGCAGGACGCAGGTACCCAGCCTGGCCCAGCCTGGCTACCACCACTGGCGTGAAACCCGGGGCCACCCAGGGCGGGCCGAGCCTATCCTGGCCATGCAGGGCCCTGCGGCTGTGGGGGAAAGGGCGCTGCTGGCCGGCTCTGTGGGGGTTAATGTAGCCCCAGCCCCAGGCAGCTGCTGCAGGGTGGCTGCTGGGAGCTGCTGTAGCCCATGATCCGGGAACTGGGCGCGTGGCGCCTGATGGCAGCTCCCCTTACAGCTGTGCTCCCCTTACAGCTGCCATCAGGCACCCCCCATAGGTTGGCGCCCCAGGCAGCTGCCCTGCTAGTCCATGCCTTAATCTGGCCATGATCAAGGTAGGAGGAAGCTCCGAAGATTAATGTTCGCTTATGACCTGTTCTGCTACTTTGGGGTAGTAGCTGTAGGAGGCTATATTTAGAAGACCAACAGATGGGTCTAGGAAAAGGGAACAAAGGAGAGGGTTAGTAGGTTGTTTGAATAGAGAAATAAAATCCATGGGCAGTCAGGAGAGTGTTGCTAGAAGAAGTCTGGAAGACAAGGATAAGAGCTTTGCATTCTGCCTTGAAGGAAGCAAGACAGAACTCTAATCCCAGTCTTCTATCCAGGAGGAGAGGGCTAACTCAATACTTTGACTGACTTAAAATTGCTTAGCACTTTACTGTTTTAATGTCAAATGGCCTTTTCACATTTTCAGACAAAATATAGTAATGAAAAGTTGAATTTTAAAATATTGTACTTTCAAGGTCCACTTAGAAACTACAGAGAAATATATCATGTATATTGTACAGATCTTTCTCTGAAATGACTTACTCTTGTTTCTAATATGAATTTTTCAGACTGTATGTCTGCTGTACCTTTTGATCTGCAGTGGGATTTTTAAAGTGTTCATACTTATTTCAACTCTACAAATTACATTTAAAGCCTTGAAATAAGAATTTACCATTTGTAGGACATCTGCTATTATTTGTTTTATTAGTTCCAGGATATCCTGATTCCTTCTGGTGAATATTGAAATCTGCCCTGCCTTTAATGCCAAATTAATAAAAAGAAATCTCTCTCTCTCTCTCTCTCTCTCTCTCTCTCTCTCTCTCTCGCTCTCTCTCGCTCTCTCATGCACACAGAGACACAATGCAATTAGCATGTAAAACTGATTGTCACAAGATATTATTAAACCAAAAGCATAGTAAGATGTCAAAAAGGCTGAATGTTCATGCAAATCACAAGAATGCAGAGAACTATAATAGAAAGAATTGGAAAACAGAGGAAAATATCCAACCATTTTAGAAGGGATAAAGTCCACATGCTTCCGAGCATAAATCAATCTTTCATTTACAGGGTTAGGAAGAAACTTTTCATTTGTGCAGATTGTTTTATATTTGCCCAGTGCTGTATTCAATTATATTTTCCTCTGAAAAATCTGGCACTGGCTACTACTGTGGACAGGATTTTTCGCTAGACGAATTATTGGCCTGATTCAGGTTGGCTAGTCTGGTAGTCCTCCCCCAAAAACAGAAATAACATTTTAAATAAAAACGTTAAAAACATTAAAATGACAAAAAAGCTTGTCATTAGGATAACTTCATTTGCAATATATCATCAAGGAAGAATAGTGCTCCAGGGGTGTCACTTTTGCTCAGTATTTGTGAGCTCTGTCAGTGCACCTGAGTCCATTGTTTTAGAAGGCTCTGAATGAATCATGCATTTGAATATGGAGGTAAATGGATTGACTTCAAGAAAAAAGTCAAAAAGTCAACAGGAATAGATCCACTTTGGATCAGGGCAATAATGAGTACCATTTATGTCACTGTGGTCTATTATAATTTTCTACAAAATATTCCTGACTTATCCTTTAGCTGAATTTGGCTGGTTAAAATGTGAATAGAAAACATGATTAAAATGGGAGTAGAAAACATGATAATAGATTTGATATACTATAAACTTTTTCTAGTGACTGATAGAAACTGTGTCCTTCGAGGCACTCACTTTGAAAAATTGTCTTCTACTAATCAAGAGCCTTTCATTTAATCTCTCCTACATCCCAAATACAACTGGGAAGTAATAAAATTCACCCTTGCATCAATCATCACCTGGTGTTGTAAGCCCTAAGAAGAGGTGACATTTTATTTGCACATGTGGATCAGGAGAGGCCACCAGACACATTATTAAAAGCAAGAAAAGCATGGTTACTTGCAAGTAATCAAATAATTTGGCTCTTTGGGGCTTCCCAGGAGAATGGTCTGAATAGTCCTTTTGGACTAATGTAGCAGACCAGTGAGATTGTGGAGCATTTACTTATGTCCCTGACATACTTTTATTTTTTGTGTACTGCACCATTAAATCTCTAAGACTGTGTTGTCTGAAGAGAGAGGCAGTTATTATACATTCAGTTCAGTGTCGTCTGTCAGAGAGACACCCACACACAGGCTGTGCTGCCATGGAGATCTTATTTTTCTTCTTTCTTCTTTTCCTTGCTATTACTTTAAAAGTCATTCAGACTGAACGAATCTGTTTATCTTTGTGTATGGAGAAAAATAATATAGACAAATGCAAAGACTCTTTTACATGTTACCACATTGTTTCCTTCCAATGCAGTTTTCAATAATGATGTACCCTGCTGAATAATAATTTTCATAGCATTAGCTTAGTTTATCTTGTGATAATAAAATACAGGCTCATTCTATTGTGTGGTAATCAGTGCCTGAATTTTCTTTTTACTTTCTACCTAAGAATCAATAGTGACATTAATACTTTGGTTTAATGGGTTAATGTATGTTTATCTGACAAACGCCAATACAGTGATCAGTTAGTTATAGAAAGTAATCAATCTTGGCAGTAATTGCCAAATCCAGTCAATAGTGGCAGTGGTGTTAACAGCAGTGCGAGCATATTTCTCCTCACATGACAACCAGTTCAAGGAAAGCTGTATCCTTTGGTTCTTATTTAAGATGCTGTACCAGTAACTGTAAATCAGAACTAACAATGCTATGCTGTAAGTGGTGTACATATTGATAACTTTGCTACCTAATTAATATTGCATTAGATGTGGTAAGCTGGAGAAGCAGTTGGTCTGTGACTTTGGTTTGACAATATGCAGCGTGGAAACTGATCCCTGCACTTCCACAAAGGTCAAATGGGTCTCTCTATTGACAAAGAGGTGGTTGCAGGTTTGAGAAGACTCTTGTTTGCTGACAACACTCGTCACCATGGTGTTAATGTGCCTCACCTTCTTCATGATAATTCTAAAACTACTGCCATTCAACCATATATAATATAGAATATTTTTACAAACACATTGTTTGGTTGACGTTTTTTCCTGGAATGCTACTTCAGAATAGATAACAATCTATATAACACTACTTCATTCTGCTTCATCTGATTAAAAAAGAGAAATATAATGGAGAGAAACCATTCATCTGCTAAAACTCTCTCCTCAATGGCAACGTAAACTGACAGAGTCTTACAAGGATTTTTGAAATCATGCAAATACATTTAGACACAGACTGTGCTTGTTTTATTTTTGTATAAGCTCCTTCAGTGGACGTTGGGGGGCAGGGAGGAATATATAGTACCAGAACATAAACAAAATCTGGCAAACCAAAAGGAGGTAGTATGGAATTCAAAGATATTTAAAGGTGAAACTTTAGCTCCCTTAGCTATGATTGCTCTGTCTAGGGAAGAAAAAAAATGTTCTAAATATAGCCACATGCAGCAGCTAATTTAGAAACAATCAGACTTCTTCATATGCTTCAGAACATCAAGGATTTGGGTAGAACATATTCATTTGACACCAACCAGATGAAAAGTTCAAAAACGAAGGAGACTGCGTTAAAGAAAAGCCATGCATTGTGAAAGAGAAATATAGGAACCTTGCTATGATGCATAATAAAATCAGCAGGGAGCTGTTTTCAAATTACCCACCAATATTACTTCAACAATATTCTGAGTTTACTATGAAATGGTATATCATTCCGTGGTTTTATTTTATGAGGTGTTACTGATAGACATATTCCTTCTGTGTGTGAATGAATGTATTTCATGGTAGCATGACAGATTTTAGTTGTGCACTAAGCAACAAGTGGCAAGCACATCTAGGGTAGTGAAAATAACAATTATTAATTAACACTTTCCAAAAAGCCTGTTGTCCCTTGTAATCCAGAACCAAATGAAAAATAGTAAATGGAAACATAAAGATACTACATAAAGATAAGTAAAGCATAGCTTATGCATTATGATTTGCGCATGCGGTATTAATTTTTTAACCAGAGTTAGCGAAGAGGGAGAAAAAAATGCCTTAGTGTGCTAATTCAGTATGATTTAAAAATACAGGCTCCACATGTATAAATGAAACATTCTCTAACATTTTTTGTTACAAATGCTTTCTAAATAATAGAAAAAAAATAGAAAAAAGTGCAACAAACAAACAAACAAACTCCTCCCCTACAAAAAAACAAAAACAAAACCCCAAACCAACAAACTGGGATGAAAAAATTGTATTGCATTTATAAGGAAGGATGGTTTTGTGGTTAAAGGACTGGACTAGAACTTGAAAACTGGCTTCAGTTTCTGGATCTACTATACATAACGGCTGTGTCTACACTGGCAAGTTATTCCGGAAAATCAGCTGCTTTTCCGGAAAAATTTGCCAGCTGTCTACACTGGCCACTTGAATTTACGGAAAAGCACTGACGATCTAATGTAAAATCATCAGTGCTTTTCTGGAAAAACTATGCTGCTCCCGTTTGGGCAAAAGTCTTTTTCTGGAAAACTGTTCTGGAAAAGGGCCAGTGTAGACAGCACAGTAGTGTTTTCCGCAAAAAAGCCCCGATCGCGAAAATGACGATCGGGGCCTTTTTGTGGAAAAGTGCATCTAGATTGGCCACGGACGCTTTTCCGGAAAAAGTGCTTTTCCGGAAAAGTGTCCTGCCAAAAAAAAATAGCCATCTGGAATAATTTATTGACATTTTCTGGCACTTGAGGAAGTCAAGTTTGTAAACTTGTGGCAGTAAAAATTGTTCTGTGTATAATACTATTATTATTGGATGTTATCTAACCCATCCAGCAACTATAGTTAGTAAACGGTGAAAAATTTCTGAATCATCAGCATCAAGTAACTGGAACATTTGATTAACCAGCAATCCCCATTTTCATGAATGCCAGAGAACAAAGCTTTTACTATACCACAGTGAGCCCTATCTATGTTCTGCCAGTGAGTTAGGTCTTCTAGGCACTGCCATAAAAATAAAATTTAAATTTTGTAAACTCTTAGAGCTATGCTAAATGCTAAGCAAATGATTTATTGGTATCTGACTTGCACTAGGGTATTTTTCCATTCCTTTTGACCCACTCACTTCTCAGGAAGGTTTTATTTTAATGTCCGTTTTCTTACACTGGTGCAAATAAGGATCTTTAAAGTGAAAATTAATCAAAACTAGAAAGAAAAACTGTGAAGAGGTTAAATGATTCATTTTTAATACTCCCATTGCTTTTGTTATAACTGGGACACCCTGATGGAGATGTAGAAATACCGTGATTCCCACTGATACAAATGCAGGGATGGCATAGTTCTGTCTGCATCTTAACTTAGGCCAGGTCTACACTAGGGGATAAGTTCAAATTAAGACATGCAACTCCAGTTATGTAGAGAAACTGGAGTCAACATAACTTGATTCAAACTTTGGCACCATCTCCACAGCGAGAGGTCGACGGGAGAAATGCTCCCATCGACTTCCCTTACTCCTCATGAGTAGAAGGACCGGTGCAGATGGAGGTGCCCTTAGCATTAAATTTAGTGGGTCCTTACTAGACCTAGTAAATTATACACCTGAAGATCGACCTGCGGAGCGTCAGTCCACTGGTAAATATAGATGTGGCCCTTAACATAGGTTAATGCTGGGTCTCTTGCCATGTAAAGGAGATGGTACCTTCTAATCATTTCAGAAGGTGAACTGATAGTTTAGCACATGTAACAAAGCTGGTATCAACATTAGATTATCATAATGTTGTTTTCTGGCCATAGAATCGATGAATTCCCATATGTAAATTAAAATAGGGGGATGCTTTGTAAGCATCTCTCTTTAATTAGAACACAGAAGGATCTAAAACTCAATCTCACTTCAGCCTATAAGAGTCCCACCAATAGGAGTGAGTCAAAGAAAAAAGATTTATAGTTGCAGACAAGTAGCACTTCAACATATATTATTCTTTTTCAAGTAGAAAATGGTGCAACAATTTAGCCTGCTTCATGTAGTGTAAGCTAATGAGCAGACTAGTTAACTACCAAAGTGCTTTATTTTTATTGCTCACATCATGGCCACAGAGTTGTAATTAACCTACAAGTTCTTCAGAGATTTAAGCACCAATTGGCTAAATGTTGGAATCTTACACTGCAAGAAAGGTATACTAAAATGTGTTGTAGTGATAATCCATCTGTCTTGGAGCTAGACCAGTGAACAAGCAAATATGATACATTTCAAGAACTGCAGAAGAAAGATTTATCTGCCTGTTTCACATGACTCAAAATTGATCTCCTATGGTTTGTACTGCTATATTTTTAGCAACATCCTAAATATCTGTTCTGAAAAGAATGTCTAACTGTCTTTAATATGAACAGCTTCATTCGCATAGCTATACTGTACTTGCTAGTGTGTCTATCACTACTTGGGAATTGCACTATAAAAATTAATAGATTTTATTCCTCTGATACATGAATGATATCAGCTCATGGTAGCTGTTACAATTTTCAAGCTCTGGGAGCTCTAGCTAATAACTCTAAATAAAAAGTATAGCAAAAATACACATTTTCTATTATAGGTTACACTTCTCTAAACTTACACTTCAGAGAGTCCAAGTGGAAGACTGGCGGCTGGGAGCCCTGAGGGTCTTAGGTCTTGTGATGATATGGTTTGTATATATGTGTGGACAGAGTTGGCACCAGGGTTGATTGAAGAGGTGGGTTACTAGATGAATATGATGGAGGGTGCTGCATGGTTATTGGAAAGATTTTGTTTGAGGTTAGGCGAGGATTGACCTGTCCCCTAAGACCTGTGAGAGTGAGGGGTCATTTTCCTGGATAAGTTGTAAATTGTTGATAATGCCTTGGAGGGGCTTAAGATGGAGGGTGTAGGTGATGACAAGTGGAGTCCTGTTGTTTTCTTTTCTGGGCCTGTCTTGAAGTAGCTGGTGTCTTGGTACTCTTTTGGCTCTGACAATCTATTTTTTCACTTTTCTGGGTGGATATTTCAGTGTTAAGAATGTTCTATATAGATCCTGTAGGTCTTTGTCTCTGTCTGTGGGATTGGAGCAAATCTGGTTGTATTTTAGGACCTGGCTGTATACAATAGATTTAGAAATGTGTCTTGGATGGAAGCTAGAGACATGAAGGTAAGTGTAACAGTCAGTAGGTTTCCGGTATAAGATGGTAGAAATGTGTCCATCATGTAATTGTACTGTAGTGTCAAGGAAATGGATCTCTCATGTGGACTGATCCAGGCTGAGGTTGATGGTGGTTTAGACGTTGTTGAAATTTGCTTAAGTAGAGTAAGGATACTAGGGGGTGAGAACTGAGGAAATGTTGTTAAAGGTCATCCATAAAGATGTTGGCATCAGGTCCGGATTAAGGGGGGGGCTAGCCAGGCAGCTGCCCAGGGCGCCAACCTATGGGGAGCACCTGATGTCAGCTGTAAGGGGCGCTGTGCACCTGGCCGCATGGTGCCCCTTACAGCTGACATTAGGCTCCGTGTGCTCGGGGCTGGGGGCTGTGCGGCACCTCTTAGAGCTGCAATCGGGCACCACACACCCGATTGCAGCTGTAAGGTGCGCAGCACACCAAGGGGTGGGGCCATGCATGCGCCATGCGCCCGGGGGTGGAGCCGCGCATGCATCACGTGCCCATTGCCCGGGGCGCAGGAATGGCTCAAGTCGGCCCTGATTGGCATATTGTGGGGCTATGTGACTGCCCATTGCTGTGCCACTGACTTGAAGATACAAAGTGTCTCCAAATCGAAAATAGTTGTGGATGAGGACAAAGTAGCAAAGCTCTGTAACCAGGTATGCAGTGGTGTCATCAGGGATGGTGTTCCTGATGCCCTGTAATCCATCTTCGTGTGGAATGTTGGTATAAAGAGCTTCTATGTCCATAGTGGCCAAGATGGTGTTTTAGGAAGATTACTGATGCTCTGTAGTTCCCTCAGGAAGTCAGTGGTATCTTGAAGATAGCGAGATGTGAGGGTAGCATAGGGTCTGAGGAAAGAGTTAATGTAGTCAGATAATCCTGTAGTAAAGATGCCAATGCTTGAGATGATGGGACATCTGGGATTTCCAGATGTGTATCTTGGGTAGGAAATAGAAAACTCCTGGTTGGAGATTAGAGGGGGTGTTTGCTTAATGATTTGGTCCTGAGTTGTATCAGGGAGTTTCATGAGCAGCTGCTTTAGCGTGTTTTTTGGTATTCTTTAGTAGGATCAGAGAAGAGAAGTCTTCATTTTCTTTGAGTCCAGAATTTTGCATGGAAATGCAGTAGTGTCTTGTATTATACGCTCTACAATTTTAGATTGCACTGAATATTTGGGAATGAGTAAAACTGCTCATTTAAAGTGCCCCAATTATTAGAAATACTAAAAGTGCCAAAGAATTTTTTCTTTTGTTTCCAGGATATTATCCTTCACCTTTCCAAGTGAATGTTGCAGCAGCAAAATGCTCTCTGCTATTAAAATGCTTCAGATGTTCTCTGAAGTTTATTGTTCCCTGGAAGCAATTTATTTCATTATAATGTGCTCACAAAAGAACATTAGTGTTTAATTATTAGAAGAACTATTCTTAGCAAAGCTGAGGCTGGAGTGTGAGCCTAGAAAAGAATCCAAGCCTAGGGTTTGTAGAGCTGCCTCCTCTCCATTGTTGTTACAGACTGTCCCACTGATGATTGATGCAAGTAGATAATAGAAGGATGGGTTGAACAAGTTGGTACAATTAATATTTGTTATGAATTTCTTGCATTTTACCCAGTAAAGTATTCTATGTGAATTAATATTTATTATTCAATGTTCTAATTAATAGGATGCATATATTCTTCTCCTGGTAGAGGTACTGATGCATTCATTCCAGGCACACCAACAGAGGGAGGGAAAGGGGGCAGCAGTCCTGGGGCATGGTGATTCAAAGAGGCACAGAGCTCCCAACCACCACTGTTGCTATTATGGCAGCAGCTGGGTCCTTTAAATTGCCACTGGAGCCACTGTGTGTGCCACTGTGGCACACTACAGAGCTTTGGGAGGCGCATGCCAGACAGCGCTGAGGGGGTGTGGCACTGTTTGGATAGCATTGAGGGCCAGCTGCCCCAGCCCCATTCCTCCTTCTAGAGGCCCCACCATTCCCATAATGCAGAACTACCCTCTCCCCTTCTCTTGCCCAGAGACCTGGCAAGTCTGTCGGTTCGCTTGACTCATGCATGCAAACTTGCTGACATTAGAGCTAGGCCCACACATGATAACACCCGGGCCCATATGTTAGCCCTTTGCACAATAGAGGAATTTCAATCTCCTGCTGTTATTTCAGGGCGTGAATCCTATTGTCAGGTGTCCATCTGTAACACTATAGCAAAATAAATGTCATGGGAACTCAAAGGGATCTAGGACTAGATCCCAATCGACTTGCGTTGCTTCTCATTCAACAGCAGGCTGCTCTCTTCCTTAGTAGCTGCTTCCTTACCTTCTTTACAGGCCAGCCACCAAAGAGCAGTTCAGTCATTCATTCATTCATTCATGTATACAGAGTTAGGACATTATATCACCAAGTTATTGATCCTGAATAACAAGGATTCCTTCATAATAACTGTTTGTCCAGAGGGAGTGTAAATCACACACATTGTTATGTATTAATTCAGCATTTCGGAGCCAAAGGCCTCTGAAGTAGAACAGAGACAGCAATAAAGGGGTAAAATAATGACAATCAATATAAAAGCATGCAGGTTATAAACTGGTGGTCCTGAGTGAGAAAAACGGTTTGGGTTACAAGAAAAGGAAGAGATGAGATGACAGTTCATGAAAGAGAACAGTATTAAGGGGAGGAAAAAGAGGCAGGTTTTGTAGATTGGATTCAGTATGACAAAGAGAGTCAGAAGAATGGAGAGAGAGAGAGAGAGAGAGAGAGAGAGAAAGAGAGAAAGAGAGAGAGAGAGAGTGTTCCACAGAGAAGTAAGGTGAAAAAATCACATTATTTATAAACAGCAGCAAGGAGGAAGATTGTGCAAAGATGAACAAGAGGCACAAACTCCAGATAGGAAGGAAGAGCAAAGAGAAAGGTAGGATGGGTTGCTTTAGGCAATAAATATAAAAGTGAGAACTGAAAAACAATAACATGGGCAAGAGTTATTGGAAGAGAGATTGGGCCTGAACATACAAAAGCAAAAGCAAGTACAGACAATCTGAGCCTATGGATCACTGGAGATAGCTTTGCAGAATTGTAGCACCCCCATTTCCTGAATGCACAGCCTATTTCTATATGCTACAGGTTGAACTTTTCTGATCTGATACTCTCTGGTCTGGCAACATTTGTGGCCTAGCATGATTTAGTTAGCCTGATGTCCACTTATCATAGCCAAGTTTCCTGTGGTCCTGGAAAGTATGTTTATAGCCACCAGTCCTGGTTCTGTGTTCTGTGCTACTATTGGCTCTAATTTATCCCTACATGTCCTCTAACAGCCCAGCAAGTAGTGGAAGTGTTGGTATTAATGCTGTAGAATATTGACCTCCTGTGATTCAGCAGATTCTCTTGTTTGGTACAGGTCAGATCCCGAGGGTGCTGGACTAGAGAGGTTCAACCTATATTGCTATTCTGCCTGCCATATTCACCATTTGCTTTGAGTAATTGTGGGCTGGATCCAGAATCCTTTGCAATTATTATTATTGGTGTTAGCATTGAAATGCTTAGGGGGAGCCTCTGTCACAGGCCAAGTCCTCAGTGTGATACGTACTCATAGAATACTAGAACTGGAAGGGACCTTGAGAGGTCATCGAGTCCCGTCCCCTGCCCTCACGGCAGGACCAAGCACCGTCTAGATCAGCTCTGATAGATGTCTGTCTAACTTGCTCTTAAATGTCTCCAGCGATGGAGATTCCACAACCTCCCTAGGCAATTTATTCCAGTGCTTAATCACAGACAGGAAGCTTTTCCTAATGCCCAACCAAAACCTCCCTTGCTGCAGTTTAAGCCTTTTTCTTCCTGTCCTATCCTCAGAGGCCAAGGAGAACAATTTGTCTCCCTCCTCCTTGTGACACCCTTTCAGATACCTGAAAACCGCTATCATGTCCCCTCTCAGTCTTCTCCTTTCCAAACTAAACAAAGCAAATTCTTTCCGTCTTCCTCATAGCTCATGTTCTCTAGACCTTTAATCATTCTTGTTGCTCTTCTCTGGACCTTCTCCAATTTCTCCACATCTTTCTTCAAAGACAGCCCTGTCCTTAAAGAGCTTATGCTCTCAGGAGACCACAGATGGATGCAGTCCACAGTACAAAGAAACAGAGAGACAATTTTGGTCATTATTGATAGTTGTGATTTTAATGGATTCTTTCTTTTGATTTCAGGATGCTTTAGATTATGCCATTTATTGTCCATAAGTTAATGTAAATTGTTGTTTTATAACTGTGCTGGCCTAATAATAAAAATAATAAGCGTCTATATAAGCAATTAGTCAGATACAAGAATATTTGTTTATTCAGTGCCTAAGTTCACAGCAGCTGGAAAACTCTGGCTACTCTAGGATCAATTTTATTGTGTATCACCTCCTTATGCGTCTAATGGGATCACAGCTCTCATCTTTCAAGTAGCTATCTTTTTGAAGCAAGTTTGAGTTACTATAAGTTATTTGGTTCTAGCTTCTGCTTCCCTTGTTACCATAGTTTGCCCACTGGGTAGTACAGGTGATGTGACAAATCTTCAGTTAATGTAAAATTGCCTCTGATTTTCATAAAGGTTAAAAAACCCCACCAAATTTCACTTTCTTCACCCTATAAAATAGCAAAGTTATTACAAAATCCTGCCTTCAGGAACAACAATAAAGCCAGAGTTTATTCTTTGGGACCTTAGAACCTGTCCTTTAATCATGGTATTGGCTAAACACTGAAAACAAAATGAATTTCTAGTCATTTGCCATCTCAGCTAATTAATCATTTAATTGTTTTAGTAAGTGAATGCTAATTGCCATGTGAATGTGTATATATAGGCCACATATATTAAAATGCAAAGTAGAATTATTTCATCATCACTGGCTGAACATATCCCGAAGGCAGGACACTGTCGCCTAGCAACTTCTGAACACTGATTAAATCTCACGTGGGTGTCCCATAAGCCACTTGCATTTAGTCAACACCACATGCCAGGGCAATAGCAAAGGACTGAGCTAGGTCTCAGCAGTTGCTAGGCGACAGTGTGCTGCCCTGAGTGAATATTCAGCAAGAGATAAAAAGAAAAGCGTCCACCCTGTGTTTTATAAACAGCCTGCAGGGGGCAACAAAAGGAGGGTGTTACGGGTGGAGTTCTAAAGGGAGCCAGAACATTTTTCTCCAGCTTGACTGTGTAGCGGAACTAAGCTTGTTGATTAAGCTCCTCCTCCTCACCTGATTCAAATCCTTCCTAAATTAACTTCTGTCATTTTACTTACAAGTGATGAAGGGTGGAAGAAAGGTTAGAGGCAAGCACAATATAATGAATGCAACCATTAAGGTATATTTATGCTTCAATGAGAAATTTGAGCATTGTTGACTTCATTCTTTGTCTCTGTTTACCCACTTTTTGCCTGGCTTCTGATCTGAGGTTTATATGTCATGTTGAATGTAGAGTGTGTTATGATTAAACGAAGCACAGAAGATCTTTTAGAGGGGAAAAGGCAATACGCCACATTTATTGAGAATATAACAGTTGCATATGCTTTTCAATCATTCACACACAAACACCATACACACACACAGTCCTGTCGGACGATGGTATAGTTACCAGTCCAGAGTTTGTCTCAATCTAGTGGCCAGTTAGATCAATCACAGAGGGGGAGCAGGGCCTTTGTCGGTTGCACAATCCGATGCTCCTCTGGAGTTAGTGGCAAGACGAAACCAAAGTTCCATAGCAAAGCACTGTGCTTTTATTATCCTTTTCTCTGTTGAAGTCTATGGATTCCTCTGTGTCAGTCTGTGACCAGCTGTTATCTTGTTGATGTCAGTCATTCCCAAAATATTTCCAAAGCTCATCCTGTAATCAATCGTCTTTTAGGGGTGCTTGCTTCACTTTACAGCCGTCAATCTGCCAACTCGATCATTCCTTGGCCATGGGTATGCACTGGTGGTAATTGATGGTTCTTCTGACGCTGATCAGACTGTTTTCACCCACATTCACCCCTCCTTCTTTGGCCATCTGGTTCTGAGCAATAAACTTTGCACCTTTATCTCGACACATACATACCACTTCTATACATAAACAATCTTTTACAAAGCCTTTCGAAGAAAAGCATAACATTAGAATCTCATATTGGGCCTTCAACATCCCTCTAGTCTCATTAACATAGACACAATACCAAAACTCTATTTCCTTCCTTACTAAACTCACTAAACTTTAAAACAAAAGAGAATAAAATAATATGTTACCTTACATTGCTACATTATTAAACCTAAAAATACAAATATAAAAAGAATAAAACGTTCAATTCTAACAACTGCATTCTTGGCAGGGCAGAATAGATCATGTATATGTGAAGGGCTAGCTCTATTTAGGACTATAGACATTTTAGTGCTCAGTGTAATGTGTCTCTTTCTTTGTCTTGAAACCAATAAGGCATCACAGTGACATAAATGATGATCATAAACCTAGTGTCACATTCCTAGAATGCAGGGTTGCCAGATGAAACCAAAAAATACTGAACACTCCCCAAAAATTTCTTTTGAGAAAAAAAAGAGGGAGACCAAAGTCATTGAGTAAAAAAACCCCAACAGCAGTTATTAATAAAAATAAATAAAAAATCAGCATGGCCCCTTTAAGAAGAGGCTTTTTTGCCGGCAGCCATTTTAGTTTTCTGCTCCAGTACAAGACAAGTCCCTGCGGAACCAGGCAAGCAGGGAATGGGGGGCCCTGGTGGGCTCCGGGGCTGGGCCTGCTTGCCGAGTATGTTGTAGGGTTGCCAAGTGTCTGGTATTTTCTGAACATTTTTACCGGACAGGAGGCGAAAATACCGGACTGTCCGGGTCAATACCGGACACCTGGCATCCCTACGTATGCCACAGTACACTTAAGAACTTATTCTAAGCATTATATAATATTAAGGTAAGAATCAAATTTGGCCCTAGCCTGTATCTGATGAAATCCAGTTGACTTCAGTGGGGCAACATGTGCCTTAAATAAGAGTAAACTTTGTCTCTATTGATCTGATTGAGAATTATCTGATATTGCAACTGGGCACCCCATAAATGTTCATCCTGGGCATCTGGTCTGTAAGGTAAAACAAGACACAGCCTACCTACATGGGGCTCCTGTGGGGTGTTTAGTGAGCTTCAGATAGTTTCCAGGGTGGCTGGGAAGGCAGAATGGCAGAGAGCCGCCTCAGTAGCCCGCACCCAAACCTGCAGAGCACAGACACAAGGCTCCAATTACAGTCACAAGCAGTGTTTCCTCTAAGTTGCAGCGACACAGTTTGGAGTTGACTGACTGGTGTGGGGTGATTAATCACCTGTGAAACTGTGGTCACAAGGTTCTTCCCACTGTTTTGCAGCCTGCAATTCCGTTCACCTCACAGGCTCCAGGAGCATTGCTAGGTCTGCTCTGCTGATTTCTTCTCCTGCTCAGTCCCCTCCCTGCTCGGCTCCTCACCCCATCTATCCCACCTTCCCTATACCTTGACCCTGGGTGGGCAAAGTGAGCTCCCTTCTTGCTGCCCCCCTTTTCCTTTGCACTCTCCCTACTTGGTTGGCTCCCCCCGTGGTAGTGTGTGGAGTTGAGGTGGGTTTAGTTTCACTTTCCCAGCCTAGTTGCTACTGAGCCTGCTGCTGGAAACTCCTCTCCCATTTCCCTCTCCCCACACACCCGCCACATAATCCCTCTCTCTTCCCCTTGCTAGTGTGTGGAGTGGTGTGGAAGTTGCCTAGATCACTGGTGCTTAACCTTTTTTAATTTGCGACCCCCCAGGGTTGTGCACTGCTGGGTTAGACCAACAAGCCCTAAAGAGTAGCTGCCCAATCCCCTCCCCTTCTTGTCCTCTCCCCACAGGCTTCCTGTTTTCTGTGCACAGCAGTGGAGTTGGGTGGGGGGTCAGAATGACAGAAGGGGGGATGAGGAGGTGGGTGGAAGAGGCCAGGGAGAAGGAATGGCAAGTGAGGGAAAAGAGGGAAGGGGGAGGGGAGTTGAAGAGGCAGTGGGGAAGGTTTGGCGAGTGAAGGAATGAGGAGAAGAGGGTGGAGAAATAAAAGGGATGAGGAATTTGGTGGGCAGGCGTCCAACATGCAGTGGCCCCTCAGCAGCAGCTGGGGCTCCCTGGTTAATTAGGCCTATCTAACCCTCACCCTGATAAGCCTTGCTTCTCTAACCTTGGACTTATTCAACAAGCTCCCCCCCCCCATCCCATTGAGCCCCAGGAAGCTGCACATACACCCCCTAGCATATGAAGTCCCACTTCCTCAGCATTTGGACCTGACACCAAACCCTACCTTCCCTTGACTCCTCCACTGAGCTTAACCAGAGTCCCATTGCCCCTGCACTAGAACACCACAACAAACCCTTGTGCATCCAGATCTGTCAGTGAGCTGCCCACGCCCAGGCTGTCCCCCGGATTCTCCAGAATAAGCCACAATAACCCCCGCCCCACTTGGCTCATGCTGGGCTAAGACTGCGCAGCCACACCTGGTACGCCTGGCACAGAGGGGTAGGGCCAGCCCTTACACTGTGTCAGGGTCAGGTGAGGTCTTGCTGCCAAGTTCCTGTACTACAGGAGGCTGGGGTTTCAGGTGATCTCCCCGCCTTAATGCAGCTAATGGCCTGTGTTTTTTACAGTTTCAAAATCTTTCTGCATTATTCATGCAGTAGTCACTGCTCCTGGATTACAGGAGAATTTCAGTTTGGGACTTTAAGGGATGACTCCTCCCATTGTGTGATGTTGCAGCAATTTGTCCAAATTTAGTGCTAGTAATTAGGTACCTTCTGCATGTGTAGCACATGGTACAAAATATGCTCCATTTTGTTGAGAAAAAAATTGCAGAAAAGTGTGTCGGGGGGGATTCAAAAAAATAATTTGCTTGAGTTCTGGGATTGGCTTGAAGGGGACAAGCACACAGTGAGCAAGGACACAGGATGTGCAGGGAAGAGAGGAGGGAGACAGTTGGAAAGGAATGGAGCCTGGGCAGGAAAGCGGAGGGGTTGGTCTGGGAAGCGACTGCTTCTGCAAGTGGAAGCTTCACCAATTGCGGATGATGTTTGTTCATGTTCTAGAGATCTTACCATGGCATTCTGTGAAGGAAGACTGAAATAAGTGGGCTTGTTTAGTTTGGAAAGGAGAAGATTGAGAGGGGACATGAAAGCAGTTTTCAGGTATCTAAAAGGGTGTCGTAAGAAGGAGAGAGAAAACTTGTTCTTCCTGGCCTCTGAAGATAGAACAAGAAGCAATGGGCTCAAACTGCAGCAAGGGAGGTTTAGGTTGGACATTAGGAAAAAGTTCCTAACTGTCAGAGTGATTCAACACTGGGATAAATTGCCCAGGGAGGTTGTGGAATCTCCATCTCAGGAGATATTTAAGAGAAGTTTAGATAAATGTCTATCAGGGATGGTTTAGACAGTACTGGGTCCTGCCATGAGGGTAGGGGACTGGACTCGATCTCTCGAGGTCCCTTCCAGTCCTAGTATTCTATGAGTCTCCATTTTTTGTATTAGGAACTTCTATGAAATTAGTAATCCCTCATATCAATATTAATTTGTGCTCCATTTAAAGTAATGTAGACTGAATGAGCCAGTCTCTTTGTGTTCATCTAGATTACAGGGAACAGTTGAAAGAAGATATGCAAATTCCTTGGGAATTTGCATATCTTCTTCCGATCGCACTTTTGAAAGCAGAGAACTTTCGAAAGTGAAAGTAATTAAGATGCAGCTTTTTAAGGGAACTCCCTCCCCCCTTGTCGAAAAGCTGCGTAAACTTCTTTTTTTGAGGAAGAGTGGCTTTTCGACGAAGGGGGCGGTTCACCGAAAAAGCCGTGTCTTAATTATTTTCACTTTTTTTGAAAGTTCCTGCTTTCTAAAGTGCGATAGGAAGAAGATATGCAAATTATCATGGAATTTGCATATCCTCTTTCGACTGTTCTGCATAGTATAAATACACCCTTTGTGTCCCACTATCCCATACTAGATGAAATCGGAACTGTTCATTTGTGTGTCATAAGCAGGACTCGACAAATAATGCAATCTACTCACCCGTGGTGAGTAGATTGCAACCCGGAAGAGCCAGATTTGGGCGATCTGCACATGCACAGATTGCCGGACAGCCCGGCTGGCGAGCAGGGCTCGCCGCAGTTCAGCAAGCCCTGGTCATAAGCACTGTTCTACTAGCAGTGAGTAGAAATTTTTCTTTAGTTTCTGTCTATTCTACGGTACTAATATGGGCTACATTACTGTAGTAACTCAGAGCTTTACAATCTTTAATATATTTGTCTTCATGCCTCTTCCTTCCCCTGCATGCAAGATAAGGAAATTCAGTTATCCCCATTTTATAGATGTAGAACTGAGGCACCAATAGTCTAATGGCTGGATTTTTAAAGATATATTGGCAATGAGAAATACTGATAGAAACTCAGGGCAAAAAACAACCCCCCCACTGCACAGGGACAAAGTTGAAACCTGAAGTCTTCAGACCTCAGCAGCAAGATTCAGGTTAGAGGCCCCTTGCCTGGGGATGAAGCTTTTGAGCTTCAGCTTTGGCCTCCATGCCCTGAGTGGTGGAGGGTTTGGTCTGAGCCCCACAAGTGAATAGAGGCTCTATTATCCCTTCTTGAGCTTGTGTAGCCATTTTTGTTGTTATAAAGGGGTCATGGCACAATGAACTTTGAGAAGCGCTTCTCATCCTTTCATTAACTGGACCTATGATTTTACACCATATCCACGTTCTGTCCCTTGAAGTTTCAAATATCTGTAACACATGATGTAATTGCAACCAAGAGGTCCTAGGCAGACATGAATTTGTAGCTATTATATCTCTGTCACAGTTTAGAATTGCTGCAAATTTTGTAAAGAGAGCGGGGATTTTTTGTTGAGTGATTATAAAGATGAGTTTAGAGCATAAGAATGTTTTTGTAACTTTAACTCTAGTGCTCGCTGTTCCATGAAACCTATCATATATATTGATTTGTTTAGTTTTCATTGTGATGTGTTTAATGTTGCTGTTTGAGAGACAATGTTTAAAATGTATGGCTTCATACTAAGTTAGTTCTGACACACACACACACAAATCGAGAGAATGCACAAAAGAAAGAGCAAGAAATATAAAAATGATCAATTGCTGCATTAATATTCAAACACTGAAAACTTTGCTATACAGATGACTTGTTTCTAAGGCTATTTCTACAGTATGGGGATACCCTGCAGTGTTTTACAAGGAATAAGGGCTCCTCCGAAAGAGGAGGCTTTTCCGCCTCCTCTTGTCTAGACGGGGCAAATGGTGGAAAAGTCTCTTCAGGAAAAACTTCAGAAAATGCTATGCAAATAGCGGAGCACAATTTATGTAGCTTTTTCCTATAAAACCCGATAGTGTAGATCTAGCCTACGGGTATGATTATGACCTCCAAATTGTATTAAAGAGGCATTTTAGGCATTGCTACCCAATTTTAAGAAGGATTACTTTACAGCTGAGCTAGGAGGGAAATACCTGTGTAATTAAATGCCAGCAGCACCAACCAATCTAGCGGTTCAAGTCCTTACAGAACTGAGATATGCTCTATTAGTTCAAAATTATATGTAAAACCAAATTCACTATAAAACACGTTTTATTTATTTTTAGAGATGTGCAAAAATCTCTAAATCCCTTACTATCATCCTTTATCCTCGGTCATTAAAATATTGAGTACCTGCTTTCCACAGTTCTCTGAACTATTAATGATGGCCTGTGGAAACAGGCCTTGGGCTAGATCCTCCCTGGGTGTAATATCAGTGTACTTCATTGACTTCAGTCTTTGGAATGGAATGCTTACCTGGTATTTGGCTACTGAACATATACAGTCAGTCACCAAGTGTTAGCTTGTCTTCTAGAACGAAGGCCATGAAGGCTCTCAAACGCTCCTCCGTCGGCCACGTCCCTCGTTGGTCAAAGGGGTCTGCCGTGTGCTATGCTCATGGCCTGGGCCTTGGACCCCCCCGTCCAGCCCCACGGGCGGCTGCATCCTTGGTCCTGGTGTTCCTGGCAGCCCTTGTACCTGCCCTTACATCTCTGGCCTCTCCCTGTTGGTCTTCAGGGTCTCCAGCCACCTCTGCCCCTCCTCCGACATCTTCGGCCTCTCCCCGCCAGTCCGCAGGGTCTCCAGACGCCTCTGCCCCTGTTCCAGCATCTCTGGCCTCTCCCCGCTGCTCTTCGGGGTCTCTGGCCACCCCTGCCCTTACTCCAGCATGCTCGGCCGCTTCTGCCCTGCCCTCGGAATACTCGGCCGCTTCCGCCCTGCCCTCGGAATACTCGGCCGCTTCCGCCCTGCTCCTGGTGCCCTCCGTCCTGCTGCCCCTTATCAGCTGAGCCGGCGCTTCTTTTAAACGCGAGGCTCAGTCTATGGTGCATGCGCAGCACCGCCGGGGGGGGGGCCGCCTGTCTCCCTTACTGGAACTAGGGCCTCGGGGTTATTCTGCCGTGGGAGAAGGGACGGGTTCACCCCGTCACACAGTACAGAAAACCTGACAGGGACAGAAACCAGCGAAATCTGGCAATCTGTTGCAAGGGCAACAGTAAACAAAATATCTCACGGGCCACACATAGAACCCCAATGGACCGCAGGTTATCCATTACTGAGTTAGAGCATCTGGCCCATGCATGGTGTGCAAGGGTTCAGGTGGCTAGGTGGGCCAATTAAATGGTTAGGCTGCACTTGGAGACAGAGACAGAGGAGGACACTGATTAGAGATGAAGCTCAGTGAGAGAGGCGTATCTGAATCCCAGTGACTGAGAGCAGAAAGGGGCTGGAGGGAGAGAAGCTGCAGTCTTTTCCAGGATGAGAGAAGGGAAGGTAGGAAGTAGCTCAGGGATACAGTGAGGTTTAGGACCGTGCAGACTCTGACTGCCTGTTTTAGGGTCCCTGAGCTGGGACTTGTGTAGAATCAGCCAATAGTGCTGTATTATGCATAGCAAATGTGGAGATTCTGTTTGCCTACCAGTCACTGAGGGAGTGGCCTGCTGCCTATTAAAAGGGGTAACTACAGTGGCTGGAGGGACAAGCCATAAAGCTGGAGCAGTCAAGTCTCCAGAGAGCAAGGGCTTCCTTGTAGATTAGCACAAGGAAAAAAGTGTTTGTAGGGACAAGCTTCATACAATATATCAGCAAGTGGTCCATTGTTTTTGCTTCCAAACAATTTATGTATGCCTGCTTTGATGTGAGGGGTGTTTTGGCATAAAAAAAGGTGGATTTCCACTTGAAAATATGAAAAATCTTTCATAGAAATGTGTACAGTTCTTTGTGCCAGAGCTGCAAGGGGAGGTAACTGCTCCATTGCGTCTGATGGTGTTATGCTCAATGTGAAATTGTATGCAATTCAGCATTTTAGCACAAATTCCTTGCACCCCTGAAACTTTCAGAGTATGCCCTTGGGGAAATCCCTTCTCTTTCACCTCAGATGTCAAATGGGAATAAAAATATTGGCTTAGCGATGGCATGGTTATAGGGAAACAACCAGCCCTAGAATTAATAATAAAAAATGCTAGTGGTGTGGTAACCAGATAGCCAGAAAATGTTTTTTTGAGTGTTTCATGGTGTTTTTAATAAAGCATGCAAATGTCAGAATGGGTTCTTGCATTTTTATGGTTTCAAGGCCAGGGATCTTTATCACTGCAGGGGCCTTCCATATTTGGTCATTTAATGCAACATGTGGAGCAGTCACCACAAGGCTCAAGCTCTGTACAAAGTAAGTGCACAGCCAGTTAGCTCTTTTCATACTTTGTGCACTAACACTGCATAAAAGAGAGAGATGACCTGACAGCTAATGCCCCACATGGCATTGAAGACCTGGTGGGGGGAGGCTAGCCCCAGCTGTTCCCCTTCTGTCCAAGGCCATGAACCCTTTGGGAGCACAAAGACACCCCCACCTCCTTGCCCAAGGGGGTCTGACAATTCAGTTAGCTCCGCTGTGGGAAGGAAATGTGTCTGACCCTTTCGGATTGATAGAACTTTCATATGTGACTTGGCTGTGTAATCAATACGGAATTGCAGAAACTGTTGCTAGCTTGGTGGATCTATGTATTAGAAGAATAACCACCCATTTTTTTGCAGTTTACCCTGAGTTAGGCAATTTCAGTGTGGCTTCCTGGGGATTTCAAGTTGATCACTAATGCCTTGAGTTTCTCCAGGATGTGAAAAAGAAAACAGACGGTATTGTGTTCATGCAACTCAAATAGTTCTGACACCACTTTTCCCTCACCAGCTCCATATTTAATTATACTGTTAAGAATGATGGCCCTTATCCTGCAAATGCATGCATGCTTAATTTGTCACATAGGAGAAGCATCAATGACTTCAATGGGATGACTCACCTGAACAAAATTAAGCAAGTACATCAGTGTTTGCAGGATTCATAGTTCCTAAGGCCCAAAGGGACCATTACAATCAGCAAGTGTAATTAAAGCCTCTATCAATCACTGTACTTTCAGATTCAGGATCGTTAAGATAGGTCTCAGCAATGGCAATGATCTAGTGCAATTCAAATTAAGACATTTGAGCAGCATGTCACTGACATATAATACAAGGACCTGGGGTTAGGAAAATGACTTTCCTTTTACATTGTGTTCTTGTGGAGCTAATCATGTGAGATGGTAATGAAAGATTGACTGGTGAAATCAGAAACAGGCAAGAAAAAAAATCAGTATTAATCCATAAACATATGTGGTACTAATCGTCATCATTGAGTAACTACAATGATCAGAGATGGACAAAAATAATTCTGTCTAATTTTCTGAGATGATATATTTACATGCATGCTTTGGATCTTCTGTACTACTCTAGAAAAACAGTTTCCAGAATTATTCCCAGTCAGCCTGATCACATGGCTTTTGAGCCCAAATTCATGTTAGCATAGCCTGCCTGGGGTCAGACTTTATAAATACAGTGCATTATCAAACTAGATCATGTGTTCTCACGTACATCAGTGACATTGGATTCTCTTTTCTCCCCCTACGATGAGGAAGCTGTAATTTCATGTAAGATTGTATGACTTCACATTCCTGTTTTTAGAGACAGCAAAGTAATTCTCACTAATGTTAGTTCGAATTAACTTTGACAGGCGCTACACTAGCGCTCCGCTAGTTGGAACTTAATTCGAACTAGCGGAGCGCTTAGTTCGAACTAGGTAAACCTCATTCTACGAGGACTAAGCCTAGTTTGAACTTACTAGTTCGAATTAAGGGGTGTGTAGCCCCTTAATTCAAACTAGTGGAGGCTAGCCCTCCCCAGCTTTCCCTGGTGGCCACTCTGGGCACCACCAGGGAAACTCTATTGCCCCCTCCCGGCCCCGGACCCCTTAAAGGAACACGGGCTGGATACAATGCCCATGCCAGGTGCAAGCCTGCCAGCACCCAGCCAGCAAACCCTGCACCTGGAACGGCTCGAGCCAGCCACCCAATGTCCCCCAGCCCTCCCCCTTTTCCCGGGACCAGGCTGGCGGTTGCTGGGAGGTTGCCCAGGACTGCAAGAGGCAGGCACCCGCCTGGTCTAGTGCGGACGTCATGGACTTTGTCCACGACCTCCGCACTAGGCACAGGAAAGTGGCCGTCTAGGGCAAGAGAGCTGCCAGCCTGGCCACCCAGGAGCAGGTGTGCATGAAAATCAAGGTGGTCCACTGAGACCCCCAACCCTGAGCCCTGAGCTTACAATGGCCGTACTGGGTCAGACCAAAGGTCCATCTAGCCCAGTAGCCTGTCTGCTGACAGTGGCCAACCCTAGGGACCCTGGAGGGGATGAACCGAAGACAGTGACCAAGCCATTTGTCTCGTGCCATCCCTCTCCAGCCTTCCACAAACTTTGGGCAGGGACACCACTTCTACCCCCTGGCTAATAGCACTCCATGGACCCAACCTCCCTCACTTGATCTCACTTCTCTTTAAACTCTGTTCTAGTTCTAGCCTTCACAGCCTCCTGCAGCAAGGAGTTCCACAGGTTGACTCTTTGCTTTGTGAAGAACAACTTTCTGTTACTAGTTTGAAGCCTGCTACCCATTCCTTTCCTTTGGTGTCCTCTAGTCCTTCTATTATGGGAACTAATGAAGAACTTTTCTTGATGCACCCTCTCCACCCCACTCATGATTTTATAGACCTCTATCCTATCCCCTCTCAGTCTCCTTTTTTCTAAACTGAAAAGTCCCAGTCTCTTTAGCCTCTCTTCATATGGGACCTCTTCCAAACCTCTGATCATTTTAGTTACCCTCCCCTCTCCCACCCACTCTCTTCCCCTCTCCCACCTCCTTTTCCCAGTCTCCCCGAGTTTTGTTCAATAAAGAGAGATTCTATTTTTGACCACACGTTTTCTTTATTTTGTACATCAGGAAGAGGGGCTAGGGAAGGGTAAGTGGAAGGAGGTGAGGGAGGAATGGGGCACGAGCCCCCGATGGGGAGGACTGGGCTGGCTCTGCTGGCTACTGGGGGTGGAAGCTGTCCTGCAGCCCCCCAATTACCCCCTCTCCCCGGATGGCAGCCTGCGGCAAGTGCAGCCGGTCTGATGGCCGAGTGCTGTGATGTGCCCAGTGTGGGCACTCAGGGCACTCCAGGACAGGACTGCTTTGCAAGCGGGGCACCCCTGAGAACTGTCTGTCCGGGGTGGGGGTCAGGTTCCTTTAAACACAGCCCTCGGCTAGCCTGAGCCAGCAGCTCCACGCTCTAAGTCCTCATCTGATGCCCTGCCGGCACTGCTTCCGGCCATCCTTAAGCCCGGTTCAGGGTCCACTTAATGTGGACATGCTAGTTTGAATTAGCAAAACGCTAATTCAAACTAGTTTTTTAGTCTAGATGCGTTAGTTGGAATTAGCTTAGTTCAAATTAACTAATTTGAACTAAGTTAGTTCGAATTAGCACTGTAGTGTAGACATACCCTAATATATATACTATAGCAAGCTGATTTAGATCAAACAACTTTGCTGTATAAATGTCTGTTTCAGCTCATAAGAATTTCTCTGGGAATTCTCTGGCAAATGGGTGTGGAGGGGTGAAGAAATGTAATTCTAGTCTTTTCATTTCTAGCAGCCAATCTTCCATGCCCCAATAGAGAGGTCTGGCTAATATTTATTTTTCTTTCTTTGGAACAATCTCTCACAAATCCTAACTCCATGCTCTGAAGATTATCCTAGACCAAACTCAGTTGATGTAATTTGATGGAGCTACACCAGCCCAAGAACCATGGTCATATTAGGTTATGCTGGCACGGTAAGGCCTGATCCCATGAGGAACTAAGTACTTCCTGCATTTTGCTGAGCACCCTCAATTTGGCTCTTGGCAACTTCAGGAGGAGCCAAAAATTACATTCACCCCCCCTTTGAATATTATTACAGCCGTTGGGCCAGGTGCGGTTCATCAGGCTTACCTGCTGGTGGGATACTACTTCCCACAGATCCCATGGGATGGGAATGGCAAACTGCAGCCACTGAGAGCTGCAAACAGCCATGCTTGCAGATGCTCAGGTAAACAAAACATCTGGCAGCCCCAAACCTGATGAGTTATGTATGGCTAATATGCCAGACGTTCCCTACACTGGCCTATGCAGGACAAAAGTCTCATTTCAGCTGCAGTGGTCTAGTCCTGAGCAAATATAAATGGACATTGTGCCATTTGAAATCAGTTGCCTGCCCCACAGCACTGGACTCAATTTCATACAGAGGGCTCGTCTATACTTACAGCTAGATCACCACTGCTATGATTGATGCTTGGTATGATGAAGAACTGTTAAGTCGATGGCAGAGTGCTCTCCTATCGACTCCTGTACTCCTGCTCTCTGAAAAGCGTAAGGTAAATCATTGGGAGTGTGTCCCTAATCTAGACACCACTCTCAATTAACCTAAGTTAGATAATTTAAATAACAAAAGTAGAATAACTTAGGTCAACTTACAGCTGCTGAGTATACCATCCCAGAGCATGCTCAAGTCCACCGATTTTAGTGACATCAGGATCCAACCTTTAGGCCTGGATTTTGCAAGCAGCACCAGCCATTGATGCATTGCAGAAAGGTTGACAATATCACCAACCTCAATCATTCAGAAATCATAAGTCAGGCTCCAAAAAATCATGAAAGTGGCTTCCTAATAATCATGACCTTTCTTTAAAATAATAAAAACGGTGTGGTTTTTATTTAGTTTCTGAGTCCATAGGTGGTACTTGCTTCACGTTTTCAAGCTTTGCGTTTGATTCTGGTAGTCAGGGCTTTAAGAAATACACTGGAGAATCACAAGACTTGTGCTACTATCACAAGAGTTGGCTCTGTCCTTGCAGAGCTGTTTGCACAACTGGAGCCATTCACACAAAAGGAATGCTGATAGAATTCTGCTGGGGGCTTTGATTCTTTTAATTTAAAGCCTTGCATTCGTATCAGTCTTTGTCATTTTTAGAATACAAAAATGTGTATATGGTGGCAAATGATGGCATTTGATTATTTATGGTGACTTTGATAAGATATTTGACTTCTATTACATGCATTTCAAAATAATCTGATGTCTGGAGATTTTTTTTGTATCCTATTCATATCTAGTACTTCCATTAAAAAACCTCATATTTCTTTGAACTAAAATACCTTTTATCTGTTGAAGGTACTTGAAAAGTCTAACAGGAGAAGAAAATTGCCAAGAGCTTTCCAATAAACCTGATTAAATCAAAAATGAATAGAAGTTAATTTATGCTCCATTGAATCATTGTGACTTTCATCAATAAATAATATTGTAATAAAAAGCTACATGGATTTTACTGTAGCTTTGGGTATATCAACTTAATGTCTAGTGTGTAGGAAATTAATTTCTATGGTATTTCTCCCAACTCCTGTTGCCCTCAAAAAAGGGTCAGGTCGGATGAAATTCATCTCTGGACACTGGACCTATGTACCACATAAGTTCTCAGAATTGCAGAAATTAAGTAGCATTTTCATTTAATATAACATCACTAATAATAGAAATTAGTCACCATTACAGTTTCTACTGTGAGAGTGGGTAGGAGTTCTGGCTGTGGTTAGTTGCCCCACTGCACAAACCTAAAATAAAAGACAGACCTTGCCCCAGAGTACATGCAGTCTAAATGGGCAAGTGAAACAGAGGGTTGGAAGAGTGGCATTGGCCACTGTTAGAAAATAGGACACTAGGACAGATGAATCTTTGTTCTGACTTAGTATGACTATTCTTATGTTCTAAGAGAAAGATGAATCAAGTGCCCAACCTCACACAACAATTAAATTGTAGAATTGGAACGTGACACCAACCCCCCTCACTCTCATGCTAGTGCTTCATCAACTGGACCACACAGGCTGGAAGTGGTAAGTGGAATCATTACTGGAAACTGATCACTAGGGTACTAGCAATAGTAACACAAAAACATGAGCTGTTCTTACAATGAAGCGTGTAAAACCGACTGCAATCAATAAAATCATTGTCACTGATTTCTGTTAGCATAGGAACAAATCCAAAGCTTTTAGACGAGTTGAAGGAACTACTTTTGGAAACACAGAATCAATTGACTGGATAGCCTGATTCCTTAAACTAGCTAAAAATGTAAAGTTAATTCAGCAATATGCCCCTAAAACTGAAGACTCTGATGAAGATGTAAAATAATTCTATGAAAACATAGAAAAAGCAATAGAAACCAGTGGTGGGAAGTCGGACCCAAAAGTAAGTATTATGAGAAATTAGAATGTAAAAGTAACAAAAGGCATCTATGACTTTGGTCATGGTGACAGAGTCTTAGAATTTTGCAAAAAAAAAGTATGGCTGAATTATCTATGACACTTAATATGAACAAAAAGAAAGCACAAAGCATGTGTTGTAATCACCACAAACGATATAAAAAAAAGAATTGATTTTATCACAATCAAATGCAGGCATAGAAATGGTGCAAGGAAGGTTAATGATATGCCAAGGACAGATTGTGGATCAGATAATAGAATGATATTGATGAGATTGAATATCAAATTGAAAAAGTTACAGAAAATCAAACGGAATATAAGATGGAACCTAGAAGCCCTGAGGAATCACAAGACATAAAGTCACTACCAAGAAGAAATTATACAGATCATTAATGAAAACAATGACCAAGTGACTTGGGAATGCCTGAAATAGACTATCACAGAAGTTCAGATAAGCCTATTGGGAAAAAAGTTAATAGTTAAGAAAAACCCATGGATAACAGATGACATAGTTGCTCTTATGGATGAAGTAAGGAAAATAAAAGCACAAAGCTTACAAATAGAAAAGCAGAATACCGAGGACTAAATATAATGATAAAGAATAAATGCAGATTAGTGAAGTCTGAACGGCTGAATGAGAAATGTAAAGAAATTGAACAACTACATACAGTGAACAAAAAATGAGATGTATTGAAAGATAAGAGCCTTCAATTGCAGAAGAAAGATGACAATAGAACCTTTAAGGACAAAAATGGGCAATATTTCACAGACCCATAAAACAAGAATGAGAGATGGCAAGAATGTATTAAGAAACTATATGGTGATTTTAGTCTGGAAAAATCTGAATGAGAGATTAATCAAGAAAACCTGCTGATAATGGATGAAAAATCATGGCAAGCAATAAAAAGACTCCCAAATGGAAAAACAGTAGATTGTGATGGAATACTGGCTGAATTGTTAAAAAAGCATAAGAGAAGAAGCTTTGAAAGCCCTGTCAGAGGCAATAAAGAATAAATCTGAGACAGGAGAATTGCCATTATACTTCTGTTTGTGTCCAAATCGGTGTCGTTCCCCCCCCCACACACACATCCAAAATGCTACAAATTGTAAAGTCGATAAAACTATCATATATTGTATAACCTTTTAAGATACTTTTGTAACTTCACTACTGAATATAAGAAAAGACCGATAAGAAAATAGATGAAGAACAATATGACTTCAAATGCAGAAAGGGCATAATAAACTGCATTACGAACTAGAAGCTCATAGTAGAAAGATATCTGAAATGGGGAAAACAATATGGGTATGTCTAGACTACTGGCTTTTGTCGACAGAAGCTTTGACGACAGATACTGTCGACAAAGCTTCTGTACACAAAGAGCGTCTAGATTACATCCAGTTCTGTTGACAAAGCAAGCCGCTTTGTCGACATGAGAGTGTAGACGCAAGGACAGTATAGATGCAATAACGCCTTCTGTCGACAGAGCTCGGTGGTAGTGTAGACGCAGATATAGTTTTGTCAACAAAAGTGAATTTTTGTCGACAAAACCCTGTAGTCTAGACACACCCTCTAAGTGGGGTTCGGGTTGCAGGCTTCCCAAAAGTATTTAACAGAATCTACCAGTAAAAATTGCTTAACATAGAAAGATCTGTAAAGATTGATGAATACAAATGCCAAGAATAAAATCAATTTATACTGGAAGCAGAAGGTGATTATAATAGGAGATGAAAATGAAAATCTAATAGAGATTGAGAGGAGTGAGGCAAGGTTGTATAATGTCACCAACTTTATTCAACATTTATAGTGAATATTTGATTAAATTAATTGAAGAAACAGAAGAAGGTATTAAATGAATGGAATAACATTTGCTATGCAGATGATAGTATTATTGGGTGATTCAGATGGTCTGATGAAGTTAGTGGAGATTATATAAGAATATGACACTGTATGGCCAAGAGTTGAATGTGGACAAGACAAGCTATATAGTGGTATGCAAGGATTTAGGAAAATATGCAAGATTACAATGAATGAGACAGCCATACCATGAGAAAATATTGTACCTAGGAAAATAATTACGAAAGGATTGGATATTGAAATCAGCACCAGAACAGCAAGAATGAAAGAGACCCTCTGGAAGAATAATCATCTGATGAGAAGAGATATAAATCTGAAAGCTAAATTTTGATTGTTAAAAATCTTGCATTAGATTTATGTTAAAGTAGAGACATGCAACACGGATATCCAAGTAATTGATGATAAGCTACAATGCTTCAAATGGTGGTATTAGAAGTTTTCTGAAAGTATCTTTTGTAGACCATGTTACCAAAGAAAAAGTACTGAAGATGACAGTTGAATCACAAATTTAAGGCAAGAAGTTATCTTTGGTATCCTCTAACCTCCTGGATAACTCAGGACATGGAACTTCACCAAAGCAATTTAGCAGTGCAAGGAATTTGTCTGCTAAACAGACATCTAATCTTGATTTAAAGCAGGGGTGGGCAATAATTTTTGAAGGGGGGCCACTTCACAAATTTTGGAGGTGGTCATGTGCTGTCTTGGAAAGTGTGAGGCCTTGGGTGGAAGGGGCAGGGCCAGGAGACCCTGATTGGCCTGAGGTGTGGGAGTGTGTGAAGTCTTTGCTCCCCATCTCCACCCTGCCTGGGGCACACTGCTCCTAAAGAGAACCACCAGCTGTTTTGAACAGCTGGCAGTTCTCTCTAGGTGCTGCATGCCCCTGGCGGCAGGAGGAGGCTTCGCATGTCCCCAACCCTACCAGGACCGTGTGGTACCTAGAGGGAACCACTGACCATTTTGAACAGCTGGCAGTTCCCCCTGGTGCCAGAGACTTCATGTGCTCCCCGTACCCAGTTTTGATTGACCTGAGGGCGGGAGAGCAGCAGAGTAGCTGCAGGTTGGATCAACTGGCTTGGTGGGCCAGATTTGGTCAGTGGATGCTGTCTTGCCCGCCCCTGATTTAAAGTCTCTAAGATTTTCATTGCACTAAAGCCACTTTACACCACTCTGGCAGGGTAAATTACATTATAGTCACTTTATGATCTTCACAGCCCCTTTTCAGAACTGTAGAGGTAATATAAATGAGACTCAAGCTCAATGTCCCTTGGTAAACTCCTCCAGTGGTTAGTTACTCACTGTTTAAAAAGTTGAGTGTATAGTGACCATCTGTCTAATCTACATTGTATACTATATGCAGCATATTCAGTGCTTAAATATTATACACTAATATTGTAGAAGTACCTGGGTTGGACAGAGCTTGGAGGTCACCGAACTGAATTGGTTATGCAGTAAGCCTGGCAGCCGTTTATAAATCACAGATACAGACTATTTTGCCCAAAGAAGAAGGAGAAATTATGCAGCTTCTTGTTATATTTCAGACATGAGGAAAACGCTGCCCTGAGTCTCTTTACATCTTGAATGGCTTATCACCACTTAACAGCTAGGTGCAGCAGAAGAGGAAAACATTTATTAATGAAAAGTCTCCCTTGGAGAGGCCAGTGACCCTAAAGCACAAAAGACATTGGCTGAGCTCCAGGTTCCATTGCTGTTGACTTTTAACCACCAGAGATGCATTGAACCGGGAGAAGAGTCCGACGATAGACATTGGCTTATAATAAGTGGAAGATTGCTCCAAGCCATGCCTGTTATCTAGGAAGGCTCAAATGAATGCAGTTCTGCTGTGTAGTTGGTAGTGAAAGGAAGCTACTGTCTGTGCAGGGGGAAACCAAACCCTATGCATGATCCTTTGTCGATGCGGCATGAAGGATGATTTTTGGAGACAGAGAAGAAGGCAGGTCTGAAAATGAAGGAGTTAATATAACTTCCCATTTCAACCCAGGGCATCTGCAATTTCCTTCCCCATTGACTGCAATAAGCAGAACCTGGAGATACCTCAGCCATTACTACAACTGTATCCCCACTTCACACAGTGAAATCAATCTAAAAGTATCTGTGAAACAGGAACCATTGAGTTCTACCTGGCACAGTGCCCAGGTTACCACCACATAGAGTAGCAGAGGCATCTGTAGCTTTCAATAGATCAGGCAGCTTCTTCTTAATTTGTTTCATTTCAGGTATCTGAGAAACCTCTGTTCTAATACCAGGCCCATTTGAGAAGTTTCTGACTCCCTTCTGGACAGGGTCTGCCTGTGTTTAGAGAGAGTTCAAGTAATTTGGTGCTGAAAACATATTGTCAGCCAGTTCCCAGAACATTAAAAATAAAAGCACTTGTTGGCATGCAATGAGGACTAAAGAAAGAAAGAAAGAAAATAAGCACTAACCTCCAAGAGTATGCCATAGAGGTAGTTTGTGTGGCAGACAGCCATGCCAGGTCCCTGAGCAAGGAGGAATGGATGGGGCACAGAAGCTGCTCTCCCAGAAGGGGTGAGAGGCCTTAGGCAGAAGGGGCAGAGCCAGAGGCAGCCAGCCTTCTGCGCTGCTTCTCCCCCTTCCAGTCCTCACAGTTGTATGGAGCACACGGCATGGTGCTCCAATGGCGATTTAAAGAGCCCAGGGCTCCAGCTGTTGCCACTGCTGCAGTAGCAGCAACAGCAGCAGCACCACCACCAGCAGCAGCCAATAACCCTGAGCCTCTTTGAATTGCTGGGCCAAAGGGAAATTTCCTCCTTTGCCTACCTTACCCTGTTGGCAGGCCTGTCCCAGGAATGTGAGGTAGTAGAAAGTAGCCTGATTTGTGCTAAAACACTCATATTAGATTCTCTTAAATAAAGTATATTCAGTACATTACAGAAATGGCTGGGCAGGAAAGAGTATGGAAACCCACTTTTAAACATTTCTCCTGCAATAAAAAGCATCTAGTGTGATGAACAGGAAAGTTCATACCATCTTCCATACGATTAGTGTTTTCAGGAAAGGGCATTTTTCTGTTTACAGCATCTTCTTTTTAAATAGTTGAACTGAAATTAATTATTTCATGGCTGATAACATCCTGGCAAAGAGACTGGACTGATGGAGTCATTGATTTCCCTGTTCACAGCATGCACCTCTGCAGCAGCTTGAGTGTTCCATCTTTTAATCTCCAATATGAAAGGAACAACAGAGGTCACTGTGGATTTGCATTGTTGAAAGTGATTATTAGCAGAGCAGAGAGAGCTTGCGACAGGGCCAGTTTGCACTTCATTTAAGTTTGTAGGTATTCATTTCTCAATTCCCTTGTACCTCTAGCTCCCACAAGCTCACAAGGCTAAGAAGAGCTAATTAATATGACTTGTTTCTTTTAAGGAGGCCTGGGTACAGTTCGGCTCAAAGCCAAAATAGGTTTATTTTTAATATGGCTGCTTTAAAAATGATTGTTTTCCTCCCCCTCCTTTTCCTGCCCAGGCAAATGGAATCCTTTAGCTGAAAAACAAGAAGAGCAGAGGTACTTGCAGTACAGGCATTGCCATGCTGCCTCAGTCTTTATCTGGAGGGGACACCTCCTCTGGTTTTGTACTTTTTCAGTGCTCCAATGCTGTCTGGCATTGATTTGTATTATAGTAACTCCAAGAGGACTTAGCTGATAGCATGTCCTTTATGCTTTAGGTGCTGTGCACACACATAAGCAACAGTCATGGCCCAGTAGAATTCCCAATCTGAATAGACAAGACATAGGTCCAGAGAAGAAACAGAGGCACAAGGTGAGTGTGACTGGATCAAAGTCACATAGCTGGCTTGTGGCAGAGAGGGGAGTAAAATTCTGGTCCTCTGGTTTCCAGCCCTGGCCCTTGTCATGTTATTGACTTCTGTTGGGTCAGGAAATGAGAGGGAAGGACACTGTGTGCTTGTGAGAATGTCTGACAGAGACACACGCAGTGTGTGAGAGTGACAGAGAATTTGCATTGCTAAGCTCCCTCCATCCTCTTCTCTCTGGGTGGGGATAGGATACAGGAGGGGTGGGAAGAGGGACACCCTGACATCAGTGTTCCCCTCTTTTCCCTCCTATACCCTGCACAGCAAGCAGGAGAGTCCCAGAGGGGCAGCTTCAAGGCAGAGGGCAGGAGCAGCATGACAGTGAGTGGAAGGACAACTGAAGTGCCAGCACTTTCTAGCCAAACTAGTCAGGATCACCTATCAGAGGCTCCAAGATCTACCGGTAGAGGTTCCCTAGAGAAGGGATGCTCGGTGCTCGGGGGTCCAGATGAGGATATGGGTGCCATCAGTGCCCCTCCTGCAGTTGGGGAAGCCCACGGTGACAGAGCCACTGACGATGGGGTACACATTGCCCAGGTTGATAACCCTGGACAGCAGGATGGCAATGATGGCCCTCACCACCTTTAGGAGACAAACAGGGAATCAGGACCTTCCGGAGGGCCCCCCCACACAACAGGTGCAACCTCTCAACTTGCCCCAACCCCCCGAAGGGCTTTGTGAAAGTGTGATTGAAAAACCTTACAGAGAGAGAGAGCCTCAACCACCACCACACCTTCTCTAGGGAACCTCATTCCAGAAGTTCACCACACTCCTAGGACAATAGCACAAGAGCACCATACCTGTGTGAGCATGGCCCCAACGATTGATCTCCACATGCCAAATGGGTTCCCAATGAGCAGGAGGTGTCCGGCGTGGCGAGCTTCCAGAGGGCGATGGCTACCTGCTTCTCGAGAGGGATGGTGGGTCACATGTGGGTGTCCCATTGCCTGAGGGCAGGGGAGAACCACTCACACAGCTCCATGAAGGTGTCCTTCTGCATACAGACATTCTGGAGCCACTGCTGGTCACCCCACTGTTCTATGATGATCCAGTCCCACCCAGTCGGAACTGGTTTCCAGTTGCCAGAAGCAGTGGTGCACAGTGTGCAGGAAAGGGCTGAAGGGGTCATGCTGCATGAGCAGTTCCTAGAGAGAGGACAAGAGGTTCCCCACAATGAGCAGTGGCTCCTGTTCCTGCAGGGCCACGAGGGCAGCCTGCAATAACTGTGCTAAGAGGTGTGGCATGGGGTCTAAGAGCTGTCAACTGCTTGGAGGCAGGTCCGGCTCTAAGGCTGGAAAGCTGTGGTGTCCACAAGAGCAACCAGAGCAGGCAGCGAGAAGGCTTTGCTGTTCCTCAAGGAGGTAGGCAAATTAGAGGAGCCTGAGACACGACTGTATGGGGAGACCTTTAAGCACAAGCCTCAAATAGCCGCAGGCAGCAGGTTCAGGAAGTGAGTGCTGTCCTGATGCCCTGCCAGAAGTGCAACTGGTGGGCTTTAAATGTGTTCCAGGCCCCAATCAATGTGGACACTCTATTTCCAAATAGCTCAGCACTATTTCAATGGACATTTGCAGTGTAGATGCGCTATTTCAAGATAAGCTTTGGAATTTTTATAGCTTGTAGCTAAATAAGTGTGTAGTGTAGATGTACCCTAACAAAACTGAATTGCTATTATATATATATATATATATATATATATATATTCTGCTGAGAAAATATATAATGAAAAGATGCAGTTCTTAAATCTTCTGGCAAAGATGACTCTGTATATTCTCAAGCTTGCAGTAAAAAAGGGGCCAGTAAACTGGATCTCTGAGGCAGAGGAGAAATACGTCCTTTCAATCATTAAAGAAATGCAAAGTAAAACGCTGCAGATTTTGTTGAATGTTTATCTTCCTTAATCTTCTTATTTCTCAGTGTGTTTTAGTGGAACTAGAATTTTGTTGTAATCTGTATTCCTGTATTATAGAACCGAACAAGCAAAACAAGTTATTTTATGGACACCTTTTCAGCTTAGTCTTTTCCAGCCAATCTGCCTTCTAATTTTGAATGGAAAATTATATATTTTACAGTTTACTGAAGGTGTGGAATGGATTTAAATGCATATATGAGCTCTTTGAAGAAGATGAGCTCTTTTGAAGAGCTCCTTTTTCTAGATTGACACCAATCTAGAAAATGTGGTTGCATGTTTTAAACAAGCTGCAAGGGAAATTTTTCATTCTGGATAATACCACATTTTCTATGATGTAGTGAAACTTCACCACAGGAGATAATATTTCTCTCTGTGTACGTTTAACTGCATAAATATCTTTTTGTTTTAGTTTAAGGCAAAATGCTGAAGGTAGCAAAGTTTTAATATTTATTAGTCTTTTTGGAGAGTGGTTCCTCTTTGAGTATTATCAGAGGGGTAGCCGTGTTAGTCTAAATCTGCAAAAGCGACGAGAAGTCCTGTGGCACCTTATAGACTAACTGAAGTGTAGGAGCATAAGCTTTCTTGGGCAAAGACCCACTTCGTCAGATGCATGCATCTGACGAAGTGGGTCTTTGCCCAAGAAAGCTTATGCTCCTACACTTCAGTTAGTCTATAAGGTGCCACAGGACTCCTCGTCGCTCTTTGAGAATTGACTATCAAAATGTCATGAGCGGGTTCTGTGTATATTGGCTATTGATGACTTCACAGTAGGCTCCTAAACGGGTATGTCTACATTGCAGTGAAAACCCATGGCAGTGAGTCTCAGAGCCTTAGATATTTGGCTTCGGTTCACAGGGTTGCAGGGCTAAAAGATACAATAAAGACCTTCAGGCTCAGGGTGGAACCTAGGCCCTGAGCCTCACCCACCTCGTGGGGTTTCAGAATGTAAGCTTCCACCTAAGCCCAAACATCTGCATTGTCACTTTGACCCATAGTTTGAGTGCTGTGAGCCTGGGCCAGCTGCAGCCATGCCACCACATGCCTTTCATTGCCCTTGAGACATACCCTGGTGAGGTGTCCATCACTTCTGAAAACAAGTATTTATTTTTCAAAATCTCTTTCCAGGGTGAAATCCAGACTAGTGAGGGGGTTGTAGCACCACCTGACATTCATCCTTGGGTGTCTCACAATGCTCTGCTTTGTAGCTCCCAACCTGCCCCGCTCTCAGATAGCATGCAGGTCACACTTTGGTTTCGTCAGCCTTCGTTAAAATTTGTCAGGTGACAACAATATGTTCAGTTTATTAATTTACACAGAACCACAATCAACAGTGCATCATTCAAGTGTGGATGCAACCAATGTTTTAGAAATGTTGTGAACACAAATGTGAGAAGTCTGGGAAACAAACAGGAAGAATTAGAAGCCCTGACCCTGTCGAAGAAATACGATGTCATTGGAATAATGGAGACTTTGTGGGATGACTCGCATGACTGGAGCACTGTCCTAGAAGGGTATAAACTGTTCAGGAAGAACAAGCAGGGGAGAAAAGGAGGAGGAGTTGTATTGTATGTAATATAGCAATATGATTGCTCGGAGCTCCAGTATTTAGATGGAGAAAAGACTTTTCAGAATCTATGGGTTAAGTTTAGAGGTGGAAGCAACAGGGGTGATGTTGTGGTTGGTGTCTGCTATAGTGATCAATGGCTCGATATCAGGTTGGTGGTCAGTTTCTAACGGAGTGCCCCAAGGATCAGTTCTAGGACTGGTTTTGTTCAACATCTTTATTAATGACGAGGATGAGAGGATGGATTGCACTTCAACAAGTTTGCAGATGAAACTAAGCTAGGGGGAGAGGTAGATATGCTGGATGGCAGGGATAGAGTCCAGAGTGACTTAGACAGATTAGAGGATTGGGCCACAAGAAATCTAATGAGGTTCAACAAGGACAAGTGTAGAATCTTGCACTTGGGACAAAAGACTGCCAAGCATTGTTACAGGCTGGGGACCGAATGGCTAAGTAGCAGTTCTGCAGAAAAGAACCTGGAGATTACAGTGGATGAGAAGCTGGATATGAGTCAACGGTGTGTCCTTTTAGCCAAGAAGGCTAATGGGGTAATAGGGTGCATTAGGAGGCATTTTGCCAGCTGATCCAGAGAAGTGATTATTCCCCTTTCTTCGGCTCTAGTGAGGCCACATCTGGAGTATTGTGTCCAATTCTGGGGCCCCCACTATAGAAAGAGGGTCCAGTGGAGGGCGACCAAAATGATTAGGAGGCTGGAGCACATGACCAATGATGAGAGACTGAGGGATTTGGGTTTGTTTAGTCTACAGAAGTGAGGGGGGATTTGATAGCAGCCTTCAACTTCCTGAAGGAACATTCCAAAGAGGATGGAGAAAGGCTGATCACAGCAGTGACAGACGGCAGAACAAGGAGCAATGGTCTCAAGTTACAGTTGGAGAGGTCTAGGTTGGAAATTAGGGAAAACTATTTCAGTAGGAGGGTGGTGAAGCACTGGAATGGTTACCTAGGGAGGTGGTGGAATCTCCATCACTTGAGGTTTTGTAAGTCTTGGCTTAACAAAGCCCTGGCTGGGTTGATTTAGTTGGGATTGGTCCTGTTGGGCAGGGGTCTGGACTTGATGACCTTCTGAGGTCTCTTCCGATTCTATGATTCTATCACACCTATACAGTCTTGCAAGCAATTATGAAAGACAGTCATTGAGTATGATAGTGTGTTATTGTCATGGGCCAATTAACCTGTTAGGCTGCAGGGGAAGGGGACTATTTAAAATAAGAGGAAATATCCAATTAATGGAAGCTCATTCATGCAGGAACAGGCTGGACCTCTGTGAAACCAGGGGGTTGGTAGAAGAGTGGAGCTGTGGGGAAGAAGACAGCAATTGGTCTCCCTGTGACAAAGGAATGAAAGGGATTTGGATCCAAAAGAAAAGGATTATCTAGCAAACCCAGAGGAAAGGGATTTGGCTAGAAGTGTAGAGAATCTGAGCCTGGAATGGGCCAGTTAGGAAATAGTGAAGAAAGTGGCAGGAAGGTTCATGGTTGCCCATATCTTCCCTGCTGGAGATAGGGCCCTGGTCTGGAATCCAGAGTAGACAGTGGGCCTGGTTCCCCTATAACCCACTATATGAGTGGTCCTATCTGGGCAGTGGACTTAAACACTATCTGGTTTGTTTGTTTCAGCCACTGAGGGAATGGATTGGACAGGGCATTGGACTTAAAGATTGCTTGGGATGGTGTGGAAAACTAACAATCAATGCCTTGGAAGAGAAAGACTCTGGTGACTTAGCTGGAGGGCTAACCAGAAGATGAGGTGTTGCAGGTCTTGAAGAGCAAAAGAGGCCAAAGAGCAACAGAATGAGGAAGTGGACTGAGGAATTGCAAGAAGAGGGTGCCAGCATGGAAGAACTCATCCCCAAAATAGCCAGTACGAGGTGCTGCAGTAGGTGGTCACAGTACCAATGACAGTGGACTAAGTAGCTACATCAGGGAATGAGGATGATCATGTACATTTCTTCTTGTACTTTTTTTATGATGTTAATTATTAGTTTGCTAGTTCTGATCATACTTCCAGCATTTTTTCAAGGAACAAGGAAGAACCTGTCTACAAGACACTTTCAAGAATGTGGTCCCTGCTATTTGAATGCTCTCGTTTGAAAGGCACAAGTTTAGTATATCCGAAGCTCTTTCTTAAAGTTATAGTTCAAATTTCTTCGTCCAATTTCTTGAACTTACAAAGAAGGGAATGCATACTGTATGTCATTTATATAATATCTGTAATATTGTTTCTTGAGGTCTTGTTGAAGAGTGTAGACTCAGCAAGATAACCTACAATTATTCATGTTAAGGCACAGAAGGGGAAATACAAATGTTGAAGAAAATTGAACTACTTCTTATCTTGGGAATGCTGGGATGAGGAAGAATCCTTTCCACATAGCTGGTCAGCACATCTGGTCTCACTAGGGATTCTGCTTTTGCATGGATTATATCAACTGTTGATCCTGTGACCTGGTGGGAGGGAGTTAATTGAACTCTGCTTAAATTCTCTGCTAGAAAAACTCCTTAGTTCTATAACCCTGGACAAGAAAGAGGCTGTCCATTGGGGTTCAGCTAGCTCGAGGGTCCATTGTGATGACCTTAGATTTCAGAACTCATTGGAGTGGACCACCCACTAGTGGCCACTTTCTAAATGGCTCTCTGCTTTCAGCTCTCTGTTTCATTGCTTCTCCTGTTGATATCCAGGAGCCTGCATCCATGTGTAACAAATTTATTTGATGCTTTCAGTTGGAGCATTTAATTTTGTGGATTGCTTTTTCAGAATTAGCATCAATTAATTGGAATCCTGCTTTTTAAAGGAATTTCTTTTAATATTCCAAAGTTGTACCTTGATTAGATACTTATATCTTCCAACATTCCTTTGTGTGTGTGTGTGTGTGTGTGTGTGTGTGTGTGTGTGTGTGTGTGTGTGTGCAGATAAAAGGGCAGCAAGAGAGAAGTTTGTCGATGTAATTTTCAGAGTGTATTTTAGTGTCTATACCCTTAATCTGGGCTTGGATCTTACAAGCAATGAAGTTCTCCCTGAGTGACACACTGCAAGTTAATGATAATTAATTTGTGTGTCTGTGAGTTCTACTGTCTGTGTGTCTGTCTGTGAATCTGTTTGTTTAAGAACTCCTAAACTGTAAGAGCTAAGACCATCAAATTCAATATACAGCTTCCTCTTATACTAACTTAAAGCAAAGTCAGGGTTTGGTTGTGACAAGAAAATGGAAAGTACTGGGAATGAGGTTGTGGTCCATAAAATAGAAAGGGAGGGTCACAGAGAGGATGAATGTGATACTGAGGCTATGTCTACACTCGCAGCTTCTTGCGTCAGAAATATGCAGATGAGGCTAAGCGTGGAATATTGCCGAGCCTCATTTGCATACCTAATGAGCCGCCATTTTGCAGAAGAGGCTCTTGCGCCAGATGGAGCGGTCTACACTGCCCCTTCTTGCACAAAAAACCCTTCTTGCGCAATGCCATTATTCCTGAAAATAATCAGCGTAACAGCATTGCACAAGAGGGGTTTTCTTGCGCAATAAGAGGCACTGTACACAGCTCCTTCTGGTGCAAGAGCCTCTTCTGCAAAAATGGTGGCTCATTAGGTATGCAAATGAGGCTCAGCGATATTCCATGCTTAGCTTCATTTGCATATTTCTGCCACAAGAAGCCACGAGTGAAGACATAGACTGAGAGTGGCCGCTGGGGGCCGCATGCCCACATGGGAGAATTATACTGAGGAGAGACTGCCTTGGGGGCAGCTGCATCACCAAGAGTGTGATGAGCTGGTGCTGAGGCTCTGCCATCTCACCTGCCACCAGACTGAGTGAGTAGCTCCCCTGCCCCAAACATTTCCTTCCTGCCAGCTCTTGGCTACAGCACCTGGGGGTAGGGTAAGGCCTCTGGCAGCAGGGGAGGACGGGGGGAGAGACAGAAGACCCTAAAGGATTAGGGGGGGTTGGAAGTCCCATGGCAGTTGGAGGGGCTGCAGTGGAGAGAGAAGGCCCTTGGCAACCATGGGGCTTAGGGGAGAAAAAGTTCTGCCAACCTGTGTGGGAGAGAGAAATCCCTGCAGGATGGAAGTCCCTACTTTGAACCCTCCCTCATCCTCTAACTCTCACTCTCTCATGCTCCCAGCCACATGCCCTCCCCCCCTCACATCTCCAAGGCTCTGCCTTGATTCCTGCATCTCCCACATTGCTGGCCCCATGCCCTGAAAGACCTGGGCAGCACCAGGTAAGTCTTCTAATTGTGCATAAATTAACAGTATCCTACATCACAGGTTAGCAACCTATGGCTTCTAGGCCAAATATGGCTCAGTAGGGAGCCAAGTATGGCTCTTTTGCAGCTCCAACTCAACCCCCTCTTTGCTCTCCCTACAGCAGAGAGCCCTTGCTGGTGCTCCAGCCTCACAGCCTTCGCCCCTGGAATTGGAACACCAGTGCCAGCTTCATGGCAGGGGAAAAGGGTGGGGGGAGGGGCAGAGTATGCTCCGAGGCTCTGTTCTGGATCTGGCTCTTGGGGAAGAAGCAGCTGCACATGTTGCTTCCCACCCTCAGCTGGGGAGCAGCAAATACAGGGAAGTGCTTCCTTCAGGCTTTCCCTGCTGCTTCCATTCGCCAGGAGCAGAGGGTAACAGTGCCTGGGCTATGGTGCTGGGAGCTGTAAGTAAGTGTCCCTCCCTCCCCCTGCACTGCTCCTACTGCTGCCCTCTTGCACCCTCATGTCCAAACCTGCACCCCCAGCCCATTCACACACACCCTCCAGCAAGACTCCGCCCCAGACCACTCCTGCATCCACCCCTGCTTTTGCACCCTCCCCCTTGCCCATACACCCTGACTCAGCCCTCTCCTGCCCCTTCCCCGGTCCTGCCTCCTGACCCTGGCCAGATACCTACTCCCACACTGCTCTTGTACCCCTCCCCCTGGACAAATGCCTACCTCCAGACTGCTCCTGCATCATCCTCTGCTCCTGCCTCATGCCCCCAGCAAGACACCTACTCCCAGCCCACTCCTGCACTCTTCCCCCTAGCAAGACGCTTACTCCGAGCCTACTCCTGCACCTTCCCCCTGGCCAAACACCCTGTCCCTGGCCTACTCCTGCACCCTCCCCTGCTCCTGCCTCCCCCTGGCCAGACACCCTGTCCCCAGCTCAATCCTGCAACCTCTCCCCTGGCCAGACACTCTGCTTCCAGCCTGCTCCTGTACTCTCCCCCCAGCCAGGCATCCTGACTTCAGCCTTCTCCTGCCTCCTTCCCTGCTCCTGCCCCCATCCCACGGGCAGATACCTACTCCAGGCCTGTTCCTACACCCTACCTCACAGCCAGACCTCACACCCTCACCCCTTCTTTCACTCTACCCCACCTCCCACCCAGATCCTGCACCACTCTCTCTATTCCATTCACTGGCAGCCCTGTCTCACATGCTGAACCCCTCAATTTTGTCCCCACCCCATAGCCAAGGGGGACTGCAAAATCCACTAACCCTGGAACCCCAGAAGGCCTGAAGTCTTGAACCTCAGTCCTCCTGTCCCTCCCCCCACCATGGGTCTGAAGCACCAGGGGAGTGAGGTGTTTCAGTTGGGGGCCACATCAATGAGGGTTTTGGGGTTTTTTTTTTTTTTGGCTTCTTACTTGTGTGTTCCCCAACTGATTTTTCTGTGGGTCAGTGGCTCCTATCCCCAAAAAGGTCCCCCCCCCCCTTGCCATAAATAAAGACAATGTTGAAATCTTTACTGTTGAACATAATATTTTACTTTATATAAAATGAAGTCTGGTCAACAAGCCCCCAGTCAGGGCCCAGCACTCATGGGGCTGCAGAGCCCTGTCCTCAGACTTGATCCTGGGGCAAGCCCTGCAGTCCAGCCTTCATCTGGCTTCTGGAAGGGCAGTGGGGACTCCCCTCCTGCTGCCACATAGGAAGGAGGAGAGGCCATGAGCCAGCTGTGGTGATTCTGGTACAGCCCTTTGTCCAGCCACTGCTGCCCAGATGCAGCAGTGCAGCCTCATCCAGGTAAGGTAATCCAGCTCCAGAGCTCCCTCATATACTCTATTTCCCACTTTCTGCACCCTGCCCTTCATCCTGCGCTTCACACACACCCAAATCCCCTGCTCTGAACCCCTCATACACTCCCAACCTGATTCTTCCATCCCCAAATTCACAAACTGCCCCCCTGCAGCAGCAGAAGTCCCATTAAATAAAGTCTGTGAGCACAATGTTACATTTATGTTGTTATTAATCATCATGTCAATGATCAATAGTAAGTTGTATCTTTTCAGTCATGCAAATGGGCATTCTTATACTGGCTCTTTGTTGACCACTTGTTCTGAATGTTAAAGTAGTTTGGCTCTGTGATTTGAAAAGGTTGTTGACCCCTGTCAATTCCAGTCCCTTGCCCCCATGGCAGGACCAAGCATGGTCTATATCATCCCTGATAGATGTCTGTCTAACTTGTTCTTAAATATCTCAAGTGTGATCTGGGTTAATGAATTGGGGTGTAGAGTTAGGGAGGGATTATTGGTGCAGGAGAGGATTCTGGCTTGGGGGAGGGGCTTTAGGAGGAAGTGCAAAGTTGGGAGGGAATTGTGACCTGGGAGAAGGGGAAAAGGGGGTGCAGAATGCAGAGGATTTGAGTGGTGACCTGAGACAGCGGAATGGGATGCAGGGTCTGGGAGGATGTTTGCATGCAGGATAAGATTCTGGTCTGGGGGAGGAGTGTAGGGAGGGGTACAGTATCTGGGAGGGAGTTGTGACCTGGGGGAAGGAGAGTGCAGAGGATTTGGATGGTGATCTGGGGGAGGGAGTTAGGATGCAGGAGGGGCTGGGCTGCCAGAGGCAGGTTACCTAAGCCAGCAGCCCTGCAGCACCCCCAAAGCAGGCTGGGCTCCCTGCCTTCTGCAGCTCCAGATCACTTTAAACTGCAGGCTGTTTCCTCCACATGGCTCTCAGCTCCGGGAAGAGGAAGAGGCTTGTGCTGCCCCCAACCCCAGGCCAATCTCTCAGCTCCAATTGCCTGGTTGTTTATAGCCAATAAGAGCTAAGAGATTGGCTGGGGTCAATTCCTATTTGGCTGGTTGTATCCATACTATAGGATCTGAGGATTGGGCTTGGAGCCAGGAGATCCCACAAAGCCTCCTGCTTCCTGCTGAGCAGAGAGACATATGGACTGCACTTTAAAGGGTCACAGCTGTGTGTTTGAGATCTCAGCAGGGTGGTCTGGAGGCTATATCCAATGCCTGGATCTGGCCCCCGGGCTGTATTTTGCCCAGTCCTGTTCTAGATCCCTGTGTAAACAGCCCCTCAGACTTCCAGCAGATATCCATTATTGGAAATAAATGAACATAAAGCAAGACTTTATTTGATAACGTATCCCTAGAAGATGTTTATGATTGAGCAGTTGTGGGGCCAAATCGAAAACAGAGAAAAGAAAAGAATAATTTTGGGAAGGGATATTGCATTCTTCCTTTTAGAGACTTTTTAAAACTGCTTATTCTGTGAACTCAGTCTAGGTGTCCTTTTTCAGCAGTTTTTGTTGCCTGTCATTTACATAAACAGTGGCAGTAGTCAGTCATTTCTCTTCCATTGACTGCTCCCATGAGTTGAAAATCGCCCCGTACTGAAAACAAAATACTAGCACACCCTGGGTTGAGTTATTGCTGTTCATTGTTTTGTGTCTTCTCCTCCTCCCCCCTCTCAAGCTACCACTGGCAGATTTATTTCTCTTTGCTTTGGTTTGTTTATAGAGGCTGCCCTTTGCTGACATTGCAAGACCAATAATGGGCCATTCAGCAAAATCCTGATGCCTTCCAGCACTCATTAGTGTAGTGGTATGGGCTGTTTCTCCCTTTTCTTTCTCTCATATGATTAAGCTGTCGAAACATTGAGTTAGTCATTCCTGTCCAATCTATACATACCCAGACAGAATTACTTTTGCATGTATATATTCGGACTTGGTTACATATTTATTTATTTATTGACTGATGAAGAGCAATAAGCATCAACTCGTGGGATTTTTGACTGCCTCCTGTTCTACCTGATGGCCAAAAAGGATTCTTTTTGTTGGCACATCGCCTGTCCTTTTGATGTTCTCTCCACTTACTGCCTGGCTGTCAATGTAAAAGACAACCAACATCTGCAAGGGTAGAATTAGCAATCCCTTCTTCAGTCATTTGTGGGTACTAGTGTGCCAGGCACCGAGGTGTTCTATTGAAGAAGCTAGCATTCTTTTCAGCAGTAGAATAATGTCTTCTGTGAATGAGCAAATGCTAAAAGACAGGACTGTTTCCAGTAATAAATAGACAGGAAGCATGTTCCATTTATTGGCTTTTGATATCCCTGTCATCTGTCATCTTATGGATTTTTCAGAATCACTGGACTGCGTATTCACAATATAGGGTGAGATTACAGCTCATTCTTAGTACCTATGCAAGGGAGGAAGGAGGAGGGAAGCGCCCCTACCATCTCCACTCTGAGGAAATATGCTGCAGATTACAGCACCATGGGGAGAGCAGCCACCCTAATTCTGGAGCAGAGAGGAAAGAAGTGACAGGATTGTTACACTCTGAGGGTATGTCTACACATCAAAGTTAATTCGAAATAAGAGCCGATATTTTGAATTAACTTTCCTATCATCTACACAGGCAAACTGCTATTTTGAAATAAATGCAAAATAGCGGCACACTTATTTTGAAATTGGTAAACCTCATTCTACGAGGAATATCGCCAAATTTGAAATAGCTAAATCGAAATATGTGCTGTGTAGATGCTTATTTCAAAATAGGGGGTCTCCAGCCCTTCCCAGGGTGCCCTGGTGGCCACTATGGGCCGAACCAGGAAAACATTTCTGCTCCCCCCTCAACTCCGGAGCCCTTAAAGGGGTAGACTCAGTTTGACCACAGGATCTGTGCCAGCTCTAGGCCTGCCAGCCCAGAGCCCGCAGGCACTGCCCCTGGCCCAGTTGCCAGCATGAGCCAGCCAGCTAGTGCCAGCCAGTCCTCCACCACTCCCTAGGAGCAGTCTGGCATCTCCCAGCAGCCTACCAGGGGCCACAAAAGGCAGGCGCCTTCCTGGTCCAGTGCAAAGATCGAGGTTTGGGGGGAGGCCTCCAATGTCCATGATCTTTGCACTAGACAGAGGAATGCGGCTGTCTACAGATGGATGGCTGACAGCCTGGCCACCAAAAGCCACGAAGAGTAACGGTAGTTCGAATTAGGATCTTTAATTCGAACTACCTACTCCGTGCCACGTGTAGCCGCGGGCACAGAGTTCGGACTAAGGGGGATTTTAAAATGGTGGTGCCCAGGAACATGCAAATGAAGCCCGGGATATTTAAATCCCAGGCTTCATTTGCAACTCCGCTTGCCCTCATTACCCTACCTAGCTCAAATTAACGAGCTAGTGTAGACGTACCCTAATATATTGTAAGAATTTAAATTGACAAGTGCATGAACAAGAACAAAAACAACAACCAACAAATCAAACCCCCAACCCAAAACAGAAGAGAAGAAAGACAGAAAGATCCCCACTACAGGGAAGGTGAAAATTCATATGTTACAAAAGCCTCTGTGTTGCCAATGGTGGTACTGGTGCTTGCCACCTTCTACCTTTTGGCTCAGGTTAGCCTTTAGGGAGGAACTGCAAGTGATCCCTTGCTGTTCTGGTATGATTCTCATTGGACCTTCACCACAACGAAGTGTTTCAGGGATGATGACAATGTGATGGTCCGAGGCAGGGAGAGATCAAACACCTCTATTTGGTGTATCCCAGATCACCAGTGCTGAGCCGTCACCACAGTGTGGTGTGGGAACCCACCACAGTTGTGAATGATCCCTCTGCCTTTTCCCTTTGTGGCGCTGGGCTGTCCTCACAGACACAGATTGGAGCACTGACCACCCCACATGTGGGGTGCAGTGCTTTTCTTTTAGAACCGTTGGCAGGTAAACTGTAAATTTGTGTAGTGTGGTGTGCGCAATTTCAAGCTGGATGCAAAGGTTCTGCATGCCTGGTGCAATTTTGGTACTGAGTGCAGACACTCAAGGCAGGAAAAGTTCAACTGTCCTGTCCAGAAACTCCATTTTTGTTTTCCTAAACTCCATTTTGCTTTCAGTTACTTATGGCAGCAACTGCTCCTTTAAGTGTGCACCTTACCCACATCCTATTTACAACAATTACATTGTAAACATTATAAACAAATAGGGAAGTGGACAGATAAGTGATTAAAAGATAGGAAACAAAGAGTAGGAATAAAAAATGGTCAGTTTTCAGAACGGAGAGAGGTAACTATGGTTTCTCTCAGGGGGTCTGTCCTGGGACCAATTCTACTCAACATATTCATAAATGATGTGGAGAATAGGGAAAACAATGAGGTGGCAATATTTGCAGATGATACTAAATTGCTCAAGATAGTTAAGTCCAAAGCTGTTTGTGAAGAGCTTGAAAAGGATTTCACAAAACTAGGTGACTAGGCAACAAAATGGCAAATGAATTTTAATGTTGATAAACACAAAGTAATTCATATTAGAAAACATAATCCCAGCTGTGCATATAAAATGATAGGGACTAAATTAACTATTACTATTCAAGAAAAATCTTGGAGTCAGTGTGGATATTTCTTTGAAAACATCCACTCAATGTGCAGTGGCAGTCAAAAAAGCAAACAGAAAGTTAGGAATAATTAATAAAGGTATAGAGAATAAGGATATGGCTTCTAATAATCATACGCCCACATCTTGAATACTGCATGCAGGTGTGGTCACCTCATCTCAAAAAAGATATCTTGTCATGAGAAAAAGTTCAGAAAAGGGCAACAAAAATGATTAGGGGATTGGAATGCCTTCCATTAATAAAAGAGATTAATTAAAAAAAGGGACTTTTCAGTTTAGAAAAGAGGAGATCAAGGGGAATGTGACAGAGATCATGACTGGAGTCGAGGAAGTAAATAAAGAAAAGTTATTTACTTGTCCTGACCCAGTATGGTTCTTCATATGACTTCTTCTGGGTAATTTTTTATAGCTGCTCTTAACATGTGTTACACAATTTATATCAGCTGAGGTTCTGTTCTGCCTAACTCTATCCTTGTCATATTTTAGCACACTTATTTAACCCATGTTAGACAAATGAAAATGAATTAGTTCTTCGTTAGGTTCTTAGCATGTCATTTCCATACTGAATCTCACTACAGGATGAACCTCCCTGGTCTGGTATCCTCAAGACCTGAGCTATCCCAGACCAGGGGAGTTCAGTGCTCCCCTGCTGGCTGTCCTTAGGGTTGTATCCTTGGGGCTCCCTGCCCTATCACTGGCCTTGCTAACACTGGCCTAGTAGGGCTCCCCATCCTGCTACCTGCCCACTGCCTCGGGGTTTCTGGGGGGTCCCGCGGGGACTGCTTGGCTGCTGCTGCTGCCACAGGCTGTTCTCTGGAGTTCCCCACACTTCCCTCTGCTAGAGCTGCCCCACTGCTACTGGGGATTCTCTGGGTTCCCCAGCAGGGGATGCCAATCTTCATCAGCCAGGGAGGCTGTTCAGTCACTCCAGACCCACTGCCACTGGAGGGTTTCCTGGGGCTTCTGGTGGCCATCCAGTTGCCAACAGCCCCGCTGCCTGTCCCTGCAGACGCCGGGACTCCCTGGCCACCACCTGGCCTCATTGATGCCAGGATTTCTCCAGCCAGGTTAGGGGCTCCCCAGATGTTGCCTGCCTCCCCAGACTCTTCATTGTCTCAGTTGGCTCTGGGGTCTTTGGTTCAGCAACATTCGTGGCTCTACCAGACCATGAACGTTGCCAGATCAGAAAATTCTGGATTTTGGAGATTCAGCTTGTCATGTGATACAAAAAATGTAGGTATTTGAATGTTATGTGGGATCTTTGCAAAATGATTTCAAAATGCTGCAGAAAAAACCTTAAATTAACAAGAGTGGTTTTTTATATTTAACCTTCTCAAGCCCATTCAACTGAAAAATATAAAAATGTACAGGGAAAATGGGAAATTATGATTAAAGATAATAAGCATATGCCATTCAAAGGACCATTTCTCACCTTCTGGATTAAGAAGCCAGATATATCTATATCTATATCTATATCTATATCTATATCTATATCTATATCTATATCTATATCTATATCTAACGATAATGAGCCATATTTATTCCTAGTGTTACTATTTAAGTAGAGTGTATGTGAGTTATGCCAGAGTGTAATTTGGTCCACTTTTATTGAAATTTATAGTTACTTACTCTTAATATCTTAAAGAAACACAAATTGGCCATGCTGTTAATAGTGCAATAGTCTTTAAACTCCAGCGGTTAAGATTTATCTAAATCTTTTTTAATATACAATAGCTGAAACATGCCAGCAAACAGATATTCAGAATTCTGAGACTTATCATACCAACCACCTCTAATACCCACTTTAAAGCAATAAAAGCATTTTTCTCTTAAAAAATTATTTCTTGGGATAAACAAAATTAAAACTAATAAATAGTATTAATCCTCTGCTACTTTTGGAATCTGGGACTCAGCATATGGATACAAATTGTTGGCCAAAGCAACTTTCTTGCTGGGTAGCTATATAGCGGAATGTGGGGGCAGGAAGTCCACCCCATCATGCAAAGAAGATCTCTAAGAAGGCTACTACAGAACAAAGATGGCATTGGTCTCTGAATGCCCTTATTCAGCCCCTCACAGATCAAGGGATTGAATAGCAATGACTCATGAGGCTCTATCCTCCCTCTGATACTGCTGAAATCAGAGTGCACAGCCTCTGCACGTTGGTCCCACATGCAGTATAACCTTACCAGTTCCACTGCCATGGATCTTCCACAGCTATGGACATGCAGCTGGCTTGGCTCCTTAATTCACTATCAGAGATTAAAATTAAATGGCATCTATGTCTAGTGGATTAAGGCCAGTGGAATTACCTAAATTGAGTTCAGCCCCTTTAAGAAACCAGTGTGAACCCCCATATTCTTCACTGAATGATATTGGCTAACACTGCTGAAGGTATGCAATGGTAGCTGTGTCAGTCCCAGGGTATTAGAGAGAGAGCTTTTATTGGACTAACTTCTGTTGATGAGAGACAAATTATTAAGCCACACAGAGCTCTGGTGGCAAACAGGACACTCCAACACTTAGACAGACACTTTAAAACTAGTACATCTCATTTCTCTTAGCAGACTCAGTGCTGGTTGTCTGTCTAGTATAGCAGGTCATTCCCCCCCAGCAAAAGCATGGAAGTTCATCTTTTTTATTGTTAAGATCAAAACTAGCAATACAAGTGAGTACCCCCTATAGAACATAGTTTATCAAGAATAATTGCAGATAGCAAGGTTGATGGGGCTATGTTAGGGGAGAACTGAAGCAGAATATTAGGTCTTACAATATTATCAGTCTTTCCATGGATTTCCCTTTGGAGTTATCAGTGAGAGGCTGTGATTCTAAAATGAGCAGATGCCTTTGATCTACTAAATGGGACCTCCCCCCGGAAATTTGTATGTTCAATATTTATATTGTACTGAAATAGTGAAGGCCACCAGTATAAAAACTGGCTATTGTCCAGTTTATTGCATCTCATGTATTGAGGTCATGATATAATTTAGTATCATAAAAATGACATACTACATATATGGGCTAAATAGCAAACATGCTGACTGATTTATCTGTGAATTTCCTAGAAAAAGAGAAGCTTCACTACTATTTTGAAGGCATCAAACAAGGTAAATTGCAAGCTGCTCTCTGTTCTCTGACAGCAAATAATAACAATACAAACTATGGAAAATCATACTATGTATCTACACAGCACTGCAATTCAAAATGAGATACACAGTTTGAACTATGCAAATTGTGTACCCTATTTTGTTGCTATTTTGAAATAGCTTATTTCATCATTTGGCACTGTCTACACTAAGAATGTTAAGTATCAGGTAATTGACTAATCAAATAGCTGATGCATTATGCATCAGCTATTTGATTAGTTGATAGGGTGCCTCCACCTTTGAAGGGTAGCAATAGCCTTAGGGCTGTTGCTGCACTTCAAAGGTGAAAGCGCTGTGTGGAGCCCGGGATCAGCTGGGGTCTCCGTGTGGCACTGCTGCTTTGAAATGCCTCAAGGAGTCCCCAGCTGATCCCGTCTCCACACAGTGCTGCCTCTTTGAAATGCTCCCTGCAGCCTGGGGCTACTCCAGCTACACCTGGGCTGCAAGCAGCTTTTCAAAGTGGCAATGTCACGTGGAGTCCAGGGTCTGGCCCCAGGCTTCAAGCAGCACTGCCACATAGAAGTACCCCTTCTTATCCCCCCTTGCTGCCTCATCCTATTTACAACAATTACATTATAAACATTATAAACAAATCAACATTATAACACCACTCTAACACCCGTTACCCACACACATGTATGTATGAAGGCACATGACATGCTCCGTAGCCCGGGGAGGGACACTGCACAATGCCCTCCCTCCACAAGCCCCCTCTACGCAGAGGCAGGGCACACTTAGAACCAGGGCGGGTACCAGCAGCAGCACCTGGGGTTACTGCAAAGCCAGGTCCACAGCCAGGAGCACTGGGTGCAGGAAGACCTCCAGCTGCGGTGGGAGAGCTTGCAGGAGCTGTGTGACCAGGGTCGTGCCATCCATGACCACCTGCAGAGCATGGTGCAGAGATTGCTTCCTGCTGCTGCTTCAGCTCCTGCTGCCGCTCCAGCCCCTGTGGCCGCCCCAGCTATCGCTCCTCCTTCCACTCCTGCTCCCTCTCCCGCTTCTTTCTGCCCACTTCATCCCCTCCATATCCACTCCCCCCCGGGGATGCCAAGGCCCCCGCACCCACAGTGCTGGGAGAGAGGTGGGCCGACAAGACCCCCAACCCTGAGCTTTTCCTCCCCCTTCCTCCCCTTGCCTCCCCCTTCCAGTCCCTGCTCCCAGGTTTTCTCCTCCCCTCTCCTACCCTCATTCCCTCCCACCCCAATTATGGTCAATAAAGAGAGGGTTTTTTTTGGCAACACGTGTTTTTATTTGACATCAGGAAGGGGGGAACGTGTAGACGAACCCTAGAGAAGGAATATTTCTATAGCTTTCTCTATGTTCCCCAGGAAAATGTACCAAAATAGCAATCAGTTTTTCAGTTTGTATCTTCAGCATTTCTTTCATGTGCCATATAGAAAATTATTGTTTCCTAGTTTTATATATATATTTTCATGCATACAATCTGTAATTATGGAGATCCTGGAATAACACTGTATAAGGTATACTGCAAGGCTGTGTCTACACTGGCATGAATTTCCAGAACTGCTTAAAACGGAATACTATTCCGTTTTCAGTTTTTCCGGAAGAGGAGCGTCTACATTGGCAGGCTGCTTTTCCGGAAAAGCCCTTTTTCCGGAAAAGCGTCTGTGGCCAGTGTAGACGTGCTTTTCCGGAAAAGACTACTGGGCTGTCTACACTGGCCCTTTTCCGGAACAGTGTTCTGGAATAAGGACTTATGCCCTAGCAGGAGCAGAATAGTTTTTCCGGTATAGCGGCTGATTTTCTACAGTAGAGAGTCGTTGCTTTTCCGGAAATTCAAGGGCCAGTGTAGACAGCTCGCAGCTTATTCCAGAAAAGTGGCTGATTTTCCGGAATAAGTGGCCCAGTGTAGACACAGCCCAATGGTGTTAGTTATAGTAGTTATCAATCTATTCTGCACTGGGAAATATTCCCTCCCATCTAGTCTGTCCTCCACCTTCTGTTAGCAACATGGTAAGAGAAGAGTGATACCTATCACCTGCATGTATTTGGGGCTGTAACCATCAGATAGACACATTTGCTCAAATTCATGTGTGGGCCACATCCAGAATCTGGAGCTAGCTCTTGATCTGGGTTACGATTTTTTCCAAGCGTGGGAGGAGTGATTTGTATCTATAATTTTTGTTCTGTCTGCTATAGCAATAGAATATTGCTGGGAAGTTTGGATCTGGGTGTGAATCCATGTTTCTCCAAAGTTTTGGTGTGGTCCCCTCTCTAATCCACTAATTTATTCTTGACAGATCAGTGTTTCATTCTTTAAACAAATCCCTCTGCTGTTTATGTTCAGGCATGGCTTTGGTAGTGCACACTGCATTGAAACACTATGTGCTGCTATCTGACAAAACAATCATCTGGCTATCAGAAATATGATGGTGCCTCTCAATATTGGTGACATAGTTCTAAACACCTGCATGTCATTACCTTGCAGATAATGCATTGGAATGCCATTATTACTGATCCAATGATTACCCTATGGTTGAACAGACATTTATGTGGCAAAGGGAATAGTTTGGACTGTTATCACAGGCAAATAAATAGAGAAACCCAATTGAAAGACATTTAATCCAAATATATATATATATACTTATGACTTCACCCTTGTTCTCCCTACTTTTCAGGCACACTTTCCTCCAGACTTTCTCATGATGAGGACTATCAGACATGCACTTTAGAATCTGTAATAGCAGGCTTGGCTTTACCAATTAGATGACAGGTTTATAATAATGTTCTTGCTCTTGTAGATCTCATAAGAGCTTTGGAGAAAACCCTTTTTTCCAAACCAGTATTCCTCTCAAGATCCTTTCCATTGTTCCTGCATCAGTAATAGATTATATACTTTGCAATACCAATCCCAAGGGGACTGCTCTATTATGTCCCCTTCTATTACCGTAACTTAGGAGAAATATTCTAGGTGTGTGCACTGCACTACAGATACTATTGGCTATTGAAATGGCACCAGGAGACTGTTGCAGCTGAGCATGGCTTAGAGCAACCTTGAATCTGCTCTAATTTATCTTCCGGTCTAGATAAATCCCAGAACAGGGGTGGGAGAAAAAGTGCCTTTATAGTCTAAGGCAGGCCAGGATGGAATAGAGGTTTGGGAAAAGTTTTAAAAACCACGTTTAGAAGCCAGCTATGTTGCATACATAGTGGTTATACAAATGGTGCTTTGTTAGTCTGAGTATTTTTAAAACGACATTTAATGCTTGTTAAGCTAAATGTTTTCTTCTGTCTGGATAAATCCTTATTATGTATGTATAATATCTTAATGCCACAACAGCCCTGATTTCAACTGAGACTACTTATAGCACCAAAAAAGCAGTTCCCTAGGCTTCTGAGCTATGTGTCCTAAAATCATATATCTTGAACTGTAAGTTCTTCTTACAGAATAACTTTCACTATAGAAGAATATATTCTCTTAGCAACCAGGGCTAGCAAGTTTCAGTGATGCTGAAATTCTTCTGTCTCAAGGTAGTGGAAGTTTTTTTATAGATAACCCATTGGGTTTTGTTTTTTGTCAGAAATAGCTTGGCCACAGTAGTAGGACTAGAATTTCTGCTCCTAATGTCTGCCTTTTCTAACATTTTGTTTCATGTGTAATGGACAGACAATGAAAAGCACAATAAGACCCTGAGACTGTTGGCTGGTACTTCAAATATACCGTTCATAGATTAAACAAGAATTTTCACTAATGTAAAGACCATACATTTCCCTGAAGGTAATGGGATAGGATATTTCAAGATGATGTAATGCCTGCATTGAAGAATGTGTTGTTGTTTGTTGTTGTTATTATTGTTAATTATTATTTATTACTTAAATCTGGTATGTGGGAGTGCATGGCACTTTGCAGAAAGAATAAAGGCACAATTCTTGCTCTGTAGAATATATCATCTAAGGTAATTGTATCTGCCTTTGCAACCATGCAGATACATTTACAGTAAATTCATTCCCCCCCCCCCCCAGGCATAAGAGTCCACCTGAGCAAATCCAACTGTAAGATGAGTACTGTTTTAGTTACAAACAGTTGAATATGGTGCAGGAAGAGATACTATCAGCCAAAAAGGGGGAGAGGGTTGCTTAAGAGGAAATGTGTAGGAAGCAGTAAAAATCTGCCTGCCGATATGGTTAGCGATGTACTGAAGCTGCTCTGGGAAAGCTGGATGCTTCTAAACATGCTGCATAACAGAGTTTTTCTCATGCATCTTGTGAAACAAACTTCTTAGATTTCTTTAAGTCCTGGGAGAACAGGAAAGAAAGCCTGGAGCTCAGTAAAGAAGCAACATTTTTCAAGCTCAAGTGTACTGTTTTATGTAGCTTTAAACACAAGCCTAACTGAATTATAGTGAGAGAGCCTTTTTTATTACAGTGTAGGCTGCAACCAATTTTCCATTATAATGGAAATGTCCTTGTATTAACAACCAAGGCCAAAGTTAAACGAGATGGAAATGGTACCACTTCATGGTTCCAATGGAGATGTGCCTAATTAGTGCCTAATTTTTTGTCCTAATAGGTCTATTCTTAGGGTGGGCAATAATTTTTGAAAGGTAGACAATAATTTTGAAAGGTATGGTCTTTCACTAATGTAAAGACCATAAATTTCCCTGAAGGTAACGGGATAGGATATTTCCAGATGATGTAAAGGGGACCACTTCGTGAATTTCTGAAATGGTTGCAGGCCACCCCGGAAGGGGTGGGGCCTTGGGCAGAAGGAGCCGGGCAAGGACTTTGAGTGCTCTCCATCCACAGATCCTGATTGGCCTTGGGGTGGGGGAGCATGTGAAGTCTTTGTCCCCTGCCCTGCCAGTGGCTCCCAGTGCCTAGAGAGAACCCATAGCTGTTTTGAACAGCTGGCAGTTCCCTCTAGGTGCTGGCTGCCCCTGGCAGTGTGAGGAGACTACCCATTTTCCTTCTGCCTCCAGGCCAATCAGGGGGTGCACTCCCTTCCCCCACTGAGAAAAGAAGCATCAGGAGAGGGGCTGAAGGTAGGCTTTCCCCTTAGTTTGAGAGGTGCCTCCCTTCCCTTCATAGTGCAGCTCCTCCTAGCCACAGGGTAGGGCCTGGAGGTGGGGGAGCAGACAGTCTCTCTCCCCTCCACCCAACCAGGGTGTATGGTTCCCTCTGTGCTGTGTACCCCTGGTGGGGGGAGGAAACTTCACATGCTCTTCCCACCCCAGACCAATCGGGGCCTGGGAGTGGGGGAGTGCTCAAAGTCTCTTGCTCCCCGCCCCATCCTGCCAGTGGTGCGCAGTTCCCTCTGGTGAAATGTTCCCTTGGTGGGGTGGGGAGACTTTGTGTGCTCCCCCATCCCCAGGTCTTGATGGACTTACGAGTGGGGAACTGGGGGAGTGGCAGGGTGGCCACGGGCCAGATCAAGCTCTTTGATTGGCCAGATCCAGCCTCAGGAGCCCGGCTTTGCTCACCCCAGACTGTCCTGTGCATAGAATAGATGGGCAGATAAAACACAAAATAAGTGAGTAGGGCTGATTAATCAGCTGTGAAACTGTGCTGCCAAGCATCTTAGAGGGAACACTGTTAGGGAGGTTGTGGAATCTCTATCACTAGAGATATTTAAGAGCAGGTTGGATAGACATCTATCGGGAATTCTGTAGATGATCTTGGTTCTTCCGTGAGAGCAGGGAACTGGACTTGATGACTTCTCAAGGTCCCTTCCAGTATTAGTGTTCTGTGATTCTATGACACATGCCTCCTAGTTCTGTATTGGGTCTTTTTCCTGTGTGTTATGATCTTATCAGCTATTTTGGCCAGTCACTCAGCTTGTGTAAATTAGCAAGGCTTTATAAAAGAAGTTGAATTACACCAGCTGAGAATCCATTTCCTCTGCAAGGGTGAGTTAGAGGTCCTGGATAGGGGAACTGTTGACTTTCTCCACTACAGAAGTAGCCTATTTAAATTTAGACAAGTGGGTTTTTTTTAATACTCCACTGAATTACTAGAGGAGATGTCAGATAGTTACCATGGTACAACACTGTAAAATTACAATATTTAAGATTGCTTGCAGAACAAGTACATTTGGTTCCTGTCCGCTATGCAATGTCTTGCTGACTTTGATGTGACTGTGTAATTTGCACATTTTGGAATTCAGATCTAATTTTTTCCCATTAATCTGTCACTAGCTTACACTGATGAGTATATTTTGCTAATTCTGGGGCCAGTCCTGTGGCCCCTATGCAAGTCAGAGCTCTGAATTGTGAAAAGAACTAGCAATGGTAGGCATCTTTTGAGCAGTCACCTTGAAATCATGTGAGTAAGACCTTGAAGGTTTGGGATGTCAGAGATCTATAAGGGGAAATAAATCTCATTCATAAAACAGATTGAATGGAATCATTTGATACAAACAATATTGTTGTTAGCGTTCTTCTTTTCCCTGACATCTGCATATTTTGTCATGTTATTCCTTTCAGCCTTTACAAAATTATTAATCTTTTACAAAATGATTCATGTTTACAATTAAACAAATTTTGTTCTTTACTGTGGCTCCATTAAGCTACTATGTATCAGAAAACAAGGAACTTTGAATTGCAATTCTGATATGTTTAAGTGTACATCTGTTGTAATTCCAGTGGAGTCTGATTCTTCACTGCTTTGTAACCTGAATAGCAATTTCCACTTGTGTAAAATAGTGTTGAAATAAAATGGTAGTGGTTTATACTCACTAGTACACTCCCTGTGTTTGGACAGATGTAAGTAGCTGTATCAAGTGTAAGTCAATGGAGAATCAGGCACAGTAAATTTACTTGAGTATATATATGATGTGATATGAGAGCCAAGCTCAGAGCATGGCAAATAATATTGTTCTCCTGACTATTCTGCTATTATGAAGGGTTTTTTTTCTCACAGTGAATTGCAACATTGCATTGTTGAAAAAAAAACAATATTATATAGAGTGGCCAATCTGACTGTCAATATCAACACATTTACTTACGAAAAACTTTAAAAACAACAAATAGTCCAGTAGCACCTTAAAGACTAACAAAATGCATAGATGGTATCATGTTTTTTAAGTTTTTCCTGTTACAGACTAACTTGGCTATCCCTCTGAAGCTTTTATATTTACCTAGGAAAAGAACGACCTAATTTTCCATTGTGAATATCCATTAAAGGTAAAAAAATCACTGCTACACAAAACACTCACATGACCCCTGGAATGTAAAAAAAGACAGTTTGAGAGAAGACACATTGGCATTAAAACAATTGGGCTGCCCTCTTTCTGGAAAAGTCATCTTATTAACATGGGGAAGTTTGAAGGTTGGGGCTGAGAGGTTGTAATTTTTATTAGGTTTTGTGAGAGCTGAGGGGATGACATTTGATTTCTGTGGCTTGGCTTTTCTTGAGAATAGAGAGGCAATCAGTATGTTGCTGTTTGCATCTTTGTTGGATCGTGTTTTTAGAAATTTGTCAAGGGCACTTAGAACCTCAGCAAGATGTGTTAGATGCTAAAATTAAAACAAGTAACTGAAGCAAGTAAATCTAAAAACAATGAGGTAATGTAGGATAGCTTTTGCTGTACCATGTTAACCTTCACCTTCCTACTTTGTTAGGCCCCGACCAGTTCATATATTTTGGAGGAAGGGATGCAAATTCTGCTCCCTGACTACCCATAGGGACTCCAGGTTTCCCTTGACTGGGGCGTCTCCCCTCTCTCTTATCCACACAATACATGAGCCAGTGCTGCAATGAGACAAGTTCGCAGCAGACTTTCCTATGCTTCACCGTACAGGAACAGACTCATGTTGCAGGATGTGAAGCCATTTAAATCAGCCATCCTAGTGTTTGGATGGAAGCATGACCAGGTTACATTTCAGTGCTGCTCCTAAGTGCTCCTCAGCAGTGGTGTTTGGATTCATATGAGATCACAGTGGGGCCATTGTTCTCCTGGCTACACAGCCTGTGGAACTTTGAGCAAGTGCAAAAGTTTTATCTGGTGCACTGGCTCCAAAAGGTAGCCCCACCAGGCTCCAATAGGCCCCAAACTGAGATTAGGACCCCATTGTGCTGGGCAAGAGTAAAGAGCCCTGAAAAGCTTGCAGTCAAATAGGAAAGACAGACAAAAGTGAGACAAGGGAGCTGTTGTTTGTTTCCATTGTGGAGACTGGGAACTGAAGCACTAAGGCTGCGTCAATACTGGCATAATTTTGTGCAAATACTTTTAACGGAAAAGTTTTTCCGTTAGAAGTATTTGCTCAAGAGAGCATCTATACTGGCATGTGCCTTTGTGCAAAAGATTTGCTTTTGTGCAAAAGCATCCGTGCCAGCGTAGACACTCTCTTTCACAAGAAAGCTCCGATGGCCATTTTAGCCATTGGGCTTTCTTGCGCAAGAAATTAACGTGGCTGTCTACACTGGCCCTCTTGCGCAAAAATACTTGCTCAAGAGGGCTTATCCCTGAGCAGGAGCCTCAGAGTATTTGTGCAAGAACCACTGATTTTGTACATTACAAAGTCAGTGCTCTTGTGCAAATACTCGTGGCTAGTGTAGACAGGCGGCAAGATTTTACGCAAAAGTGACTGCTTTTGCGCAAAATCATGCCAGTCTAGATGCAGCCTAAGAGAATAGATGACTTACCTAAGATCCCACCAGAACTCTGCGCCAAAGGCCTGGATATTAAACCCAGATCTCCTGCATCCTCATCCCATGTCTCCATCCCACAGCCATTCTTCTTGTCATCCTTGTGCTGGGGCAGCTAATAGTTTTCTGGCTGCTAAAACCTGTCATTTCCTTCAGTGAGGGCATGCAGCTAGTGACTGGAATTTTCTGACATTGCCTCTTGTACTGCATCCATTCCTTTGTTTCCAAAACAAGTCATTCTCTTCTTGGCCAATAAGCCAAGAACCACTCTGAAGTTATTCTATGCTGCACTTGTGGCTCTTCACACACATGTATTTTTCCTTTCTGAAGAGAGAAGCAGTTCATGTGACATTTTCTTATCTGAACAAAGTTAGAAGAATTGCAGATTCCTCCATTAAAAATAAAAGCTCTTCCCACTCACCTCTTATCTCTGAAAGATGGATCAGCTTTAATCAAGAGATAATCTTGAGGACCCTGTAATGGTACTGAAGCTGGGGAAATAAAATCTCTGCAATCTCGCTTTCCATGAACTTGATTTATTGATGTTGTAAGTAACAGAACTTGTTTTCAGGATGCTTATAGCTTCAGGGCTCCTTCCATGAGTTTCACGCCTATTGCCTTCCAGCCCAGTGCTCGCCCCTATTAATTACCATTGCGTGTAGCAATAGCACTGAGCACAAAAATAACTCCACCAACTCCCCATCACTGCCTTGATGTGAAATGAAATAGCACAGATGGCACTAGAGAATCTTCAGTGTCTGGGCATTGACACACATGGTAAACATGATTTCTATAGGTCAAATGTGCTGCCATGCACAAGGGATAATTACCTTCAGTAATCATCTGAAGATGAAATCGATGAGGGAAGAAAAGAGGGATGAAAGAGTGGGGACATCCTCCTCCTCCCCCACCTCTCCATTGACTACCCAGGCCTGAGTTCCAGGCATGCAGGAGTAAGTGGGCACTGTACATCGTTTATGTTCTCTACAGGGAGCGAGTGAGGAAAGGATGCTACCTTTGAGCCACTCTCTGTATACACTAGCCAGTGCCCAAGAACAGCAGGGCTGGACTGAGGATGTTCTATTATGCTTATGGTACAGGTGAGGAGTAGAACCACCGATGCAGGTGCAAAAAGGGTAGTTTCCCCAGGGCCCAGCAATTAAAAAGGGTCTGGGACTCCATGTTGTCACCATCGCTACTGCAGCAGCAGTGGCAGCCAGAGCCCTGGGCCCTTTAAATCACTGCCAGAACACTGTGTGGTACAGTCCAGGTGGTGCTGAAGACTGGCAGGGGGAGACATGGTTGAAGTGGCACTAAGGGCTAGCTGAGGGAAGTATGGTGTGGTCCTGGCGGCACTGAACACTGGCTGGGAGAGGCCCAGCGTGATCTGTGCGGTGCTAAGGGCACTTTCCTGGGAGCCCAGAGCTGGGCCTCCCCCACATTTTCCAGGGTCCAGCAAAGTCTGTCACTGGCCATGATCAGAAGTAAATTACTATTTCTCTGAAAAAGCTACGATACATGGGAGGAACTATAAGAAGTCTGAAGGAACGCCTAACATAGTGAATGCTAGTGGGAAGGGGGTAGGTTTAGAAGATAAAATTAAAAAAGAACAAGTTAAAAATCACTTAGAAAAGTTGGATGCCTGCAAGTCACCAGGGCCTGATCAAATGAATCCTAGAATACTCAAGGAGCTGATAGAGGAGGTATCTGAGCCTCTAGCTATCATCTTTGGAAAATCATGGGAGACAGGAGAGATTTCAGAAGGCTGGAAAAAGGCAAATATAGTGCCCATCTATAAAAAGGAAAATAAGAACAACCCAGGAAACTACAGACCAGTTAGTTTAACTTCTGTGCCAGGGAAGATAATGGAGCAAGTAATTAAGGAAATCATCTGTTAACACTTGGAAGGTGGCAGGGTGATAGGGAACAGCCAGCATGGATTTGTAAAGAACAAATCATGTCAAAGCAATCTGATAGCTTTCTTTGGTAGGATAACGAGTCTTGTAGATAACAGAGAAGCAGTGGATGTGGTATACCTAGACTTTAGTGAGGCGTTTGATACGGTCTTGCATGATATTCTTATCAATAAACTAGGCAAATACAACTTAGATGGGGCTACTATGAGGTGGGTGCATAAGTGGCTGGATAACCGTACTCAGAGAGTAGTTATTAATGGATCTCAATCCTGCTGGAAAGGTATAACAAGTGGGGTTCCACAGGGGTCTGTTTTGGGACCGGCTCTCTTCAATATTTTCATCAACGATTTAGATATTGGCATAGAAAGTACGCTTATTAAGTTTGAAAATGAGATCAAGCTGGGAAGGGTTGTGACTAATCTGGAGGATAGGGTCATAATTCAAAATGATCTGGACAAATTGGAGAAATGGTGTGAGGTAAACAGGATGAAGTTTAATAAAGACAAATGCAAAGTGCTCCACTTAGGAAGGAACAATCAGTTTCACAAATACAGAATGGGAAGCGACTGTCTAGAAAGGAGTATGGCAGAAAGGGATCTAGGGGTTATATTGGACTACAAGCTGAATATGAATCAGCAGTGTGATGCTGTTGCAAAAAAAGCAAACATGATTCTGAGCAAGACACGAGAAGTCATTCTTCAGCTCTACTCTGCGCTGGTTAGGCCTCAGTTTGAGTTTTGTGTCCAGTTCTGGGCACCGCAGTTCAAGAAAGATGTGGAGAAATCGGAGAGAGTCCAGGAAAGAGCAACAAGAATGATTAAAGGTCTAGAGAACATGACCTATGAAGGAAGGCTGAAAGAATTGGGTTTGTTTAGTTTGGAAAAGAGAAGATTGAGGGGGGACATGATAGTAGTTTTCAGGTATCTAAAAGGGTATCATAAGGAGGAGGGAGAAAACTTGTTCTATCCCCATCTTGGCCTCTGGGGATAGAACAAGAAGCAATGGGCTTAAACTGCAGCAAGGGAGGTTTAGGTCGGACATTAGGAAAAAGTTCCTAACTGTCAGGGTGGTCAAACACTGGAATAAATTGCCCAGGGAGATATTTAAGAGTAGGTTAGATAAATGTCTATCAGGGATGGTCTAAACAGTATTTGGTCCTGCCATGGGGACAGGGGACTGGACTCAATGACCTCTCGAGGTCCCTTCCAATCCTAGTATTCTATGATTCTATGATTCTATAATTCAGAGGTGTTTGATGCCAACTGCCAGAATGTGCAGGGAATATGTAGGATGACAGAGATGCCCGAGTTGGCTATATGCCTAATAGTTCAACAAACAGTGGTGTGTGAGAGCCCGAAGCCCACTGGTCATAACGATCATTGCAAAGTGTGTGTGCAGAACATATGGAAAGGAGTTATATGCCTGTTCTGAAAATGGAGGTTCTTAAGGTTTTAGAGTTCAAGCAGATCACCAGAAAGAGACATACCTCATCCCTCAAAGACACCTGTTACCATGGAAACGTTCCTATCTCCCTGTCTTGTCACTATTGTGTGTTTCAGAATGTGTAGCCCTGTCGGCATACCAAACCACAGGCAAAGGAAATTATGAAATCTCCTCAAAAGGAAGTCTTCAAGAGGAAACCAACAGCTGGAGGTGTCCTGTTTATGAATAAAAATAAAAGATTGGACTAGTAGCAGGGCAGGGAGAGTGGGAAAAGAAACACACAGAATCCTTCATCTAGAAGGCAAGCTGACACTGTATTTGTCTCATGAAAGGAGGGTCACAGCCAACCTGGCTCTTCATTTTGCCAGGGGTTGTGGTGAAAGCCAAAAATATCACTGGGTTCAAAAAAAAGAATTAAGTAAATTCCTGGTAGATAGGTCCATCAGTGACTACTTGCCAAGATGACCAGTCCCATTCTCTGTGTGTCCCTAAACCTCTGACTGCGTAATGCTGGCCTGCCTGATGCTGTAGCAAGTCACAGTTTACAACAGATGCATCAGAACTTGATTAATGAATGGGGTCTTAATTATGGTGACTTCAGCCTTAAACATTCTGGCTTGCCAAAAAAATCTAGTGGGCTTTAGGTTATAGCTATTAATGTCCACGTCTCTTTCCAGTGAAAATGAAAGCGCCATTTTCACGTTTCATGGAAGCTGAATCTTTAGCAAGACATTACCCAATCTGAGGCTTGGGAATATTAAAATCAGCACACCCATGCTGAGTTAATTAGATACTTTCAAATTGTTGAACTATCAAAATCCATTTGCCTAATGAGTTTCTCCCTGTGACACTAGCCTCTCTTGGGTCTGGGTTCTGATGTAAATGGGCCCAACATTAATGAGGTTTGTGCTAGACACTGAGAGAAGGTGGTTTTCAACATCTACATTAGTGAGAAGGCTTCCAGAAAGATGCAGAGTAGAAAGGTAACCAAGTATGGACAAGAATTGAGACAAAGATGGACAATTGAAGTTGATCTCCATATAGTTATAAGCCACATTCTAAGTTAGAAAAAGAGGGGGATAACAGGGAAATGAGCCAAATGAAGCCAATTTAATTGTTCAGTCAACAAGGCCTGCTATAATAATAAAATATTTCATGTCAGAAAATATGGGATGAGCCCACAGGTCCCGAAGATGTAAAAATCATTAAACTTATTTTAAAATTATTTTTATTTTGGAAAAGGTTCACGTAATGAGTCCCCCACTTTTTGAATGGGGTTACCAGACTGCTCAGTGAAGTCCTGTTTCTGCTTCTGCTTCTGCACAGGCTCCCCTTGAAATTACTGTATTGCCTGTGCTACAGTTGTCCTCATCTAGAGCCTTATTTGGGGAGCCTTTCTGCCAAAAGCAAAGCTAAAGTAAATTAGATTTACCCTGAATGGTGTTTTCTCATGGTGCTGGGCAAGGCAGTTCTCCAACTGCTCCAATGGCAGAACCATCACAGTGTGAGTGAGGGCTTGTGAAGGGCTGAAATCTGTGCATGCTCACAATTATCTTCAAATATGGAATGACGGGGCTTTTCCAGGGTCAGGGAAGACGCTTCTTCATCCAAAAGAAGTCCCTAAAGCATGTGGATTTTAACACAATGATGCTGTCCAGGATCAGGCCTGGAAGACTTAAGAGAGGAAACAGTGTGATATCATTAATAGTGGGGAACTCTTTGAGACTCCAGAGAATGGGGTGTTCCAATATCACAGGGATAAGCATGGTGTGGCAGCTAGACAGGGCCTCCACATGGAGAAGAAAATAATACACTTTACTAGGGCTTGAAGGCTATGGGGACCCAGCCCAGGCTGCAAATTATGGTATCTGTATGGAAAGGAGTTGTCTTAGAAATTTGTGTTGGACCTGAAAAAATTACAGCTGGGCTCTGACGGATGAGGCTGAGTCTTTGGAGGGAGCTGATGGATAGTCAAGAGTAAGGGAAGAGGAAAAAGAGGAGGTAGAGCAGGGTAACTTCAGATGTTCTGAAGAATCATCTGAGCTCTGGTGGGCCTGAATTTCTAAATCTTCTGAAGTTTCCTTACCAATAGAAAGGAGCAACATGGTTAGTATTCATAGTCACTGCACCCACAGAAAGGTGAACATATTTAGTGTTGATCAGATGTCTTTATCTGTGTGTCTGCCTGGAATGTCTTCAGCCATGATGGTCAATAGTAGGTGTTATCTACAGAATTAATAATAGTGCCATGGGCATCTGGCCTGTAAGGCAAAACAAGGCACAACCTACCCAAAGCTGGGGCTGTCCTGGCCCCACCCCACCTCTCCCTGTCTCCAACTGCCACGTGGGACTGCTGTGTAATGGTTAATGTGGTTCAGGCAGCTCCAGGGTGGCTGGGAAGGCAGAGTAGCAGGAAGCCTCTTCAGCAGCCTGAACCTGTGTGACACAGACATGAGGCTCCAATTACAGTCACACGGCTCTTCCGGCTGCTGCAGCAGCCTCAATTCCATTTGTCTCACCGGCTCCAGGAGGTTGCCAGCCCTTCTCTGCAGCCCGCTCCACCCAGCTTGCTATATCCCTGCTGCTGCTGCTGCCTCTTTTGCTTGCCAGTTTCTGCTGCTGCTCAGCCCTCACCCCATTCAGCCCTCCCCTTTCCTGCACCTTGGCCCAGGGTGGGCAAAGTGAACTTCCTCTTTGCTGCCTCCCCTTCTCCTCCTTTGCACTCTCCCTACTTGGTTGGCTCCCCCCTTGGTAGTGTGTGGAGTGGTGGTGGGTTTGGTTTCACTTTCCCAGAACAGTTGCTACTGAGCCTGCTGCTGGAAACTCTTCTCCCCTTGCCCTCTCCCCACATGCGCTCCCCATAGGCTCCTTGCTAGTGTGTGGAGTGGTAGGTGTGTGTGTGTGGGGCGGGGGGGGTTGCCTAGACCAACGAGCCCTGCAGCAATAGCTGCCCAGTCCCCTCCCCTTCTTGTCCTCTCCCGTTTTCTGGCTTCCTGTTTTCTGTGCCCTGCAATGGAGTTGAGTGAGAGATGGGAATGAGAGAAGAGGAAGGGGTTGAGGAGGTGGGGGGAAGAGACAGTGAGGAAGGAATGGGAAGTAAGGGAATGAGGAGAGGAGGGTGGAGAAATAAAGGGGATGAGGAATTCAGGGGGCAGGCATGCAGTGTCCCCTCAGCAGCAGCTGGGGCTCCCTGGTTAAGTAGGCCCATCTAACCCTCATCCTGATAAGCCCTGCTCCCCTAAACCTGGACTCATCCAACAAGCTCCCCACACCCACACCCCCAGCCCACTGAGCCCCAGCAAGTTGTGCCTGGCCCCCCTATCCTTTGAAGTCCCACTTCCTCAGGACCTGGACCTCACACCAAACTCCTCCCCCTCGACTCTCCACTGAGCTCAACCAGAGTCCCATTGCCCCTGCACCAGAACCCCACAATGAGCCCTTGCGCATCCAGATCTCTCACTGAGCTGCCAACGCCCAGACTGCCCCACACCTGGATCCCTCACAATAACCCCCTTCATAGCTCATGCTGAGCTGAGCCTGCCCAGCCACACTTGGTACGCCTGGCACAGAGGGCCAGGGCCAGCCCTTACAATGTGTTAGGGTCTAGTGCAGCCTCAGGGTATGTCTACACTGCCTTTCTCTTTCGAGAGAGGAATGCAAATGCAGCTAAGCAAAATTTCAAATGAAGCACGGATTTGAATTTCCCATGCTTGATTTTCATAATGGCACCCGGGTGCTTTTTCGAAATACCCTATTTTGAAAGAATAAATACAGTTATTTCAAGAAAAAAGAAAAAATACAGTCTAGATACAGTTATTTCAAGAAAAAAAACCTTCTTTCAAAATAACCCTTAAACCTCATTTTTTTAAGAAATAACCCCCTCTAGACTGCATTGTTCTTTCGAAATAGGGTATTTCGAAAAAGCTCCCAGATGCCATTATGCAAATGAAACACGAGAAATTCAAATCCGTGCTTCATTTGCAATTTCAATGTGTCTAATTTACATCCCTCTTTTGAAAGAGGGATGTAATTTAGACATACCCTCAGTGCCTAGTTCCTGTGTCGGGGAGGCTAGGGTTTTAGGTGATCTCCCCACTGCAATGCAGCCAGTGGCCTGCTAGAAATGTGAAGATGAGGGGTTTTCTAATGGCCTTCCTGTCACAGACTTCCAGTATGACATTGGACTCATCATTTAAGACTTGATCTCAAGGGGAGTATTGCCACTAATAAAAAAAAACAACACAAAACCAGTGGCTAAGGAACTTAATTATCCCGTGTCTCAGTTTCTTCATCTGAAAAAAGGGATATTAATAATAATACTTGCCTACCTGACAGGAGTTTGTGTAAATTCATTGGTTTTTGTTTGGTGTTTTGTTATTAAAATAAACATGGCCGCCACGCTGTGCTGAGGATCAGCTGATCCGGCACAGAACAGCAGTCTAGATGCGGATCTGTTGGCTGAGGAAGCCTTTGCCGACTGATCCTGTAAACCTTGTTTCACGAGGCATGAGGGATCGATGGGCAAAGGCTTCCCCAGCCGACAGATCTACATCTAGACTGCCACGCTGTGCCAGATCAGCTGATCTTCGGCACAGCACGGTGGCCATGTTTATTTTAATGAAGCGGGGATTATTTAAATCCCCGCTTCATTGACTATGCAGGGTAAACTAGTTTACATGGCTCCGTCGATGGAGCCATCTAGTCTAGACATACCCTAGGAGGGTGGTGAAGCACTGGAATGGGTTACCTAGGAAGGTGGTGAAATCTCCATCCCAAGAGGTTTTTAAGTCTCAGCTTGACAAAGCCCTGGCTGAGATGATTTAGTTGGGATTGGCCCTGCCTTGGGCCAATTAATGACCTCCTGAGATCTTTTCCAGCCCTAGGATTCTATGACACTATGATTTTATGAGAAGCAGGAAGCTGCCTCAACACGCCTCCTTGCACCACTAACCAGGAGCTGCTAAAGGTAAGCTCCACCTGCCCCAGCCCTGCCCCCCCCCCCCAAGCCAGAACCCCCGGCTACACTCCAAAACTCTCATCCTCAGCCCCACCCTGGAGTCTACACTCTAGTCAAATTATGCTGGGGCAGGCATTGATAATTTTCTTCAGGTAGGTGATGAGAAAAATAAATTTAAAACCACTGCCCTACCATACAACCACATACAGTACTAAACATTGGCCTAAACAGGATTTGGGGATACAAAGAACTATGTTGTGTACACAATATGAGTTCTTATTTTCCTAGAAACAGCACCCAAATGACAAAAAAAGCACATCTCTGCATGAGGCTTGTCCAGATAGATTCTGAGCTCTGTGGCTCAATGGTTTTAACACCCTTGTATTGCATTGTTATGTATCAGGCAAACTGTAGCAATGATTATGTAGAGTAATTGTGTTGTGTTAGACCCTGCTAGCAAAAATAATCTCCTTATGCAAAATGTATATGATTAATAAAAGATGAGCATTTTTAATTCAGTTGTCCTTGCCCTTCCTAATCCTTCTTAGTTTACTTCTCTTTTCAGACAATGCATTTTTGTAATCATCATGTTAGTAAATCTGCCACCAGCTGCTGAGCCATTATACCAGTATTTGTTTTCCAGTTGTAGCTTTGGCATACAATCCTCTTGAGAAATTGGCTTCTTAACAGAATGTATTCATGTATGTCTGTGTACATTGTTATTATTTATATTACTACAGCACTTAGGAGCTCTTGTCATGGGACAGAACCCCATTGTGCTAGGTGCTGTACAGACATAGAACAAAAAGATGGTCCCTGCACTAAGGAGCTTCAGTCTAAGGGTAAGTTAGGAGGCATCAGACAGAGACAGCCTAGAGCAAGGAACACAAGGAGTCAAAATGACGAGAATGATCTCAGCACATCACCAGACTATCTACGTTTTATTTTTTATTTTTTTGTAGGCATCAAGGCAAAGGAGAATTTTGAAGGAGGATAATGAGGCAGCTTTGTGGATGCATACGGGATCTTCTTCCAAGTATGAGAGAGAGCATAAGGGTACTTGTTTTGAAAGTTTACTAAGTAAAAGATGGAGATTGACAGCATTGGCCAATTGGAAATGAGCATCAACAGCTCTATAGTGAATGAAAGCTAATTGGTAGGATGGAATTGATTGTAGGTTCTTGAAAGTGAATACAAGCAGTTTGCTTGATGTAGTACAGAAAGGGAAGGAATGCAAAACAAGGGGTGACATTGTCAAAACTGTAGACTGGGAATATGCTCTTTCCCACAGTATTCTGAATAGGTAAAAGAAGGGTAATATTGCACTTGTCAAGGCCAACAGGAAGGATATTGTAATAATCAAAGTATGAGATGATGAGAGGATTCATAGGAAAAGCTGCATATTAGCAATATGAAGAATTGGGTTAGATTTAGACATTGTCTGGACTTGAGGGCTTAGAGAGAGGTCTGAGTAGAAGATGATGCCTGTTGACAGGCTGGATTGTGGTATGACTGAGAAAGCAGTAAGTGGAGAGAGTTAGGGGGAGATTAGACATCCACTCCAGCTCAAAATGGCTAATCCAAGCCCCTAGACATCCATGGAGCTGTCTGAAAGGCAGGCTGAGAGTTTAGTTGGGACAAAAGGAGATGGATCTGGGGTAAAGAAGTAGACCTAGGAGTTGTTAGCATAAGGACGGTAGCTGGATTTGTCTGATTACCGAAAGAGAGGTTGTAAAGGAAGAAGAAAAGGACCAAGGACAGCGCCTGATGGAGCCCTGCAGAAAGTTGGAGGGCTAATGAAGAGGATCCTTTGATGGAGCAATTAGAGAGGTAGGAAGAGAACCAAGAGGACAGAATCATGGAAGCCAATGGAGATTGAGACTTTAAGATGAGTACAGTCAGTGGTGTAGAGGTGTCTGAGAAGTTCTAGAGGAGCAGGAGAATACAGTACTGGTTCTCAGCTTTAGCTAGGAAAAGGATAATGGAGACCTTTGCAAAAAGCAGATGACAAGGGGAAGAAACCAGGTTGGAATTACATATCAGAGGGGTAGCCGTGTTAGTCTGAATCTGCAAAAGCAGTGTGGCACCTTATAGACTAACTGAAGTGTTGGAGCATAAGCTTTGAATCAATGGACACAAATCGGATATTAGGAATAGCAACATGCAAAAACCTGTAGGGGAATACTTCAATCTCCCTGGATACACAATTGCAGATCTAAAAGTAGCCATCCTGCAGCAAAAAAACTTCAGGACCAGACTTCAAAGAGAAACTGCTGAGCTTCAGTTCATCTTTAAGTTTGACACAATCAACTCTGGATTAAATAAAGACTGTGAATGGCTTGCTAACTACAAAAGCAGCTTCTCCTCTCTTGGAATTCACACCTCCAGATCAGCTACTAGAAGTGGGCCTCATCCTGCCTGATTGGATCCACCTTGTCATCTCCAGCCTGATTCTGGCCTGCATATTTATACCTGCCTCTGGAAATTTCCACTACATGCATCTGACGAAGTGGGTCTTTGCCCACGAAAGCTTATGCTCCAACACTTCAGTTAGTCTATAAGGTGCCACAGGACTCCTCGCCGCTTTTGCAGGTTGGAATTGTGTACCATGTTCTCAGTGCACACATCTTGTCATTTTACAACAATTCTATTTTGAAAATAAATGTTCCCCATGAGCTAACATGAGTAAATAGGAAAGAAAAAAGTGACCTAATGACATTATGCACAAAATAAATGTTTGCTCTCCAGGTTTCCATGACACTGCTCCATAACCTGTTGAAATCAATGGAAAGATTCCTGTAGACTTCCCTGGCTTTGGATCAGGCCTTAAATTCTTTGTTTTGCATCACAGGATGTTAATGACACTCGCTTTTCATTAAATTTTTGGAGTCCTGATTCTGTTTTCCTTATTTAAGCAAAACTTGCACTGACTTCAATGGGTATTTCACTTGTATGTAGACTGTAGGATTGAGCCAAATAACAGGATAGCTACTTAATGAAACAGGGGCTCTCCCTTGTATGAAAAGTTATCATCTGCCAATAGTTACTAGATTATGGTTTCTAATATACCACACTTTCCCCCTATTATATAGAGAAGGAAATAGCCCAACGCACTATGACTGTATGATAAATGCTGGCAGCTGCTGACTTCTCAACTACTTACAATAAGCAATAAGCACTAAGTATGAAAAATAAAATCAAGGACTGTCTTATTAGTTCTAAAATGTAACAGAACAGGCATTGTATGCTATTCAAGGCTAATTACCATGATACTCCTTAGGCTGGGGTTCCCAAAGGAGCCCAAGGGATTTGGATATTCAGAACAGGTGGAACCATTTCATTAAGCAGGCCTGGGACAACCAGAAGTGGCTGCAGAACTTCTGCATGTGCAAGGCCACTTTCCTGGAGCTCTGCGAGTGGCTCACCCCGCCCTCAGGTGACAGGACTCCCAGCTCAGACCCGCCATCCCCATTCAGGAATGCATGGCTATTGCCCTGTGGAACTTTGCCATCCTAGACCCTCTTGGAAATCAGTTCACCATGGGGAAATCACAACTGAGGCTTTGCTTGTGCAGGTAGCCAAGAACATCAAACACATGGTTGTTACTCTGGGCAACATGGACACCATTGTTGATGGCTTTACTGGTCTTCTGGGGGTGGATTGTGAGCAGGGCCAGGCTGGTAGTTTGGTAAGTCTGTGTCTTCTCATGCATGTAAAACCTGACACCCATGGGAATAAATAAAGAACCTTGAATGGGGCATGCGGGTTCAGTGCTGGATCTGGCAGTGGTGCCTGTCTCCAGGTGGCATGGAGGCTCCAGCTGCCCTAGAGGGCCCACTGTCCTGTGTTCTGGGACCCTGGTGGCCCCTAGGAAGTCTTGCAGAAAAGCCATCAGGAGGGCAGTGAGGTGAATAGTGGCCCACTCAACACACAATGCCATGCAGTCCTTCACTGAGGTGAGGGTAGTGAACATGGCATTGTGCTGCTGCACAAGCTCTTTCCACATGTCTTTTCTCTCCTCCTGGGCAACCCAATGCTCCTCCCCATTGATGGCCCACTCCTGGCAGTCTGCCTTGGTTCCCTGGATTCAGGACTGCAGGCAAACTATCTATTCCTTCATCAGTTCCTCCCAGGTGTATTTCTGCCTTCAGATCCTCCTCATTTGGTTAGACAGCATGGGAGGTGGGGGATGAGGCATGCTTGCAGCTGTCCCAGACGTGAAGAAAAGTTTCGAGGGCAGTCATGGCAGGAGACAATGTGTCTGAAGCCTAGCCCTAATGTCTGAGCCAACACCAAGGATCTCAGTTCAGACGATGGTGATGAGCTTCAAACAAGGCCAGATGTTGCCTAGAAAGTGAGCACTTTCCAGGAGGTGCACGGACATCCCAAAACAGCATCACAATACCCATGTACTCGGGGACAAGCAGGTAAGGGAAGGTGCCAGCCAAGCCAGAAGCCTTTGGATGGGAGGGAGAATGGGGCAACTTGACTTCCTACTGAGTTCTGCACACTGTGGGTCTGGCACTGTTGTCATCCCACAGTAAAAGAACATCTATCCCTGCTTGCTGGAGGACTTAGGGAGGAGGGTTGTGGGAGGCATGTGTGAGTGGCAGATGCCACTTGCTGGAGAGAGTGCTACTGAGTTCCCATCCTCTTCCTCCTCCCAGTAGGTTTCCATGCATGAGGTCAGTCTCTTCCACATCACTGCGCTTGATCAAGAGTGAATATTAACTGAGTGCAGACATGAGCCTATGTTGCTGTGTGGTTCCATGACCCCAGACTCCTCAGTGGTGGCTTGGCATAGGACGGTGTTCCACTACGGGTGCTGGAGTAAGGCAGGCCTCTCCAGGAACCTTGTGAGAAGGATTGAGGAATCCCTGTGTGAGAGCTTCATGGAGCCGAGTACACCAGACTGGTGCTCTATCTGCAGACATGTGAACAAGCTGTTGTGCGACCCCCTAGGTCAAGTAGGTCAAGAGAGGAGCATGCAGCCTCTTGCAGCCCCTTGCCTCCCATCCTGTGTGCATAGGGAAGGTGATAGAACTCACTTGAAGTGCCTTCCCTGGGTGTGCTAAAATCTTGGGAGATATCCTGGGAGGGTGGAACTGGCTGCAAGGTGAGGAGCAGCTCCTGGCTATTGGGCATGGTCGTCTGGCTGGCCTTCTCCTCCTGTTCCACATTGTTGCCATCTTCCTCCACCATCCATCCCTCCTCCAGGCCAATGCGGGGCATGTTTTGGTCAGACTTGATGACCACAATGCAGGAGGTAGCCAAGTTTCACAGGATGACATCCAGCTGCTCTAGTAATGGCAAGTGAGCAGTGACACTTCAAAGTAAGAATAAGAGATCTCCGGAAAAGGGCTTTTTTCCGGAGGATCGGGGCCAGTGTAGATGCTCTTTTCCGGCTTTTCTAAAAGCCGGAAAAAAGCGGCAGACATTTTTATTTAAATGCCACGGGGGATATTTAAATCCCCCGCGGATTTCCCTATTACGACCTGTAAAATTAGCATGCCCCTTTTGGAAAAGGGGCCAGTGTAGACGTAGCCCTTGTGAAAAGCAGGAGTACAGAGTTCAAATTCTGTGACCTGTTATTTTGAAATAACGGGCTTGGTAGTGTGGATGCATGGCTTATAAATTCAGCCTTGGGGGGGACGGTATTTCAAAATAAATTTTAGTGTAGACCAGGGCTTAGAGTTGTATGTATGTATTGGGAACAAAGCAAGGGCTGTAGCATGTCACTTTTTTAATTGTCCCATTGGAAATTAACTTTCCTGAGGGTGCTTCCCAGGTAAACTTTATCCCCCATGATGTTCTCTAAAATGTTGTTCTCTAAAATGTTACAGTAGGGATTGATATGCTGCCTCTGTGAAAAAATGGCTCATTTAGGGGAATAAGTTGAGGAAAGTAATAAAAATAGTAATTCTTTGCTATTTTATTTTAACATACCTGTTAGAATTTTGTGATGATGATCTTAGGGGAAATAGAAATTATAACACCCAGTGCACCAATATTTTTGCATTGCAAATGTCTTGTCTGCAATTGTACTGTGATTGGATCTTTAAAATGAATTTCTGTTTATGTGATGCTTAAAGTCATGTAATGCTACATTAACCAAATAACAAATTAATGCTGTTCATTGCACAAACAATGACATACTCCATGCACCTCCAAACATGTTGGAAATACAACTGAAGATCTGGTTATGAGCTGAATAAGGAAATATTTTATAGGCCTCTATGACAACTACTGACAACAATTAGGGTACGTCTAAACTACATGCCTCTGTCGGCAGAGGCACGTAGATTTGTTTGTTCAGCAAAGGCAAATGAAGCCGCGATTTAAATGATCGCGGCTTCATTTACATTTACATGGCTGCCGCGCTGAGCCGACAAACAGCTGATCAGCTGTTTGTCGGCTCGCGCGCTAGTCTGGACGTTCCCCCTGTCGACATCAAAGCCCTTTGTCGGCAGCCCTGGTAAACCTCATTCCATGAGGAATAACAGGGCTTCCGACAAAGGGCTTTGATGTCGACAGGGGGAACGTCCAGACTAGCGCGCGAGCCGACAAACAGCTGATCAGCTGTTTGTCGGCTCAGCGTGGCAGCCATGTAAATGTAAATGAAGCCGCGATCATTTAAATCGCGGCTTCATTTGCCTTTGCTGATCTGTCTAATCTACATGCCTCTGCCGACAGAGGCATGTAGTCTAGACACAGCCTTACTGAATTGTACTCTATGACAACAATTACTGAAGGTTTGGAAGTTGAGGGGTAAGCACCCTAAAAAATCAGATGATTATTGGAACTACAGTATTTATATAGTGCTTCACTACTACAGCAGTAGGTATATATAGTACAAGGAATGATATCTATTTGAAATCTTTTAGGCTGATAAACTCACAGGGCTCGACAAATAATACAATCTACTCACCCGTGGTGAGTAGATTGCAACCCAGGAAAGCTGGGTTTGGGCGATCTGCACATGTGCAGAACTATCTACACATGCGCAGATCGCTGGACAGCACAGCTGGTGAGCAGGACTCACTGTGGTTCGGCAAGTCCTGTAAACTCATATAGGAAATACCTAAGAAAAATAGCACATATCGAGGTAATGTTATCTAAATATATACAAAAGTTAGAAACTTTTTCAGAGCAACATCTACAGCTCTGAAAAGTCTATTTTATACATAAATGTTAAGAAGGGAAAGGAGTATAATCCTAAAATACGAAAGATAGATTGGGAGTATTAAGAAAAAACAAAACTTCAACAGGTCTGGAATCAGTAGCTAGTGATCAGTAAGGATGCAATTTGCATCCGTGAAGAGGATCAGTACAAGTCTAATGCATCATATAATTCCCTGGTAAGTCCTTATTTGAGGATCTCAGGCCAGGTTCAGACTATGAGGGAAGGTTGGTTTAAGGTATGCAATTCTACCTACTTAAAAAACGTAGCTAGAGTTGACATACCTTAAGACGAACTGTGGCACCATCATCACCGAGGAAGAAATGCTCCTATCAACTTCCCTTACTCCTTGTGAGGAGTAGAAGTACCAGGGTCAATGGTGAGCCCTCAGTGTTCAATACAGCAGGTTTTTACTAGCACCACTAAATCAAATTCCAGGAGATTGACTTCTGCAATGCTGATCTTCTGTGAGTGGAGATATGGCCTTAGTGTTGCTCTGATGCTACATGAATGAGTGACTCTCACCTACATTTTTACATCAAAACTTAAAGCATGTGCTTATAGTAGGAGACCATGGCTAAGTGGTCACATGGGAATGTGTCTCTATTTGATACAAATATGTATATATGGTCATCTGAAATTCTTGAAGACTCCCATTTTTGAATATTGAACAAATATGGCTAACTTCTCAGGGTGCAAGATTCTTTTAATTGCATTGAATATGGTGCTTTGAGTTAGTGTGAATGGATTTACATCTAACTCTTTACCCACACCTGAACTTCGAGTTAGAGCAAATTCAAAGTTTTCAGATAAACACTGGTCAAAACAATTACATTTCTCCCAGTTTGAAGTAAAAAATGAGAATTTTGTAAATTATACGGTGAAAAAACCCTCAGTAGATACTTTTATGAACATAGCCTGATGTTTTCAGTTTGTAGGAAAATGAGTAATCTGTCAAATTTTGGGTCACCCTATTGATGAATGTACCTATTTATAATAGTTCACCCTGTTTATAAATGGTCAATAGATGTTGGATTCTAAACCAATCAACCACTAAAACAGGTAATTTTGTTGCTTATAACTGTGTATAATTTCTGTTCAGGTGCCTACTTACGTACTCTAATCTGTTTTATTAATCCTTTAAAATTGCAATTTTAATATAAAGCATGGTAGTGTTTGTGTAGTTCCATCAGGTGGCTTCACTGCAGATACCTTTTGCCACTCAAAACTACTTTGTTTTCCCTTTCAGTAATATTGAAAGAAGCAATTAATTACCAGTAGCACTAATAGACAATGTGGCTGCGTCTAGACTGGCAAGTTTTTCCGCAAAAGCAGTCACTTTTGCAGAAAAACTTGCCAGCTGCCTACACTGGCCGCTTGAATTTGCGCAAGAACACTGACGATCTAATGTAAGATTGTCAGTGTTCTTGCCCAAATACTATGATGCTCCCACTCAGGGATAAGCCCTTTTGCGTAAATGCTTTTGCGCAAGAGGGCCAGTGTAGACAGGTAAAAACTGTTTTGCGCAACAAAGCCCCAGTGGTGAAAATGGTTATCGGGGCTTTCTTGAGCAAAACCGCATCTAGATTGGCATGGACGCTTTTCCGCAAAAAATGCTTTTGCGCAAAAGCGTTCGTGCCAATCTAGACGCTCTTTTCCACAAATGGTTTTAACGGAAACACTTTTCTGTTAAAAACATTTCCGGAAAATCATGCCAGTCTAGACATAGATATTCATGGAAAATGGGGGCATGTTACAATGAGGTTTCTTCTTTGAGGTTACCTGTCTGTCCAGCCATCTGTTTGTTCAAGAACTCCTTCTAAATGGTAAGAGCTAGAACCACCAAATTTGGCATGCAGCTTCTTCTTATCCTAACTTAAGGCAAGGTCAGGGTTTGGTGTGCCAGGGCAATGGGATACACCTGGAATATGATTGATCAGCATAACATGGAAAGGGAGGGGTTGCTAATTATACTTTGTAAAGACCCCAAGGGGGCAAAAAAAGGCCAGAGGGCCAGCTATAACCCCATTGGGGAAACAGGGGGCAGAGGTGGAGGAGGAACTACCACCTGGCCAACACAGTCCCCCCTCCAAATCCTGTATTCCCCCCATTCCAAGTCCCTGTCCTGAGTCCCTCCTTACTGCCAACCCTGAATCTAGTACCCACCACATCTCCCCACATGTTGCCCTGAAGGGCTGAAGTAACGCTGGGTAAATCTAACATGTGTGAGCGTGTATATAAACTCATGCAGTTCAGGCTGCACGTGTGTGTGTGTGTGTGTTTAACTTGTCAGCGTTTAGGTCACCCCCCAAAGAAGCTTTTTCAAATACAGTAAAGGTCTGATGTATGAACAGAAAGTTGAAGGTTTTTGTTGTTGTTTTTTAGTTACTATAGTAAGGCTGATTATTTAACATAGGTTGTAGATTGAGCATTGTATGAAAACTACGATAATTTATTCCTTTTGTTACTAAAGCAATGGCTTTTAGAAAAAAAGGAAAGCTTTAATTGTGCCTGATTTTTTTCTTATCGGGAAAATTTACTGTGGCTTTTTGCAATATAAAGAACGTAGGTGCTTCTTTCATCCTTTTTCTCCTGGCATTTGTAGGGATAAAATGAATATTAGTTGGGAATGAAGAGTTCTAACTTATTGTTTAACATTCTACAGTCTTGCTGAGAATAATGACTTTTCATGACATCATTAACAAAAATGACCCTGAACTGGAAAGTTTAAAAGGCAGCAAAGAAAACAGAGAACTGACTCGCCTCCTCTTTCCATCTTTTTTTGTAGCCTTTGTTGCCTCAAGGCATTTATGTGGCAGTACAGTGTCTCCAGCACTTCAAGGACAAATCTCAGCAATGAACTTTTGTTGTAATTTTCGTTTGTTCCGAATGCCTTTATTATACTGAACTCAAGTGCTGGCATTTGTTTCTTTTTTAATGGCATCTTTGGTTTAGGCATTAAACTGCATCAAAATAAACCTCTGCTCTAGTAAAAACAAAATATACTTTTTTTTTAACCTCTAAACTCTTTCCTTTCCTCTCTGCCCCAATACCATTGGAAGCACTTATGGTGAGAAAACTTCCTGTTTTGGAAAACATAAGACAGCAATGTGAAATTGTTATTGGGCCTTTCAATGAGATGTTGACTAGTTTGTATGGAAAAAATAAGAACCTTTACCCAAAAAATGAATCAGGGTGGTTTGTGTGGGGTTTTTTTTCATGCTGGGAAATTTTCTAGAATTACTTTTAACTTCCAACCCCAGCACTCAGGCTATGTCTACACTGCAGTTTTTGTGAAAAAACGGCTGGTTTTGTGCAAAAACTCGTGGAGTGTCCACACAGCGAATCAGCAGAACAGAGAGTTTCTTGAGGTATTCCTCTTTCTATGAGGAATAACTCCTTTTTGTGCAACAGTTACTGCAAAAAAGGTGTGTATGGATAGGCAGCAGAGGTTTTTTGTGCAAAAATAGCCTATCAAAACAAGCACAGGTGCCCTGGTAGCCATTCTGTTAATGACAATCAGAACTTTCTTGCAAGAAAGTATCCATGCAGTCTGGATACTCTCTTGCGCAAAAGCGCATTGCTTTTCTGATGTGCTTTTGAAGTGTGGACACGCTCTTGTGCAAGAAGTTTTTGCAGAAGATCTCTTCTGCAAAAAGCTACTTGTGAAAGAAACCTGCAGTGCAGACGTAGCCTCACTGAATATGAATCCTTTTAGGGATGGAAACACAAATATCTGAATCTAATCTAAACTGTTATAAAAGGAAAAGTATCGGTCACACCATGTGTCACAGAGAACATTTGAGAATACACTGGAAGACATCAGAAGTTTGGACAAATGTATGCTGCTATGAGCCAAGTTGGAGACCTAAAAAATGTCAGGATGTACTCTGATCAATACCCCCTTCATATTTCCAGAGCATTTGGGCAATGGATTACCTCACTGGAGGTGATGGAGATGATCTAGAAGTAGTATTTTTGTGGTTTATGCAAAATGCATGAGCGAGTTTGTCTCTACAAGTATCTGGGAAGAAATAAATAAATAAGATAGGATAGGGTAGGCTGGGCTGGGCACAAGGAGGTATGCAAGAGAAAAATGCAAGTGGCTGCCTATGTGATGGCAGAGCAAGGGAGGGAAGAATAGGATGAGAATTACAGGAAGAAAAAACACTGAGTAGGTTGAAGACTGGGAGAAAGAGGGAACAAAGAGGGGAACATAAGAAAAGCATATATTACTACGCCAAAGAACCCAGTAAGAGGCGATCTCATAGACCCCAGGAGAGACAGAAGCACACCAAGCCAATCTGTGTGTATGTTTACCATCACAACAGGATGGGTAATGCTAGTAATATATACAAATTATACTGAAAGTTGTATATGAACTCTGCTTGTGGCACTTTTAGTCCACTTTTTCAGACTTCACAGGATAGATCTGTAACTGGTATAAATCAGACAGCTTCATTAACTTCAGTGGAACAATACACATATATATCAGCTGACAATCTGGCCCAAGTGTTTCAGTATTGTCTATCTATCTTAGCCCTGGTCTGCACTAGTACCTTATTCTGAAATACTCCTTCCTCCCCTCGAAGTTTGAATTTATAAGAGGTGCATCCATACTATAAGCCTGTTATTTTGAAATAATGGGCTGAGTAATTCAAACACTGGACTCCTGCTTTTCATCAGGAATGCTAATTCCAAAATAGTAATTAGTGTGCATGCTCCGGTGCTGCTTATTTTAACTAATTGGCCTCTAGAGGCCTCTCGCAACTGTTAGTTCTGACCACTCTGGCCACATCAGGTGTCTCCACTGCTTTCTTCCTTCTGCAGAGCTATACAAGTCCTGGGAAGAGAAGAAGGTCTTGTCCCAGGTGATCAGCTTCATGAGTCCTATGCGAGCGACCAGGATGCAGAGAGACATGAGCACCGCTAACATCCCCTCAGACTCTCTGATGGCTGCTGGCACTTCTGCTGCTCCCATGGCCTTCACTATCCAGGAACACAAAAGAGTTTTAGCCTGTACTGCTGCAGAGATCTTGGAGCTCATAGAGGTGTGTGTGCAGGGGGAGTAGTCCAACCTTCAGCCTCCAGGATCTCTGCACCAAGAAGTGCAATGCCGATGTCTACATCAGGATTGCCATCAGCCTGGCTAAGAAAGGACACAGAAGGAGCCTGGATCCACTACAATGAGCAGATGGATTCCATCCTATAAGAGGAGCTGGTCACTTTTTTCATCATGGTCATTAAGTCCGGCCAACACACTCCCAGCATCAGCCTGCAGAAGGGTGGGGTGGTGGAGAATGATATGTAGGAGTAAGAGGAGGACAGACAGGTGACCATGCCTAAGAGCCAGGATCTGCTTCTGACCCTGGAGCTGGTCCTCCCCTCCCAGATATCTTCCAGGCTACCAACGAGCTCTGAGAGGACACTTCTGTTGAGTTCTCTGACTTTATCTACAGCTGAGGAGAGGTGACGGGCTGTCAGAGGCTGCACACTCCTCTCTCAGCCTACTGGGCCTTGGGTCACACAGCAACTTGTTCATGTGTCTGAACATGGAGTGTCAGTCTAGATCACTCAGCTCCAGGATGCTGACACACAGGAACTCCTCGGTCTTTCTGACAAGGTTCCTGGAGAGGCCTGCCTTACTCCAGCTTCTGTAGTGGGACATCTTCCTATGCCATGCCACCACTAAGGCATCTGGGACCATGGAACCGCATAGCTGTGTTGCACATGGCCCTGGATCATGCCTGCACTCAGTCAGCATTCACTCCCAGTCAAGTGCAGTGATGTGAAGGAGACTGATATCATGCATGGGAACCTGCTGGGAGGAAGAAGAGGAGATGAACCTATTAACACTCTCTCCAGCAAGCAGCATCTGCCACTCACACACACAGCCCCTGCCCCTTCCAGCAGGCAGAGACAGAAGTTCTCCCTCCCCAGGATGCTGCCAGTACCAGACCTGGCATGTGTGGGACACAGAAGGCAACTGAGCTGCTCCATCCCTTCTCCCACCTGAAGACTCCTGGCCTGGCTGGCAACTTCTGCTGCCTGCTTATCCCCAGGCTGCGGGTATTGCTGCTCCTCTGGGACATCTGTGGAACTGCTGGAAAGTGCTCACTTTCTAGGCATCATATGGCCTTGCTCAAAGAATATAATCTGAATCGAGACCTTCGGTGTCAGCTCAGAGATTAGGACCAAGCTTCAAACACAGTGTCTCCTTGGATTGTCACTTTTCTTCAGAGCTTGTACAGCTGTGAGCTTGGCATGTCCCCCACCTCCCACACCATTTACCTGACTGAGCAGGATCCGCAGATGGAAAAGAACCCAGGGAGCAGACTCTGTGCCTGCAGTCCATGGTCCAGGGACTCAAGGCAGAGTACCAGGAATGGGCCACTGACCTGAACGAGTGCCAAACTGCCTGGGAGAAGAGAGAGGCTACCTAGGACGAGATGGCATGCCAGCACAAAGCCACATTCACCTCCCTTACTTTGGCGATGGCATGCATGGAGTCATGCATGGAGCAGGCCACTAGTCACCTCCCTGCCCACCTGATGGCTTCTGTAGCAAGGGGCCCCAGAACGTGCGGGAATGAGCCCTCCAGGGCAGCTGGAGCCTCCAGGCTGGGAGGGTTGGGGATGAAAGGCACACACAGAGAATGCAGACACCCTTTGTGGAGAGGCAGAGGAGGTAGTCTCAGAACTGGCCTTTGTCAACTCACAGTGCCATTGCCAAACAGGATTATGGATTCGCTTCAAGACAGAGTTGATTAGGGATAGTTGTTTTTATTAATCTCACTACATCACTACTAGTATAGTCTTAATACTCCCAGATGGTTACATAGCTACTGCAAAGTGACTGATCAATAAGCGCAAGCGGAGTAATGCATAAAAGAGAGCAACAGGCACTTAGAAATGCTGATGCCCCTTCAGTCTGTGTGGAGTACCGTTCCTGTTACCTCGCACCAGGCCGCAATGGATGTGGCTCCAGCAGAAGGGATCCAGGGCACCCTCTGAGGTCTAAGTTCCTGATAAGACTCACTGTGCATGAGATTTCCTACACCAGTTATACTACAAGGCTACGTCTAGACTGGCATGATTTTCCGGAAATACTTTTAACAGAAAAGATTTTCCGTTAGAAGTATTTCTGCAAAAGCATGTCTAGATTGGTCCTGGAGTTATTGTTATAACAATGTGCTTTTGCGCAAAAGCGCATCTACATTGGCGGGACGCTTTTCCGCAAAAGCGGAAGCCCGGAACCATTTTGAAGAGGGCAAAAGGGCACAAGCTCTTTCCGGGGGCGAGGGCTGGAGCTCCTTTGAGACACATGCTTAAAGGGATCTCCCTGGACAGCCGTTTCTCTCCTGCTGCTTGCTTTGGGACCTCTTGCAGCCGTAGCAATTTTGGTGGTTGCCCTCTGTCTTTTTGGACACCACTGCCTTTTGTCACCTAGTGCCTTTGCTTGTTTTTTTTCCCAATCTCCCTTGTTTTTTCTGCTATGGAGCCAGGGGTGCTGCTATGGAGCCATGTACCTGCTCTGGCCCCTGCTGGTCATTTTGGAGTGGCTGCAGCTGGTGCTTCAGGCTGCTGCCCTCCTGTTCCAGGACCAGGAGGCGCAGACCGCTTTGGACTCCTTCACCACAGAGGCCATGGTGTCCCTGAGGCATCCCCACCCCAGCGTGGAGAGGCCACTGTGGAGACTGGACACCAGTACCGACTGGTGGGACCGGCTGGTGCTGGGGCAATGGGGCGACCAGCAATGGCTCTGGAACTTCCGCATGCGAAAGCGGACGTTCCTGGAGCTGTGTGCCTGGCTCGCCCCTGTGCTCCAGAGAGCCACCACCCGGCTGCAGGAACCCATCCCTGTTGACAAGAGGGTCGCCATCGCACTATGGAAGCTGGCCACCCCAGACAGCTACTGATCGGTGGCTCACCAGTTCAGGGTGGGCAGATCCACCGTTGGTGTTGTCGTGATGGAGGTAAGTTCCAGGGGGAGTGGGGTGGGGGGAGGGTGCTGCACTCCATGCCCAGGGACAGGCAAGACTCCAGGCTGGGTCACCCAGGGGTTTGGGCCGCCCCTCTCTTGCACAGGCCTGCTGGTGGGGGGGGGGCGTGGGGCAAGGGGGCCCTGGTGTGTGGGTGTGTGTGTGTGTGTGTGCGCACGCGCACACACAGAGGGCATCACGGGGGGCGGGCCAAGGGAGCACACACTCACCCTGCCTTATGTGATGTGTTCCCCTGTGTTTCTCTGCACCCTTCTGCAGGTCGTCCATGCCATCAACAATGTCCTGCTCACAAGAGTCATCCGCCTGCGTGATGTGGATGCTACCATGGCCGGCTTCTCTGCCCTTGGGTTCCCCAACTGCAGGGGAGCCCTGGATGCAACCCACATCCCCGTCCAGGCCCCGGAGCATCAAGCGGCCCATTTTATAATCAGGAAGGGGTACTGCTCGATTGTACTCCAGGCCCTCGTGGACCACTGTGGCCACTTCCTAGACATTTATGTGGGCTGGTCCAGCAGGGGCTGGAGGTTCCTGGCTCTGGGGGAGGAGAGGGTTTTTTTGGATTGGGAGGGGGCTGTGGTACGTGGCTCTGGGGGACAGGCATCGGATGGGGGGCTGGCGGTGCCTGGTTCTAGGGGAGGGATGGGTGCATTGGGTTAGAGTGGGGAGGCTGGGATGCCTGACTCTGGGGGAGGGTCATTGAGTTGGAGTAGGAGGTGAGGGTGCCTGGCTCTGAGGGAGGGATGGGTGCATTTGGGGCACTTACTTATTTTTTTTAATGGGGATATTTTATTAAAAAAATATTGAGAAACACTTCTCTAATCTATTCCCTTTTGGCCTCTGTGTTTCCTTTCTCCTTTGGCAAGTTGGGCAGGCAACAGTTTTGATAAAAAATATATCAGACGTGCACATAGCTGCTCTACCTCAGCTGGTGCTGGATCAGAGCCTCAATTCTAAAGGAGCTGGCATTACTGAGGTGATCAATCCCCCCACGTTTGGTTGCAGATTTTCCAAAGAAAATGCTGGTGCTTTCCATAGGTCACCCACATCTCCCAGTCATAGCAGAGACTTGGGATTGACATGGCTTTCTCAACTAAAAGTCTTATGCATTTTCGGATGTTGTGATTGTGAATACCCGGTGAGGCAGTCTGCCAAAGGCAAGGCTGGCCTTGAATCTTGACATCTATGGCTTCAGTTGAATGACTTGTGTGAAATTTGGAAGAGCAGCTCAGAGGGACCTCTCTCCTTTACTTAAAGATAGAATCTCATGGCAGCCTGAAGGAAAAAGTCCTTGTGGCAGACAGAAAGCCATGCTTGTAGTATAACATCAGCATTAGGCTGCTTATTGCTTCAAGTGCCTTCAAGAAAGTGAGGGCGATTCTTGTGTTGTGTGTTAGCTTTATTTAAAAGTTTTTATGAATGTTATTTTAACAGGTAAGTTAATCTCTTACATTCATAACTATGATGTAGTTTATTGTTGTGCGAGAGTATGAAAAACAACTAGCTTAACTAGAGGTATGCCTCATCCCAGGAGGTGTGCCTGGGAGGTCGACAAATGCCTTTGATGTTGACCACGGAGCTTCCAGACTACTGCGCTGAGCCGACAAACAGCTGATCAGCTCAGCGCGGCAGCCATTTAAATTTAAATGAAGTGGCGATTATTTAAATTGCCACTTCATTTTCCTATGCCGGGTAGTCTAATCTACATGTTTTTGTCGCCAGAGGCATGTAGTCTAGACGTACCCTAGGTAAGTAACTAGGCAGTTAGGAAGCATTACAGATTGCTTACAAAAAATTTGATGCACTCAAAATCATTTGATCTTTTATTCATTAAAACGATGAGTTATTTGTTTGCTATAACAGTGGTTTTAAATCCTTGATTGAAATATAGTAATAAAATATATAGTTTGTATAACATTTATTTCTCTTGTATTTTATAAAACTTACATATTTAAACATTTAACATTTTTCATGTAAAAGACATGAACCTCATGAGAACGGAATATGAACAAATTAAAGAGAAAAAATTATTTAACAGAATGTGAACCACAAAAAAATATAATTTTTACTTGTCTATAGTTAGTAAAATAAATAATTCATTAAACGATTAATATCCTAAGAGGTGGGGGGAGTTATCCCAGGGCACCATGCTGTGGAGGCCAATTTAGTCCCCCTCCATTCCCTCTGTAATCCCTTGACTCTCCTGTTCCTCCTCCGCCCGCCCCCGCTGGCTGGAGCTGCCTCTTCCCTGCCTCTCTACCTCCCAGTTCAACCTCGTCCATCTCCGCTAGCGAGTTAGTGCATGCGGGAGCCAGGCCCCAAACTGAAGGGGGTGGAGGAAGACATGGTACAAGCTCCCCTCCTTCTCATTGGGTCGAGCTCAGCCATGCACCAGGTTTGGGGCCCCACTGCATGGCAGCAGCAGCGGGGAGAGGTGCAAATTTTACCTTTGCCCCATGGGTGCATAACACCCTCACTACGCCTCTGGGAGTAACTGCTGATTGTCCCATCCCTGCATAATAATGCAGTCCCACCAGTGTAATGCAGTCACACTCATCTCCCTCTTCAAGAAGTGGCATTCAACTGTGCCCAGAGGATTGAGGGGCATGTGCAGAAAGTAGCATCGTCGGGATTTGGCTGAACAGGAGCAGTGGGCTATGTTGGGATTTTTTTTTTCACTTCCCCATTGTCCTCCCCCTTCCCTTCATGGAGTGTGTGCTGTGATTGGCAGGTGGAAACTGTTAGCTCTAATTAAAGTTTGAATTCTAGAAGCCTCTGCTGATTGGCTGAGCCTTGGTAGGGGGAGGGGCTTTCAGGCACTCCAGGTCTTTATAAGGCAGTGGGCAAGCGACCAAGGAGCTTGCGAACAGGTGAGTGCTAAGAGGGAGTTTAGAGAGGGAGTGTGGAAGGGGAGTGAGAAGGGCGTGAGGTTCTCTTGCCTTTCTTTCTTTTTAAATCCCTTCTCCAGGACATCAGCAATGGATGGTGATAGGTCTGCTGCTGTTACCTGCACGGAGTGTGCCATGTTGTCTTCCTCCCAGAAAAAAGAACGGATTTCACTAAGTGCAAGCTGGTTGCCATTTTGGAAGAAAAAATTAGAGGACTGGAGGCCCAAGTGTCGACCAAAGTGATAGGGAATAGCCAGCATGGGTTTGTGAAGAACAAGTCATGCCAAACTAATCTGATAGCTTTCTTTGATAAGATAACGAGCCTTGAGGATAAGGGAGAAGCGGTGGATGTCATATACCTAGACTTTAGTAAGGCATTTGATATGGTCTCACATGATATTTTTATTGATAAACTACGCAAATATAACTTAGATAGGGCCACAATAAGGTGGGTGCATAATTGGCTGGATAACCGTAGTCAGAGAGTTGTTGTTAACGGTGCTAAATCCTGCTGGAAAGGGATAACAAGTGGAGTTCCGCAAGGGTCTGTTTTGGGACCCATACTGTTCAATATCTTCATCAATGATGTAGATATTGGGATAGAGAGTACGCTTATTAAGATGATACCAAACTGGGTGGGGTTGCAACTTCTTTGGAGGATAGGGACATAATTCAAAATGACCTTAGCAAGTTAGAGAAATGGTCAGAGGTAAACAGGATGAGGTTTAATAAAGAGAAGTGCAAAGTGCTCCACTTAGGAAGGAACAATCAGTTCGATACATACAAGATGGGAAGCGACTGTCTAGGAAGGAGCATGGCGGAAAGGGATCTAGGGATCATAGTGGACCACAAGTTGAATATGAGTCAACAGTGTGATGCTGTTGCAAAAAAAGCAAATATGATTCTAGGTTGTATCAACAGGTGTGTTGTAAGCAAAACTCGTGAAGTCATTCTGCCGCTCTACTCTGTACTAGTTAGGGCTCAGCTGGAGTACTGTGTCCAGTTCTGGGCGCCACATTTCAAGAAAGATGTGGAGAAATTGGAAAGGGTACAGAGAAGAGCGACAAGAATGATTAAAGGTTTAGAGAACATGACCTATGAAGCCAGGCTTCATGAACTGGGCTTGTTTAGTTTGGAAAAAAGAAGATTAAGGGGGGACATGATAGCGGTTTTCAAATATCTAAAAGGGTGTCACAAGGAGGAAGGAGAAAATTTGTTCCTCTTGGTTTCTGAGGACAGGACAAGGAGTAATGGGCTTAAAGTGCAGCAGGGGAGGTTTAGATTGGACATTAGGAAAAAATTCCTAACTGTCAGGGTGGTCAAATATTGGAATAAATTGCCAAGGGAGGTGGTGGAATCTCCCTCTCTGGAGATATTTAAGAACAGGTTAGATAGACATCTGTCAGGGATGGTGTAGACGGAGCTTGGTCCTGCCTTGAAGGCGGGGGGCTGGACTCGATGACCTCTTGAGGTCCCTTCCAGTCCTATTATTCTATGATTCTATGATTCTATGACCCTATGCTCGATCAGAGAGGATGAAGACTTCCTCGATAGAAGGCAGCGTTTAATCCTTCAAGCACAGCAGGTGGAAGAGCCAGAGAGAGCAGTACGGGACCAGGAAGAAAACTGGCAGCATGTAACTTCTAGAAGGGGAAAAAGGCCAGTGTGGGAATCCCCCGATGCTATAGAGGTAAGTAATCGCTTTCAGGCTCTCTCCACAGGCTCTGCAGTGCTGAATATTGTGGAAGGGACCTCACAAGGAAGAAATTAGAAGGTACACCATCTACTGGAAGGAATTGGATGTGTAGTCCTAGGGATGGGGGTTCCCCCAGAAGAAAATGATGGGTGGTGTTTGTCGGGGACTCCCTCCTAAGAGGGACTGAGCCATTCATCTGTTGTCTGGACCTGGAATCTCAAGAGGTGTGCTGCTTACTGGGTGCTCACATTCTGGATGTGACTGAGAGGCTTACCAAACTGATCAAACCTTCGGATCACTACCCCTTCCTGCATCTCCACATGGGAACTAACGATATGACCAAGAATGACCTTGAACAGGTTACTGTGGATTATGTAGCGCTGGGAAGAAAGATCCAAGAACTCGGAGCACAAGTGGTGTTCTCGTCCATCCTCCCTGTTGAAGGGAAAGGACTGGGCAGGGATGGTTGAATTGAGGACGTAAATGCATGGTTGCGCAGGTGGTGTCGCAGAGAGGGCTTTGGTTTCTTCGACCATGGAACTCTGTTCTGAGCACAAAGATTGTTACGAAGAGATGGGATCCACCTAACGAAGGGTATGTCTACACTACAGCACTAATTCGAACTAACTTAATTCGAATTAGTTAATTCGAACTAAGCTAATTCGAACTAGTGCCTCTAGACCTAAAAACTAGTTCGAATTAGTGTTTTGCTAATTCGAACTAGCATGTCCACATTGAGTGGACCCTGAACCGGGGTTAAAGATGGCCGGAAGCAGTGCCAGCAGGGCATCAGATGAGGACTTAGAGCTGCTGCCTTAGGCTAGCCGAGGGCTGCGCTTAAAGGGACCCGACCCCCACCCCGGGCAGATAGTTCTCAGGGGTTCCCTGCTCGCTTGTCCAACTTGATAAGGGACAGCAAAGCAGTCCTGGCTTGGAGTGCCCTGAGTGCCCACACTCGGCACATCACAGCACTCGGCCATCAGCCCGGCTGCACTTGCTGCAGGCTGCCATCCGGGGAGAGGAGTCAATCGGGGGGCTGCAGGAGAGCTTCCACCCTGAGGAGCCAGCAGAGCCACCCCAGTCCTCCCCATCGGGGGTTCGTACCCCATTCCTCCCTCACCTCCTTCCACTTACCCCTCCCTAGCCCCGCTTCCTGATGTACAAAATAAAGGACACGTGTATTCAAAAATAGAAACTATCTTTATTGAACAAAACTCAGGGAGACTGGGAAAAGGAGGTGGGAGAGGGGAAGAGAGAGGGTGGGAGAGGGGAGGGCAACTAAAATGATCAGGGGTTTGGAACATGTCCCATATGAAGAGAAGCTAAAGAGACTGGGACTTCTCAGCTTAGAAAAGAGGAGACTGAGGGGGGATATGATAGAGGTCTGTAAAAGCATGAGTGGTATGGAAAGGGTGCATAAAGATTAGTTCTTCATTAGTTCCCATAATAGAAGGAGTAGAGGACACCAAAGGAAAGGAATGGGTAGCAGGCTTCAAACTAATAACAGAAAGTTCTTCTTCACAAAGCAAATAGTCAACCTGTGGAACTCCTTGCTGCAGGAGGCTGTGAAGGCAAGAACTATAACAGAGTCTAAAGAGAAGTGAGATAAAGTCATGGAGGTTGGGTCCATGGAGTGCTATTAGCCAGGGGGTAGAAATGGTGTCCCTGGCCTCTGTTTGTGGAAGACTGGAGATGGATGGCACGAGACAAATGGCTTGGTCATTGTCTTCGGTCCATCCCCTCCAGAGTCCCTAGTGTTGGCCGCTGTCGGCAGACAGGCTAATGGGCTAGATGGACCTTTGGTCTGTCCCAGTACGGCCATTCTAAGCTCAGGGCTCAGGGTCGGGGGGTCTCACTGGACCACCTTGATTTTCATGCATACCTGCTCCTGGGTGGCCAGGCTGGCAGCTATCCTGCCCTAGACGGCCATTTTCCTGTGCCTAGTGTGGAGGTCGTGGATTATGGTCCACGATGTCTGCACTAGACCAGGCGGGCGCCCGCCTCTTGCGGACCTGGGCAGGCTCCCAGGAGCCGCCAGCCTGGGCCTGGGAAGAGGCGGAGGGCTGGGTGGCAGCAGGTGGCTGGCTCGAGCCGTGCCAGGTGCAGGGTCTGCTGGCTGGGTGCTGGCAGGTTTGCACTTGGCACGGGCACCGTAGCCAGCCTGTGCCCCTTTAAGGTCTCCGGGACCGGGAGGGGGGCAGAAGAGTTTCCCTGGTGGTGCCCAGAGTGGCCACCAGGGCAAGCTGGGAAGGGCTAGCCTCCCACTAGTTCGAATTAAGTGGCTACACAGCCCTTAATTCAAACTGCTTAATTCGAACTAGGCATTAGTTCTCGTGGAATGAGGTTTACCTAGTTCGAATTAAGCGCTCCGCTAGTTCGAATTAAGTTCGAACTAGCGATTTGTATGTGTAGTGCCTATCAAAGTTAATTTGAACTAACGTTTGTTAGTTCGAATTAACTTTGTAGTGTAGACATACCCAAAGAGAGGAAGGAGCATCTTCACGGGCAGGCTTGCAAACCTAGTGAGGAGGGCTTTAAACTAGGTTCGTCGGGGGACAGTGACCAAAACCCTGAGGGGAGTGGGAAAGTCGGATACCGGGAAGAAATGCAGCAAGAAAGGAGGACCCCTGATTTGAATGGAGAAGATAGGATGATCAACTGATTATCTGAGGTGTTTGTACACTAATGCGAGAAGCCTGGGCAACAAACAGGAAGAACTGGAGGCTCTGGCCCAGCCCAAGAAATACGATTTAATTGGGATAACAGAGACTTGGTGGGATGACTCACATGACTGGAGCACTGTCATGGAAGGGTATAGACTGTTCAGGAAGAACTGGCAGGGGAGAAAAGGAGGAGGAGTTGCACTATACGTAAGAGAGCACTATGCTTGCTCTGAACTCCAGTATAAAGAGGGAGAAAAACCTATTGAGAGTCTATGGGTTAAGTTTAAAGGAGCAAATAACAGCATTTTTGGAGAATGTTGGGGATAACTTCTTGGCACAAGTGCTGAAGGATCTGATCAGAGGACGTGTGCAGCTTGACCTTTTGGTCACAAACAGGGAGGAACTAATAGGGGAGGGGAGGTGGGTGACAACCTGGGAAGCAGTGATCATGAGATGGTAGATTTCAGGATCCTGACCAAAGGAAGAAAAGAGAGTAGTAAAATATACACCTTGGATTTCAAAAAAGCAGATTTTGACTCCCTCAGAGATCGGATGGGCAGAATCCCATGGGATGCTAACATGAAGGGGAAAGTAGTCCAGGACAGCTGGCAGTATTTTAAAGAAGCCTTATTGAAGGCACAGAAAGAAACCATCCCGGCATGTAGCAAGAGAGGCAAACATGGTAGGAGATCGGATTGGCTTACAGGGGAAATCCTTGGTGAACTTAGGCACAAAAAGGAAGCTTACAAAAAGTGGAAACTTGGACAAATGACCAGGGAGGAGTTTAAATGTATAGCTCGAGAATGCTGGGGTGTTATCAGGAAGGCGAAAGCGTGACTTGCTAAGGATGTGAAGGATAACAAGAAAGGTTTCTACGGGCATGTTAACAAGAAGAAGGTGATCAGAGAGGGTGTGTGACCCCTACTGGATGAAGGAGGTAACCTAGAGACAGATGATGTGGGGAAAGCTGAAGTACTCAATACTTTCTTTGCCTCTATATTTCCGGACAAGGTTGGCTCCCGGACTAATGCGCTAAGTGACGCAAGATGGGCTGAAGATGGACAGCCCTTGGTGGGTAAAGAACAGGTTAGGAACTATTTAGAAAAGCGAAATGTACACAAATCCATGGGTCTAGACTTAATGCATCCTTAAGGAATCCATTTTGAGGCACTTAGAAGAGAGGAAAGTGATTAGGAATAGTCAGCATGAAAGGGGAAGTTGTGCCTGACCAATCTGATTAGCTTCTATGATGAGGTAACTGACTCTGTGGATGTGGGAAAGTCAATAGATGTGATATACCTTGACTTTAGCAAGGCCTTTGATACGGTCTCCCACAATATTCTTGCCAGCAAGTTAAGGGAATGTGGATTAGATAAATGGATGGTAAGATGGATAGAAAGATGGCTAGAAGGCCGGGCCCAGCGGGTAGTGATCAACGGCTCGATGTCAGGATGGCGGTCGGTTTCTAGCAGAGTGCCCGAAGGTTTGGTTCTAGGACCGGTTTTGTTCAATATCTTTATTAATGACCTGGATGAGGGGATGGATTGCACCCTCAGCAAGTTTGCGGATGACACTAAGCTCGGGGGAGAGGTAGATATGCTTGGGGGCAGAGATAGGGTCCAGAGTGACTTAGACAAATTGGAGGATCGGGCCACAAGAAATCTGATGAGGTTCCATAAGGACAAGTGCAGAGTCCTGCACTTGGGACGGAAGAATCCCGAGCATTGTTACAGGCTAGGGACCAACCACTTTAGTAGTAGTTCTGCAGAAAAGGACCTGGGGATTTCAGTGGATGAGAAGCTGGATATGAGTCAACAGTGTGCCCTTGTAGCCAAGAGGGCTAATGGCATTAAGAGGAGCATTGCCAGCAGATCCAGAGATGTCATTATTCCCCTTTATTTGGCTCTGGTGAGGCCACATCTGGAGTATTGTGTCCAGTTCTGGGTCCCCCACTACAGAAAGGATGTGGACGCATTGGAGAGGGTCCAGCAGAGGGCAACCAAAATGATTAGGGGGCTGGAACATATGACTTATGAGGAGAGGCTGAGGGACTTGGGTCTGTTTAGTCTGCAGAAGCAAAGAGTGAGGGGGGATTTGATAGCAGCCTTCAACTTCCTGAAGGGAGCTTCCAAAGAGGATGGAGAGAGGCGGTTCTCAGTAGTGACAGATGGTAGAACAAGGAGCAATGGTGTCAGTGGGAGAGGTCCAGGTTGGATATTAGGAAAAACTATTTCACTAGGAGGGTAGTGAAGCACTGGAATGGGTTACCTAGGGAAGTAGTGGAGTCTCCATCCCTAGAGGTGTTTAAGTCTCAGCTTGACAAAGCCCTGGCTGGGTTGATTCAGTTGGGATTGGTCCTGCCTAGAGCAGGGGGATGGACTTGATGACCTTCTGAGGTCTCTTCCAGCTCTATGGTTCTATGATTCTATGATCCTCCTTGTCCTCGTCCCACTAGAGCAACATGTGGGCAGTCTGGCCATATGGCGCTATGAGGTGCAGCACAAGGCCTAGGAACCTGCCACTGCTTTGCAGCAGCTCTTCCTCCATGTTGGCAGTGGTATCCTCATGGGCAACCAGAGCATGATAATGTGAATGCCCACTGCATTCCTTTTATGTCCCCGAAGGTGGGAGGCTGTGGAAGAGTGCCTGGTGAGAGACAGGCTTAGAGAGGAGCCCCTGTAAGGCTGTGTCCAGACTCAGGGGTTTTTTCAGGAAAAGTAGCCTTTTTCCGAAAAAACTTCCCCTGCGTCCAGACTCAAGCCGCGTTCTTTCGACATTAAATCGAAAGAACGTGGCTTTTCTTTCGATGGCGGTAAACCTCATTTCACGAGGAAGAACGCCTTCTTTCGAAAGTTCCTCTTTCGAAAGAAGGTGTTCTTCAATGTAAATAGGGCTTCTTCGAAAGAGAGCATCCAGACTCACTGGATGCTTTCTTTCGAAAAAGCAACGTGCAGTCTAGACGCTCTCTTTCGAAAGTATCTTTTGAAAGAGCCTCTTTCGAAAGAGGCTTGCAGTCTAGACATAGCCTAAGTGAGCATCACAGTTTGCTAGACCAAATAGCCACAGGAAGTATCTGCCCTGGGAGCTTCTGGGAGCTTTAAGTCTGAGGCAGGCTCTGTTACATGTAGGCTTGCTATTTTGGACTATTTTCAAGGCTTCCCCATAGTGAGGACACACTAGTTTGAATTTGTCAAATTGGGAGTTCTTAAGTTGATTTTAGTAATTTTGAAAAAGTTTCCTGGTATAGACATGGCCTTAAGGACTTGTTAGAGGCATTCCATGAGAAATTCTGATATCTGGACATTTCCTTTTTGCCTGAATTGGATCAAAAAGTCAATTTTCAAATTTCTTATTTCAGAAATATTGACATGACCTTATTTAAAGATTTCATTGTTATAATTTTTAAGTGCTTTGTTTCTATATAACATAATACAAAAGTCAAAATGATGAAATCTTTTGACCACATCAAAACAAAGTGCTTCAATATTTTGTTTTGTTTTGGGGTGTTTTTTGGTCAAACAAAATACTGGAGGGAACATTTTAATTATGTTGAATCAATACTTTCTAGAATAAAACTGCTTCCTGTGGCAATGTTCAACCACTCTACTACATATATATTCCATTCCCCCAACACAATCACTTCTGAATGCCACACAATTTTTAATTTATTCTCATAGCATCCTTATGAGGCAGGACAGTGCTATTATACCTATTTTATAAATTGGGAACTGAAGCACAAAGAGATTGTGGTTTATCCAACAGCACACATAGTGACAAATTGGGGAATTGAAATCACATCCCAAGCTGACACCTTTACTCCTGGACTATCCTTCCTTTCTGTATTAAATATGAGCCAGAACCAAAAGACTGTATCTTGACCTCCTCCCACCAAACTGGGAGGTATTTAGACTGGGATCAAGATTTCATGATTTCTATCCATGAGAGAAAATCATCGTTATTGGGAACAAGCTATTTGGAGTTGCATATGCTCAGTTAGCATTTGGCTTATTACTTAGCTGTCATTTTGTTTTTCCATATTTCTAGCTTAACCAGATACACTGGTTTCACTTCATCCTGTGTCAAGGCAGTTGGCCCCTTCACTGCGGTGGTGATCATAGAGGACAGCTGTTTGGAAATCAGTGTTAGGTGTTAGCCACATTTATGGATTTTGTTTACTCAAGTTCTTTACTTTTTTCTAGAATTTCCCTCAAGAATATCCTAAAAGTTAAGAACAAAGGAAGGGGCTCGAGAGACCACCAAAAGATATACTAGCTGCTCTTAAACCGTGTGGCATTAATAGCATATATTTTGGGGTATAGATATTTAATTAAAAATTGCTTTCATTTTTCAAAAGCAACAGAAAGAAGAAATGGTAATGTATGGATTTTTGTTTCTCTTTCTGCACTGAATATGTTTTATGTAAAAAAGTGATGTGCAGATAAAGACTGTTGATTTGCAGTTTTGGACATTATTAATGAAGCTGTTGATTAGAGCCCTATTATAACATAGTGCTTAGATTTTCTGTTAATACAAACTGCATCATGATTTAAGGCTCTTGATCACTATTTATCATAGGTCCTGTAACACACCACTAATTTCCATGGCCTGAAAGATGCTGGGAATACCAAGTGTCTATACATCAGAGTACTTTTAAAGTTTCTCTCTCATAATGAATGGAAATTGAAACAATCTCTTTTGGGACTCACTCCAAGGCTGTGTCTAGACTACATGCCTCTGTCAGCAGAGGCATGTAGATTAGGGTTGTAGGCAAAGGGAAAGGAAGCTGCAATTTAAATGATCGCGGCTTCATTTAAATTTACATGGCTGCCGCGCTGAGCCGACAAACAGCTGATCAGCTGTTTGTCGGCTTGCGTGCTAGTCTGGACGTTCCCCCTGTCGACATCAAAGCCCTTTGTCAGCAGCCCCGTTATTCCTCATGGAATGAGGTTTACCGGGGCTGCCGACAAAGGGCTTTGATGTCGACAGGGGGAACGTCCAGACTAGCCCGCGAGCCGACAAACAGCTGATCAGCTGTTTGTCAGCTGAGCGCGGCAGCAATGTAAATGTAAATGAAGCCACAATCATTTAAATCGCTGCTTCATTTCCCTTTTCCAAAACAATAAATCTACATGGCTCCGTCGACGGAGCCATGTAGTCCAGATGTACCCCAGGAGTAGATGTTAAAGCAGAATTTTAACACATATATAAAATGTATACTTCTGAAGCAAGTATAACTGTAGTTAAGATTCCTAACATTTCTCACTCCTACCTAAAAGGAACTTGTTAGCTGGTAAACTATCTTTTGATAATTTTTTAAAAGTTTCCTTTGTTATCAGACGGTATAGAGACCCAGCATGAAGCAGTCACTTCATACAGCTTCATCTGGCCACCAAAGGTCAAGGTTAGAATTCTAATTCTAAATGTAGTAAATTTCATGGTTGTTGTAAATTCTAAACAAGAACAGAAGATGTTTATTGAATGTTCTCTATCACCAATGTTCTCTATCACAAGTCAGAGAACTCTTTAAACAATTATTACTGTTCTGGTAGACTTAGCTCCTAATTATATTCATGCTGGGAGAAAGAACTTACAAAGCCTTTCAGGAGAAATATAAAGGAAACATTAAAAAAGTAGACCAAGAAGGGAAAAATACTGTAACATTGCTGCCCAAATACTCAAAGGTATTATACGGAATGTTGCCACATATGTCTGTCAAACAAGGATCTAAGAGTACTTCAGACACTCATTATCTGAAGATTCACAGTGCTCCTGTGAGGTAGTTATTGTACTTCCTATTTTTAGACCACAATGCGAAATGGGTCTCCTATCCCATAAAAAATTAGATTTAAAAATGTTTCCTGTTCTACACTGGAACAAAATTGAGAACTTTTGAAATTTTTCATGAAAAAAGAGAGAGACAGAAACACTACTGCCTAATTTGGAATAGATACTTGACTCTGAGGTTTTCCTCATCCTCAGTGAATGGCCTAACCATTGGCTATTCAGGAGTTGTGGGATGAGTCTTTCTCTCACACATATGCATGTGTGCATGCACACACACAATTATTTAGAAAGTTCTCACTTTCATTCAGCATTATTATAAAAACAATTTTTGAAATCTCAGTTTTTTAAAAAACAGAAATCTTGTTTCTGACCAACATCATTTAGAGATTTATCTTAAGGCAACAAAATACTGCGAATTACTTAAATGACAGGCAACTAATTCTAAATTATCTAATTCATATTGATCACATATAGTACATTGGTACATTGGTTATTACTAGACCTAGGTGAATTTTCAAAATTTTCCTAAATTAAGGCAAAGTACTAAAATCTCATACTTTCATGAATAGAAAAAAATGTATTGGACCAATTGAAATATTTTGAAAATATGTAAATTGGCACTTTCTGATGATTAAAAGCTTTTTGAGGCAAAATTTCCAATTAGCTCTCATTAGAACTGTATGGCATTCTAGCAGCCCAACAATCTTCCAATTGCAGTACAAGTGACAAAAGGCTGGGAAACAAGAAAAACTAATTTTATTTTACCAAATCAACAATGTCAATGACTAATATCCCAAGATGGCTAGTGGTCCTCTACTAATGTGTACCTGGCAATACTGATATTTCTGCCTGCAATCAACTGCAGAAATAAGAGAAAGCAGTCTTCATTTTATGATGCACATGGGAAAGCTGACAAGTATCAGAGGGGTAGGGTAGCGTGTTAGTCTGAATCTGCATAAACAATGAGAAGTCCTATGGCACCTTATAGACTAAAATATTTATTGGAGCATAAGCTTTTGTGGTCAAAGACCCAGATGCATTTGACGAAGTGGGTCTTTGACCACAAAACCTTATTCTCCAATAAATCTGTTAGTTTATTATGTGCTACAGGACTTCTCGTTTTTTATAGGAAATCTGGGCCTTTGGAAGCAGAGCCCATATTGTGTATGCACTAAAAAAAATCTTTCCCAGATGTCTTAATAGCTGGGTTACTGGTCACTATGGGTATGTCTACACTACAGAGTTTTTTTGGAAAAACAGCTGTTTTTCCAAAAAAACTTCAATTATGTCAGTGTAAGCGGGGGTATGGTCCCGCTATTGTGGGGAACTTTCCTGGCTTCTATACACCCCGGTGAAATGAACCAGCGAAAGGATCTGAGTCCCCGCTCCCACTTCCTTTACCCCACGGCTCCCTGATCCTGAGGGCTCCCCCTCCACACTCCTGAGTAGCAGAGCCCTTGAAACCCCAACAAGGCTGGGCCCAGGTTTCCTGGGGCTTAATCCCTGACCTTGTAGTCACTAGGGGCAGGAGTTAGGGTGTCCCCACTCCGAGGTGCTCTCTTTACACTGCAGGCCTTCTTGGCCCAGTGATCACTTCATAAGGTTCAAAGCAAATACAATTTATTAAACATCAACTGATTAAAGAGAATAGAATAAGAAACAATGAGAATGGTTAAATGAGAACACACAGCCCTGCTCTGTAGCACAGGGACATCAACACAGCAGTCTGCAGAGTGTAAGGACAGTTCACAGTCTCTTCCTTAGAAGCCCTGGATGTGCTGCAAGGGGCTGCAGGCTGGACACGCTTGCACTGGCAGTGACCACACAGCCTCAGTCTCTAAGTGGCCAGACCCCTCTCCCAGTCCAGAGCCTTTCCCCACACTTTGCAGGTCCCAGTAGCTCACCACATCCAGCTGCAGGCTGTGCTGCTTGGCCAGTTCCAGCTCCTTGTGTTGTTTCTCTGTTCCTTTTGGCTTTCTGAGCACTGCCAGTCTGCTGCTCAACACAGGGTCTGCACTGCTTGGCCTGTCTGTGTCTGGTTCTGTCGCTGCAGGACTTCTTCTTGTACTCCTCTTTCAGCTCTCTGTCTTTGCAGGACCTCTTCTGCACACAGCTTGTTTGTTCAGAGACAGAGCCAGAACAATCCCCACTTACAACCTGTCAGTCAGGCTGAGCTGGAGTGTTGACTGCTTTCCATTGTCTCTGGGGTCTGTCAGTCTCATGAACCCTTCCCCTTCTGAAGCTGGTAAACCAAAAAACTCCCACAGAGTTTTAGTAAGGGGTAACAGTCCCCTTACATCAGCAATCATCTTCTTTCGAAAGAAAATCGAAAAACATAGGGGTTTTCCAGCATTGGTAATCCTCTTTCTACAAGGAAGAAGACTTTTTCTGAAAGAGCTCTTTCAGAAAAAGGTGTATGTGGATGGGGAAGAGGGAGTTCTTTAGAAAGAAGAGGAAAGAAGAAAAAGCACAAGTGTCCTTGTGGCCACTCTGTCCATAGTAATCACAGTTTAATTGTGAGATTCAGTGTGGACACTGTCTTTTGAAAAAGCAGACCAGTTTTTCAATGCGCTTTGGCAGTGTGGATGCGCTTTTTCGGAAGTTATGTTCAGAGAGAAGTTGTCTTTCTGCTCAAGCACCAAAACCACTCCTTGCAATATGGAGTTCCTGAGGTTTTTTGCAGGCCACCTATCCAAATTTTAATTTCACTTTTCTTGTGCAAATTAGATTTAATTGTGCTATAACATAAGGATATATAGCTGGAAGTCCTAAAGAAATTAGCTGGGAAACTGGCTTGTGGCCTTTTATATGCATCCGTCCACTGCATTCAGATGGCTGACCAGATCAAAGCTATCAGCAAGCTTAAGACTAGTATTTTATGTATGATTTTCCAGGCAACTGCAAACCCAGGAGTTTGTGACAAGGTTTTATAATAGGCCTGGACCTTTTAGATGTCTTTGGGGGGAAGGATTGGTTTATATTTTGCATTTTTATTAACTCTTCAGGCATTTATAATTTAATCTTCTGTAATTTCAATGTCTAGGAAGAAGGGCTAACAAAAATTAACCAGCAACACCCTTGGCCTCTACATACAAGTAATCTATAAAAATCAAGAAATATCAATTCCAAAGAAAAATGTACTGGCATTATGACAAGAGCTTCTGGTTTACGCTAATTCTCCAGATCAGGCCATTAAATTCTCTGCCCCTCAGTTTGATATAGTTACTTCACTACGAGACAATATAATTTCTGTTCTCTGAACACATTAGAATTTAATTAGTACTGGCACAGAATAGTAGCACCTTGAGTAAAAGAAAGACTAAATTGCTTCATTTCTGGCATGGAAAATCAATGCACCTTCTATTCAAACTTGATTTTCATTTAATTATGCTTCTAAGTGGATTTACAGGAGTCTATTTAGGATTATAATATAGTTGGCACATTAAAAATTAAAATACAGCCAAGATTGGATCATTTATCCAGGTATCAAAGAAGTGTTGTCTCATTGTGATAATGGGACCCATTCTTCCATTAAGTTTATGGACTTCTCACTCCTTTCAATGAAATTATACCCGTGCATTGGCAGTGGACTATACCACTGAAGTCTCCAGTGACAGAAAGATTACTCTTTATCTCTTCCTTGTTTCTCAGAAAAGTCAGAGTAAATTGGGCCTGATTTTCTATTATTCATGTCCCTGTATATGGAGATTGGATGGATGGGTAACAAAGGGAACTTTACACTATCTTTGACCTGTCTGTGGCAGCTAGGAGTCTGTTCACTCCCCTCTATCAGTGTTAGAATAGTCTCTGGCTCACCCTAAATTTTATGCTCTTGCATATATAGACCCTAATGAGCTGTGGACACTGGGGAAGAATCATTGTACAATGTCCTCTCCTGAGGAGCTGTCAGGATTTCCAGGCTGTTGGGAAATGTGGGAGGGCCCAACTTTGTGCTCCTGGATATGGGTGAGTGTGGGGGCTCTGGAGGAAGACACAGGGATGGAAAAGCCAGCACCCAGCACTTCATGAGCGGTGCAGTGTCCTGCTCCTGCTACGGGGCCTCATAGAATCATAGAATCATAGAATACTAGGACTGGAAGGGACCTTGAGAGGTCATTGAGTCCAGTCCCCTGCCCTCATGGCAAGACCCAGTACTGTCTAGACCATCCCTGATAGACATTTATCTAACCTAGCCAACTGGAGTGTGCGGTGCACTCCACAGCATTTCTAAAGGGCACAGGGCATTTGCATTTCCCTCCTCCCCCATCAGTGGGCCTGCAGAGCACTCTTCTGAGCAGAGCCAATCTTCCTGAACTCTGGAGTTTATCAAATGACAGGAAGTGAAAATCATTGTTTTCACTGGGAAGAAGTCCAGGATTTAAAGGGATTTTTCTGTGATTTGAATTCTCTGTCTCACAGAGGTGAAGGCTAATGACACTATGATGACATGCACCCCTGTAATTACACGCTACAGGTTGGGTCTCCTTGGTCTGGCACTCTCGGGAGCTGTCCAGTCCCAGGAAATTTGGAAATTTGCCAGACCAAGGGTGGTCCCCTGACACCAGACCCTCAGCCTGCTGCCTCTCCCTGCCACTGGCTCCTTCAAACTGGTTGGACTGCCTGCTAGCCAGCCTCAGCCCTGATGCCAGTTGGGTGGCATGAAGCCAAAGTGGGGCTGCCTCTGCCACACTGCTCCAGCCCCAGACAGGCTTCCCCTCATGGGCTGCTGTGGCATCAGCAATGGCTTTGCTGCTAGGTAGGAGGCAGTCCCGATCTTGCTACCACTGCCGCCCAGACTTCTGTGGCCCCCGCTGCCACTGCATGGTGGCCCCGCGGTTACCCAGACTGATGTGCCTTGGCCAGGCTTCCTCTGCTTGGTTGCTAAGTGTTACAGAACAACAATAAATCAAAATACATAAAACACCTCTGGGTACACTCTGGGTGTGTCTAAACTACATGGCTCCATCATGGAGCCATGTAGATTAGGCTGATCGGCAGAGGGAAATGAAGCTGTGATTTAAATAATCGCGGCTTCATTTAAATTTAAATGGCTGCCACACTCTGCCGACAAACAGCTGATCATCAGCTGTTTGTCGGCAGATCGGGGCAGTCTGGACGCGCCGCTGTCGACAAGGAAGCCTTTGTCATTTGTGAAACGAGGTTTACCTGCACCAGTCGACAAAGGCTTCCTTGTCGACAGCGGTGCATCCAGACTGCCCCAATCTGCCAACAAACAGCTGATCATCAGCTGGTCAGCAGAGTGCGGCAGCCATTTAAATTTAAATGAAGCCGCGATTATTTAAATCACGGCTTCATTTCCCTCTGCCGATCAGCCTAATCTACATGGCTCCATCGACGGAGCCATGTAGTTTAGACACACCCTCTGAGATAGTGAACAGGGGAGGGAAGGCATAGATTCATGTAGAGAAGATTAAACCAAACAACCAAAACAAAGAAAGATGCCCTGATCGAGACTCGCTACACTTTTCCCCTCTGCTCACAATCTGTGCTGATCTGTACTTCAAGGCACAGTTCACTCCCATGTACAATATTTCTTATAGGCTTGGGAATTCTGATTACTGCATCTGCTCCCTCCAGCCCTTAACTTAGAATCCACCAAGGAAGAGCAGACCAGGTATCTATATCCAATTCAGATTTCAACACTGTATCTCCATTGGTTCTTCTGGCTCCCTGCCAACACCCTTGCTAGCTATCTGAATTTAACTTCTTAGTCACTGAGTGTTGGCCAGCGCTCCTCCTATCTATCACACCATCTCTCTCCTTTTCTGCTATGAATTGAAAAGAAACATCCTATAGACTTTAGGAGAGCTCCCAATCTGAAATGTGGCCAGCCCTATTGCTGGGAGCGTATGGTAAGACTTTAACTTGAACCAAGTCTTAACTTGTTAGGTGTTAACCCTAGGAAGCATGTTATCTTTATTTCTCTAGTAACTGTTTCAGACTTTAATGCCTTATACATTTACTCACTTAAAAATCTCTTTGTACTTAAAACTTGCTCTTTTCTTTAATTAAAAGCTAATTTAGTGTTATCTTTAAATGGAACTGTGTGGATAACTTCATTTATTATAGCAAACTATTGTATATTAATCCCTTTAAAAGATCAATGGACCTAATTTGCTTTGACTGTACAGGACAAGACTGGACAATGCTTAACATGTTTTGGGGGGAAATCTAGGCCTGGGAATGTTTTGGGATCACACTCCAACTGGTAACCAAAGCTGGAGTAACGTTAGTTTGAACCAAGGGGTTTGGTTCGAACTAACACGTCCCAGCATGCACTTTCACTTTTGAAAAGCTGTTGAGTGGAGTAATGTGCTTGTGAGATCATGCTAATGAAGCGCAGGATATTTAAATAAATTCATTAGCAATTTTGATCGCCTACATTTGCATTCCTAGTTCGAACTAGGGAGCAAGTGTAGATGCACCCTCAGGGTGTGACCTGCATACTGTTTGTCTGTTTGTGAAGAGGGCCAATGAGAACTACAGCAGCAAGCCTTTGGGAGTCACCCATAGTTGCAAAGCAGATATAATATAGCTCCACACATCACTGGTTTGGATCACACCTGAGAATGTTATAGAACTGAACTAACCCACCATCCCAGCTTCTCCTTAGATATACATGACCCAACTCTGTCCTCAGATATAGCATCCTAAGCCCCAGTAGGAATTTTAGGGTACATCTGCACTGCTTGGTTATTTCGGGATACCGGAGGTATTCTGAAATAGCTACCCCGCATCTCCACAAGCCACCCATTATTTCAAAATATTTTTCAAAATAATGGGCATGCTCCTTTGGTATCCCAGTAACCCTCATTTCATGAGGGTTAAGGAATGTCTGGAAATAGTACATTATTTAAAATTTGGAGCTGTTTAGACACGACAAATTTCAAAATAAGCTATTTTGAAATAAATAAGATAACGCAATAAGAAGCACCCTTAAGCACATAACTGAGAGCATTCTTGGACCCTCTGCTTCTGCTACATGAATCTCAATTATAGCCACTCTCAAATCTTGCTTGAAGCTCTTACACAGTTGGTGCCATTTTAAAGCTCACCTGTTTTACAAGGGAGACTGTCTCCCCTCTCTCCATACCAAAAGAACCAAATGGAATGCAGTTCACAGAGCCAGAAATCCTCCCCAGAGCAAATGGTCTTGTAAATGCCTTATATACAACCTGCTGGTTGTTTTTTGTATTTTCTGAACCCTTTCACATCAGCCACATTCATTTCAGATTTTGCTACTTTCACCTGCAGTTGAAGGACAATCCAGTGCTATATATTTTAATTAAGTCTCACTGGAACACAGTTGTTTTTCAGTCTTCAGGTGTCAAACTGAGTTTTATGAACAAACTTATAGCATCACAGCAAATCAAATAAGAAATAAAAAAACTTATTTAATACTCACACACATATTTTTCAGGATAGTCTAATTCCTAATGTGCTTATAATGCTGTTTCCCATTATATTTCATTTTCCCCCTGCTGCTGTAATTTATTTTTCAAAGCAACAGTGTAACAAAAGAACAAAGGAAAGCATACACATGGAATAGCAATATTTTAATAAATTTGGTGTTCCACAAAAAAACCTCCATTAATCTGGTTAAAAAACATATTGTTATAAATGCCTGCAGGAAACCCTGGGGCTTGTTATTCAATTATTGAAAATTTAAAAGTCTTAAGATGCTACATTTTCCCCCCATTTGGCACTCAATCGGCAGAGTAGTAGAATTCAAGAAAAGCCCCATATATACCGCAGTCTCATTTATATGGAGCACAGTGTTTAATGACAAATAATGCTGATCATGCCAATTGCCTCATTACAAGGAAAAAGTAAATGTTTAAAACTTTTGGATAGCTTCATGTTAACATACCCTTCCTATCTTAAATCTTCCTATCTGAAATCCATGGATCATTGAATGGCTAACTCATATGTGAAAGTGGCAGTTTATAATTGCTTGGATAAAAGAGAAAAAAGTGGACAGACTATTAAGGACCAGATTCTGATATATTTACTTACGCAAATCTTTCCTCCCAGAGGACTCCCATATACTTTAGTTGATCTATTTGTAGAGTAAAATACCACTAGTATGCAGGGGGTATTGGATTCTGTCTCTAAAGTAGATGCAAACTCAATTGCTTTCTGTATTTTCAGTCTGAAAGATTGTGTTCAATTAAAGTAAGCAAATGGGAAGTTCAGTTGAATTAATGACTAGTGTTGATTTTCCAACACTTCAAATTAATTAATCGATCCATAGATTTTTTTTTAAGAGCACAAGGAATGATTGTGATCAGCTTGTCTCATCTCCTCTATATCACAGGTCATAGAATATTACTAGGTAATTTTACATGGAATGGTGTATAAGTAAGAATAGGTTAGAAAAATTGTCTGTGAAAAGGATACAATTAATAGTTCTTCAAAATGCCGGGATATAATCCACCTGTAAAAAGCTAGTTTCTGGCTTTATGGTATTATTTGCTATCATTTGGTTACAAAAATAATTATTGTCCCATACAGACTCCAACTTTTCTGAAACTTCAGCATTAACTCCCTTCTATTTCATTCCTGGTAACAGCTTATTTCATTGGGTACTCACCTTGTGTGAGTAAAAGCATATCATGGGATAGAATTTTTGTTTTTTCTGTTTTTTATTTTTAAAATATCCAAACAAACCTAGGAAAATACATTTAAAAACTATAAATTCATCAAGGTTGCCAAGGGAAACAGTGCTCCCTGGGTATAGAAATTACTATTAGAGTTTGTCAGAAATTTTCTAAAGGAATGTTTTCCATTGGAAATATTGATACTGTGGTGTTTGCCTGGAGCTTGCCTCCAGACACTGCTCAAGCCATCAGATCACTACCACTTCCTATTTCTCCACGTGGGCACCAATGATGCTGCCAAGAATGACCTTGAGTTAGTCATTGCAGACTGTCTCTGGAAAGAAGGATAAAGGAGTTTGAGGTAAAAGTTGAGTTTTCACCCCATTTCTTTGTTGAAGGAAAAGGCCCAGGTTAGAGACCATTGAATTGTGGAGGTAGAGATGCATGGTTGTGCAGGTGGTGTTGGAGACAGAGCTTTGGATTGTTCAACTTTGGAAAGTTGGTCCAGGAAGAAGGATTGATAGGAAGAGGTAGGATCTGCTTAGAGAATCTTCACAGACAGTCTTGCTAACCTAGTGAGGAGGGCTTTAAATTAGGTTTTCTGAGGGATTTTAACCTAAATCCTGAGGAAAGTGGGATAGTGGGTGAAAATAGGGCAATTGGCTATTTATCTTAGGTGCCAGTAAACGAATGCAAAAAGCTTGGGAAACAGTAAGAATTAAAATTTCTTGCACAATCTAAGCAGTATGATGCGATTGGAATAATGGAGACTTGGTGAGGTAACTTGCACAACTGGAGAACTGTTGTGGATGGGTATAAATCAGGGGTGGACAATAATTTTGGTGGGGGGCCACTCCAAGATTTTTTTAAGCGGTCAAGGGCCAACTTTTCCATGGAGAAGGTGTGGGGTCTAGGATGGAGGCTGGATATAGGACACACGGGGTAAGGGACTGGGGTGCAGGAGAGGGTGTGGGGTCTGAGAGGGTGTCTGAGTGGAGGAGGGGGTTGTGACCTGGGTCATGGGAATGGAGTGCAGGGTCTGGCAGGTGTTTGGGTGCAGGAGAGGATTTTGGCTTGGGAGAGGGCTGTAAGGAGTACAGGTTCTTGGAGGGAATTGTGACCTTGGAAAGGGAGTTGGGGTGTGGGAGGGGCAAGGGTGTCAGAGGCAGGCTTTGGCTGGGAGGCACTTACCTAAGCATCTCTCAGCCTGCAGCACCCCAAGGCAGGCTGGGCTCCCTGCCTGCTGCAGCCTCAGACCACTTGAAAATATAGGCTGTTCCCTCCACATGTCTCTCAACTCCGGGTGGGGGAAGAAATCTTGCTGCACCCATCCCCAGGCCAATCTCTCAGCTCCAGTTGGCTGGCTGTTTCCAGCCAATAGGAGCTGAGCGATTGGCTGATGTCAATTCTTATTGGCCAGTTGTGTTTGGCCAATAGGATCTGAGGATTGGGCAAGAGTGTGAGATCACACAAAGCTTTCCCCCTCCCTGCAGAGCAGAGAACCATAGGGACTGCATCTTAAACCAGGGCAGCTATGTGCCTGAGGGTCCCGACAGAGTGGTCCGTGGGCTGGATCTGGAGATGAGATAGATGAGGAAGTTGTCCCCAATACTCCAAAAACTTTCTAGATTGTCTGCATTGCTCTCCCCTAAGATGTCAAGGTGATTGAAGTCCCCCATAAGAATCAGAGACTCTAATCTGGAAACTTCCGTTAACTGTCTGAAGAAAGCCTTATCTACCTCATCTCCTGGTCTGGTGATCTATAATAGATGCCCATCACAACATCAGTCTTGTTGCTCCCACCTCTAAACTTAACCCAGAGACTCTCAACAGGATTTTCTCTAGTTTCTTACTGGAGCACAGAAGAATCATACTGCCCTCAAAGGGTACGTCTACACTACAGCGCTAGTTCGAACTAACTTAGTTCGAATTAGTTAATTCGAACTAAGCTAGTTCGAACTAACGCATCTAGAACTAAAAACTAGTTCGAACTAGCGTTTTGCTAGTTCGAACTAGTAAGTCCACATTGAGTGGACCCTGAACAGGGATTAAGGATGGCCGGAAGCAGTGCCGGCAGGGCATAAAAGGAGGACTTAGAGCATGGAGATGCTGTCTCAGGCTAGCCGAGGGCTGCGCTTAAAGGGTCCCGACCCCCACCCCGGACACACAGTTCTAAGGGGTGCCCCGCTTGCAAAGAAGTTCTGGCTTGGAGTGCCCTGAGTGCCCACACTGGGCACATCACACCACTCGGCCATCAGCCCGGCTGCACTTGCCGCAGGCTGCCATCTGGGGAGAGGGAGTAATTGGGGGGCTGCAGGAGAGCTTCCACCCCCAGAAGCCCGCAGAGCCAGCCCAGTCCTCCCCATCGGGGGCTCGTACCCCATTCCTCCCTCACCTCCTTCCACTTACCCTTCCTTAGCCCCCCTTCTTATTGATGTACAAAATAAAGATAACGTTTCTTCCAACATTGACTCTGTCTTTATTGAACAAAACTGGGGGAGACTGGGAAAAGGAGGTGGGAGAGGGGAAGAGAAAGGCTGGGAGAGGGGAGGGCAACTAACATGATCAGGGGTTGGGAACAGGTCCCAGATGAAGAAAGGCTACAGAGACTGGGACTGTTCAGCTTAGAAAAGAGGAGACGGAGAGGGGACAGGATAGAGGTCTCTAAAAGCAGGGGTTGGGTGGAGAGGGTGCATTCAGAAAAGTTCTTCCTGAGTTCCCATCAAGAAGGACTAGAGGACACCAAAGGAAAGGAATGGGTAGCAGGCTTCAAACTAGTAAGAGAAAGTTCCTCTTCACAAAGCAAATAGTTAACCTGTGGAACTCCTTGCTGCAGGAGGCTGTGAAGGCTACAACTAGAACAGAGTTTAAAGGGAAGTGAGATCAAGTCATGGAGGTTGGGTCCATGGAGTCCTATTAGCCAGAGGGTAGGAGTGGTGTCCCTGCCCAAAGTTTGTGGAAGGCTGGAGAGGGATGGCACGAGACAAATGGCTTGGTCACTGTCTTCGGTCCCTCCCCTCCAGGGTCCCTAGGGTTGGCCACTGTCGGCAGACAGGCTACTGGGCTAGATGGACCTTTGGTCTGACCCAGGACGGCCATTGTAAGCTCAGGGCTTAGTGTCGGGGGTCTCAGTGGACCCCCTTGATTTTCATGCACACCTGCTCCTGGGTGGCCAGGCTGGCAGCTCTCCTGCCCTAGACGGCCACTTTCCTGTGCCTAGTGCGGAGATCGTGGACGAGGTCCACGATGTCCGCACTAGCCCAGGAAGGTGCCCGCCTCTTGCGGTCCAGGGCAAGCTCCCGGGAGCCGCCAGCCTGGTCCCAGCAAGAGGGGGTGGGCTGGGGGGCATCGGGTGGGTGGCTCTGTGCCGTGCCAGGTGCAGGGTCTGCTAGCTGGGTGCTGGCAGGCTTGCACCTGGCACGGGCACCGTAGCCAGCCTGTGCCCCTTTAAGGGGTCCGGGGCCGGGAGGGGGGCATAGAGTTTCCCTGGTGTTGGCCAGAGTGGCCACCAGGGAAACCTGGGGAGGGCTAGCCTCCCACTAGTTCGAACTAAAGGGCTACACAGCCCTTAGTTCGAACTAGCTAGTTCGAACTAGGCGTTAGTCCTGGTAAAATGAGGTTTACCTAGTTCGAACTAAGCGCTCTGCTAGTTCGATTCAAATTCGAACTAGCGGAGCGCTAGTGTAGCACCTATTAAAGTTAGTTCGAACTAACTTTGTAGTGTAGACATACCCTTACATACAGTGCAACTCCTCCACCTTTTCTCCCCTACTAGTCCTTCCTGAATAGTTTATACCAGGGCCGGACAAAATCTGGCCTGCCAAGCCACTGGATCCAGCCAGGTTAGTCTCAGTGGAGGCAGATGACAAAACAAGAAGCCAAGGTGTCAGTAGGGGAGGTCTAGGTTGGATAGTAGGAAGAACTATTTAATTAAGAGATGATGAAGCATGGAAGGGGTTGCCTAGGGAGGTAGTGGAATCTTTATCCTTAGCAGTTTTTAAGACCAGGCTTGACAAAGCACTAGCTGGAATTATTTAGTTGTAGTTGGTCATGCTTTGAAAAGATGGTTAGACTAGATGACCTACTGAAGTTGCTTCCTACCCTAATTTTCTATGATTTTATGATTCTATGATATGTCAAAAGTGAAATGTTTTGTGAAATTATGCCAATTTTAATGAAATTTTCTTTTGGGGGAGAAAAATGAAGATGAGTTTTGATAAGGTCAAAATGTTTGATTGCAGCATTTTATTAACAGCATGCTTTGATTTATCTAGTCATTGAGGCTACGTCTACACTGGCCCCTTTTCCGAAAGGGGCATGCTAATTTTACAGGTCGTAATAGGGAAATCTGCGGGGGATTTAAATATCCCCCGCGGCATTTAAATAAAAATGTCCGCCGCTTTTTTCCGGCTTTTAGAAAAGCCAGAAAAGAGCGTCTACACTGGCCCCGATCCTCCGGAAAAAAGCCCTTTTCCGGAGGATCTCTTATTCCTCTCTTTGAAGTAGGAATAAGAGATCCTCCGGAAAAGGGCTTTTTTCCAGAGGATTGGGGCCAGTTTAGACGCTCGTTTCCGGCTTTTCTAAAAGCCGGAAAAAAGCAGCGGACATTTTTATTTAAATGCCACGGGGGATATTTAAATCCCCCGCGGATTTCCCTATTATGACCTGTAAAATTAGCATGCCCCTTTCGGAAAAGGGGCCAGTGTAGACGTAGCCTGAGAGTTTTATTTCATATTATTTATTAATTAAAATGGTCAAATAGGAACAAAGTATTTTGATTTCTTTGGAACAAAACAATTTGGTTGTCCTAAACTTTTAAAACTTTATTTTCTGGGACATTTCCAATTTCTTTTAATTTAATTTTGGAAGAAAAAAAATAAACTCAATTTCACATGAAATGGAAGATAAATTGTGATCTTTTCATTTTTATGATCAAGTTCTTTTTTTTTCTGCAGGACCTAGAGTTCCTTCAGGCTCTTACTCAGCAAAATACTTCTGTTGGTGCTTGTGATGAGGTGGATGAGGTATGGAGGCCCCATGCTGGAAGCCCCGCAAGTCCTGCCTCACCATGCCCCAGAACAGAACAGTTGAAAAGTCCTTCACACAGCCTAGAGCGGCTGCAGGGGATCTTACAATCAGAGGGGCTGTTGGAGAAACTAATCAGGGGCCAGAGGAACCAGAGAAAAAGGAGTTGCATAGGTGGTGTGTATAGTTGCTGCCTGGTGTTTTGAAAATAGAGGACTGTTTGCCAGGATGTATAAAAGAGCAGCAGGTCCATGGCCAGGTTTAGCCTAAGGAACTGAGCCCAGACCCTGGCTCACCAGGGTAAGGGTACTGCAATGGGCCCTGCTGATCTGGGTGCAGTCTGAACCCAGGAAAGGCTGCTGAAAGGACATCAAGTGAGGGTACCAAGGAGAGCCCTGCTGGGTTGTTGAAGAAGGCAGTGCTTTGGTGAAGATGCTTTCGAGCTATGGTCCCATACCAGGCTCAAGAAAAGAACTCAGGACTATGTATCCCAGAAGGGAGGCCAGCATGTGTGGGTCAGCTGGAGCACTAACCTGAGGAAGACTTGACAAGAGAACCATTGGCTAGAGAAAGGGGATGCTCATAGGCAGTGGTTCCCATTTTGCTGAAAACAGCAATAGCAGACACATAGAAAGGATGGGGAGTTTGCAGCAGACAGATGCTGATGCCGCTATGGTGCTTAATTTTAAGTATATGACCAATCCTACTGGTGTCATTGGGACTGCTCCTATGATGGGACTGTACCTTAGACAGGGCTGGCTCTAGGCACCAGCAAAACAAGCAGGTGCTTGGGGCGGCACATTGCCAAGGGCGGCATTCCAGCCGGAGGAGGAGCAGGGCGACGGGACAGAGGACACCCTGAGCTGGGAGCCCCGTGCCTGGCTGCTCAGAGCCTGTGCCTGGCTCCGGGGTGCTGGCAGGGCAGGGTGGGGCAGGGCAGGGCAGGGCACGGTGCTGGGAGGGCGGGGTGCCTGGCCCTGGTGCAGAGCGGCTGCGGCAGGCAATGCTGAGGCCTGTGGGGCAGGCCATGGCCATAGTGGCTGCTCCCAGAGTTCAGGGGCTTGGTGGGTGCTGGGGCTCAGCCATGACGGGGCCCCATCCCCCAAGCAGGGAGCCCCACGGAGGCCACCCTGAGCTAGGAGCCTTGCACCTGGCTGCTAGGAGCCTGTGCCTGGACCTGGGGTGCAGGGATCTCTTTGTGGGCAGCCCCGAGGCAGGATGATTCCTGGAGGGCGGCATGGGGATCCTGCAGTTGGTGAGGCTGAGCCCAGTGGTCTCTTCTTCACCTTCGTGAGTGCGCCCTCCACCCCAGCTGGTGGCACCCCCCCCGTGAGTCCTCCCCACAACTCCCCCACCCCTGCCCCTGCCTGTTTTCTGTCCCCCACAACTCCCCCGCCTGTAAACCCTCCTTGCCTGGCTGTCCCCCTCCCTGGCCTTTGTGCCCCTGCCCACTGAACTGCGACCCCCCCCACACCTCCCCCCTCTCTTTTCCTCCCCTAGCTCAGCCTCTGCCCAACAATCCCACCTCCTGGCCCAATGAAACCCTATTGGGACCCCGTCTCCTCTTCTCCCCCCCCCCCCGTATCCCCATCTCCTGTCTGGCTCTCTAAACAATCCCCTCTCCCCCTACTTTCGGGGCCCTGAGTCCCCCCCCCCCACACACACACCTGCCCAGGAACCCAGCCCCCTTTTGCTGTGTTCTGAAAACTTCACCTCTACCTGGGACCCAAATGATTCTACCTCTCCCTTTGTCTGAGGAAGGGGAACTCTGGTGTTCCCAGTGCCCATGTCCCCAAGTCCCTTCCTGTCTAGGACAGGAGAGCTTTATTAAAATTGGAATTGTGATCTCATTTAAATAGGCTTTGTTTTAAATAATATACCATTAAAATTAAATTAAAAATTGTTATGGCCTAAATTTATCATAACCTATTTAAATAACTCATTAATTAAATTTAAAAATTAAATAGAACATGTCTCCTGTCAACTTTTAAAGAAATTCTACCAGTTCACTAGTGTAAGTACCCAGAACCAGTGTTTATATCAGCAGCAGCTTCTTCTGCAGGTGAAGAGAGAATGTTTTTATCATTGGTTTATTTGGCCAGTTCAATTCAATGATTAGTTCATTTACCGTTTCAAAACCAAGAGTTGAGGAAGCAGAAAAACATGTTTTTCTCTTCTCTTAGTAAAATACTGGTTATGAGAGCGTTCTAACATCTTGAAGAACATGATGACTAGATTTGATCTGTTAAATTCACTATGGATATTTCCTTTGTTTAATACATGAATTTTAGATGCAAAATGTGTTTGCATGCTTTTTTGTTATGTATCCTTCACATTTAAGGTAGTTTTATTTCATACAAAAATTAAATGCTGGTTTTGTTTACTTTAAATAGAATTTCCATCCAGACAGAAGTAGATGCAAATCATATGTTTTTAAAAAAGTAGCCACGACTTAGCAAATAATAAATGGGGTAAAACCTGTCTCTTAAGTGTTCCTATTACACACTATTTTGTAATAGAATAAAAATGTAAAAATTAAGAATCCGATTAAATGTAAGTTACACGATTATTTGGGCATTTATTTAGTTGGTAGCTGTACTGAGTGTGTTCTCCTGGTTAGTAAACAGAAGCACCAAATTTGGCATAAAGGTTATATTTAGTTGTAAATCAATGTGTTTTAAAGGTTGCTAATCGTTAAGACTCAACCATCCTTTAGGAAAATATTTTAGAAGTATAATTTAAATGCTTAATTGCTCATTTAAACCAAGGTTTTCTGCTTGCTGGTTTAAATCATGAGTACAATTAGAGATTTAAAACAAAGCTATTTAAATCAATCCACCCTGCTTCAGAGACTGTTTGGTCCGTCCCTGAAGGAGAAAGCCCAGGGCTGCGCTCATGGAATAGGTCCTAAGCTAGTGGGGTTTTGTTGTCTGGTGTCTGTCTTGTTCTGGACAGTTGAGCTGGGGAATTGAAACAAAAGTTCTCTTAATCCCTTTGAACTGTCTCATTGCATAGTGAGGCTGATTCTTGTCCATGGACACCAAGAGTTGGACAGCTTATATGTTGGGGTTGGAGTCTGAGTGATTATAAGGCTTCTAGTAATAAAATCCCTTTGCAGAGTGAGGAGTGGGACCTGAACTCCAACACTAGGTGATATGAAGAGCTGCATGCTCTGGAAGTCTTTAACTGACTTGCTGTAGATGAACCTGCCCTCCCATTGTCCTCCCATGGGGAGTCCCTGACACTCTCCTAGGAGATGAAAATGCCCTGGGGTTTGGGCTCCTCCTGAAGTACACGCCCCACCCCCCAGGAAGCTGCACAAACTGCATTTGTGCACACATCCCCAGCAAGCTGTGCAAGCTGCATTTGTGCACGCACCCTCCCAGGACAAAACAAAGGGGGGGGGGGAAAGGGCCAAAAAATGTTTTGCTTGGGGCGGCAAAAAACCTAGAGCCGGCCCTGACCTTAGGTTATTTGACCAGGCAGGAATATGTGGCAATGGTCCTTGATAACAAATATCAGGTTATCAAGGAATTTGGCTATATCATAATGCATGAGTTCAAGGCGCCAAATTAAGACAGCTTAAGCAATCTAATGCTTGCATTTAATGATGTTTTAGTGCTTTACTTTGCAACTCTAATAAGCTTTTAACATTGCTTTTTAGTAAGGAATATGCTTAGATAAATCTGTACCTTCCTAGATCTGTGTAAATTATTTCTTTCCTTTAGAGCAACAGACTTGTCTTGACTGGATGTGTGTCAAAAATTTTCCTATTCAATTTTAATCTGAGAATGCAATATTTTATTGCTCTTTTTGCTGTCCTTGTGATTGAATCTCCATTAGGGCCCATGGACAAGCCATTGAAGGATGAGAACTGGACTCCATTTTAACTAATGGATTGAGATACATGAAGAAAGCAAGGAGTGGAGGTTGTAACCTTAATTAAAACAGTTACATTGCAGAGAATTCATAGAATCATAGAATCATAGAATAGTAGGATGGGAAGGGACCTCAAGAGGTCATCGAGTCCAGCCCCCCGCCCTCAAGGCAGGACCAAACTCCGTCTACACCATCCCTGACAGATGTCTATCTAACCTGCTCTTAAATATTTCCAGAGAGGGAGATTCCACCACCTCCCTTGGCAATTTATTGCAATATTTGACCACCCTGACAGTTAGGAATTTTTTCCTAATGTCCAATCTAAACCTCCCCTGCTGCACTTTAAGCCCATTACTCCTTGTCCTGTCCTCAGAAACCAAGAGGAACAAATTTTCTCCTTCCTCCTTGTGACACCCTTTTAGATATTTGAAAACCGCTATCATGTCCCCCCTTAATCTTCTTTTTTCCAAACTAAACAAGCCCAGTTCATGAAGCCTGGCTTCATAGGTCATGTTCTCTAAACCTTTAATCATTCTTGTCGCTCTTCTCTGTACCCTTTCCAATTTCTCCACCTCTTTCTTGAAATGTGGCACCCAGAACTGGACACAGTACTCCAGCTGAGGCCTAACTAGTGCAGAGTAGAGCGGCAGAATGACTTCACGAGTTTTGCTTACAACACACCTGTTGATACAACCTAGAATCATATTTGCTTTTTTTGCAACAGCATCACACTGTTGACTCATATTCAACTTGTGGTCCACTATGACCCCTAGATCTCTTTCCGCCATGCTCCTTCCTAGACAGTCGCTTCCCATCTTGTATGTATGGAACTGATTGTTCCTTCCTAAGTGGAGCACTTTGCATTTCTCTTTATTAAACCTCATCCTGTTTACCTCTGACCATTTCTCTAACTTGCTAAGGTCATTTTGAATTATGTCCCTCTCCTCCAAAGAAGTTGCAACCCCACCCAGTTTGGTTTCATCTGCAAACTTAATAAGCGTATTCTCTATCCCAATATCTACATCATTGATGAAGATATTGAACAGTACGGGTCCCAAAACAGACCCTTGAGGAACTCCACTTGTTATCCCTTTCCAGCAGGATTTAGAACCGTTAACAACAACTCTCTGACTACGGTTATCCAACCAATTATGCACCCACCTTATCGTGGCCCTATCTAAGTTATATTTGCCTAGTTTATCAATAAGAATATCATGCGAGACCGTATCAAATGCCTTACTAAAGTCTAGGTATATGACATCTACCGCTTCTCCCTTATCCACAAGGCTCGTTATCCTATCAAAGAAAGCTATCAGATTAGTTTGGCATGACTTGTTCTTCACAAACCCATGGTGGCTATTCCCTATCACTTTATTACCTTCCAAGTGTTTGCATATGATTTCCTTAATTACCTGCTCCATTATCTTCCCTGGGACAGACGTTAAACTGTAGTTTAAGTCTGTAGTTTCCTGGGTTGTTCTTATTCCCCTTTTTATAGATGGGCACCATATTTGCCCTTTTCCAGTCTTCTGGAATCTCCCCTGTCTGCCATGATTTTTCAAAAATCATAGCTAAAGGCTCAGATAGCTCCTCTATCAGCTCCTTGAGTATCCTGGGATGTATTTCATCAGGAGCTGGTGACTTGCTGACATCTAACTTTCCTAAGTGATTTTTAACTTGTTCTTTGTGTATCCTATCTTCTAAACTTACCCTCTCTCTGCTTGTATTCACTACGTTAGGCACACCTCCAGACTTCTCGGTGAAGACCGAAACAAAGAAGTCATTGAGCATCTCCGCCATTTCCAAGTTTCCTGTTACTGCTTCTCCCTCCTCACTAAGCAGTGGGCCTACCCTGTCCTTGGTCTTCCTCTTGCTTTTAATGTATTTATAAAAGGTCTTCTTGTTTCCCTTTATGCCTGTAGCTAGTTTGATCTCATTTTGTGCCTTTGCCTTTCTAATCTTGCCCCTGCATTCCCGTGTTGCTTGCCTATATTCATCCTTTGTTAGTTGTCCTAGTTTCCATTTTTTATACGGCTCCTTTTTTATTTTGAGATCATGCAAGATCTCCTTGTTAAGCCAAGCTGGTCTTTTGCCATATTTTCTATCTTTCCTACACAGCGGAATTGTTTGCTTTTGGGCCCTTAACAACGTCCCTTTGAAATACTTCCAACTCTCCTCAGTTGTTTTTCCCTTCAGTCTTGCTTCCCATGGGACCTTACCTACAAGTTCTCTGAACTTATCAAAATCTGCCTTCCTGAAATCCATTAGCTCAATTGTGCTGGTCTCCCTTCTACCTTTCCTTAAGATCATGAACTCTATTATTTCATGATCACTGTCCCCTATACTGTCTTCCACTTTCAAGTTCTCAACTAGTTCCTCCCTATTTCTTAAAACCAAATCCAGAACAGCTTCTCCTCTGGTAGCTTTTTCAACCTTCTGAAACAGAAAGTTGTCTCCAATGCAGTCCAGAAACTTATTGGATAGCCTGCGCCCCGCTGTGTTAGTTTCCCAACATATGTCTGGATAGTTGAAGTCCCCCATCACCACCAAATCTTGGGCTTTGGCTAGTTTTGTTAATGGTTTAAAAAAGGCCTCATCCACCTCTTCCACCTGGCTAGGTGGCCTGTAGTAGACTCCTAGCATGATATCACCCTCGTTTTTTACCCCTTTTAGCTTAACCCAGAGACTGTCTACACAGCTATCTCCTACGTTCATCTCCACTTCAGTCCAAGTGTGTACATTTTTAATATACAAGGCAACCCCTCCTCCCTTTTTTCCCTGTCTGTCCTTCCTGAGCAAGCCGTACCCTTCCATACCAACATTCCAATCGTGCGTCCCATCCCACCAGGTTTCTGTAATACCAATGATATCAAAGTTGTATTTATTGGTTAGCAATTCCAGTTCTTCCTGCTTATTACCCATACTTCTTGCATTTGTATATAGGCATCTAAGATACTGATTTGATCTTGCCTCCCTGTTGTGCCCTGACCCTCCTTGCTCCTTCCCATTATAGGCCGTAGTCCCCCCCATTTCCAACCCATCTCCCAGTCCCGCACATTCAGCACTTACCTGTGGGCTTTGCTCACCTGTCCTCGTCGAACCTAGTTTAAAGCCCTCCTCACAAGGTTAGCCCGTCTGTGTCCAAACTGAATGACAGGAAATTACCTGTGAGAAATTTGAATGTGTGGAATCCAGGGAGCTCAGGGCTGGGGTGTGTGGGTGTGGGGAGCTCAGGTTAGGGGGATGGAGTGTGAGGATGTGGGGGAGCTCAGGGCAGGGGGGTGGGAAGTCTGTAGATGTGGGGGAGCTCAGAGCAGTGGGATGGGGAATGTGGGAGTATGGGGAGCTCAGGGCGGGGGATGAGGAGTGTGAGGATGTGGGGGAGCTCAGGGCAGGGGGTGGGGAGTGTGGGAGGATGGGGAGCTCAGGGCAGGGGTATGGTGGAGCTCAGGACAAGGGGCTGGGGAGTGTATGGGTGTGGGGAGCTCAGGGCAGGGAGTCCAGGAGTGAGGGGGGGCGCAGTGCAGGGATTGTGGTGCAGGAGTCAGGGGTAGGTGGTGGGGGGTGTTTGGAGGCTCAGGGCAGGGGACTGGGAGTGCAGCCACTACACTACTTGGCCACCAGATCCCTGGAGTACACAGTGGCTGTGCAGCCCAGCGTGCTGACAGCACCCAAAGCCCCGCCCCCAGCCCGCCAGGCTGAGTGGGGCACCCCAGAGGGGCTTCCTATCGCCCTTGTCTAGCACAACATGGACAGTTGGTTCCCACTACCGTGATCTCCTAGGAGACTGAGACACCATTCTGCCAGGACGGCCCAAGCTGCTGAGGGAAATTGCCCCCCACCATCCCGTCTGTCCAGGTCCCTCTGCCTCTGGGTTTGTTCTTCAAGGGCCAGATGTGTGGGGCTGGGACTGTCCTTGTTCTGTGTTTGCAGAGTGCCCAGCAGAATGGCTCCTGCTTCACCCCTGGCCTAGAAATAACCAGAACAGGAAGTTTGGGGAGGGAAGAACCAGGGAAGGGAAGGTTTGGGGCCGGGGGCTAAGAGGCGGGGCTGGGAGGCAGGGCTGGGGTGGAGATGCAGATGTAGGCAGTTGGGGTGGAGGCTGGAAGAAATGGAACTCAAGGAGCTGGAAGGGTTGGTGAAGGATGGAGTAAAGGGACGGGGGCCAGGCTACAGGACATGGAGGTGCCAGCGACAGGAGGGAGGAAGAGACATTTGTTTGACAGGACCCCAGGGATTTGGGAGCGAGGAACAGTGGGAGGGGAGTGGGAAACATTTGGGGAGAGGAACCTTTGGGAGACCTGGTGGTGAGGAGGGCGGCAGTCAATGGGAGAGGAGACAAAAAGGAGCAGGTGCTGCCTGGGTCCAAGGAGGTGGGGAGAGATGGGGTCTGGGTGTCACGAGTACCAGAGTTAGCTGCACCTCCGTCCTCCTCCCTACCTGGTATCTCTGCCCCCTCCCTCCCGAACTTTCCTTCTGCATGTCTCTGGGCCTCTCTGTCAGTGTCAGAGGGGATCCCTCCCCCCCCCATGGCTGGATTCTTCCCTTCCCGAGACATGCAGTCACCATCTCAGTGGGGTGGAAGCCCTTTGATGCTTCGCCTGCGTGTTCCCAGCCGAGAAGGGGCGGCTAATCCCGCAGAAGCAGAGCCCTGCACTTTTGAGTACCTGGACCCAGGCTTTTGCTGCTTTATAGCGGGTGGGGTTAAAGTAACGGAACGTCTCTTGTCCCACCAATCCCCCAGGACTCACCCCTCTTCTCTGCATTGCGCAGCGTCCGGGGGATACCGCCCCGCGGGGACACTCATGCCCGTGTCCAAGGGGCTGTCCCGTAGCCTATGTCAGTGTGAAAAGCATTAAAGGACCCTGCCCCAGAGGGAGAGCGTCTCTGGGGGCGTTGTCCCGGGATGACTGCAGTGCTTTGTCCACACCAGAGTAGTGAGAGGCAGCCGCAGCCAGGGTTGCCAGATGGTCAATAAAAATACCAGACATACTTGCCATTGCATCACAACCTAGAGTACATCTTATTTAGAAAATTGAGATATTTGCTCAATTTATCTCCTGGACAGAAAGCTCAAATACTGGACTGTCCGGTTCAAACAGGACACCTGGCAACCCTAGCCGCAGCCCCTGCCCGGAAAAGCTCCCAAGCTAAGCACCTGGGGGATTTAGGAGCACCAAGCAGTGGGCACAAAGCACAGTCACACACTTGTGCTCCCAACTCCCTTAGGGCTTTGAAAATTCTCCCCTTAGATGAGTTAGAATCAGTGTCCCCGTTTCACAGACGGGAGCTGAGGCCCACTCAGGGGAGTGGCAGGGCCAAGGGCTCTGCAGCAGACCTGGGACTTGAACCTCAGTCTCCCAGAAGTTCCACAACCAGCACGCTGTGCTTTGCTAAAGGAGCAGGAGGGACTGTTTGTGCAGGAGGAGGAGCTGGGCTGGCTGGCTGGCTGGGGCAGGCCACAGCAGGGCTCAGCCCTTGGCCTGGCTGAGAGCGAGGAGAGGCCTGCAGGCTGAGGGGCAGTGTGACGGACCGGGCCGTGTCTGGGCACAGCTGAGGGCGTCTGCTCAGGGCGAATTGCTCAAATCCGGGGCTCCTTACAGCCCCCAGACTGGTGACCTCTCCACACAGGCCACAAACCAGTCCCACAGAGCGCTTCAGCTGCCTGCCTGAAGCCTCACGAGCAAAACCCCTCCGAAACCCCAGCAATATCCATGCCCCCGATGGCCCCGGGCCTCATACACCGGTGGGGGTCCTAGCACCCAATCCCACCTACCCCGAACAAGTTCTGTCTGGTCCCAAGAAACCAGCCACAGATCCCTGGTCAATTTACCCTCTGGATCTTACCCACAAATCATGCTGAGCCAATCCTTTAGCATCTAACACCTAAAGGTTTATTATTACAATAAAGAAAAGCATGAGAGTAAGGTTGTTAAAGGAATAGTATGTTACATGCACCGAATCTCCCAGTTCTCGATGCAGCCTCTAGCAGAGATGTTACAGCTGCTAGCTTAAGAATTCTTGTTGCACATCCTAGGGTCAGGATGGGTTCACAGGTCTTCCAGGCTCTTCGATCCCTGCAATGCTGCCTCTGGGATGAAGTGCTGAGCTGAGAACCAGGATGGCATCGACCACATGGCCTATTTATCCCTCCTTCCTGGCCTCTTCTTGGCTGCAGGAGATCACCTGGTCCTCAGCCTCTCTCTGCTGGCCGCTCTTAGGTGTCCGCCCTCATGCTTTAGGTGTGTCCTTGGCCCATTCAGTGCCATTGTCCCACAGGGCCTCGCTAATTAGCATGTCCACAGGCCGGGCTCTGCCCAATGCTCAACCACATGCAGAGAAATATTCAGGATCCACACAGACTACAGATTCCTAACTACACACACAGACGTTATACAACCACATAAATAGCTTACATAGGACTATCAGATAATAAACTTCTATTCAGCACCCCACATGGCCCCCTTTTCTACCATTTTCTGGGGCCAACACCCCCACCTATGGGTGCAGCAGTGATCTGGCTGCTCCCCTCAAGATCCAGTAATGTGACAGGCAGTGACTGGAGGAGCTGCCTGGGCATAGACTGTAACCCAGGGGCCCACTGTGCAGCAATCATCAGCAGTGTCTGTGTCTCCCCAGCCCCCATTCAGAGCTGAGTACAGGTACCTCCCCAGCCCCCTCCCCACCGCCGTCTCCTGCTCACAGCAGGTCAATAGGGTTCTCCCATTCTTGGGCCTCTGGTTCCCATGCAGCTGCTCCCAACAGGAGTCCCTTGCAGCCCGGCAGGCTGGGGCAGGCCCCATCTCTCCAGCACCAAGGTGATGACGGATACAGACACCAGGAGGAGCGAGACGAGGGTGCAGCCAATGGCCTAGGGGGCAGGAGATGTGGCCGGCCCTGCAAATGGAAAGGACCTGGTGACAGTCGGGTGCAAAGTGGCAAATGGCTCTGCAGTGCCAGCACTAGGCACAGAGCAGCTGCCGTGTAGAGACCTTGTGTGAGTGCCCAGAGGGCTAGATCTCCAGGGGATCATGCTGCAGGGGGCATGTTCCCCCGACAGGAGGCCGAAGTGACAGAGGCTGTTGGGGACTCTCCTCCCTTTGCCCAGGTGGTGTTGGAGGAGCAGGGAAGGACCCAGGTTTGCTCAGGCTGCACCAGGACTCGATGCAAAGGCCTGACAGGAGCCAGCAACGGACACAGCAGCCCAGACCCTCTCGCCTCTCCCCAGTATGGCTGGCAGCTCACAGGGGCGACCCCGCCCTGGGCACGAGGCCTTGGCACCGGCTGTGGGCTCAGGAGGGGGCGGACATGGGACATAAGCGATGCCGAAGGGAGGGGTGTGGGCATTAGAGGCCACTACCATTGCCCCGCCCCCTTCCCCGCACCTACCCCTGCCCCTGTTCTGAGGCCACGCCCCCACTCATTCCACTCCCCCCTCCCTCTGCTGCTTGGGCTCCCCCACCCTCACTCAGGTTCGCTGGCCTGAGGCTGGGGTTACGGTGCAGGATGGCTGGGGAGTGGGGCGCGGGAGAGGCTGCGGGTTGCAGGCTCTGGGACAGGTTCAGGGCAGCGATGGGAGTTTGGGTGCAGACTCAGAGGCAGTTAACTGTGGGAGGAGGATCCAACAGGAGGCTGGGGTTTGGGGTGGGGGGTGTCTACCCCAGCTGCCTGAGAGATACTAGACTGACTCTGGTTTCCTTGTGTCTCCCCGGCTGGGCTCTCACTCCCACTTCTCCTCTCAGGGTCCCTGCCGGCTCCCCTGCTCTATCTGAATGCGTCCCTGGCACCTCCACCCCCCCAAGCCTCACGAATGTGGCCCCGACTGAGACATCTCACTCCCCTGGCACTCCAGCCCCAGCACAGATTAACTCTCCTGGGTTCCAGGGAGAGTGGCATTTGCGGGTCCCTCTCAATCTGAGGGGGGGCCAAAAATGAGGGATCCCCGAACCTCAGTCCTCCCTGTCCCTTCCCCTCACCTCAGTGAGGCTTGTGGGTTTTGGAAGAAGGGTTTTTGTATTTTGCTTTTCTCGTGTGTGGTCCCCAACTGGTTTTTCTGGGGGTCAGTGGCCCTGGAGACAAAAAAGGTTCCTCATCCCTGCCTTTAATAAAGAAAACTTTGAAACCCTTTGTGGTAGACAGAAATTAACATTTTACCTTATTTAAAATGAAGTTTCCTAAAGTTAAAACACCTAATCTGTGTAAACATTCAAATTAAACCAGTCACCCAAGCTCCAGCACTAGCACAATGGCGCCGCGTGATGATGCAATGGACGGTGCGCACCCAGGCTCCTACCCTCCGCTCTCTTCTGCACCCCACCGCCCCGTCGCAGACCCCAAACTCCTCGGTAGAAATGTGGCCCTTGACCACTTGCCAAAATGCCCCCCCCCCATTAAAAATTATTGACAAAGCCTGATCCAAATGTTTTTTGAAACGTTATTTAATCAGAATTTAAATACATTCTATACAATTGGGAGGGTTGGGGGGAGGGGGACGCAGCTGCTGGCTCCTCAGCTCCTTGTGCTCTCACTGGCTGTCTTCCTGCTGCAAGGGAAGCAGAATCCGTCACATTCATCCCTGGGGACTCAGGGGTACTGGGCCCCCCCAGCATTTCCACCCTCCTCCCCCCTGCGCTGAGACTTGTTCTGCTCTCTGGTCGCCCCCCGTCAGGCCCGCAGGGTGAGCTTCTGACCCACCCAGCAGGGACGTGGGGTGGGGGCAGCATGAGGAAAGGGGCGGGGGACTCCCTGAGGGGATGGGAAGGAGACCCTGGCCCTGCCCCACTCTCCTGCATCTGCTCCGGCTGCTCACCATGTATCCCAGGAGCTGATGGGCCTGCCCATGCAGGGCGTGGGCCAGGACCAGCCCGGCCTGGCTGGGGCGCCTCAGGGGGGAGCGGGCAGCGAGCAGAGCCTTGTCTAAAAAGCAGTTCTCCTGCTCTGGGGTGAAGAGCTGCCCAAAGACCTGAAATCAAGAGCACGGGAGGTTTCAGCTGACGGCCCAGAGCCCGGCCCCAACTCCTGGGGCTAAAACAGCTTCCTCCTTCTGCAAACTCCCTTCCAGACCCTGCACCCAGACGCTCTCCTCACCCTGCACCCCAACCCCTGCCCCAGGTCACACCTTCCTCCTGCCCCCAAGACCCTCCCAGACCTCACCCCCCTCCGCACAACAGAGCAGCCCTAGGCCACTGGCCAACATCTTGGAGCGACCTCCATCAAAAAGTGTTGCCCCCCCCCGCCCTGCTTCCCCTTCTATGGGAGATCCGGGGCAAGGTGCGGCGCTGCCCCTAGGAAGCGCCGCCCCTTTGAAACGCCGGGACAGCGTCACAAAGGGGCAGCGCCGCCCTGTCCACGGCTCGAATAGTCGAGGGAAAATGCATCGACCATTCGATCAGCGACTCCCCGCTTCCCACCCCGCGTCCTACCCGCACGAGGGCCCCAGCCAGCCCCACCCCCGAGCCCTGCCCTGCCCTGGCAGCGCGTCCTTACCTCTCCCACCCTGACGGTGTTGCTATGCGCCAGGACCCATCTCTCCTTATAGTAGTGCCTGCACCACAGGTCCTCTGCCTGGTGGATGTTGAGGCCTGCAAGAGACAAACCAGGGTGATTCTGCTGGCAGGTCTGAGCCCTTCCCCTCCCACGGGTCCCTGCAGGCATCCCTGGGCAAATGGAGGGGCACAGGGGGCAGAAGGGGAACACAGAGGGACGCATCCCCCCTTGGGCCAGTCTGGGGAAAAGGGCTGGGTCCCCTCCCCCCGCCGCCGGCACCCTCAGGGTGTCCCTGGGGCCCAGGTCCCGGCTGGGTTCCTTACCCCTGTGGTGCAGGAGGAGTCGGTACAGGCTGTGCACCCCCTTCCGGGCCAGCCGGCTGACGTCTTCGGATGGGTCCGAAATAAAAAGGCCCAGCTGGGCCACGTGGTGACCCATCCTCGGCCAGTCGGCGGAGTTCTGAGGGGAGAGAAGAGGGGGGGTCCCTCAGCATCCTGGGGCTGCACGTCCCATGCTAACGGCCGCCGAGGCGGTTCTGAGCTCGGGGACGGACAGAGACACCTCCCGGGGCGGGGCGGGGCGGGGCGGGGCGGGGCCGGCCTTGCGAGGAGACAACCCTGAGCAATGGCCCCGACTGAAGGGTCACTCCGGGGGTGGAACAAGGGGATCCACTGACGGCCACTCCCCAGTCTGGGGCCCAGGTGCCCCCCGGAAAGGCCCAGGGTCGCCCCTCCCCGGGGAAAGGAGAACGCGGCCCATTCCCGGCCCATTCCCAGCTCTGCCTCCCGGGGACGCTCCCAGCCCCGCGCCCTGCAGCCCCAGACCCCCCGGCTCCGAGGTCACTTACCTCAAACCCCGGGAGGGTGGTGGCGACTCCCAGCAGGGCCGTGGTGCTGCCAAGGGCCCTGGCTCGCTCCTGGGGCAGGCGGGACTCCAGCCACGGGCTCAGGTGCTGGGGGGGAAAGAGGCAGGTCAGGACCCGTAGGGAGGCGCCGGTTCTGGGCAGAGCCTGGGGCTCCTCTCAGACTGTGCCCCCCCCCCACCAGCCACTGACACAGCTCCTCTCTCGGCCCCCCGAGGAAGCAGGGACAATGGCCCCGTCCCCCCCACGGGGCTCACCTCCATGATCAGCTGCAGCCTGGCGGTGTCTGGGGACTCGGCGAGGAGGCTTGCCAGTAGGGCCTGGAGGTCGAAGGGAAGGGCCCGGATGAACTGCTGCAAGACAAGGGGGAGCCCTGGGTCAGAGGGGGGTTGGGGAATCCAGGCCACCCGCTGGCCCCGGGGTGCAGCCTTGAGCAGGGTCTGAGCCGCCTCGCAGAGCAGGGAGGAGCCCAGGCTGGGCATGGAAGGGACGGGCCCCCAGGGAGAGCAACGGGAAACCTGGAGGGAAGGATCCAAACCTGCAGCTTCTTCTCTCCCTCTGCCCCCACCCCCACTCCTCTCTGGAGCTCCAGCCCAGCCCGGGAGCAGGGCCCGGAGGGACGTACCTGTGTGTGGATGGGCTCCTGCTGCCAGTCCCCAGACACAGTCTGTCCCACGGCCGCCCTCAGCAGGGGGCTCAGGAGCTGGGCCTGTAGGGGAGGCTGCAAGGTGCTGGCAGGAGAGAGGGGCAGAGACTGTTAATTCAGCAGCAGGGCTGTGTCCAGACTCAGGGGTTTTTTCGGGAAAAGTAGCCTTTTTCCGAAAAAACTTCACCTGCGTCTAGACTGCAGTCGCGTTCTTTCGAAATTAAATCGAAAGAACGCGGCTTTTCTTTCCACGGCGGTAAACCTCATTTCACGAGGAAGAACGCCTTCTTTGGAAAGTGCTTCTTTCGAACGAAGGCGTTCTTGAATGTAACTAGGGCTTCTTCGAAAGAGAGCATCCAGACTCACTGGGTGCTCTCTTTCGAAAGAGGCTTGCAGTCTAGACATAGCCCAGGAGACAGAGACTTTCCCACTCCCTGGTCAGGGGATCTGCTCTGGGGGAGAATCGGCGGGGGGGGGGGGGTCGGTACCTGAGGCTGCAGGCGGCGTTGAGGCAGTCGGCCAAGACCAGTGGGGGGGGGAGTCCTCCATGATCTCCTGTGAGACCCAAGGAGACAAAGGGGCGTGTGAGGCTGGGGCCCCCAAGAGACGCTCACACGGCCAGCGCCCCCACCCAGCAGGATCCAACCCCACTGCCTCCTGCTGGCCTGTAGCCCCCCTGCCCGGCACAGGGCCCCTCCCAGCACCCCCCTCCCAAACCGGGACCAGCTCAATCCTTGTCCCCAGGCCGTCTCCTGCCCCTCACTGCCCTGGTGACCAGCCTCTGAACCTCCTCATCCCTGCTCCCCAGGCGCATCCTCAGCAGCCCGCTCTGCTAACCTTCCAGCTCCCCCCCCCATGGCCCGGGGAGACCCCTCCCTGTTCCGAATCCCCCTCCCTGTCCAGCACCCCAGACCTGCCCCATTTCTGTGTCCCTCCCTCCTCCAGCATCCCCACCCACCCTCCCCATGTCCACCTCCCCCTCCCCCTCCAGCACTCCTGGCCCCACCCATCCCATTTCCAGCACCCCCACCCGCCGCCATGGCCCAGGCAGACCCCTGTCCACCCCACGTATCCCCTCCCCTCCTCCCGGCCGCCGCCACTCGCTCACCACGATCCTGGCCATCATGGTGTCCTTGCAGCAGCGCGGCGCCAGGGTGTCCTCACCCCTTTGGAGGGCGGCGAGGCAGGCGGGGGGGACGGCCAGGAGGAACCGCTGCAGGGCGGCTGGGCTCTGCACCCCAGAGAGAGTCTGTGAGCCTGGGGCCTGCCTGCCCCCCACGGACAGCTGCAGGGCTCAGGCCTCCCAGGAGTGGAGGTGGGAGCTGCCGGTTGTCCAAGCACCCACACTCCCCCCCCAACTGCTTCCTCAGGCTTGTGGGGGCCCAGCTGGTGCATGACAAGAGACCTCAGCTTGGGGGGCCCAGGTCATGCAGGAGAAGGGGCCCCAGGGGGATCCCCAGGGACAAGCCCCTCCCGGAGGGGGGGACGTGCTGGGAAGGGGCCGGACAATCTCGGGTCCCCCCCGTGTGGAGAAGGTTCCTACCGTGTCCCGGGTGTGGAGCTGCTCTTCAATATCATAGATGGCCCCTTCCTCCACCCGGGAGTCCATCCGCTCCTGGCAGAGCTCCGCCGAGGCGCAGGGGGGCTCTGTGCGGGAGGGAAGGGACCAGGGTGACTCCAGCGGCCAGCAGGGGTCACGCGCCCCCATGTCAGGGACCCAGGGCAGGTTGGGCCCCACACGCCCCTCGCAGGGACCCATCCCCCTTCCACCCTCACATCTGCCAACGCCCTCAGCAGAGCCCCCACCAGGAACAAGAGAGCCAAGCAGCCCCCCCCCCGCCCCCATCCATTGCCCTGGCTGCGGGGCAGACACTGGGGCTGCCCCTCCCCCCCGTGTACTGGGTGAGCCCCTGGGCCCAGCATGTTCACGGCCCCTCACCTGGGTCTGAGCGGCTGCAGGAGGTGGCCCGGCTGCAGCTGGAGGCCCAGGCGCTGCTGCTCACTGAGCTGGACCCACAGCTGCAGGGGCTGGTGCGGAGAGGCTGGGGGCTCCCGGAGACTGGCAGGTCCCCGGGGGCCGGGCAGGGCGATGCCCCCTGGTGGTAATGGGGGCTGGGCTCCTGGGGCAGGTGTTTCTCTCCACAGAGGAGGCCCCAGAGCCACCCTACCCGGCTGCCCCGCTGGGCTGGGTCCCGCCTTCCCAGCCGCCTCTGGAGCCAGGTCCGGAGGGGCCTGGCCGGTGGGCGAGTCGCCCCGAGCTGGTGGGATTCAGCTTCCCCGCCCGCGGGGACGGAGGAGCTGCTTCCCACCGGCCCTGGGGCCATCTTCAGGGCTTTCCGGAACCACAGCCTGATGTGTTTGGCCATGCTGCAAATGAGGGGAGCAAAGGGGAGCTTGGGGCGCAGCCTGCAGAGCGAAATCCAGGGGTTCCAGCTCCCCAGAGCGACTGCCCCCAGCCCCCAAATGGCCCCTTGCTTATCGGCTCGGTCTTGCACAGGCACTTCTGGCCCTTGACCGAGGGCTGGGCCTGCCTGGAACCCAGCCGGCCCCGGGCGGGATCCAAACCCCTGGGGGCTCTTACCTTCTGCAAAGCGCTGTCCGGATGTGGAACTCACAGAGGACAAAGCAACTGTGAGCAGGAGACGCACCAGAGCTAAAGCAACCGGGGGTCTCCAAAGTCCCCTGGGCCCGCCCCCCCCTTTTATCAGCCTGAGATGTGGGTTCCTCTGTGAGGTCACCACCTCCCCACCTGCCCTTTGCCTGCTCTGCTGAGGGCTGCCCAAAGCCCCTGTGAGGTCACTGCCCCCCCACCTCACCCTGCCAGGCAAATGTCCTGCCTCTGGCCACCCCTCTGGGAAGTTGGAGCCATTCCTAGGGGTCCCCCCCACTCCCTGACTGGGCATCCTGCAGCCAGCAGCTCCAGTAGCCCCATAGGCTGCTCCCTGCCCTACACTGCAGGCTTCTTGCACAAGAACTGTTTCACACCGGAGTTCTTGCGCAAAAGGTCTCGTGCAAGAGCACCTCCACCCTGCCATGTGCTTTTGCACAAGAGTGTCCATGGCACTGTGAACGCTTTCTTGTGCAAGAAAGCTCTGATGACCATTTTAGCCATAAAAGTGTCTTGCTCAAGAAGCCCCTGGTGCCCGTCCACGCTGCCTTCTTGCACAACAGCTCTTGCACAAAAGGGGCTTATTCCTCGTGGGGAGAGGAATAACTCCTGTGCAAGAAGCCCTCTTTTCTGATGCTTTACTGCAAATTTACTTGCACAAGAATTCACGTGCAGTGTAGACGCGCCACAAGTTTTTGCACAAGAACAGTTGTTCTTGAGCAAAATGCCTGCAGTGCAGACGTGGCCTTGGTGTCACCCAGCACTGGACTGCCTGGCCAGGAGCAAGAGTTAGAGCCTCCCACTCGCCCCGCTGCCTCTCATGGGCTCCCGTCCGGCCCCAGCCCTGGGCTTTGCCCTAGCGCATCCCAGCAAGGCCTCTGGCCTGCACTAGACCCATTGACATGTGGAGAATCCACCACTGTCCTGGGGCGCTTTTGTCTATGGGACTCGGACTCACAGCTGAGCATGGAGCCTGATTTCTCCCAGGACTTGGGCTCTTTCCTGGCCAGGCCCTGGAACTGGTTCCACCTTTGTCTGCCAGGGACCGATACTGTCTCTCCAGGGAGGCCCTGCAGTGCAGGCACCTTCCTTTCCCCCCTCGGGAGCAGTCATTGTTCTGCACCCCACAAAGCAGTGGGGGGCTCCTGGCTGCCCCAGCTACACGCGGCACGGGCTAGATAGTTCGGACTACGTAGCCATTCCGAACTATCTGTACTCCTCGTTCCACGGCACGGGGTTCGCACTAGCCGGCTTTTAAAAATGGTGGCGCCGGCTTTATGCTAATGAAGCCTGGGAAATTCAAATCCCAGGCTTCATTAGCAAGTTCGGTATGCATACATTACCCCCCTAGTTCGAACTAGCGGGGTAGTGTAGACATACCCCCTGAGACTCACTGGTGCTGGCTCACCCCCTGTCCTGCTCGTGGCTCCGTTGTCCTCCTCCCCGCAGCCCCCCCCAGCTGTAAATGCTGCTCACATCAGTTCCCCTTCCCCGTGGCCAGGCCCTGCAGGGCTCTGGGGGCTGGTTTGCTGCCCTCAGCCCTGCAGTAGCCTCCTCCCCAGTTTGCAGCCCCTCCCATCATGCGTGGGGTCTCCTGGTACCGGAGGGAGGATGGGGGCAGACCAGGAAGGTTAATTTGATGTTGCAGCGGCAGGAAGAGGAGGGGTGGCGCAGAGGAGCTGTCAGTACATTATCTCAATACGCCATCCCAGTGCAGGCGTCGCACTCAGCTCTACCTGCAGAGGAGTCTCTATCTGCGGTGAGCAGAAAGGGGGTCTAGGACACACACACAAGTAGCCCCAGAACCACGCAGGAGCAGAGTCGTTCTGCGAAAGGGAGAGGTTTATTGGGTCTGCGAGGGCGGCCGTAGGGGGGTGTCGTGTGTGTGCCACTCATCTCCGTCTGGGCAGCGGCACCGGTCGGGCTCAGAACTGGGCACAGGACCCGACCACGGCACCATCGATCTCCAGTGTATCGATCTGCTGGAAGCCGCGGCAGAGCTGAATTGCAGAACGGCTGCCCATTGGCAAAGACCTTGAAATTCTGGTTCCTGCAGCCGATGGAGAGGAACCCACTCCTTCTGGGGGGAGGAGCAGCCAAGAGAGGGACCCACTCAGACCGGTCTGGCAGCGTGACGTAGTGGAACCAGCGCTGCCTAGGTAGGGATTTACCTCCCCCCAGTCTGCTTCTGAGACCGAGTTTCCCCCTCTGCCCCATGGGCTAACAACAAGGCACTTTACAAACATTCTCTGTGTCATCGGCATTGTATGAAGGGGGAAACTGAGGCATGGAGCGGCATCTGATTTATATAGCTCAAGCCAGTCCCCACCCCTCTCGGTCTGCAGGAAAAGAAGCCAAGTGCTCTTGTTCCCACTACTCCTCCATTCCCCTGCTTCCACCTGATGTCAACTACACAAAGCTCACTACTTCTTCTTTCCTGCACTTAAGCCAAGCAGATCAGGATGGGGAGGAGACATGAGGGAGCCCCCAGGCTCTTGCTCTTTCTCGCACATACACACACATATATTACTTTAGAAAATGCCAGGTGTGAGCTAGAGGAGAATCTCCATTAACTGTTAGCACTATAGGGCATATGATACATACATACAGCATTTACAGTCCATCCAGCAGAGGGCAACAATACACCCCGCACACATGTAGCTCCCCCTCCTTTTCCAAATGCCCCAAGATTTAAACTACTGGAGACTACCCATTAGCTGTTAGTTGTATAGGAACTTTGGGTATGTCTACACTACAAAGTTAATTCGAACTAACAGCCGTTAGTTGGAATTAACTTTCATAGGTGCTACACATACAAACCGCTAGTTTGGACTTAATTCGAACTAGGTAAACCTCATTCTACCAGGAGTAACACCAAATTCGAATTCAGTAGTTGGAATTAAGGGCTGTGTAGCCACTTAATTCGAAGTAGCTGGAGGCCAGCCCTCCCCAGGTTCCCCTGGTGGCTGCTCTGGGCCAAACCAGGAAAACTCCTCTCCTCTCCCCAGCCCTGGGGCCCTTAAAGGGGTAGACCCTGGCCAGACGGCACTTGCCAGAGCCAGCCCTGCCAGCAGTCTCTGCCCCGAACCAGCGGCTGCAGGATGAGCCAGGCAGCCAGTGCCAGCGAGCCGTCCCCCCGCCCAGTCCCCCAGCACCCAGGGGCCAGCCAGGGGCCGTAGATGGCGCGCACCCTCCTGGTCTAGTGTGGAGGTCATGGACCTCATTGAGGTTTGGGGGCAGGCCCCCAGCGTCCATGATCTCTGTACTAGGAGGAGGAACATGGCCCAATAGGCACATGCATGTCTGAAGAGACCTGACATGCTCCTGACCCTGGGGCGGGACCCAGCAGGATGCTTTCCCTCCACACGTCTCCTCTACATGGAGGCAGGGGACATCTCCCCCCCCCCCCCGCCCGCCCACCGCCCCGGCCACACTATACATGGCACAGGGACATGGGTGCGGTCTTGGGGCAGCTCCCAGTCCCGGGGAGAGCCAGACATCCTGACCATGGCCTCTGTACAAGCACAGCGGCTCTGACGGTGCAGGGCATGGTCGCCCTCACGTTGCGGGGCGGGGGGAGGGGGCTGGGCATCATCTACTGTGTCCCCAGGGAGAAGTGACCACTCTCTTTCTCTACAGCTGTACCAGCTGCTCGTGCAGGGCGCACCACCCCACCCGGGACATGCTCCCGCACCCATGGCCTGCTCCGGTCCGCCACCACAGAGCAGGAGTACTGGGACCAGCACCTGGGGTCCTTGCGAGCCCTGCACCACACCGTCAAGGCCTGGATGTGGGAAGACCTGCAGCTCCGCCAGGAGCAGCTGGCTGAGGACCGAGCCAGAAATGCAAATCTGCAGGCCCTGCTGCAGAGCATGGTGCCCTGTGCTGATCCTGCACCTGCTGCCCCCCCAACAACTGTCCCTCCTCCCACTCCTGCCCCCCTCCCACCTCTTCCTCCTCAACCCCCACACCCTCCTCCTCCTCAATGTCCACACCCCCCACCTCAACCTCTGCACCCTCCACACCATCCCCCCGGGGACGCCGAGGCCCCCTCCCTTGCCGTGCTGGGAGGCGGTTGGCCCGGCGTCACCCCCACCCCGATCCCTGAGTTTCCCCTCCCCCTCTTTCCCCTTGCTTTCCCCTTCCAGCTCCCTCCTCCCCTCTCCCACACTCTCTCCTGCCCTTTCCTGCCTCCTTTCCCCCTCTCCCCACAGTTTTATTTCCCCTCCCCAGTTTTGTCAAATAAAGAGAGTTTGTATTTTATTTTTTTACATCAGGAAGCGGGGCTAGGGAGGGGTAAGTGGAAGAAGGTGAGGGAGGAATGGGGCATGAGCCCCCGATGGGGAGGACTAGGGTGGCTCTGCGGGCTCCTTGGGGTGGAAGCTCTCCTTCAGGGCCTCCTGGATCCTGACAGTCCCCCGATTGAATTCAAATTAGCTTTTAGGTCTAGATACACTAGTTCAAATTAGCTTAGTTCGAATTAACTAATTCGAATTAAGTTAGTTCGAATTCGTGCTGTAGTGTAGACATTCCCATTAATGACACACTCTTGCAGTTCTGATGCCATGCAACAGAGGGCAACAGACTGCACCGAAAATGTTGCGTATGAAAAAAAAAGCTTATTGAAGTTTTTCTACAATATTTTACCAACATTTTTAAAGCACAAATCGTTTAATTTAAGTTAAATCTTTGCCCTCAACACTTCACGTGCAATGATCTTGGGCATTCCACACAATAATTTAGCATTGAAAGGCGATCTTTTCCTGTGCTTTGCGGTGACAATTTGGATTTGGGCATCCAAATCCAAACTGGCAGGAAAATGTCTATTTGAAACTAAACCTCACACAAGCCATTTGTGCTTCTAACTGACCGTTCTGTCTCCTTTCATTTGCAAAAAACTCAAAACAAAGGAAAATGTCAAATAGAAGCCCAGGTGGGATGATACGTCTGGTGCCTCCTGCCACAGCAACCCCCCACCCAGTGAGTGCAGAGGAGGCAATAACTCACTGGCTGCCGGGTTACGACAGGGGCAGGGAATTCCAGAAGAAACTCGCCCAGCAGAAGGGTTTGGCATTCCCCCTCGGAAAGAGCCACTTTCCTGCCCTGAAAAGACATTTCCAGGCTCAGTCATGCTGGGCAAAGCCCAGAAAAGGGGCATGGAGACAAAGCATCTCATTGGACGAGCCCGCCCCCCCTGTTGTGTCATCATATTTCCTTTGGCATCCGTTGCCATGTGTGACGGACCGGACGGGGCCGTGTCTGGGCACAGCTGAGGGCATCCGCTCAGGGCGAATTGCTCAAATTCGGGGCTCCTTACAGCCCCCAGACTGGTGACCTTTCCAAACAGGCCACAAACCAGTCCCACGGAGCACTTCAGCAGCCTGCCTGAAGCCTCCCGAGCAAAACCCCTCCGACACCCCAGCAATATCCGTGCCCCAGATGGCCCCGGGCCTCATACACCGGTGAGGTCACTCGTCAGGTCGGGCCGGTGAACTACGAGATCTATCAACCGGATCGGAAGAAGAAAACCCAAATATTTCATGTAAATTTCCTGAAGCACTGGCGAGAACGGGAGGCCCTGATGATTACCCCCTAGCCAGCGGAGCCCACTCTAGGGCCGGAAATACCTGATCTGGGGGAGGAAAGAGAGCCACAGCTGGGAAACACCCTCTCTGCAACCCAGGTGAAACAAGCACATTGTCTCATAGGGTATGTCGACACTACCCCGCTAGTTCGAACTAGCGGGGTAATGTAGGCATACCGCACTTGCAAATGAAGCCCGGGATTTGAATTTCCCAGGCTTCATTTGCATAAGCCGGCCGGCGCCATTTTTAAAACCCCGCTGGTTCGAACCCCGTGCAGCGCGGCTACACGGGGCACGAACTAGGTAGTTCGAACTAGGCTTCCTAGTTCAAACTACCGTTACTCCTCGTGCACGGGGTTCGAACCAGCGGGGTTTTAAAAATGGCGGCGCCCCGCTTATGCAAATGAAGCCTGGGAAATTCAAATCCCGGGCTTCATCTGCAAGTGCGGTATGCCTACATTACCCTCCTAGTTCGAACTAGGAGGGTAGTGTAGACATACCCAGAGAGACATTTCGAAAGACCTTCACAACCCAACCCGGCCATACTGGGGTAATAACACATAACATTTGGACCCCTCCAGGCCAAGTGGTACGAGAAGGTACTCGGCCTCTCCCCCGCCAGATGCGGAAGGTAGTCGAGGAGGAAGTCCAGTCGATGCTGCAACTGGGAGTGATAGAGCGCTCCCAGAGCGAGTGGCGTAGCCCAATCATCTTGGTGCCGAAACCAGATGGCAGTGTCCGCTTCTGCATCGATTTCAGACGAGTAAATGAAATTTCAAAATTTGACGCCTACCCCATGCCGCGAACGGACGAACTGTTAGAACGCTTGGAGAGAGCCGACTTTATAACCACCCTAGATCTTACAGAGGGATATTAGCAGATCCCCCTGGACTCCGAATCGAGAGAAAAAACTGCCTTTTCAACTCCCCCGGGATTGTTCCATTTTATAAGGATGCCATTCGGACTCCATGGGGCCCCTGTAACATTTCAGCGAATGATGGACCGCTTGCTATCCCCGCATACAGCGTATGCCGCCGCGTACCTAGATGATGTGGTAATTTACAGACAAGATTGGGAGGAACATCTCGAGCGGGTAGCGGCCGTAATGCGGACATTGCGGGATGCCGGCCTGACCACCAATCCCACGAAATGTAAACTTGGCTGGCAGGAAACCACCTACCTCGGGTACCAGCTGGGGTGGGGCCTAGTCCGGCCTCTAGTAGGGAAGGTGGAGGCGGTCCAAAACTAGCCGGCACCCAACTCCAAGAAGAAAGTAAGACAGTTTTTAGGGTTGGCAGGCTACTATCGCCGTTTTGTGCCACACTTTGCAACTCGAGCCGCGCCTCTCACGGCGCTCCTCAAGAAAGACAGTCTTCAAAGGATCAGGTGGTCGCCGGAATGCAAGACAGCTTTTCAGGACCTAAAAGCCGCTGTGTGCAGCGAGCCAGTTCTGTTCAGCCCCGATTTCTCCCGGCCCTTCATTGTCCAGACGGACGCGTCAGACTGCGGACTGGGGGCAGTACTGTCCCAGGAAATTGAGGGAGAAGAACACCCAGTGCTGTATATCAGCCAAAAACTATTTCCTCGAGAGCGCCGCTATGCCGCAATTGAGAAGGAGGCCCTAGCGATAAAGTGGGCCATCGAGGCGCTGCGGTATTACCTCCTTGGAGACTCTTTTATTCTTTTTACAGACCATGCACCCCTACAATGGCTCCATCAGATGCGGGATACCAACAGTCGCATCATGAGATGGTACCTGTCCCTCCAACCGTATGTATTCACAGTGAAACACCGAGCAGGGAGGGACAATGTCGATGTCCTGTCCCGCAGGGAGGAAGAGCAGAATCCCGGTCCCGGAGATTGGGAGCTGGACTTAAGGGGGGAGGAGTGTAGGGGGGTGGAATGGCCACCCACTGAGCCGGAGGCGGAGGAACCCCTCTGGGAGCCATTTTGGGCCCAGCCTAGCCCCGCCCCCTCACCTGACCGGAAGTCAAAGGGCGGGACATAAATACAACTATGATATCATTGGTATTACAGAAACCTGGTGGGATGGGACGCATGATTGGAATATTGGTATGGAAGGGTACAGCTTGCTCAGGAAGGACAGACAGGGAAAAAAGGGAGGAGGGGTTGCCTTGTATATTAAAAATGTACACACTTGGACTGAAGTGGAGATGAACGTAGGAGATAGCTGTGTAGAGAGTCTCTGGGTTAAGCTAAAAGGGGTAAAAAACGAGGGTGATATCATGCTAGGAGTCTACTACAGGCCACCTAGCCAGGTGGAAGAGGTGGATGAGGCCTTTTTTAAACAATTAACAAAACTATCCAAAGCCCAAGATTTGGTGGTGATGGGGGACTTCAACTATCCAGACATATGTTGGGAAACTAACACAGCGAGGCACAGGCTATCCAATAAGTTTCTGGACTGCATTGGAGACAACTTTCTGTTTCAGAAGGTTGAAAAAGCTACCAGAGGAGAAGCTGTTCTGGATTTGGTTTTAACAAATAGGGAGGAACTAGTTGAGAACTTGAAAGTGGAAGACAGTATAGGGGACAGTGATCACGAAATAATAGAGTTCATGATCTTAAGGAAAGGTAGAAGGGAGACCACCACAATTGAGGTTATGGATTTCAGGAAGGCAGATTTTGATAAGCTCAGAGAACTTGTAGGTAAGGTCCCATGGGAAGCAAGACTGAAGGGAAAAACAACTGAGGAGAGTTGGAAGTATTTCAAAGGGACGTTGTTAAGGGCCCAAAAGCAAACAATTCCGCTGTGTAGGAAAGATAGAAAATATGGCAAAAGACCAGCTTGGCTTAACAAGGAGATCTTGCATGATCTCAAAATAAAAAAGGAGTCATATAAAAAATGGAAACTAGGACAACTAACAAAGGATGAATATAGGCAAGCAACACGGGAATGCAGGGGCAAGATTAGAAAGGCAAAGGCACAAAATGAGATCAAACTAGCTACAGGCATAAAGGGAAACAAGAAGACCTTTTATAAATACATTAAAAGCAAGAGGAAGACCAAGGACAGGGTAGGCCCACTGCTTAGCGAGGAGGGAGAAGCAGTAACAGGGAACTTGGAAATGGCGGAGATGCTCAATGACTTCTTTGTTTCGGTCTTCACCGAGAAGTCTGGAGGTGTGCCTAACGTAGTGAATACAAGCAGAGAGAGGGTAAGTTTAGAAGATAGGATACACAAAGAACAAGTTAAAAATCACTTAGGAAAGTTAGATGTCAGCAAGTCACCAGGTCCTGATGAAATGCATCCCAGGATACTCAAGGAGCTGATAGAGGAGGTATCTGAGCCTTTAGCTATGATCTTTGAAAAATCATGGCAGACAGGGGAGATTCCAGAAGACTGGAAAAGGGCAAATATTGTGCCCATCTATAAAAAGGGGAATAAGAACAACCCAGGAAATTATAGACCGGTCAGTTTAACGTCTGTCCCAGGGAAGATAATGGAGCAGGTAATTAAGGAAATCGTATGCAAACACTTGGAAAGTAATAAAGTGATAGGGAATAGCCAGCATGGGTTTGTGAAGAACAAGTCATGCCAAACTAATCTGATAGCTTTCTTTGAAAAGATAACGAGCCTTGTGGATAAGGGAGAAGCGGTGGATGTCATATACCTAGACTTTAGTAAGGCATTTGATACGGTCTCGCATGATATTCTTATTGATAAACTAGGCAAATATAACTTAGATAGGGCCACGATAAGGTGGGTGCATAATTGGCTGGATAACCGTAGTCAGAGAGTTGTTGTTAACGGTGCTAAATCCTGCTGGAAAGGGATAACAAGTGGAGTTCCTCAAGGGTCTGTTTTGGGACCCGTACTATTCAATATCTTCATCAATGATGTAGATATTGGGATAGAGAGTACTCTTATTAAGTTTGCAGATGATACCAAACTGGGTGGGGTTGCAACTTCTTTGGAGGATAGGGACATAATTCAAAATGACCTTAGCAAGTTAGAGAAATGGTCAGAGGTAAACAGGATGAGGTTTAATAAGGAGAAATGCAGAGTGCTCCACTTAGGAAGGAACAATCAGTTCCATACATACAAGATGGGAAGCGACTGTCTAGGAAGGAGCATGGCGGAAAGGGATCTAGGGGTCATAGTGGACCACAAGTTGAATATGAGTCAACAGTGTGATGCTGTTGCAAAAAAAGCAAATATGATTCTAGGTTGTATCAACAGGTGTGTTGTAAGCAAAACTCGTGAAGTCATTCTGCCGCTCTATTCTGCACTAGTTAGGCCTCAGCTGGAGTACTGTGTCCAGTTCTGGGCGCCACATTTCAAGAAAGATGTGGAGAAATTGGAAAGGGTACAGAGAAGAGCGACAAGAATGATTAAAGGTTTAGAGAACATGACCTATGAAGCCAGGCTTCATGAACTGGGCTTGTTTACTTTGGAAAAAAGAAGATTAAGGGGGGACATGATAGCGGTTTTCAAATATCTAAAAGGGTGTCACAAGGAGGAAGGAGAAAATTTGTTCCTCTTGGTTTCTGAGGACAGGACAAGGAGTAATGGGCTTAAAGTGCAGCAGGGGAGGTTTAGATTGGACATTAGGAAAAAATTCCTAACTGTCAGGGTGGTCAAATATTGGAATAAATTGCCAAGGGAGGTGGTGGAATCTCCCTCTCTGGAGATATTTAAGAACAGGTTAGATAGACATCTGTCAGGGATGGTGTAGACGGAGCTTGATCCTGCCTTGAGGGCGGGGGGCTGGACTCGATGACCTCTCGAGGTCCCTTCCAGTCCTATTATTCTATGATTCTATGATTCTATGATAAGAAGGCTGCCTGGGAGCTCAGTCAGGGCCCAGCCCAAAGTTATAGTGAGGAGGCTGCTGTCAGGCAGCCCCATCATTGGGGAGCTTCACAGATCCCATCGAGCCCTTGTGGGGGATGAGCCGGGGGCAGAGCCAGGATTGTGCACTGGGAGCAGGGTGGGCTCAACCCCCCTTGCAGCAGCAAGCGCCCCGCGATCTGCAGGGTGGGAGGCGAGTCCCAGTCCCCGCGATGGCCATGGTGCGAATCCTGAGCAGCGCCACTCGTCTTCCACTGGCATCTGTGGGGACTGGAAGAACCATTTCACAGCGGCGCAGAGCAAGGCCTTCGACGGGATCTACCGGGACCGCATGGGAGGCCTCCTGGGGGCGTTCCCCTGGGATGCGCCCTGGGATTGAACAGTGGGAATAAAGCATCCAGGAGACCACGAGGAGCCAGGGCTGAGTTGCTGGGAGTGGCTGGCTGCCGTGGTTCACACAGCCTATGGGAGGGAATGGCTCCGGCCTGGCAGGATGGACCAGGCTGAGGAGCGTTGCCTGGCTTGGGCATTTCATGCCAGTGCTATCTGCCATGCCCTTGCCCTCCCTCCCACCAGGTTCCATAATCAGCCTGGCCTCTTATTGCCACAGGGAGCACCTCCAGGGTCAGCCTCCAGCCACTGCAGCTCGCTCCCTCGGCCTGTGACACCTCCCTGAACCTTACCGGCACCGCTCTACAGACTGAGGTGCATGTTCTGGGAGTGAGGTGTTGTGTCATCGTCTGCCCTGGAACTCTGGGTGCCTTAAATGCTCTGCTGCTGGGCTCACAGCCTGACACCCATAGCCTCCGACAAGCCCACAGAGCCCTGTGTGCGCCAGCCTGTGGCTTCCTTCTTCCCTCCAGAGCTGAGTTTCCCCCAGGCAGGCTTTTCGCAGGAGTACGAGGTGCAGGCTTCCTGTCTCCTCCTTGCTGGCAGGGCCCATCCCACTTAGCTCTGACTCCTGCACTCCCCACACCGCCAGCCCCCTGCCCTGAAGGACCCGAGCAAGGCCAAGTAAGTCTTCTAGTAAAATATTACAGCTTAAAAAGAGAAGCAATGTTTTGGTAAGAGAGTGAAGGAGAGAGGTACAGATTGGCCTTTCTCACCCTCGTTGTCTGAAGAAACAGTTCAGCATTCAGTAAGTAAAGGGTTCACCCTGGAAAGTGGGTGACCAGGAAGTGTTGGCAGGTAGCCAGGAGAACCAATGGGAAGAACGTGTTAGAGTTGGCTTGAAAGGGAATCTGCCTGCTGCTTTTCCTTTGGGCATTCAAACCAAGAACTGGGGGGAAGGGAGATGAATACCCATGCCTAGAAATGGACTAGACTTTGGAAGTACAAACATGTGAGTAGATAGGGAATGTTTATAGTTATACACAATTTTCTTTGTTTTGGTGTTTAGTTAACCCCCCCTTACGCTGTAACTAAAACTGAATCCCAGGGAAGCAATTCTCTGTGTTTTAATCTATTCTTTTCTCAGCTGCTCTATAACACCTAGCAATGAAGTATCCTTTCTCAAGAATATCTTTTTGTTTTATTAATAAGAACACCCTTTTAAAGACTAGGATCTGATTCTTGTGTCCTGGAAAGTAATAGAAGGTGGGTGAGTGCATGACTAAGACTGAGAGGTCAGCTATCAGAGATTATTGGGTTTTCTTCAAGCTTGCTAGTGGTAGCAGAGCTTGGGATACCCCTCTGAAGAAGTTCCCAGGAGCCAGCATCCCACACCGGCAGCTCCTCATAGTTGTGCCATCCTCAGCTGTGGCATCTCCTGTCTGGGATCGGATCTCTCTGCTTGGGAAGAGGGAGGACGTGGCTTTGGAGGTCACTGGGGGGCCTGGTGCTGTGCAGAGGCAGCAGTCGGGCCCCACACACACTCCCCACATCAGTAGGAGCCATGGGGAAGCAGAGCACAACAGAGCAAGTGCATTTGTCCAGTGCTGTATGACTCCGCCATGGCTCCTGCCACACAGAGACTAGCGGGGGCATGACTGCTGCCTCCATGTGGTGCCAGCCCCCCAGTGATCCCCAAAGCTGCATCCTAGGGTACAAGATGCCACGCAGGGAGAGGGCGGGGTGATGGTGGGAAAGAGCAGGGCATGGGGCAGTAATGGACAGGAAGTCCCAGGCCAGATTGTGCAATTGCTCCAGCTGAGGATGGCCCATGGGCTGGGGACAGTGCTGCTGAACACGATCTGGGGGTTATCCAAGATCACAAATGGGCATATGAGTCAACAAGGTAATACAGCTGCAAAAAAGGGTTTGTTTAAACAGGGCTCTGGCTTGTCAGATCTGGGCGGTGCCTGTCCTCCTCCACCGGTCTCAGCTGACGGACTCTGTTGGGTTCTGGCTGCCACACTGTAGGGAAGATGTGGGCCAGGTGGAGCGAGTCCAGGGGAGAGTCACAAAAATGATAAAAGGTGTAAAATACCTGACCCATGAGAACGCCATAGACAGTCTTGAGAAAAGAAAAGGTAGGGAGGGCCGATAACAGGCCTTCCCGTGTGTTACGGGCTCTTCTAAAGGGGCTGATGATCACTTGTCTCTATGTCCACTGAAGTTGGACAATGTGTGAGGGACTTTACCTGCACCGAGGGAGATTTAGGGGAACTTTCTGTCCCTAAGGGCAGTTAAGCTCTGGAAGAGGCTCCCAAAGGAGGCTGTGGAATCGCTGTCGCTGGAGGCGTTTAAAAAGAGGCTGGGCAGACACCTGTGAGGAATGGTCCAGGGTGACGTGCTCCCCTCACAGCTCAGACTTGAAGATTTCAGGGGGTTTCTTGACGCCCTGCCCCTCCAGGGCTCTGTGCTTTCTGCCTCGCTGCTCTGAACGAACTCCCCGAAAACATCCATTGAGCTGCCTCATCATCCCTTCCCTCCGTAGCACTCCCCGTCTCCATGACGCCTGCAAAGCCAGGAGAACCCTGGGGCTGATGGTGTGATGAGACCACTGCCTCTCCTGGAGACGATGACTCCTTGTGCTGCCCTCCCAGGCAGTCTGGGCGCTGAACTTCTCTTCACTGATCAGGTGCCCAGCACAGGGCGGTTCTCCTCATGGCGCAGCAAACGGCTTGGCTGGGGCTGTGACAGACCAGACTGTGTCTGGGCACAGCTGAGGGCTTCCGCTCAGGGCGAATTGCTCAACTTCGGGGCTCCTTACAGTCCCCAGACTGGTTACCTCTCCAAACAGGCCACAAACCAGTCTCACAGAGCGCTTCAGCTGCCTGCCTGAAGCCTCACGAGCAAAACCCCTCCGAAACCCCAGCAATATCCGTGCCCCAGATGGCCCCGGGCCTCATACACCGGTGGGGGGGTCTTAGCACCCAATCCCACATACCCCGAACAAGTACTGTCCGGTTCCAAGAAACCAGCCACAGATCCCTGGTCAAATTACCCTCTGGAACTTACCCACAAATCATGCTGAGCCAATCCTTTAGCATCTAACACCTAAAGGTTTATTATTACAATAAAGAAAAGCATGAGAGTAAGGTTGTTAAAGGAATAGTATGTTACATGCACCGAATCTCCCAGTTCTCAATGCAGCCTCTAGCAGAGATGTTACAGCTGTTGGTTTAAGAGTTCTTGTTGCACATCCTAGGGTCAGGATGGGTTCACAGGTCTTCCAGGCTCTGCGATCCCTGCAATGCTGCCTCTGGGATGAAGTGCTGAGCTGAGAACCAAGATGGCATCGACCACATGGCCTATTTATCCCTCCTTCCTGGCCTCTTCTTGGCTGCAGGAGATCACCTGGTCCTCAGCCTCTCTCTGCTGGCCGCTCTTAGGTGTCCGCCCTCATGCTTTAGGTGTGTCCTTGGCCCATTCAGTGCCATTGTCCCACAGGGCCTCGCTAATTAGCATGTCCACAGGCCGGGCTCTGCCCAATGCTCAACCACATGCAGAGAAATATTCAGGATCCACACAGACTACAGATTCCTTACTACACACACAGACGTTATACAACCACATAAATAGCTTACATAGGACTATCAGATAATAAGCTTCTATTCAGCACCCGACATGGCCCCCTTTTATACCATTTTCTGGGGCCAACACCCCCACCTATGGGTGCAGCAGTGATCTGGCTGCTCCCCTCAAGATCCAGTAATGTGACAGGCAGTGACTGGAGGAGCTGCCTGGGCATAGACTGTAACCCAGGGGCCCACTGTGCAGCAATCAACAGCAGTGTCTGTGTCTCCCCAGCCCCCATTCAGAGCTGAGTACAGGTACCTCCCCAGCCCCCTCCCCACCCCCGTCTCCTGCTCACAGCAGGTCAATAGGGTTCTCCCATTCTTGGGCCTCTGGTTCCCATGCAGCTGCTCCCAACAGGAGTCCCTTGCAGCCCGGCAGGCTGGGGCAGGCCCCATCTCTCCAGCACCAAGGTGATGACGGATACAGACACCAGGAGGAGCGAGACGAGGGTGCAGCCAATGGCCTAGGGGGCAGGAGATGTGGCCGGCCCTGCAAATGGAAAGGACCTGGTGACAGTCGGGTGCAAAGTGGCAAATGGCTCTGCAGTGCCAGCACTAGGCACAGAGCAGCTGCCGTGTAGAGACCTTGTGTGAGTGCCCAGAGGGCTAGATCTCCAGGGGATCATGCTGCAGGGGGCATGTTCCCCCGACAGGAGGCCGAAGTGACAGAGGCTGTTGGGGACTCTCCTCCCTTTGCCCAGGTGGTGTTGGAGGAGCAGGGAAGGACCCAGGTTTGCTCAGGCTGCACCAGGACTTGGTGCAAAGGCCTGACAGGAGCCAGCAACGGACACAGCAGCCCAGACCCTCTCGCCTCTCCCCAGTATGGCTGGCAGCTCACAGGGGCGACCCCGCCCTGGGCACGAGGCCTTGGCACCGGCTGCGGGCTCAGGAGGGGGCGGACAGGGGACATAAGCGATGCCGAAGGGAGGGGTGTGGGCATTAGAGGCCACTACCATTGCCCCGCCCCCTTCCCCGCACCTACCCCTGCCCCTGTTCTGAGGCCACGCCCCCACTCATTCCACTCCCCCCTCCCTCTGCTGCTTGGGCTCCCCCACCCTCACTCAGGTTCGCTGGCCTGAGGCTGGGGTTACGGTGCAGGATGGCTGGGGAGTGGGGCGCGGGAGAGGCTGCGGGTTGCAGGCTCTGGGACAGGTTCAGGGCAGCGATGGGAGTTTGGGTGCAGACTCAGAGGCAGTTAACTGTGGGAGGAGGATCCAACAGGAGGCTGGGGTTTGGGGTGGGGGGTGTCTACCCCAGCTGCCTGAGAGATACTAGACTGACTCTGGTTTCCTTGTGTCTCCCCGGCTGGGCTCTCACTCCCACTTCTCCTCTCAGGGTCCCTGCCGGCTCCCCTGCTCTATCTGAATGCGTCCCTGGCGCCTCCACCCCCCCAAGCCTCACGAATGTGGCCCCGACTGAGACATCTCACTCCCCTGGCACTCCAGCCCCAGCACAGATTAACTCTCCTGGGTTCCAGGGAGAGTGGCATTTGCGGGTCCCTCTCAATCTGAGGGGGGGCCAAAAATGAGGGATCCCCGAACCTCAGTCCTCCCTATCCCTTCCCCTCACCTCAGTGAGGCTTGTGGGTTTTGGAAGAAGGGTTTTTGTATTTTGCTTTGATCGTGTGTGGTCCCCAACTGGTTTTTCTGGGGTCAGTGGCCCTGGAGACAAAAAAGGTTCCTCATCCCTGCCTTTAATAAAGAAAACTTTGAAACCCTTTGTGGTAGACAGAAATTAACATTTTACCTTATTTAAAATGAAGTTTCCTAAAGTTAAAACACCTAATCTGTGTAAACATTCAAATTAAACCAGTCACCCAAACTCCAGCACTAGCACAATGGCGCCGCGTGATGATGCAATGGACGGTGCGCACCCAGGCTCCTACCCTCAGCTCCTTTCTGCACCCAACTGCCCCGTCCCAGACCCCAAACTCCTCGGTAGAAATGTGGCCCTTGACCACTTGCCAAAATGCCCCCCCCCATTAAAAATTATTGACAAAGCCTGATCCAAATGTTTTTTGAAACGTTATTTAATCAGAATTTAAATACATTCTATACAATTGGGAGGGTTGGGGGCAGGGGGACGCAGCTGCTGGCTCCTCAGCTCCTTGTGCTCTCACTGGCTGTCTTCCTGCTGCAAGGGAAGCAGAATCCGTCACATTCATCCCTGGGGACTCAGGGGTACTGGGCCCCCCCAGCATTTCCACCCTCCTCCCCCCTGCGCTGAGACTTGTTCTGCTCTCTGGTCGCCCCCCGTCAGGCCCGCAGGGTGAGCTTCTGACCCACCCAGCAGGGACGTGGGGTGGGGGCAGCATGAGGAAAGGGGCGGGGGACTCCCTGAGGGGATGGGAAGGAGACCCTGGCCCTGCCCCACTCTCCTGCATCTGCTCCGGCTGCTCACCATGTATCCCAGGAGCTGATGGGCCTGCCCATGCAGGGCGTGGGCCAGGACCAGCCCGGCCTGGCTGGGGCGCCTCAGGGGGGAGCGGGCAGCGAGCAGAGCCTTGTCTAAAAAGCAGTTCTCCTGCTCTGGGGTGAAGAGCTGCCCAAAGACCTGAAATCAAGAGCACGGGAGGTTTCAGCTGACGGCCCAGAGCCCGGCCCCAACTCCTGGGGCTAAAACAGCTTCCTCCTTCTGCAAACTCCCTTCCAGACCCTGCACCCAGACGCTCTCCTCACCCTGCACCCCAACCCCTGCCCCAGGTCACACCTTCCTCCTGCCCCCAAGACCCTCCCAGACCTCACCCCCTCCGCACAACAGAGCAGCCCTAGGCCACTGGCCAACATCTTGGAGCGACCTCCATCAAAAAGTGTTGCCCCCCCCGCCCTGCTTCCCCTTCTATGGGAGATCCGGGGCAAGGTGCGGCGCTGCCCCTAGGAAGCGCCGCCCCTTTGAAACGCCGGGACAGCGTCACAAAGGGGCAGCGCCGCCCTGTCCACGGCTCGAATAGTCGAGGGAAAATGCATCGACCATTCGATCAGCGCCTCCCCGCTTCCACCCCGCGTCCTACCCGCACGAGGGCCCCAGCCAGCCCCACCCCCGAGCCCTGCCCTGCCCTGGCAGCGCGTCCTTACCTCTCCCACCCTGACGGTGTTGCTATGCGCCAGGACCCATCTCTCCTTATAGTAGTGCCTGCACCACAGGTCCTCTGCCTGGTGGATGTTGAGGCCTGCAAGAGACAAACCAGGGTGATTCTGCTGGCAGGTCTGAGCCCTTCCCCTCCCACGGGTCCCTGCAGGCATCCCTGGGCAAATGGAGGGGCACAGGGGGCAGAAGGGGAACACAGAGGGACGCATCCCCCCTTGGGCCAGTCTGGGGAAAAGGGCTGGGTCCCCTCCCCCCGCCGCCGGCACCCCCAGGGTGTCCCTGGGGCCCAGGTCCCGGCTGGGTTCCTTACCCCTGTGGTGCAGGAGGAGTCGGTACAGGCTGTGCACCCCCTTCCGGGCCAGCCGGCTGACGTCTTCGGATGGGTCCGAAATAAAAAGGCCCAGCTGGGCCACGTGGTGACCCATCCTCGGCCAGTCGGCGGAGTTCTGAGGGGAGAGAAGAGGGGGGGTCCCTCAGCATCCTGGGGCTGCACGTCCCATGCTAACGGCCGCCGAGGCGGTTCTGAGCTCGGGGACGGAGAGAGACACCTCCCGGGGCGGGGCGGGGCGGGGCGGGGCCGGCCTTGCGAGGAGACAACCCTGAGCAATGGCCCCGACTGAAGGGTCACTCCGGGGGTGGAACAAGGGGATCCACTGACGGCCACTCCCCAGTCTGGGGCCCAGGTGCCCCCCGGAAAGGCCCAGGGTCGCCCCTCCCCGGGGAAAGGAGAACGCGGCCCATTCCCGGCCCATTCCCAGCTCTGCCTCCCGGGGACGCTCCCAGCCCCGCGCCCTGCAGCCCCAGACCCCCCGGCTCCGAGGTCACTTACCTCAAACCCCGGGAGGGTGGTGGCGACTCCCAGCAGGGCCGTGGTGCTGCCAAGGGCCCTGGCTCGCTCCTGGGGCAGGCGGGACTCCAGCCACGGGCTCAGGTGCTGGGGGGGAAAGAGGCAGGTCAGGACCCGTAGGGAGGCGCCGGTTCTGGGCAGAGCCTGGGGCTCCTCTCAGACTGTGCCCCCCCCCCCACCAGCCACTGACACAGCTCCTCTCTCGGCCCCCCGAGGAAGCAGGGACAATGGCCCCGTCCCCCCCACGGGGCTCACCTCCATGATCAGCTGCAGCCTGGCGGTGTCTGGGGACTCGGCGAGGAGGCTTGCCAGTAGGGCCTGGAGGTCGAAGGGAAGGGCCCGGATGAACTGCTGCAAGACAAGGGGGAGCCCTGGGTCAGAGGGGGGTTGGGGAATCCAGGCCACCCGCTGGCCCCGGGGTGCAGCCTTGAGCAGGGTCTGAGCCGCCTCGCAGAGCAGGGAGGAGCCCAGGCTGGGCATGGAAGGGACGGGCCCCCAGGGAGAGCAACGGGAAACCTGGAGGGAAGGATCCAAACCTGCAGCTTCTTCTCTCCCTCTGCCCCCACCCCCACTCCTCTCTGGAGCTCCAGCCCAGCCCGGGAGCAGGGCCCGGAGGGACGTACCTGTGTGTGGATGGGCTCCTGCTGCCAGTCCCCAGACACAGTCTGTCCCACGGCCGCCCTCAGCAGGGGGCTCAGGAGCTGGGCCTGTAGGGGAGGCTGCAAGGTGCTGGCAGGAGAGAGGGGCAGAGACTGTTAATTCAGCAGCAGGGCTGTGTCCAGACTCAGGGGTTTTTTCGGGAAAAGTAGCCTTTTTCCGAAAAAACTTCACCTGCGTCTAGACTGCAGTCGCGTTCTTTCGAAATTAAATCGAAAGAACGCGGCTTTTCTTTCCACGGCGGTAAACCTCATTTCACGAGGAAGAACGCCTTCTTTGGAAAGTGCTTCTTTCGAACGAAGGCGTTCTTGAATGTAACTAGGGCTTCTTCGAAAGAGAGCATCCAGACTCACTGGGTGCTCTCTTTCGAAAGAGGCTTGCAGTCTAGACATAGCCCAGGAGACAGAGACTTTCCCACTCCCTGGTCAGGGGATCTGCTCCGGGGGGGATTCGGCGGGGGGGGGGGGGGGCGGTCGGTACCTGAGGCTGCAGGCGGCGTTGAGGCAGTCGGCCAAGACCAGTGGGTGGGGGGAGTCCTCCATGATCTCCTGTGAGACCCAAGGAGACAAAGGGGCGTGTGAGGCTGGGGCCCCCAAGAGACGCTCACACGGCCAGCGCCCCCACCCAGCAGGATCCAACCCCACTGCCTCCCGCTGGCCTGTAGCCCCCCGGCCCGGCACAGGGCCTCTCCCAGCACCCCCTCCCAAACCGGGACCAGCTCAATCCTTGTCCCCAGGCCGTCTCCTGCCCCTCACTGCCCTGGTGACCAGCCTCTGAACCTCCTCATCCCTGCTCCCCAGGCGCATCCTCAGCAGCCCGCTCTGCTAACCTTCCAGCTCCCCCCCCCATGGCCCGGGGAGACCCCTCCCTGTTCCGAATCCCCCTCCCTGTCCAGCACCCCAGACCTGCCCCATTTCTGTGTCCCTCCCTCCTCCAGCATCCCCACCCACCCTCCCCATGTCCACCTCCCCCTCCCCCTCCAGCACTCCTGGCCCCACCCATCCCATTTCCAGCACCCCCACCCGCCGCCATGGCCCAGGCAGACCCCTGTCCACCCCACGTATCCCCTCCCCTCCTCCCGGCCGCCGCCACTCGCTCACCACGATCCTGGCCATCATGGTGTCCTTGCAGCAGCGCGGCGCCAGGGTGTCCTCGCCCCTTTGGAGGGCGGCGAGGCAGGCGGGGGGGACGGCCTGGAGGAACCGCTGCAGGGCGGCTGGGCTCTGCACCCCAGAGAGAGTCTGTGAGCCTGGGGCCTGCCTGCCCCCCACGGACAGCTGCAGGGCTCAGGCCTCCCAGGAGTGGAGGTGGGAGCTGCCGGTTGTCCAAGCCCCCACACTCCCCCCCCAACTGCTTCCTCAGGCTTGTGGGGGCCCAGCTGGTGCATGACAAGAGACCTCAGCTTGGGGGGCCCAGGTCATGCAGGAGAAGGGGCCCCAGGGGGATCCCCAGGGACAAGCCCCTCCCGGAGGGGGGGACGTGCTGGGAAGGGGCCGGACAATCTCGGGTCCCCCCCGTGTGGAGAAGGTTCCTACCGTGTCCCGGGTGTGGAGCTGCTCTTCAATATCATAGATGGCCCCTTCCTCCACCCGGGAGTCCATCCGCTCCTGGCAGAGCTCCGCCGAGGCGCAGGGGGGCTCTGTGTGGGAGGGAAGGGACCAGGGTGACTCCAGCGGCCAGCAGGGGTCACGCGCCCCCATGTCAGGGACCCAGGGCAGGTTGGGCCCCACACGCCCCTCGCAGGGACCCATCCCCCTTCCACCCTCACATCTGCCAACGCCCTCAGCAGAGCCCCCACCAGGAACAAGAGAGCCAAGCAGCCCCCCCCCCGCCCCCATCCATTGCCCTGGCTGCGGGGCAGACACTGGGGCTGCCCCCCCCCCCCCCCCCCGTGTACTGGGTGAGCCCCTGGGCCCAGCATGTTCACGGCCCCTCACCTGGGTCTGAGCGGCTGCAGGAGGTGGCCCGGCTGCAGCTGGAGGCCCAGGCGCTGCTGCTCACTGAGCTGGACCCACAGCTGCAGGGGCTGGTGCGGAGAGGCTGGGGGCTCCCGGAGACTGGCAGGTCCCCGGGGGCCGGGCAGGGCGATGCCCCCTGGTGGTAATGGGGGCTGGGCTCCTGGGGCAGGTGTTTCTCTCCACAGAGGAGGCCCCAGAGCCACCCTACCCGGCTGCCCCGCTGGGCTGGGTCCCGCCTTCCCAGCCGCCTCTGGAGCCAGGTCCGGAGGGGCCTGGCCGGTGGGCGAGTCGCCCCGAGCTGGTGGGATTCAGCTTCCCCGCCCGCGGGGACGGAGGAGCTGCTTCCCACCAGCCCTGGGGCCATCTTCAGGGCTTTCCGGAACCACAGCCTGATGTGTTTGGCCATGCTGCAAATGAGGGGAGCAAAGGGGAGCTTGGGGCGCAGCCTGCAGAGCGAAATCCAGGGGTTCCAGCTCCCCAGAGCGACTGCCCCCAGCCCCCAAATGGCCCCTTGCTTATCGGCTCGGTCTTGCACAGGCACTTCTGGCCCTTGACCGAGGGCTGGGCCTGCCTGGAACCCAGCCGGCCCCGGGCGGGATCCAAACCCCTGGGGGCTCTTACCTTCTGCAAAGCGCTGTCCGGATGTGGAACTCACAGAGGACAAAGCAACTGTGAGCAGGAGACGCACCAGAGCTAAAGCAACCGGGGGTCTCCAAAGTCCCCTGGGCCCGCCCCCCCCTTTTCTCAGCCTGAGATGTGGGTTCCTCTGTGAGGTCACCACCTCCCCACCTGCCCTTTGCCTGCTCTGCTGAGGGCTGCCCAAAGCCCCTGTGAGGTCACTGCCCCCCCCCACCTCACCCTGCCAGGCAAATGTCCTGCCTCTGGCCACCCCTCTGGGAAGTTGGAGCCATTCCTAGGGGTCCCCCCCACTCCCTGACTGGGCATCCTGCAGCCAGCAGCTCCAGTAGCCCCATAGGCTGCTCCCTGCCCTACACTGCAGGCTTCTTGCACAAGAACTGTTTCACACCGGAGTTCTTGCGCAAAAGGTCTCGTGCAAGAGCACCTCCACCCTGCCATGTGCTTTTGCACAAGAGTGTCCATGGCATTGTGAACGCTTTCTTGTGCAAGAAAGCTCTGATGACCATTTTAGCCATAAAAGTGTCTTGCTCAAGAAGCCCCTGGTGCCCGTCCACGCTGCCTTCTTGCACAACAGCTCTTGCACAAAAGGGGCTTATTCCTCGTGGGGAGAGGAATAACTCCTGTGCAAGAAGCCCTCTTTTCTGATGCTTTACTGCAAATTTACTTGCACAAGAATTCACGTGCAGTGTAGACGCGCCACAAGTTTTTGCACAAGAACAGTTGTTCTTGAGCAAAATGCCTGCAGTGCAGACGTAGCCTTGATGTCACCCAGCACTGGACTTCCTGCCCAGGAGCAAGAGTTAGAGCCTCCCACTCGCCCCGCTGCCTCTCACGGGCTCCCGTCCGGCCCCAGCCCTGGGCTTTGCCCTAGCGCATCCCAGCAAGGCCTCTGGCCTGCACTAGACCCATTGACATGTGGAGAAGCCACCACTGCCCTGGGGCGCTTTTGTCTATGGGACTCGGACTCACAGCTGAGCATGGAGCCTGATTTCTCCCAGGACTTGGGCTCTTTCCTGGCCAGGCCCTGGAACTGGTTCCACCTTTGTCTGCCAGGGACCGATACTGTCTCTTCAGGGAGGCCCTGCAGTGCAGGCACCTTCCTTTCCCCCCTCGGGAGCAGTCATTGTTCTGCACCCCACAAAGCAGTGGGGGGCTCCTGGCTGCCCCAGCTCCAATCTCTGAGCTTCTCTCTCAACGGGGGCCAGGCCTGGAGGCTCTAGTCCCCCTGGGTATGTATTTCTACACTACCCCGCTAGTTTGAACTAGGGGGGTAATGTATGCATACCGAACTTGCTAATGAAGCCCGGGATTTGAATTTCCCGGGCTTCATTAGCATAAAGCCGGCGCCGCCATTTTTAAAAGCCGGCTAGTGCGAACCCCGTGCCGCGCGGCTACACGCGGCACGGGCTAGATAGTTCGGACTATGTAGCCATTCCGAACTATCTGTACTCCTCGTTCCACGGCATGGGGTTTGCACTAGGCGGCTTTTAAAAATGGCGGCGCCGGCTTTATGCTAATGAAGCCCGGGAAATTCAAATCCCGGGCTTCATTAGCAAGTTCGGTATGCATACATTACCCCCCTAGTTCGAACTAGCGGGGTAGTGTAGACATACCCCCTGAGACTCACTGGTGCTGGCTCACCCCCTGTCCTGCTTGTGGCTCCGTTGTCCTCCTCCCCGCAGCCCCCCCCAGCTGTAAATGCTGCTCACATCAGTTCCCCTTCCCCGTGGCCAGGCCCTGCAGGGCTCTGGGGGCTGGTTTGCTGCCCTCAGCCCTGCAGTAGCCTCCTCCCCAGTTTGCAGCCCCTCCCATCATGCGTGGGGTCTCCTGGTACCGGAGGGAGGACGGGGGCAGACCAGGAAGGTTAATTTGATGTTGCAGCGGCAGGAAGAGGAGGGGTGGCGCAGAGGAGCTGTCAGTACATTATCCCAATACGCCATCCCAGTGCAGGCGTCGCACTCAGCTCTACCTGCAGAGGAGTCTCTATCTGCGGTGAGCAGAAAGGGGGTCTAGGACACACACACAAGTAGCCCCAGAACCACGCAGGAGCAGAGTCGTTCTGCGAAAGGGAGAGGTTTATTGGGTCTGCGAGGGCGGCCGTAGGGGGGTGTCGTGTGTGTGCCACTCATCTCCGTCTGGGCAGCGGCACCGGTCGGGCTCAGAACTGGGCACAGGACCCGACCACGGCACCATCGATCTCCAGTGTATCGATCTGCTGGAAGCCGCGGCAGAGCTGAATTGCAGAACGGCTGCCCATTGGCAAAGACCTTGAAATGCTGGTTCCTGCAGCCGATGGAGAGGAACCCACTCCTTCTGGGGGGAGGAGCAGCCAAGAGAGGGACCCACTCAGACCGGTCTGGCAGCGTGACGTAGTGGAACCAGCACTGCCTAGGTAGGGTTTTACCTCCCCCCAGTCTGCTTCTGAGACCGAGTTTCCCCCTCTGCCCCATGGGCTAACAACAAGGCACTTTACAAACATTCTCTGTGTCATCGGCATTGTATGAAGGGGGAAACTGAGGCATGGAGCGGCATCTGATTTATATAGCTCAAGCCAGTCCCCACCCCTCTCGGTCTTCAGGAAAAGAAGCCAAGTGCTCTTGTTCCCACTATTCCTCCATTCCCCTGCTTCCACCTGATGTCAAATACACAAAGCTCACTACTTCTTCTTTCCTGCACTTAAGCCAAGCAGATCAGGATGGGGAGGAGACATGAGGGAGCCCCCAGGCTCTTGCTCTCTCTCGCACATACACACACATATATTACTTTAGAAAATGCCAGGTGTGAGCTAGAGGAGAATCTCCATTAACTGTTAGCACTATAGGGCATATGATACATACATAAAGCATTTACAGTCCATCCAGCAGAGGGCAACAATACACCCCGCACACATGTAGCTCCCCCTCCTTTTCCAAATGCCCCAAGATTTAAACTACGGGAGACTACCCATTAGCTGTTAGTTGTATAGGAACTATGGGTATGTCTACACTACAAAGTTAATTCGAACTAACAGCCGTTAGTTGGAAGTAACTTTTATAGGTGCTACACATACAAACCGCTAGTTTGGACTTAATTCGAACTAGGTAAACTTCATTCTACCAGGAGTAACACCAAATTCGAATTCAGTAGTTGGAATTAAGGGCTGTGTAGCCACTTAATTCGAAGTAGCTGGAGGCCAGCCATCCCCAGGTTCCCCTCGTGGCTGCTCTGGGCCAAACCAGGAAAACTCCTCTCCTCTCCCCAGCCCTGGGGCCCTTAAAGGGGTAGACTCTGGCTAGACGGCACTTGCCAGAGCCAGCCCTGCCAGCAGTCTCTGCCCCGAACCAGCGGCTGCAGGATGAGCCAGGCAGCCAGTGCCAGCGAGCCGTCCCCCCGCCCAGTCCCCCAGCACCCAGGGGCCAGCCAGGGGCCGTAGATGGCGCGCACCCTCCTGGTCTAGTGTGGAGGTCATGGACCTCATTGAGGTTTGGGGGCAGGCCCCCAGCGTCCATGATCTCTGTACTAGGAGGAGGAACGTGGCCGTCTACGGGCGCATAGCGGCCGCCATGGCCCGAAAGGGACACAGGCCACCCAGGAGCAGGTGCACCTGAAAGTAAAACAGCTGCGGCAGGCGTACGCCAGGGCCACCAGGGGCGGCGCCGCAGCAGGGGCTGCCACCTGCCCCTACTTCCCTGCCCTCGACCGACTCTTGGGGGGCGGGGCGGTCCGTGCCAGCCCGGGAGGCAGCGAGCCGGGACTGGAGGGCCCTGACCTGGGCACACCGGAGGGGCCACCACTGGAGTCGGAAGGGTTCCAGCACTGGAGTCGGAAGGGTCATCCAGGGAGACCGTACCGGGGAAGTAGTTCGAATTAAGTAGTTCGGGGGAGGAGGCGGGAGGGAGACCAGGGACCGCGCACGTGGGCCATGCCTCCCCCGGATCACACAGACACCTGTGCACGTGCAAGCACATGTCATGCCACGCTCCAGCTGCGTGACACCCAGGGGCCGTGGCCCAATAGGCACATGCATGTCTGAAGAGACCTGACATGCTCCTGACCCTGGGGCGGGACCCAGCAGGATGCTTTCCCTCCACACGTCTCCTCTACATGGAGGCAGGGGACATCTCTCTCCCCCCCCCCGCCCGCCCACCGCCCCGGCCACACTATACATGGCACAGGAACATGGGTGCGGTCTTGGGGCAGCTCCCAGTCCCGGGGAGAGCCAGACATCCTGACCATGGCCTCTGTACAAGCACAGCGGCTCTGACGGTGCAGGGCATGGTCGCCCTCACATTGCGGGGCGGGGGGAGGGGGCTGGGCATCATCTACTGTGTCCCCAGGGAGAAGTGACCACTCTCTTTCTCTACAGCTGTACCAGCTGCTCGTGCAGGGCGCACCACCCCACCCGGGACATGCTCCCGCACCCATGGCCTGCTCCGGTCCGCCACCACAGAGCAGGAGTACTGGGACCAGCACCTGGGGTCCTTGCGAGCCCTGCACCACACCGTCAAGGCCTGGATGTGGGAAGACCTGCAGCTCCGCCAGGAGCAGCTGGCTGAGGACCGAGCCAGAAATGCAAATCTGCAGGCCCTGCTGCAGAGCATGGTGCCCTGTGCTGATCCTGCGCCTGCTGCCCCCCCAACAACTGTCCCTTCTCCCACTCCTGTCCCCCTCCCACCTCTTCCTCCTCAACCCCCACACCCTCCTCCTCCTCAATGTCCACACCCCCCACCTCAACCTCTGCACCCTCCACCTCATCCCCCCGGGGACGCCGAGGTCCCCTCCCTTGCCGCGCTGGGAGGCGGTTGGCCCGGCGTCACCCCCACCCCGATCCCTGAGTTTCCCCTCCCCCTCTTTCCCCTTGCTTTCCCCTTCCAGCTCCCTCCTCCCAGTTTTCCCCCTCCCCTCTCCCACACTCTCTCCTGCCCTTTCCTGCCTCCTTTCCCCCGTCTCCCCACAGTTTTATTTCCCCTCCCCAGTTTTGTTAAATAAAGAGAGTTTGTATTTTTGAACACACGTGTCCTTTATTTTTTTACATCAGGAAGCGGGGCTAGGGAGGGGTAAGTGGAAGGAGGTGAGGGAGGAATGGGGCATGAGCCCCCGATGGGGAGGACTAGGGTGGCTCTGCGGGCTCCTTGGGGTGGAAGCTCTCCTGCAGGGCCTCCTGGATCCTGACAGTCCCCCGATTGAATTCAAATTAGCTTTTAGGTCTAGATACACTAGTTCAAATTAGCTTAGTTCGAATTAACTAATTCGAATTAAGTTAGTTCGAATTCGTGCTGTAGTGTAGACATTCCCATTAATGACACACTCTTGCAGTTCTGATGCCATGCAACAGAGGGCAACAGACTGCACCGAAAACGTTGCGTATGAAAAAAAAAGCTTATTGAATTTTTTCTACAATATTTTACCAACATATTTAAAGCACAAATCGTTTAATTTAAGTTAAATCTTTGCCCTCAACACTTCACGTGCAATGATCTTGGGCCTTCCACACAATAATTTAGCATTGAAAGGCGATCTTTTCCTGTGCTTTGCGGTGACAATTTGGATTTGGGCATCCAAATCCAAACTGGCAGGAAAATGTCTATTTGAAACTAAACCTCACACAAGCCATTTGTGCTTCTAACTGACCGTTCTGTCTCCTTTCATTTGCAAAAAACTCAAAATAAAAGAAAATGTCAAATAGAAGCCCAGGTGGGATGATACGTCTGGTGCCTCCTGCCACAGCAACCCCCCACCCAGTGAGTGCAGAGGAGGCAATAACTCACTGGCTGCCGGGTTACGACAGGGGCAGGGAATTCCAGAAGAAACTCGCCCAGCAGAAGGGTTTGGCATTCCCCCTTGGAAAGAGCCACTTTCCTGCCCTGAAAAGACATTTCCAGGCTCAGTCATGCTGGGCAAAGCCCAGGAAAGGGGCATGGAGACAAAGCATCTCATTGGACGAGCCCGCCCCCCCTGTTGTGTCATCATATTTCCTTTGGCATCCGTTGCAATGTGTGACGGACCGGACCGGGCCGTGTCTGGGCACAGCTGAGGGCATCCGCTCAGGGCGAATTGCTCAAATTCGGGGCTCCTTACAGCCCCCAGACTGGCGACCTTTCCAAACAGGCCACAAACCAGTCCCACGGAGCGCTTCAGCAGCCTCCCTGAAGCCTCCCGAGCAAAACCCCTCCGACACCCCAGCAATATCCGTGCCCCAGATGGCCCCGGGCCTCATACACCGGTGAGGTCACTCGTCAGGTCGGGCCGGTGAACTACGAGATCTATCAACCGGATCGAAAGAAGAAAACCCAAATATTTCATGTAAATTTCCTGAAGCACTGGCGAGAACGGGAGACCCTGATGATTACCCCCTAGCCAGCGGAGCCCACTCTAGGGCCGGAAATACCTGATCTGGGGGAGGAAAGAGAGCCACAGCTGGGAAACACCCTCTCTGCAACCCAGGTGAAACAAGCACATTGTCTCATAGGGTATGTCGACACTACCCCGCTAGTTCGAACTAGCGGGGTAATGTAGGCATACCGCACTTGCAAATGAAGCCCGGGATTTGAATTTCCCGGGCTTCATTTGCATAAGCCGGCCGGCGCCATTTTTAAAACGCCGCTGGTTCGAACCCCGTGCAGCGCGGCTACACGGGGCACGAACTAGGTAGTTCGAACTAGGCTTCCTAGTTCAAACTACCGTTACTCCTCGTGCACGGGGTTCGAACCAGCGGGGTTCTAAAAATGGCGGCGCCCCGCTTATGCAAATGAAACCCGGGAAATTCAAATCCCGGGCTTCATCTGCAAGTGCGGTATGCCTACATTACCCTCCTAGTTCGAACTAGGAGGGTAGTGTAGACATACCCAGAGAGACATTTCGAAAGACCTTCACAACCCAACCCGGCCATACTGGGGTAATAACACATAACATTTGGACCCCTCCAGGCCAAGTGGTACGAGAAGGTACTCGGCCTCTCCCCCGCCAGATGCGGAAGGTAGTCGAGGAGGAAGTCCAGTCGATGCTGCAACTGGGAGTGATAGAGCGCTCCCAGAGCGAGTGGCGTAGCCCAATCGTCTTGGTGCCGAAGCCAGATGGCAGTGTCCGCTTCTGCATCGATTTCAGACGAGTAAATGAAATTTCAAAATTTGACGCCTACCCCATGCCGCGAACAGACGCACTGTTAGAACGCTTGGGGAGAGCCGACTTTATAACCATCCTAGATCTTACAGAGGGATATTGGCAGATCCCCCTGGACTCCGAATCGAGAGAAAAAACTGCCTTTTCAACTCCCCCGGGATTGTTCCATTTTATAAGGATGCCATTCGGACTCCATGAGGCCCCTGCAACATTTCAGTGAATGATGGACCGCTTGCTATCCCCGCATACGGCGTATGCCGCCGCGTACCTAGATGATGTGGTAATTTACAGCCAAGATTGGGAGGAACATCTCGAGCGGGTAGCGGCCGTAATGCGGACATTGCGGGATGCTGGCCTGACCACCAATCCCACGAAATGTAAACTTGGCTGGCAGGAAACCACCTACCTCGGGTACCAGCTGGGGTGGGGCCTAGTCCGGCCTCTAGTAGGGAAGGTGGAGGCGGTCCAAAACTACCCGGCACCCAACTCCAAGAAGAAAGTAAGACAGTTTTTAGGGTTGGCAGGCTACTATCGCCGTTTTATGCCACACTTTGAAACTCGAGCCGCACCTCTCACGGCGCTCCTCAAGAAAGATAGTCCTCAAAGGATCAGGTGGTCGCCGGAATGCAAGACAGCTTTTCAGGACCTAAAAGCCTCTGTGTGCAGCGAGCCAGTTCTGTTCAGCCCCGATTTCTCCCGGCCCTTCATTGTCCAGACGGACGCGTCAGACTGCGGACTGGGGGCAGTACTGTCCCAGGAAATTGAGGGAGAAGAACACCCAGTGCTGTATATCAGCCGAAAACTATTTCCTCGAGAGCGCCGCTATGCCGCAATTGAGAAGGAGGCCCTAGCGATAAAGTGGGCCATCGAGGCGCTGCGGTATTACCTCCTTGGAGACTCTTTTATTCTTTTTACAGACCATGCACCCCTACAATGGCTCCATCAGATGCAGGATACCAACAGTCGCATGATGAGATGGTACCTGTCCCTCCAACCGTATGTATTCACAGTGAAACACCGAGCAGGGAGGGACAATGTCGATGCCCTGTCCCGCAGGGAGGAAGAGCAGAATCCCGGTCCCGGAGATTGGGAGCTGGACTTAACGGGGGAGGAGTGTAGGGGGGTGGAATGGCCACCCACTGAGCCGGAGGCGGAGGAACCCCTCTGGGGGCCATTTTGGGCCCAGCCTAGCCCCGCCCCCTCACCTGACCGGAAGTCAAAGGGCGGGACTAGGACTATAAGAAGGCTGCCTGGGAGCTCAGTCAGGGCCCAGCCCAAAGTTATAGTGAGGAGGCTGCTGTCAGGCAGCCCCATCATTGGGGAGCTTCACAGATCCCATCGAGCCCTTGTGGGGGATGAGCCGGGGGCAGAGCCAGGATTGTGCACTGGGAGCAGGGTGGGCTCAACCCCCCTTGCAGCAGCAAGCGCCCCGCGATCTGCAGGGTGGGAGGCGAGTCCCAGTCCCCGCGATGGCCATGGTGCGAATCCTGAGCAGCGCCACTCGCCTTCCACAGGCATCTGTGGGGACTGGAAGAACCATTTCACAGCGGCGCAGAGCAAGGCCTTCGACGGGATCTACCGGGACCGCATGGGAGGCCTCCTGGGGGCGTTCCCCTGGGATGCGCCCTGGGATTGAACAGTGGGAATAAAGCATCCAGGAGACCACGAGGAGCCAGGGCTGAGTTGCTGGGAGTGGCTGGCTGCCGTGGTTCACACAGCCTATGGGAGGGAATGGCTCCGGCCTGGCAGGATGGACCAGGCTGAGGAGCGTTGCCTGGCTTGGGCATTTCATGCCAGTGCTACCTGCCATGCCCTTGCCCTCCCTCCCACCAGGTTCCATAATCAGCCTGGCCTCTTATTGCCACAGGGAGCACCTCCAGGGTCAGCCTCCAGCCACTGCAGCTCGCTCCCTCGGCCTGTGACACCTCCCTGAACCTTACCGGCACCGCTCTACAGACTGAGGTGCATGTTCTGGGAGTGAGGTGTTGTGTCATCGTCTGCCCTGGAACTCTGGGTGCCTTAAATGCTCTGCTGCTGGGCTCACAGCCTGACACCCATAGCCTCCGACAAGCCCACAGAGCCCTGTGTGCGCCAGCCTGTGGCTTCCTTCTTCCCTCCAGAGCTGAGTTTCCCCCAGGCAGGCTTTTCGCAGGAGTACGAGGTGCAGGCTTCCTGTCTCCTCCTTGCTGGCAGGGCCCATCCCACTTAGCTCTGACTCTTGCACTCCCCACACCGCCAGCCCCCTGCCCTGAAGGACCCGAGCAAGGCCAAGTAAGTCTTCTAGTAAAATATTACCGCTTAAAAAGAGAAGCAATGTTTTGGTAAGAGAGTGAAGGAGAGAGGTACAGATTGGCCTTTCTCACCCTCGTTGTCTGAAGAAACAGTTCAGCATTCAGTAAGTAAAGGGTTCACCCTGGAAAGTGGGTGACCAGGAAGTGTTGGCAGGTAGCCAGGAGAACCAATGGGAAGAACGTGTTAGAGTTGGCTTGAAAGGGAATCTGCCTGCTGCTTTTCCTTTGGGCATTCAAACCAAGAACTGGGGGGAAGGGAGATGAATACCCATGCCTAGAAATGGACTAGACTTTGGAAGTACAAACATGTGAGTAGATAGGGAATGTTTATAGTTATACACAATTTTCTTTGTTTTGGTGTTTAGTTAACCCCCCCTTACGCTGTAACTAAAACTGAATCCCAGGGAAGCAATTCTCTGTGTTTTAATCTATTCTTTTCTCAGCTGCTCTATAACACCTAGCAATGAAGTATCCTTTCTCAAGAATATCTTTTTGTTTTGTTAATAAGAACACCCTTTTAAAGACTAGGATCTGATTCTTGTGTCCTGGAAAGTAATAGGAGGTGGGTGAGTGCATGACTAAGACTGAGAGGTCAGCTATCAGAGATTATTGGGTTTTCTTCAAGCTTGCTAGTGGTAGCAGAGCTTGGGATACCTCTCTGAAGAAGTTCCCAGGAGCCAGCATCCCACACCGGCAGCTCCTCATAGTTGTGCCATCCTCAGCTGTGGCATCTCCTGTCTGGGATCGGATCTCTCTGCTTGGGAAGAGGGAGGACGTGGCTTTGGAGGTCACTGGGGGGCCTGGTGCTGTGCAGAGGCAGCAGTCGGGCCCCACACACACTCCCCACATCAGTAGGAGCCATGGGGAAGCAGAGCACAACAGAGCAAGTGCATTTGTCCAGTGCTGTCTGACTCCGCCATGGCTCCTGCCACACAGAGACTAGCGGGGGCATGACTGCTGCCTCCATGTGGTGCCAGCCCCCCAGTGATCCCCAAAGCTGCATCCTAGGGTACAAGATGCCACGCAGGGAGAGGGCGGGGTGATGGTGGGAAAGAGCAGGGCATGGGGCAGTAATGGACAGGAAGTCCCAGGCCAGATTGTGCAATTGCTCCAGCTGAGGATGGCCCATGGGCTGGGGACAGTGCTGCTGAACACGATCTGGGGGTTATCCAAGATCACAAATGGGCATATGAGTCAACAAGGTAATACAGCTGCAAAAAAGGGTTTGTCTAAACAGGGCTCTGGCTTGTCAGATCTGGGCGGTGCCTGTCCTCCTCCACCGGTCTCAGCTGACGGACTCTGTTGGGTTCTGGCTGCCACACTGTAGGGAAGATGTGGGCCAGGTGGAGCGAGTCCAGGGGAGAGTCACAAAAATGATAAAAGGTGTAAAATACCTGACCCATGAGAACGCCATAGACAGTCTTGAGAAAAGAAAAGGTAGAGAGGGCCGATAACAGGCCTTCCCGTGTGTTACGGGCTCTTCTAAAGGGGCTGATGATCACTTGTCTCTATGTCCACTGAAGTTGGACAATGTGTGAGGGACTTTACCTGCACCGAGGGAGATTTAGGGGAACTTTCTGTCCCTAAGGGCAGTTAAGCTCTGGAAGAGGCTCCCAAAGGAGGCTGTGGAATCGCTGTCGCTGGAGGCGTTTAAAAAGAGGCTGGGCAGACACCTGTGAGGAATGGTCCAGGGTGACGTGCTCCCCTCACAGCTCAGACTTGAAGATTTCAGGGGGTTTCTTGACGCTCTGCCCCTCCAGGGCTCTGTGCTTTCTGCCTCGCTGCTCTGAACGAACTCCCCGAAAACATCCATTGAGCTGCCTCATCATCCCTTCCCTCCGTAGCACTCCCCGTCTCCATGACGCCTGCAAAGCCAGGAGAACCCTGGGGCTGATGGTGTGATGAGACCACTGCCTCTCCTGGAGACGATGACTCCTTGTGCTGCCCTCCCAGGCAGTCTGGGCGCTGAACTTCTCTTCACTGATCAGGTGCCCAGCACAGGGCGGTTCTCCTCATGGCGCAGCAAACGGCTTGGCTGGGGCTGTGACAGACCGGACTGTGTCTGGGCACAGCTGAGGGCTTCCGCTCAGGGCGAATTGCTCAACTTCGGGGCTCCTTACAGTCCCCAGACTGGTTACCTCTCCAAACAGGCCACAAACCAGTCTCACAGAGTGCTTCAGCTGCCTGCCTGAAGCCTCACGAGCAAAACCCCTCCGAAACCCCAGCAATATCCATGCCCCAGATGGCCCCGGGCCTCAAACATCGGTGGGGGGGGGGGGTTTAGCACCCAATCCCACATACCCCGAACAAGTACTGTCCGGTTCCAAGAAACCAGCCACAGATCCCTGGTCAATTTACCCTCTGGACCTTACCCACAAATCATGCTGAGCCAATCCTTTAGCATCTAACATCTAAAGGTTTATTATTACAATAAAGAAAAGCATGAGAGTAAGGTTGTTAAAGGATAGTACATTACATGCATCAAATTTCCCGGTTCTCGATGCAGCCTCTAGCAGAGATGTTACAGCTGCTGGCTTACGAGTCCTTGTTGCGCATCTTAGGGTCAGGATGGGCAGACAGTTCTTCCTGGCTCTTCGATCCCTGCACTGCTGCCTCTGGGATGAAGTGCTGAGCTGAGTACCAAGATGGAGTCGACCACATGGCCTATTTATCCCTCCTTCCTGGTCTCTTCTTGGCTACAGCAGGTCACCTGGCCCATGGCTTATCCCTGTGTTCCCTGCTGGTAGCCACTAGGTATGAGTCACCACTCTTGAGGTGTGTCCTTGGCCTAAAGAGGGCTATTGTTCCAGAGCTTTACTCGTTAGCATATCCATAGGCTGAGCTGCTTTGCCCATAGTTCAACCACATACAGAGAAACATTTGGTATCCACACAAAATACATGCTTATAACTTCACATACCAATATTATACAATCACATGAATAGCATATATGGAATCAGAAGAAAGTAGGCTTCTACTGGACACCTCACGTGGCCCCCCTTTGTGCCACTTTTGGGGCCAACACCCCCACATGGGTGCAGCAGTGATCTGGCTGCTCCCCTCAACATCCAGTAACATGACTGGGGGCAGGGAGGAAAAGTTGCTTTCCTCTCCCCCACATTGTTTCCTAAAAATTCCCCCTCACTTTCTGTGTCTAGCGTCAGGAGTGAAAGCAACTTAAAATTCTTACAGGTACTGTGGTACCACACCTCCCTTTGTGGAGGTCAAGGCAAGAGCTTGAATCACAGAATCATAGAATAATAGGACTGGAAGGGACCTCAAGAGGTCATCGAGTCCAGCCTCCCGCCCTCAAGGCAGGACCAAGCTCAGTCTACACCATCCCTGACAGATGTCTATCTAACCTGTTCTTAAATAACTCCAGAGAGGGAGATTCCACCACCTCCCTTGGCAATTTATTGCAATATTTGACCACCCTGACAGTTAGGAATTTTTTCCTAATGTCCAATCTAAACCTCCCCTGCTGCACTTTAAGCCCATTACTCCTTGTCCTGTCCTCAGAAACCAAGAGGAACAAATTTTCTCCTTCCTCCTTGTGACATCCTTTTAGATATTTGAAAACCGCTATCATGTCCCCCCTTAATCTTCTTTTTTCCAAAGTAAACAAGCCCAGTTCATGAAGCCTGGCTTCATAGGTCATGTTCTCTAAACCTTTAATCATTCTTGTTGCTCTTCTCTGTACCCTTTCCAATTTCTCCACCTCTTTCTTGAAATGTGGCGCCCAGAACTGGACACAGTACTCCAGCTGAGGCCTAACTAGTGCAGAGTAGAGCGGCAGAATGACTTCACGAGTTTTGCTTACAACACACCTGTTGATACAACCTAGAATCATATTTGCTTTTTTTGCAACAGCATCACACTGTTGACTCATATTCAACTTGTGGTCCACTATGACCCCTAGATCTCTTTCCACCATGCTCCTTCCTAGACAGTCGCTTCCCATCTTGTATGTATGGAACTGATTGTTCCTTCCTAAGTGGAGCACTTTGCATTTCTCTTTATTAAACCTCATCCTGTTTACCTCTGACCATTTCCCTAACTTGCTAAGGTCATTTTGAATTATGTCCCTCTCCTCCAAAGAAGTTGCAACCCCACCCAGTTTGGTATCATCTGCAAACTTAATAAGCGTACTCTCTATCCCAATATCTACATCATTGATGAAGATATTGAACAGTACGGGTCCCAAAACAGACCCTTGAGGAACTCCACTTGTTATCCCTTTCCAGCAGGATTTAGAACCGTTAACAACAACTCTCTGACTACGGTTATCCAGCCAATTATGCACCCACCTTATCATGGCCCTATCTAAGTTATATTTGCCTAGTTTATCAATAAGAATATCATGCGAGACCGTATCAAATGCCTTACTAAAGTCTAGGTATATGACATCCACCGCTTCTCCCTTATCCACAAGGCTCGTTATCCTATCAAAGAAAGCTATCAGATTAGTTTGGCGTGACTTGTTCTTCACAAACCCATGCTGGCTATTCCCTATCACTTTATTACCTTCCAAGTGTTTGCATATGATTTCCTTAATTACCTGCTCCATTATCTTCCCTGGGACAGACGTTAAACTGACCGGTCTGTAGTTTCCTGGGTTGTTCTTATTCCCCTTTTTATAGATGGGCACAATATTTGCCCTTTTCCAGTCTTCTGGAATCTCCCCTGTCTGCCATGATTTTTCAAAAATCATAGCTAAAGGCTCAGATAGCTCCTCTATCAGCTCCTTGAGTATTTTGGGATGCATTTCATCAGGAGCTGGTGACTTGCTGACATCTAACTTTCCTAAGTGATTTTTAACTTGTTCTTTGTGTATCCTATCTTCTAAACTTACCCTCTCTCTGCTTGTATTCACTACATTAGGCACACCTCCAGACTTCTCGGTGAAGACCAAAACAAAGAAGTCATTGAGCATCTCTGCCATTTCCAAGTTTCCTGTTACTGCTTCTCCCTCCTCACTAAGCAGTGGGCCTACCCTGTCCTTGGTCTTCCTCTTGCTTTTAATGTATTTATAAAAGGTCTTCTTGTTTCCCTTTATGCCTGTAGCTAGTTTGATCTCATTTTGTGCCTTTGCCTTTCTAATCTTGCCCCTGCATTCCCGTGTTGCTTGCCTATATTCATCCTTTGTTAGTTGTCCTAGTTTCCATTTTTTATACGACTCCTTTTTTAATTTTGAGATCATGCAAGATCTCCTTGTTAAGCCAAGCTGGTCTTTTGCCATATTTTCTATCTTTCCTACACAGCGGAATTGTTTGCTTTTGGGCCCTTAACAACGTCCCTTTGAAATACTTCCAACTCTCCTCAGTTGTTTTTCCCTTCAGTCTTGCTTCCCATGGGACCTTACCTACAAGTTCTCTGAACTTATCAAAATCTGCCTTCCTGAAATCCATTAGCTCAATTGTGCTGGTCTCCCTTCTACCTTTCCTTAAGATCATGAACTCTATTATTTCATGATCACTGTCCCCTATACTGTCTTCCACTTTCAAGTTCTCAACTAGTTCCTCCCTATTTCTTAAAACCAAATCCAGAACAGCTTCTCCTCTGGTAGCTTTTTCAACCTTCTGAAACAGAAAGTTGTCTCCAATGCAGTCCAGAAACTTATTGGATAGCCTGCGCCCCGCTGTGTTAGTTTCCCAACATATGTCTGGATAGTTGACGTCCCCCATCACCACCAAATCTTGGGCTTTGGCTAGTTTTGTTAATTGTTTAAAAAAGGCCTCATCCACCTCTTCCACCTGGCTAGGTGGCCTGTAGTAGACTCCTAGCATGATATCACCCTCGTTTTTTACCCCTTTTAGCTTAACCCAGAGACTGTCTACACAGCTATCTCCTACGTTCATCTCCACTTCAGTCCAAGTGTGTACATTTTTAATATACAAGGCAACCCCTCCTCCCTTTTCTCCCTGTCTGTCCTTCCTGAGCAAGCCGTACCCTTCCATACCAACATTCCAATCGTGCGTCCCATCCCACCAGGTTTCTGTAATACCAATGATATCAAAGTTGTATTTATTAGTTAGCAATTCCAGTTCTTCCTGCTTATTACCCATACTTCTTGCATTTGTATGTAGGCATCTAAGATACTGATTTGATCTTGCCTCCCTGTTGTGCCCTGACCCTCCTTGCTCCTTCCCATTATAGGCCGTAGTCCCCCCCATTTCCAACCCATCTCCCAGTCCCGCACATTCAGCACTTACCTGTGGGCTTTGCTCACCTGTCCCGGTCGAACCTAGTTTAAAGCCCTCCTCACAAGGTTAGCCCGTCTGTGTCCAAACTGAATGACAGGAAATTACCTGTGAGAAATTTGAATGTGTGGAATCCAGGGAGCTCAGGGCTGGGGTGTGGGGAGCTCAGGTTAGGGGGATGGAGTGTGAGGATGTGGGGGAGCTCAGGGCAGGGGGGTGGGAAGTCTGTAGATGTGGGGGAGCTCAGAGCAGTGGGATGGGGAATGTGGGAGTATGGGGAGCTCAGGGCGGGGGATGAGGAGTGTGAGGATGTGGGGGAGTTCAGGGCAGGGGGTGGGGAGTGTGGGAGGATGGGGAGCTCAGGGCAGGGGTATGGTGGAGCTCAGGACAGGGGGCTGGGGAGTGTATGGGTGTGGGGAGCTCAGGGCAGGGAGTCCAGGAGTGAGGGGGGGCGCAGTGCAGGGATTGTGGTGCAGGAGTCAGGGGTAGGTGGTGGGGGGTGTTTGGAGGCTCAGTTCAGGGGACTGGGAGTGCAGCCACTACACTACTTGGCCACCAGATCCCTGGAGTACACAGTGGCTGTGCAGCCCAGCGTGCTGACAGCACCCAAAGCCCCGCCCCCAACCCGCCAGGCTTAGTGGGGCACCCCAGAGAAGCTTCCTATCGCCCTTGTCTAGCACAACATGGACAGTTGGTTCCCACTACCGTGATCTCCTAGGAGACTGAGACACCATTCTGCCAGGACGGCCCAAGCTGCTGAGGGAAATTGTTCCCCACCATCCCGTCTGTCCAGGTCCCTCTGCCTCTGGGTTTGTTCTTCAAGGGCCAGATGCGTGGGGCTGGGACTGTCCTTGTTCTGTGTTTGCAGAGTGCCCAGCAGAATGGCTCCTGCTTCACCCCTGGCCTAGAAATAACCAGAACAGGCAGTTTGGGGAGGGAAGAACCAGGGAAGGGAAGGTTTGGGGCCGGGGGCTAAGAGGCGGGGCTGGGAGGCAGGGCTGGGGTGGAGATGCAGATGTAGGGAGTTGGGGTGGAGGCTGGAAGAAATGGAACTCAAGGAGCTGGAAGGGTTGGTGAAGGATGGAGTAAAGGGAGGGGGGCCAGGCTACAGGACATGGAGGTGCCAGCGACAGGAGGGAGGAAGAGACGTTTGTTTGACAGGACCCCAGGGATTTGGGAGCGAGGAACAGTGGGAGGGGAGTGGGAAACATTTGGGGAGAGGAACCTTTGGGAGACCTGGTGGTGAGGAGGGCGGCAGTCAATGGGAGAGGAGACAAAAAGGAGCAGGTGCTGCCTGGGTCCAAGGAGGTGGGGAGAGATGGGGTCTGGGTGTCACGAGTACCAGAGTTAGCTGCACCTCCGTCCTCCTCCCTACCTGGTATCTCTGCCCCCTCCCTCCCGAACTTTCCTTCTGCATGTCTCTGGGCCTCTCTGTCAGTGCCAGAGGGGATCCCTCCCCTCCCCATGGCTGGATTCTTCCCTTCCCGAGACATGCAGTCACCATCTCAGTGGGGTGGGAGCCCTTTGATGCTTCGCCTGCGTGTTCCCAGCCGAGAAGGGGCGGCTAATCCCGCAGAAGCAGAGCCCTGCACTTTTGAGTACCTGGACCCAGGGTTTTGCTGCTTTATAGCGGGTGGGGTTAAAATAACGGAACGTCTCTTGTCCCACCAATCCCCCAGGACTCACCCCTCTTCTCTGCATTGCGCAGCGTCCGGGGGATACCGCCCCGCGGGGACACTCATGCCCGTGTCCAAGGGGCTGTCCCGTAGCCTATGTCAGTGTGAAAAGCATTAAAGGACCCTGCCCCAGAGGGAGAGCGTCTCTGGGGGCGTTGTCCCGGGATGACTGCAGTGCTTTGTCCACACCAGAGTAGTGAGAGGCAGCCGCAGCCAGGGTTGCCAGATGGTCAATAAAAATACCAGACATACTTGCCATTGCATCACAACCTAGAGTACATCTTATTTAGAAAATTGAGAGATTTTCTCAATTTATCTCCTGGACAGAAAGCTCAAATACTGGACTGTCCGGTTCAAACGGGACACCTGGCAACCCTAGCCGCAGCCCCTGCCCGGAAAAGCTCCCAAGCTAAGCACCTGGGGGATTTAGGAGCACCAAGCAGTGGGCACAAAGCACAATCACACACTTGTGCTCCCAACTCCCTTAGGGCTTTGAAAATTCTCCCCTTAGATGAGTTAGAATCAGTGTCCCCGTTTCACAGACGGGAGCTGAGGCCCACTCAGGGGAGTGGCAGGGCCAAGGGCTCTGCAGCAGACCTGGGACTTGAACCTCAGTCTCCCAGAAGTTCCACAACCAGCCCGCTCTGCTTTGCTAAAGGAGCAGGCGGGACTGTTTGTGCAGGAGGAGGAGCTGGGCTGGCTGGCTGGCTGGGGCAGGCCACAGCAGGGCTCAGCCCTTGGCCTGGCTGAGAGCGAGGAGAGGCCTGCAGGCTGAGGGGCAGTGTGACGGACCGGGCCGTGTCTGGGCACAGCTGAGGGCGTCCGCTCAGGGCGAATTGCTCAAATCCGGGGCTCCTTACAGCCCCCAGACTGGTGACCTCTCCACACAGGCCACAAACCAGTCCCACAGAGCGCTTCAGCTGCCTGCCTGAAGCCTCACGAGCAAAACCCCTCCGGCACCCCAGCAATATCCATGCCCCCGATGGCCCCGGGCCTCATACACCGGTGGGGGTCCTAGCACCCAATCCCACCTACCCCGAACAAGTTCTGTCTGGTCCCAAGAAACCAGCCACAGATCCCTGGTCAATTTACCCTCTGGATCTTACCCACAAATCATGCTGAGCCAATCCTTTAGCATCTAACACCTAAAGGTTTATTATTACAATAAAGAAAAGCATGAGAGTAAGGTTGTTAAAGGAATAGTATGTTACATGCACCGAATCTCCCAGTTCTCGATGCAGCCTCTAGCAGAGATGTTACAGCTGCTGGTTTAAGAGTTCTTGTTGCACATCCTAGGGTCAGGATGGGTTCACAGGTCTTCCAGGCTCTTCGATCCCTGCAATGCTGCCTCTGGGATGAAGTGCTGAGCTGAGAACCAAGATGGCATCGACCACATGGCCTATTTATCCCTCCTTCCTGGCCTCTTCTTGGCTGCAGGAGATCATCTGGTCCTCAGCCTCTCTCTGCTGGCCGCTCTTAGGTGTCCGCTTTAGGTGTGTCCTTGGCCCATTCAGTGCCATTGTCCCACAGGGCCTCGCTAATTAGCATGTCCACAGGCCGGGCTCTGCCCAATTGTCAACCACATGCAGAGAAATATTCAGGATCCACACAGACTACAGATTCCTAACTACACACACAGACGTTATACAACCACATAAATAGCTTACATAGGACTATTAGATAATAAGCTTCTATTCAGCACCCGACATGGCCCCCTTTTCTACCATTTTCTGGGGCCAACACCCCCACCTATGGGTGCAGCAGTGATCTGGCTGCTCCCCTCAAGATCCAGTAATGTGACAGGCAGTGACTGGAGGAGCTGCCTGGGCATAGACTGTAACCCAGGGGCCCACTGTGCAGCAATCATCAGCAGTGTCTGTGTCTCCCCAGCCCCCATTCAGAGCTGAGTACAGGTACCTCCCCAGCCCCCTCCCCATCCCCGTCTCCTGCTCACAGCAGGTCAATAGGGTTCTCCCATTCTTGGGCCTCTGGTTCCCATGCAGCTGCTCCCAACAGGAGTCCCTTGCAGCCCGGCAGGCTGGGGCAGGCCCCATCTCTCCAGCACCAAGGTGATGACGGATACAGACACCAGGAGGAGCGAGACGAGGGTGCAGCCAATGGCCTAGGGGGCAGGAGATGTGGCCGGCCCTGCAAATGGAAAGGACCTGGTGACAGTCGGGTGCAAAGTGGCAAATGGCTCTGCAGTGCCAGCACTAGGCACAGAGCAGCTGCCGCGTAGAGACCTTGTGTGAGTGCCCAGAGGGCTAGATCTCCAGGGGATCATGCTGCAGGGGGCATGTTCCCCCGACAGGAGGCCGAAGTGACAGAGGCTGTTGGGGACTCTCCTCCCTTTGCCCAGGTGGTGTTGGAGGAGCAGGGAAGGACCCAGGTTTGCTCAGGCTGCACCAGGACTCGATGCAAAGGCCTGACAGGAGCCAGCAACGGACACAGCAGCCCAGACCCTCTCGCCTCTCCCCAGTATGGCTGGCAGCTCACAGGGGCGACCCCGCCCTGGGCACGAGGCCTTGGCACCGGCTGCGGGCTCAGGAGGGGGCGGACATGGGACATAAGCGATGCCGAAGGGAGGGGTGTGGGCATTAGAGGCCACTACCATTGCCCCGCCCCCTTCCCCGCACCTACCCCTGCCCCTGTTCTGAGGCCACGCCCCCACTCATTCCACTCCCCCCTCCCTCTGCTGCTTGGGCTCCCCCACCCTCACTCAGGTTCGCTGGCCTGAGGCTGGGGTTACGGTGCAGGATGGCTGGGGAGTGGGGCGCGGGAGAGGCTGCGGGTTGCAGGCTCTGGGACATGTTCAGGGCAGCGATGGGAGTTTGGGTGCAGACTCAGAGGCAGTTAACTGTGGGAGGAGGATCCAACAGGAGGCTGGGGTTTGGGGTGGGGGGTGTCTACCCCAGCTGCCTGAGAGATACTAGACTGACTCTGGTTTCCTTGTGTCTCCCCGGCTGGGCTCTCACTCCCACTTCTCCTCTCAGGGTCCCTGCCGGCTCCCCTGCTCTATCTGAATGCGTCCCTGGTGCCTCCAACCCCCCCAAGCCTCACGAATGTGGCCCCGACTGAGACATCTCACTCCCCTGGCACTCCAGCCCCAGCACAGATTAACTCTCCTGGGTTCCAGGGAGAGTGGCATTTGCGGGTCCCTCTCAATCTGAGGGGGGGCCAAAAATGAGGGATCCCCGAACCTCAGTCCTCCCTGTCCCTTCCCCTCACCTCAGTGAGGCTTGTGGGTTTTGGAAGAAGGGTTTTTGTATTTTGCTTTTCTCGTGTGTGGTCCCCAACTGGTTTTTCTGGGGGTCAGTGGCCCTGGAGACAAAAAAGCTTCCTCATCCCTGCCTTTAATAAAGAAAACTTTGAAACCCTTTGTGGTAGACAGAAATTAACATTTTACCTTATTTAAAATGAAGTTTCCTAAAGTTAAAACACCTAATCTGTGTAAACATTCAAATTAAACCAGTCACCCAAACTCCAGCACTAGCACAATGGCGCCGCGTGATGATGCAATGGACGGTGCGCACCCAGGCTCCTACCCTCAGCTCTCTTCTGCACCCAACCGCCCCGTCGCAGACCCCAAACTCCTCGGTAGAAATGTGGCCCTTGACCACTTGCCAAAATGCCCCCCCCCATTAAAAATTATTGACAAAGCCTGATCCAAATGTTTTTTGAAACGTTATTTAATCAGAATTTAAATACATTCTATACAATTGGGAGGGTTGGGGGGAGGGGGACGCAGCTGCTGGCTCCTCAGCTCCTTGTGCTCTCACTGGCTGTCTTCCTGCTGCAAGGGAAGCAGAATCCGTCACATTCATCCCTGGGGACTCAGGGGTACTGGGCCCCCCCAGCATTTCCACCCTCCTCCCCCCTGCGCTGAGACTTGTTCTGCTCTCTGGTCGCCCCCCGTCAGGCCCGCAGGGTGAGCTTCTGACCCACCCAGCAGGGACGTGGGGTGGGGGCAGCATGAGGAAAGGGGCGGGGGACTCCCTGAGGGGATGGGAAGGAGACCCTGGCCCTGCCCCACTCTCCTGCATCTGCTCCGGCTGCTCACCATGTATCCCAGGAGCTGATGGGCCTGCCCATGCAGGGCGTGGGCCAGGACCAGCCCGGCCTGGCTGGGGCGCCTCAGGGGGGAGCGGGCAGCGAGCAGAGCCTTGTCTAAAAAGCAGTTCTCCTGCTCTGGCGTGAAGAGCTGCCCAAAGACCTGAAATCAAGAGCACGGGAGGTTTCAGCTGACGGCCCAGAGCCCGGCCCCAACTCCTGGGGCTAAAACAGCTTCCTCCTTCTGCAAACTCCCTTCCAGACCCTGCACCCAGACGCTCTCCTCACCCTGCACCCCAACCCCTGCCCCAGGTCACACCTTCCTCCTGCCCCCAAGACCCTCCCAGACCTCACCCCCTCCGCACAACAGAGCAGCCCTAGGCCACTGGCCAACATCTTGGAGCGACCTCCATCAAAAAGTGTTGCCCCCCCCCCCCGCCCTGCTTCCCCTTCTATGGGAGATCCGGGGCAAGGTGCGGCGCTGCCCCTAGGAAGCGCCGCCCCGTTGAAACGCCGGGACAGCGTCACAAAGGGGCAGCGCCGCCCTGTCCACGGCTCGAATAGTCGAGGGAAAATGCATCGACCATTCGATCAGCGCCTCCCCGCTTCCACCCCGCGTCCTACCCGCACGAGGGCCCCAGCCAGCCCCACCCCCGAGCCCTGCCCTGCCCTGGCAGCGCGTCCTTACCTCTCCCACCCTGACGGTGTTGCTATGCGCCAGGACCCATCTCTCCTTATAGTAGTGCCTGCACCACAGGTCCTCTGCCTGGTGGATGTTGAGGCCTGCAAGAGACAAACCAGGGTGATTCTGCTGGCAGGTCTGAGCCCTTCCCCTCCCACGGGTCCCTGCAGGCATCCCTGGGCAAATGGAGGGGCACAGGGGGCAGAAGGGGAACACAGAGGGACGCATCCCCCCTTGGGCCAGTCTGGGGGAAAAGGGCTGGGTCCCCTCCCCCCGCCGCCGGCACCCTCAGGGTGTCCCTGGGGCCCAGGTCCCGGCTGGCTTCCTTACCCCTGTGGTGCAGGAGGAGTCGGTACAGGCTGTGCACCCCCTTCCGGGCCAGCCGGCTGACGTCTTCGGATGGGTCCGAAATAAAAAGGCCCAGCTGGGCCACGTGGTGACCCATCCTCGGCCAGTCGGCGGAGTTCTGAGGGGAGAGAAGAGGGGGGGTCCCTCAGCATCCTGGGGCTGCACGTCCCATGCTAACGGCCGCCGAGGCGGTTCTGAGCTCGGGGACGGACAGAGACACCTCCCGGGGCGGGGCGGGGCGGGGCGGGGCGGGGCCGGCCTCGCGAGGAGACAACCCTGAGCAATGGCCCCGACTGAAGGGTCACTCCGGGGGTGGAACAAGGGGATCCACTGACGGCCACTCCCCAGTCTGGGGCCCAGGTGCCCCCCGGAAAGGCCCAGGGTCGCCCCTCCCCGGGGAAAGGAGAACGCGGCCCATTCCCGGCCCATTCCCAGCTCTGCCTCCCGGGGACGCTCCCAGCCCCGCGCCCTGCAGCCCCAGACCCCCCGGCTCCGAGGTCACTTACCTCAAACCCCGGGAGGGTGGTGGCGACTCCCAGCAGGGCCGTGGTGCTGCCAAGGGCCCTGGCTCGCTCCTGGGGCAGGCGGGACTCCAGCCACGGGCTCAGGTGCTGGGGGGGAAAGAGGCAGGTCAGGACCCGTAGGGAGGCGCCGGTTCTGGGCTGAGCCTTGGGCTCCTCTCAGACTGTGCCCCCCCCCCCCAGCCACTGACACAGCTCCTCTCTCGGCCCCCCGAGGAAGCAGGGACAATGGCCCCGTCCCCCCCATGGGGCTCACCTCCATGATCAGCTGCAGCCTGGCGGTGTCTGGGGACTCGGCGAGGAGGCTTGCCAGTAGGGCCTGGAGGTCGACGGGAAGGGCCCGGATGAACTGCTGCAAGACAAGGGGGAGCCCTGGGTCAGAGGGGGGTTGGGGAATCCAGGCCACCCGCTGGCCCCGGGGTGCAGCCTTGAGCAGGGTCTGAGCCGCCTCGCAGAGCAGGGAGGAGCCCAGGCTGGGCATGGAAGGGACGGGCCCCCAGGGAGAGCAACGGGAAACCTGGAGGGAAGGATCCAAACCTGCAGCTTCTTCTCTCCCTCTGCCCCCACCCCCACTCCTCTCTGGAGCTCCAGCCCAGCCCGGGAGCAGGGCCCGGAGGGACGTACCTGTGTGTGGATGGGCTCCTGCTGCCAGTCCCCAGACACAGTCTGTCCCACGGCCGCCCTCAGCAGGGGGCTCAGGAGCTTGGCCTGTAGGGGAGGCTGCAAGGTGCTGGCAGGAGAGAGGGGCAGAGACTGTTAATTCAGCAGCAGGGCTGTGTCCAGACTCGGGTTTTTTCGGGAAAAGTAGCCTTTTTCCGAAAAAACATCACCTGCGTCTAGACTGTAGTCGCGTTCTTTCGAAATTAAATCGAAAGAACGCGGCTTTTCTTTCGACGGCGGTAAACCTCATTTCACGAGGAAGAACGCCTTCTTTGGAAAGTGCTTCTTTCGAAAGAAGGCGTTCTTGAATGTAACTAGGGCTTCTTCGAAAGAGAGCATCCAGACTCACTGGGTGCTCTCTTTCGAAAGAGGCTTGCAGTCTAGACATAGCCCAGGAGACAGAGACTTTCCCACTCCCTGGTCAGGGGATCTGCTCTGGGGGGGAGTCGGCGGGGGGGGGGGGGTCGGTACCTGAGGCTGCAGGCGGCGTTGAGGCAGTCGGCCAAGACCAGTGGGGGGGGGGAGTCCTCCATGATCTCCTGTGAGACCCAAGGAGACAAAGGGGCGTGTGAGGCTGGGCCCCCAAGAGACGCTCACACGGCCAGCGCCCCCACCCAGCAGGATCCAGCCCCACTGCCTCCTGCTGGCCTGTAGCCCCCCTGCCCGGCACAGGGCCCCTCCCAGCACCCCCCTCCCAAACCGGGACCAGCTCAATCCTTGTCCCCAGGCCGTCTCCTGCCCCTCACTGCCCTGGTGACCAGCCTCTGAACCTCCTCATCCCTGCTCCCCAGGCGCATCCTCAGCAGCCCGCTCTGCTAACCTTCCAGCTCCCCCCCCATGGCCCGGGGAGACCCCTCCCTGTTCCGAACGCCCCTCCCTGTCTAGCACCCCAGACCTGCCCCATTTCTGTGTCCCTCCCTCCTCCAGCATCCCCACCCACCCTCCCCATGTCCACCTCCCCCTCCCCCTCCAGCACTCCTGGCCCCACCCATCCCATTTCCAGCACCCCCACCCGCCACCATGGCCCAGGCAGACCCCTGTCCACCCCACGTATCCCCTCCCCTCCTCCCGGCCGCCGCCACTCGCTCACCACGATCCTGGCCATCATGGTGTCCTTGCAGCAGCGCGGCGCCAGGGTGTCCTCGCCCCTTTGGAGGGCGGCGAGGCAGGCGGGGGGGACGGCCAGGAGGAACCGCTGCAGGGCGGCTGGGCTCTGCACCCCAGAGAGAGTCTGTGAGCCTGGGGCCTGCCTGCCCCCCACGGACAGCTGCAGGGCTCAGGCCTCCCAGGAGTGGAGGTGGGAGCTGCCGGTTGTCCAAGCACCCACACTCCCCCCCCAACTGCTTCCTCAGGCTTGTGGGGGCCCAGCTGGTGCATGACAAGAGACCTCAGCTTGGGGGGCCCAGGTCATGCAGGAGAAGGGGCCCCAGGGGGATCCCCAGGGACAAGCCCCTCCCGGAGGGGGGGATGTGCTGGGAAGGGGCCGGACAATCTCGGGTCCCCCCCGTGTGGAGAAGGTTCCTACCGTGTCCCGGGTGTGGAGCTGCTCTTCAATATCATAGATGGCCCCTTCCTCCACCCGGGAGTCCATCCGCTCCTGGCAGAGCTCCGCCGAGGCGCAGGGGGGCTCTGTGCGGGAGGGAAGGGACCAGGGTGACTCCAGCGGCCAGCAGGGGTCACGCGCCCCCATGTCAGGGACCCAGGGCAGGTTGGGCCCCACACGCCCCTCGCAGGGACCCATCCCCCTTCCACCCTCACATCTGCCAACGCCCTCAGCAGAGCCCCCACCAGGAACAAGAGAGCCAAGCAGCAGCTCCCGCCCCCATCCATTGCCCTGGCTGCGGGGCAGACACTGGGGCTGCCCCTCCCCCCCCGTGTACTGGGTGAGCCCCTGGGCCCAGCATGTTCACGGCCCCTCACCTGGGTCTGAGCGGCTGCAGGAGGTGGCCCGGCTGCAGCTGGAGGCCCAGGCGCTGCTGCTCACTGAGCTGGACCCACAGCTGCAGGGGCTGGTGCGGAGAGGCTGGGGGCTCCCGGAGACTGGCAGGTCCCCGGGGGCCGGGCAGGGCGATGCCCCCTGGTGGTAATGGGGGCTGGGCTCCTGGGGCAGGTGTTTCTCTCCACAGAGGAGGCCCCAGAGCCACCCTACCCGGCTGCCCCGCTGGGCTGGGTCCCGCCTTCCCAGCCGCCTCTGGAGCCAGGTCCGGAGGGGCCTGGCCGGTGGGCGAGTCGCCCCGAGCTGGTGGGATTCAGCTTCCCCGCCCGCGGGGACGGAGGAGCTGCTTCCCACCGGCCCTGGGGCCATCTTCAGGGCTTTCCGGAACCACAGCCTGATGTGTTTGGCCATGCTGCAAATGAGGGGAGTAAAGGGGAGCTTGGGGCGCAGCCTGCAGAGCGAAATCCAGGGGTTCCAGCTCCCCAGAGCGACTGCCCCCAGCCCCCAAATGGCCCCTTGCTTATCGGCTCGGTCTTGCACAGGCACTTCTGGCCCTTGACCGAGGGCTGGGCCTGCCTGGAACCCAGCCGGCCCCGGGCGGGATCCAAACCCCTGGGGGCTCTTACCTTCTGCAAAGCGCTGTCCGGATGTGGAACTCACAGAGGACAAAGCAACTGTGAGCAGGAGACGCACCAGAGCTAAAGCAACCGGGGGTCTCCAAAGTCCCCTGGGCCCGCCCCCCCCTTTTATCAGCCTGAGATGTGGGTTCCTCTGTGAGGTCACCACCTCCCCACCTGCGCTTTGCCTGGTCTGCTGAGGGCTGCCCAAAGCCCCTGTGAGGTCACTGCCCCCCCCCACCTCACCCTGCCAGGCAAATGTCCTGCCTCTGGCCACCCCTCTGGGAAGTTGGAGCCATTCCTAGGGGTCCCCCCCACTCCCTGACTGGGCATCCTGCAGCCAGCAGCTCCAGTAGCCCCATAGGCTGCTCCCTGCCCTACACTGCAGGCTTCTTGCACAAGAACTGTTTCACACCGGAGTTCTTGCGCAAAAGGTCTCGTGCAAGAGCACCTCCACCCTGCCATGTGCTTTTGCACAAGAGTGTCCATGGCATTGTGGTCGCTTTCTTGTGCAAGAAAGCTCTGATGACCATTTTAGCCATAAAAGTGTCTTGCTCAAGAAGCCCCTGGTGCCCGTCCACGCTGCCTTCTTGCACAACAGCTCTTGCACAAAAGGGGCTTATTCCTCGTGGGGAGAGGAATAACTCCTGTGCAAGAAGCCCTCTTTTCTGATGCTTTACTGCAAATTTACTTGCACAAGAATTCACGTGCAGTGTAGACGCGCCACAAGTTTTTGCACAAGAACAGTTGTTCTTGAGCAAAATGCCTGCAGTGCAGACGTGGCCTTGGTGTCACCCAGCACTGGACTGCCTGGCCAGGAGCAAGAGTTAGAGCCTCCCACTCGCCCCGCTGCCTCTCATGGGCTCCCGTCCGGCCCCAGCCCTGGGCTTTGCCCTAGCGCATCCCAGCAAGGCCTCTGGCCTGCACTAGACCCATTGACATGTGGAGAATCCACCACTGTCCTGGGGCGCTTTTGTCTATGGGACTCGGACTCACAGCTGAGCATGGAGCCTGATTTCTCCCAGGACTTGGGCTCTTTCCTGGCCAGGCCCTGGAACTGGTTCCACCTTTGTCTGCCAGGGACCGATACTGTCTCTCCAGGGAGGCCCTGCAGTGCAGGCACCTTCCTTTCCCCCCTCGGGAGCAGTCATTGTTCTGCACCCCACAAAGCAGTGGGGGGCTCCTGGCTGCCCCAGCTCCAATCTCTGAGCTTCTCTCTCAACGGGGGCCAGGCCTGGAGGCTCTAGTCCCCCTGGGTATGTATTTCTACACTACCCCGCTAGTTTGAACTAGGGGGGTAATGTATGCATACCGAACTTGCTAATGAAGCCCGGGATTTGAATTTCCCAGGATTCATTAGCATAAAGCCGGCGCCGCCATTTTTAAAAGCCGCCTAGTGCGAACCCCGTGCCGCGCGGCTACACGCGGCACGGGCTAGATAGTTCGGACTACGTAGCCATTCTGAAATATCTGTACTCCTCGTTCCACGGCTCGGGGTTCGCACTAGCCGGCTTTTAAAAATGGTGGCGCCGGCTTTATGCTAATGAAGCCTGGGAAATTCAAATCCCAGGCTTCATTAGCAAGTTCAGTATGCATACATTACCCCCCTAGTTCGAACTAGCGGGGTAGTGTAGACATACCCCCTGAGACTCACTGGTGCTGGCTCACCCCCTGTCCTGCTCGTGGCTCCGTTGTCCTCCTCCCCGCAGCCCCCCCCAGCTGTAAATGCTGCTCACATCAGTTCCCCTTCCCCGTGGCCAGGCCCTGCAGGGCTCTGGGGGCTGGTTTGCTGCCCTCAGCCCTGCAGTAGCCTGCTCCCCAGTTTGCAGCCCCTCCCATCATGCGTGGGGTCTCCTGGTACCGGAGGGAGGACGGGGGCAGACCAGGAAGGTTAATTTGATGTTGCAGCGGCAGGAAGAGGAGGGGTGGCGCAGAGGAGCTGTCAGTACATTATCCCAATACGCCATCCCAGTGCAGGCGTCGCACTCAGCTCTACCTGCAGAGGAGTCTCTATCTGCGGTGAGCAGAAAGGGGGTCTAGGACACACACACAAGTAGCCCCAGAACCACGCAGGAGCAGAGTCGTTCTGCGAAAGGGAGAGGTTTATTGGGTCTGCGAGGGCGGCCGTAGGGGGGTGTCGTGTGTGTGCCACTCATCTCCGTCTGGGCAGCAGCACCGGTCGGGCTCAGAACTGGGCACAGGACCCGACCACGGCACCATCGATCTCCAGTGTATCAATCTGCTGGAAGCCGCGGCAGAGCTGAATTGCAGAACGGCTGCCCATTGGCAAAGACCTTGAAATTCTGGTTCCTGCAGCCGATGGAGAGGAACCCACTCCTCCTGGGGGGAGGAGCAGCCAAGAGAGGGACCCACTCAGACCGGTCTGGCAGCGTGACGTAGTGGAACCAGCGCTGCCTAGGTAGGGTTTTACCTCCCCCCAGTCTGCTTCTGAGACCGAGTTTCCCCCTCTGCCCCATGGGCTAACAACAAGGCACTTTACAAACATTCTCTGTGTCATCGGCATTGTATGAAGGGGGAAACTGAGGTATGGAGCGGCATTTGATTTATATAGCTCAAGCCAGTCCCCACTCCTCTCGGTCTGCAGGAAAAGAAGCCAAGTGCTCTTGTTCCCACTACTCCTCCATTCCCCTGCTTCCACCTGATGTCAAATACACAAAGCTCACTACTTCTTCTTTCCTGCACTTAAGCCAAGCAGATCAGGATGGGGAGGAGACATGAGGGAGCCCCCAGGCTCTTGCTCTTTCTCGCACATACACACACATATATTACTTTAGAAAATGCCAGGTGTGAGCTAGAGGAGAATCTCCATTAACTGTTAGCACTATAGGGCATATGATACATACATACAGCATTTACAGTCCATCCAGCAGAGGGCAACAATACACCCCGCACACATGTAGCTCCCCCTCCTTTTCCAAATGCCCCAAGATTTAAACTACTGGAGACTACCCATTAGCTGTTAGTTGTATAGGAACCATGGGTATGTCTACACTACAAAGTTAATTCGAACTAACAGCCGTTAGTTGGAATTAACTTTCATAGGTGCTACACATACAAACCGCTAGTTTGGACTTAATTCGAACTAGGTAAACCTCATTCTACCAGGAGTAACACCAAATTCGAATTCAGTAGTTGGAATTAAGGGCTGTGTAGCCACTTAATTCGAAGTAGCTGGAGGCCAGCCCTCCCCAGGTTCCCCTGGTGGCTGCTCTGGGCCAAACCAGGAAAACTCCTCTCCTCTCCCCAGCCCTGGGGCCCTTAAAGGGGTAGACTCTGGCCAGACGGCACTTGCCAGAGCCAGCCCTGCCAGCAGTCTCTGCCCCGAACCAGCGGCTGCAGGATGAGCCAGGCAGCCAGTGCCAGCGAGCCGTCCCCCCGCCCAGTCCCCCAGCACCCAGGGGCCAGCCAGGGGCCGTAGATGGCGCGCACCCTCCCGGTCTAGTGTGGAGGTCATGGACCTCATTGAGGTTTGGGGGCAGGCCCCCAGCGTCCATGATCTCTGTACTAGGAGGAGGAACGTGGCCCAATAGGCACATGCATGTCTGAAGAGACCTGACATGCTCCTGACCCTGGGGCGGGACCCAGCAGGATGCTTTCCCTCCACACGTCTCCTCTACATGGAGGCAGGGGACATCTCCCCCCCCCCCCCCCCGCCCGCCCACCGCCCCGGCCACACTATACATGGCACAGGGACATGGGTGCGGTCTTGGGGCAGCTCCCAGTCCCGGGGAGAGCCAGACATCCTGACCATGGCCTTTGTACAAGCACAGCGGCTCTGACGGTGCAGGGCATGGTCGCCCTTACGTTGCGGGGCGGGGGGAGGGGGCTGGGCATCATCTACTGTGTCCCCAGGGAGAAGTGACCACTCTCTTTCTCTACAGCTGTACCAGCTGCTCGTGCAGGGCGCACCACCCCACCCGGGACATGCTCCCGCACCCATGGCCTGCTCCGGTCCGCCACCACAGAGCAGGAGTACTGGGACCAGCACCTGGGGTCCTTGCGAGCCCTGCACCACACCGTCAAGGCCTGGATGTGGGAAGACCTGCAGCTCCGCCAGGAGCAGCTGGCTGAGGACCGAGCCAGAAATGCAAATCTGCAGGCCCTGCTGCAGAGCATGGTGCCCTGTGCTGATCCTGCACCTGCTGCCCCCCCAACAACTGTCCCTCCTCCCACTCCTGCCCCCCTCCCACCTCTTCCTCCTCAACCCCCACACCCTCCTCCTCCTCAATGTCCACACCCCCCACCTCAACCTCTGCACCCTCCACACCATCCCCCCGGGGACGCCGAGGCCCCCTCCCTTGCCGTGCTGGGAGGCGGTTGACCTGGCGTCACCCCCACCCCGATCCCTGAGTTTCCCCTCCCCCTCTTTCCCCTTGCTTTCCCCTTCCAGCTCCCTCCTCCCCTCTCCCACACTCTCTCCTGCCCTTTCCTGCCTCCTTTCCCCCTCTCCCCACAGTTTTATTTCCCCTCCCCAGTTTTGTCAAATAAAGAGAGTTTGTATTTTATTTTTTTACATCAGGAAGCGGGGCTAGGGAGGGGTAAGTGGAAGAAGGTGAGGGAGGAATGGGGCATGAGCCCCCGATGGGGAGGACTAGGGTGGCTCTGCGGGCTCCTTGGGGTGGAAGCTCTCCTTCAGGGCCTCCTGGATCCTGACAGTCCCCCGATTGTATTCAAATTAGCTTTTAGGTCTAGATACACTAGTTCAAATTAGCTTAGTTCGAATTAACTAATTCGAATTAAGTTAGTTCGAATTCGTGCTGTAGTGTAGACATTCCCATTAATGACACACTCTTGCAGTTCTGATGCCATGCAACAGAGGGCAACAGACTGCACCGAAAACGTTGCGTATGAAAAAAAAAGCTTATTGAAGTTTTTCTACAATATTTTACCAACATTTTTAAAGCACAAATCGTTTAATTTAAGTTAAATCTTTGCCCTCAACACTTCACGTGCAATGATCTTGGGCATTCCACACAATAATTTAGCATTGAAAGGCGATCTTTTCCTGTGCTTTGCGGTGACAATTTGGATTTGGGCATCCAAATCCAAACTGGCAGGAAAATGTCTATTTGAAACTAAACCTCACACAAGCCATTTGTGCTTCTAACTGACCGTTCTGTCTCCTTTCATTTGCAAAAAACTCAAAACAAAGGAAAATGTCAAATAGAAGCCCAGGTGGGATGATACGTCTGGTGCCTCCTGCCACAGCATCCCCCCACCCAGTGAGTGCAGAGGAGGCAATAACTCACTGGCTGCCGGGTTACGACAGGGGCAGGGAATTCCAGAAGAAACTCGCCCAGCAGAAGGGTTTGGCATTCCCCCTGGGAAAGAGCCACTTTCCTGCCCTGAAAAGACATTTCCAGGCTCAGTCATGCTGGGCAAAGCCCAGGAAAGGGGCATGGAGACAAAGCATCTCATTGGACGAGCCCGCCCCCCCTGTTGTGTCATCATATTTCCTTTGGCATCCGTTGCCATGTGTGATGGACCGGACCGGGCCGTGTCTGGGCACAGCTGAGGGCATCCGCTCAGGGCGAATTGCTCAAATTCGGGGCTCCTTACAGCCCCCAGACTGGTGACCTTTCCAAACAGGCCACAAACCAGTCCCACGGAGCGCTTCAGCAGCCTGCCTGAAGCCTCCCGAGCAAAACCCCTCCGACACCCCAGCAATATCCGTGCCCCAGATGGCCCCGGGCCTCATACACCGGTGAGGTCACTCGTCAGGTCGGGCCGGTGAACTACGAGATCTATCAACCGGATTGGAAGAAGAAAACCCTAATATTTCATGTAAATTTCCTGAAGCACTGGCGAGAACGGGAGGCCCTGATGATTACCCCCTAGCCAGCGGAGCCCACTCTAGGGCCGGAAATACCTGATCTGGGGGAGGAAAGAGAGCCACAGCTGGGAAACACCCTCTCTGCAACCCAGGTGAAACAAGCACATTGTCTCATAGGGTATGTCGACACTACCCCGCTAGTACGAACTAGCGGGGTAATGTAGGCATACCGCACTTGCAAATGAAGCCCGGGATTTGAATTTCCCAGGCTTCATTTGCATAAGCTGGCCGGCGCCATTTTTAAAACCCCGCTGGTTCGAACCCCGTGCAGCGCGGCTACACGGGGCACGAACTAGGTAGTTCGAACTAGGCTTCCTAGTTCAAACTACCGTTACTCCTCGTGCACGGGGTTCGAACCAGCGGGGTTTTAAAAATGGCGGCGCCCCGCTTATGCAAATGAAGCCTGGGAAATTCAAATCCCGGGCTTCATCTGCAAGTGCGGTATGCCTACATTACCCTCCTAGTTCGAACTAGGAGGGTAGTGTAGACATACCCAGAGAGACATTTCGAAAGACCTTCACAACCCAACCCGGCCATACTGGGGTAATAACACATAACATTTGGACCCCTCCAGGCCAAGTGGTACGAGAAGGTACTCGGCCTCTCCCCCGCCAGATGCGGAAGGTAGTCGAGGAGGAAGTCCAGTCGATGCTGCAACTGGGAGTGATAGAGCGCTCCCAGAGCGAGTGGCGTAGCCCAATCATCTTGGTGCCGAAACCAGATGGCAGTGTCCGCTTCTGCATCGATTTCAGACGAGTAAATGAAATTTCAAAATTTGACGCCTACCCCATGCCGCGAACAGACGAACGGTTAGAACGCTTGGGGAGAGCCGACTTTATAACCACCCTAGATCTTACAGAGGGATATTAGCAGATCCCCCTGGACTCCGAATCGAGAGAAAAAACTGCCTTTTCAACTCCCCCGGGATTGTTCCATTTTATAAGGATGCCATTCGGACTCCATGGGGCCCCTGTAACATTTCAGCGAATGATGGACCGCTTGCTATCCCCGCATACGGCGTATGCCGCCGCGTACCTAGATGATGTGGTAATTTACAGCCAAGATTGGGAGGACCATCTCGAGCGGGTAGCGGCCGTAATGCGGACATTGCGGGATGCCGGCCTGACCACCAATCCCACGAAATGTAAACTTGGCTGGCAGGAAACCACCTACCTCGGGTACCAGCTGGGGTGGGGCCTAGTCCGGCCTCTAGTAGGGAAGGTGGAGGCGGTCCAAAACTAGCCGGCACCCAACTCCAAGAAGAAAGTAAGACAGTTTTTAGGGTTGGCAGGCTACTATCGCCGTTTTGTGCCACACTTTGCAACTCGAGCCGCGCCTCTCACGGCGCTCCTCAAGAAAGACAGTCCTCAAAGGATCAGGTGGTCGCCGGAATGCAAGACAGCTTTTCAGGACCTAAAAGCCGCTGTGTGCAGCGAGCCAGTTCTGTTCAGCCCCGATTTCTCCCGGCCCTTCATTGTCCAGACGGACGCGTCAGACTGCGGACTGGGGGCAGTACTGTCCCAGGAAATTGAGGGAGAAGAACACCCAGTGCTGTATATCAGCCGAAAACTATTTCCTCGAGAGCGCCGCTATGCCGCAATTGAGAAGGAGGCCCTAGCGATAAAGTGGGCCATCGAGGCGCTGCGGTATTACCTCCTTGGAGACTCTTTTATTCTTTTTACAGACCATGCACCCCTACAATGGCTCCATCAGATGCGGGATACCAACAGTCGCATCATGAGATGGTACCTGTCCCTCCAACCGTATGTATTCACAGTGAAACACCGAGCAGGGAGGGACAATGTCGATGCCCTGTCCCGCAGGGAGGAAGAGCAGAATCCCGGTCCCGGAGATTGGGAGCTGGACTTAAGAGGGGAGGAGTGTAGGGGGGTGGAATGGCCACCCACTGAGCCGGAGGCGGAGGAACCCCTCTGGGAGCCATTTTGGGCCCAGCCTAGCTCCGCCCCCTCACCTGACCGGAAGTCAAAGGGCGGGACTAGGACTATAAGAAGGCTGCCTGGGAGCTCAGTCAGGGCCCAGCCCAAAGTTATAGTGAGGAGGCTGCTGTCAGGCAGCCCCATCATTGGGGAGCTTCACAGATCCCATCGAGCCCTTGTGGGGGATGAGCCGGGGGCAGAGCCAGGATTGTGCACTGGGAGCAGGGTGGGCTCAACCCCCCTTGCAGCAGCAAGCGCCCCGCGATCTGCAGGGTGGGAGGCGAGTCCCAGTCCCCGCGATGGCCATGGTGCGAATCCTGAGCAGCGCCACTCGCCTTCCACAGGCATCTGTGGGGACTGGAAGAACCATTTCACAGCGGCGCAGAGCAAGGCCTTCGACGGGATCTACCGGGACCGCATGGGAGGCCTCCTGGGGGCGTTCCCCTGGGATGCGCCCTGGGATTGAACAGTGGGAATAAAGCATCCAGGAGACCACGAGGAGCCAGGGCTGAGTTGCTGGGAGTGGCTGGCTGCCGTGGCTCACACAGCCTATGGGAGGGAATGGCTCCGGCCTGGCAGGATGGACCAGGCTGAGGAGCGTTGCCTGGCTTGGGCATTTCATGCCAGTGCTATCTGCCATGCCCTTGCCCTCCATCCCACCAGGTTCCATAATCAGCCTGGCCTCTTATTGCCACAGGGAGCACCTCCAGGGTCAGCCTCCAGCCACTGCAGCTCGCTCCCTCGGCCTGTGACACCTCCCTGAACCTTACCGGCACTGCTCTACAGACTGAGGTGCATGTTCTGCGAGTGAGGTGTTGTGTCATCGTCTGCCCTGGAACTCTGGGTGCCTTAAATGCTCTGCTGCTGGGTTCACAGCCTGACACCCATAGCCTCCGACAAGCCCACAGAGCCCTGTGTGCGCCAGCCTGTGGCTTCCTTCTTCCCTCCAGAGCTGAGTTTCCCCTAGGCAGGCTTTTCGCAGGAGTACGAGGTGCAGGCTTCCTGTCTCCTCCTTGCTGGCAGGGCCCATCCCACTTAGCTCTGACTCCTGCACTCCCCACACCGCCAGCCCCCTGCCCTGAAGGACCCGAGCAAGGCCAAGTAAGTCTTCTAGTAAAATATTACAGCTTAAAAAGAGAAGCAATGTTTTGGTAAGAGTGTGAAGGAGAGAGGTACAGATTGGCCTTTCTCACCCTCGTTGTCTGAAGAAACAGTTCAGCATTCAGTAACTAAAGGGTTCACCCTGGAAAGTGGGTGACCAGGAAGTGTTGGCAGGTAGCCAGGAGAACCAATGGGAAGAACGTGTTAGAGTTGGCTTGAAAGGGAATCTGCCTGCTGCTTTTCCTTTGGGCATTCAAACCAAGAACTGGGGGGAAGGGAGATGAATACCCATGCCTAGAAATGGACTAGACTTTGGAAGTACAAACATGTGAGTAGATAGGGAATGTTTATAGTTATACACAATTTTCTTTGTTTTGGTGTTTAGTTAACCCCCCCTTACGCTGTAACTAAAACTGAATCCCAGGGAAGCAATTCTCTGTGTTTTAATCTATTCTTTTCTCAGCTGCTCTATAACACCTAGCAATGAAGTATCCTTTCTCAAGAATATCTTTTTGTTTTGTTAATAAGAACACCCTTTTAAAGACTAGGATCTGATTCTTGTGTCCTGGAAAGTAATAGGAGGTGGGTGAGTGCATGACTAAGACTGAGAGGTCAGCTATCAGAGATTATTGGGTTTTCTTCAAGCTTGCTAGTGGTAGCAGAGCTTGGGATACCCCTCTGACGAAGTTCCCAGGAGCCAGCATCCCACACCGGCAGCTCCTCATAGTTGTGCCATCCTCAGCTGTGGCATCTCCTGTCTGGGATCGGATCTCTCTGCTTGGGAAGAGGGAGGACGTGGCTTTGGAGGTCACTGGGGGGCCTGGTGCTGTGCAGAGGCAGCAGTCGGGCCCCACACACACTCCCCACATCAGTAGGAGCCATGGGGAAGCAGAGCACAACAGAGCAAGTGCATTTGTCCAGTGCTGTCTGACTCCGCCATGGCTCCTGCCACACAGAGACTAGCGGGGGCATGACTGCTGCCTCCATGTGGTGCCAGCCCCCCAGTGATCCCCAAAGCTGCATCCTAGGGTACAAGATGCCACGCAGGGAGAGGGCGGGGTGATGGTGGGAAAGAGCAGGGCATGGGGCAGTAATGGACAGGAAGTCCCAGGCCAGATTGTGCAATTGCTCCAGCTGAGGATGGCCCATGGGCTGGGGACAGTGCTGCTGAACACGATCTGGGGGTTATCCAAGATCACAAATGGGCATATGAGTCAACAAGGTAATACAGCTGCAAAAAAGGGTTTGTCTAAACAGGGCTCTGGCTTGTCAGATCTGGGCGGTGCCTGTCCTCCTCCACCGGTCTCAGCTGACGGACTCTGTTGGGTTCTGGCTGCCACACTGTAGGGAAGATGTGGGCCAGGTGGAGCGAGTCCAGGGGAGAGTCACAAAAATGATAAAAGGTGTAAAATACCTGACCCATGAGAACGCCATAGACAGTCTTGAGAAAAGAAAAGGTAGGGAGGGCCGATAACAGGCCTTCCCGTGTGTTACGGGCTCTTCTAAAGGGGCTGATGATCACTTGTCTCTATGTCCACTGAAGTTGGACAATGTGTGAGGGACTTTACCTGCACCGAGGGAGATTTAGGGGAACTTTCTGTCCCTAAGGGCAGTTAAGCTCTGGAAGAGGCTCCCAAAGGAGGCTGTGGAATTGCTGTCGCTGGAGGCGTTTAAAAAGAGGCTGGGCAGACACCTGTGAGGAATGGTCCAGGGTGACGTGCTCCCCTCACAGCTCAGACTTGAAGATTTCAGGGGGTTTCTTGACGCCCTGCCCCTCCAGGGCTCTGTGCTTTCTGCCTCGCTGCTCTGAACGAACTCCCCGAAAACATCCATTGAGCTGCCTCATCATCCCTTCCCTCCGTAGCACTCCCCGTCTCCATGACGCCTGCAAAGCCAGGAGAACCCTGGGGCTGATGGTGTGATGAGACCACTGCCTCTCCTGGAGACGATGACTCCTTGTGCTGCCCTCCCAGGCAGTCTGGGCGCTGAACTTCTCTTCACTGATCAGGTGCCCAGCACAGGGCGGTTCTCCTCATGGCGCAGCAAACGGCTTGGCTGGGGCTGTGACAGACCGGACTGTGTCTGGGCACAGCTGAGGGCTTCCGCTCAGGGCGAATTGCTCAACTTCGGGGCTCCTTACAGTCCCCAGACTGGTTACCTCTCCAAACAGGCCACAAACCAGTCTCACAGAGTGCTTCAGCTGCCTGCCTGAAGCCTTACGAGCAAAACCCCTCCGAAACCCCAGCAATATCCGTGCCCCAGATGGCCCCGGGCCTCATACACCGGTGGGGGGGTCTTAGCACCCAATCCCACATACCCCGAACAAGTACTGTCCGGTTCCAAGAAACCAGCCACAGATCCCTGGTCAATTTACCCTCTGGACCTTACCCACAAATCATGCTGAGCCAATCCTTTAGCATCTAACATCTAAAGGTTTATTATTACAATAAAGAAAAGCATGAGAGTAAGGTTGTTAAAGGATAGTACATTACATGCATCAAATTTCCCGGTTCTCGATGCAGCCTCTAGCAGAGATGTTACAGCTGCTGGCTTACAAGTCCTTGTTGCGCATCCTAGGGTCAGGATGGGCACACAGTTCTTCCTGGCTCTTCGATCCCTGCACTGCTGCCTCTGGGATGAAGTGCTGAGCTGAGTACCAAGATGGAGTCGACCACATGGCCTATTTATCCCTCCTTCCTGGTCTCTTCTTGGCTACAGCAGGTCACCTGGCCCATGGCTTATCCCTGTGTTCCCTGCTGGTAGCCACTAGGTATGAGTCACCACTCTTGAGGTGTGTCCTTGGCCTAAAGAGGGCTATTGTTCCAGAGCTTTACTCGTTAGCATATCCATAGGCTGAGCTGCTTTGCCCATAGTTCAACCACATACAGAGAAACATTTGGTATCCACACAAAATTCATGCTTATAACTTCACATACCAACATTATACAATCACATGAATAGCATATATGGAATCAGAAGAAAGTAGGCTTCTACTGGACACCTCACGTGGCCCCCCTTTGTGCCACTTTTGGGGCCAACACCCCCACATGGGTGCAGCAGTGATCTGGCTGCTCCCCTCAACATCCAGTAACATGACTGGGGGCAGGGAGGAAAAGTTGCTTTCCTCTCCCCCACATTGTTTCCTAAAAATCCCCCCTCACTTTCTGTGTCTAGCGTCAGGAGTGAAAGCAACTTAAAATTCTTACAGGTACTGTGGTACCACACCTCCCTTTGTGGAGGTCAAGGCAAGAGCTTGAATCACAGAATCATAGAATAATAGGACTGGAAGGGACCTCAAGAGGTCATCGAGTCCAGCCTCCCGCCCTCAAGGCAGGACCAAGCTCAGTCTACACCATCCCTGACAGATGTCTATCTAACCTGTTCTTAAATAACTCCAGAGAGGGAGATTCCACCACCTCCCTTGGCAATTTATTGCAATATTTGACCACCCTGACAGTTAGGAATTTTTTCCTAATGTCCAATCTAAACCTCCCCTGCTGCACTTTAAGCCCATTACTCCTTGTCCTGTCCTCAGAAACCAAGAGGAACAAATTTTCTCCTTCCTCCTTGTGACATCCTTTTAGATATTTGAAAACCGCTATCATGTCCCCCCTTAATCTTCTTTTTTCCAAAGTAAACAAGCCCAGTTCATGAAGCCTGGCTTCATAGGTCATGTTCTCTAAACCTTTAATCATTCTTGTTGCTCTTCTCTGTACCCTTTCCAATTTCTCCACCTCTTTCTTGAAATGTGGCGCCCAGAACTGGACACAGTACTCCAGCTGAGGCCTAACTAGTGCAGAGTAGAGCGGCAGAATGACTTCACGAGTTTTGCTTACAACACACCTGTTGATACAACCTAGAATCATATTTGCTTTTTTTGCAACAGCATCACACTGTTGACTCATATTCAACTTGTGGTCCACTATGACCCCTAGATCTCTTTCCACCATGCTCCTTCCTAGACAGTCGCTTCCCATCTTGTATGTATGGAACTGATTGTTCCTTCCTAAGTGGAGCACTTTGCATTTCTCTTTATTAAACCTCATCCTGTTTACCTCTGACCATTTCCCTAACTTGCTAAGGTCATTTTGAATTATGTCCCTCTCCTCCAAAGAAGTTGCAACCCCACCCAGTTTGGTATCATCTGCAAACTTAATAAGCGTACTCTCTATCCCAATATCTACATCATTGATGAAGATATTGAACAGTACGGGTCCCAAAACAGACCCTTGAGGAACTCCACTTGTTATCCCTTTCCAGCAGGATTTAGAACCGTTAACAACAACTCTCTGACTACGGTTATCCAGCCAATTATGCACCCACCTTATCATGGCCCTATCTAAGTTATATTTGCCTAGTTTATCAATAAGAATATCATGCGAGACCGTATCAAATGCCTTACTAAAGTCTAGGTATATGACATCCACCGCTTCTCCCTTATCCACAAGGCTCGTTATCCTATCAAAGAAAGCTATCAGATTAGTTTGGCGTGACTTGTTCTTCACAAACCCATGCTGGCTATTCCCTATCACTTTATTACCTTCCAAGTGTTTGCATATGATTTCCTTAATTACCTGCTCCATTATCTTCCCTGGGACAGACGTTAAACTGACCGGTCTGTAGTTTCCTGGGTTGTTCTTATTCCCCTTTTTATAGATGGGCACAATATTTGCCCTTTTCCAGTCTTCTGGAATCTCCCCTGTCTGCCATGATTTTTCAAAAATCATAGCTAAAGGCTCAGATAGCTCCTCTATCAGCTCCTTGAGTATTTTGGGATGCATTTCATCAGGAGCTGGTGACTTGCTGACATCTAACTTTCCTAAGTGATTTTTAACTTGTTCTTTGTGTATCCTATCTTCTAAACTTACCCTCTCTCTGCTTGTATTCACTACATTAGGCACACCTCCAGACTTCTCGGTGAAGACCAAAACAAAGAAGTCATTGAGCATCTCTGCCATTTCCAAGTTTCCTGTTACTGCTTCTCCCTCCTCACTAAGCAGTGGGCCTACCCTGTCCTTGGTCTTCCTCTTGCTTTTAATGTATTTATAAAAGGTCTTCTTGTTTCCCTTTATGCCTGTAGCTAGTTTGATCTCATTTTGTGCCTTTGCCTTTCTAATCTTGCCCCTGCATTCCCGTGTTGCTTGCCTATATTCATCCTTTGTTAGTTGTCCTAGTTTCCATTTTTTATACGACTCCTTTTTTAATTTTGAGATCATGCAAGATCTCCTTGTTAAGCCAAGCTGGTCTTTTGCCATATTTTCTATCTTTCTACACAGCGGAATTGTTTGCTTTTGGGCCCTTAACAACGTCCCTTTGAAATACTTCCAACTCTCCTCAGTTGTTTTTCCCTTCAGTCTTGCTTCCCATGGGACCTTACCTACAAGTTCTCTGAACTTATCAAAATCTGCCTTCCTGAAATCCATTAGCTCAATTGTGCTGGTCTCCCTTCTACCTTTCCTTAAGATCATGAACTCTATTATTTCATGATCACTGTCCCCTATACTGTCTTCCACTTTCAAGTTCTCAACTAGTTCCTCCCTATTTCTTAAAACCAAATCCAGAACAGCTTCTCCTCTGGTAGCTTTTTCAACCTTCTGAAACAGAAAGTTGTCTCCAATGCAGTCCAGAAACTTATTGGATAGCCTGCGCCCCGCTGTGTTAGTTTCCCAACATATGTCTGGATAGTTGACGTCCCCCATCACCACCAAATCTTGGGCTTTGGCTAGTTTTGTTAATTGTTTAAAAAAGGCCTCATCCACCTCTTCCACCTGGCTAGGTGGCCTGTAGTAGACTCCTAGCATGATATCACCCTCGTTTTTTACCCCTTTTAGCTTAACCCAGAGACTGTCTACACAGCTATCTCCTACGTTCATCTCCACTTCAGTCCAAGTGTGTACATTTTTAATATACAAGGCAACCCCTCCTCCCTTTTCTCCCTGTCTGTCCTTCCTGAGCAAGCCGTACCCTTCCATACCAACATTCCAATCGTGCGTCCCATCCCACCAGGTTTCTGTAATACCAATGATATCAAAGTTGTATTTATTAGTTAGCAACATCACCCACCTCTGACGAAGTTCCCAGGAGCCAGCATCCCACACCGGCAGCTCCTCATAGTTGTGCCATCCTCAGCTGTGGCATCTCCTGTCTGGGATCGGATCTCTCTGCTTGGGAAGAGGGAGGACGTGGCTTTGGAGGTCACTGGGGGGCCTGGTGCTGTGCAGAGGCAGCAGTCGGGCCCCACACACACTCCCCACATCAGTAGGAGCCATGGGGAAGCAGAGCACAACAGAGCAAGTGCATTTGTCCAGTGCTGTCTGACTCCGCCATGGCTCCTGCCACACAGAGACTAGCGGGGGCATGACTGCTGCCTCCATGTGGTGCCAGCCCCCCAGTGATCCCCAAAGCTGCATCCTAGGGTACAAGATGCCACGCAGGGAGAGGGCGGGGTGATGGTGGGAAAGAGCAGGGCATGGGGCAGTAATGGACAGGAAGTCCCAGGCCAGATTGTGCAATTGCTCCAGCTGAGGATGGCCCATGGGCTGGGGACAGTGCTGCTGAACACGATCTGGGGGTTATCCAAGATCACAAATGGGCATATGAGTCAACAAGGTAATACAGCTGCAAAAAAGGGTTTGTCTAAACAGGGCTCTGGCTTGTCAGATCTGGGCGGTGCCTGTCCTCCTCCACCGGTCTCAGCTGACGGACTCTGTTGGGTTCTGGCTGCCACACTGTAGGGAAGATGTGGGCCAGGTGGAGCGAGTCCAGGGGAGAGTCACAAAAATGATAAAAGGTGTAAAATACCTGACCCATGAGAACGCCATAGACAGTCTTGAGAAAAGAAAAGGTAGGGAGGGCCGATAACAGGCCTTCCCGTGTGTTACGGGCTCTTCTAAAGGGGCTGATGATCACTTGTCTCTATGTCCACTGAAGTTGGACAATGTGTGAGGGACTTTACCTGCACCGAGGGAGATTTAGGGGAACTTTCTGTCCCTAAGGGCAGTTAAGCTCTGGAAGAGGCTCCCAAAGGAGGCTGTGGAATTGCTGTCGCTGGAGGCGTTTAAAAAGAGGCTGGGCAGACACCTGTGAGGAATGGTCCAGGGTGACGTGCTCCCCTCACAGCTCAGACTTGAAGATTTCAGGGGGTTTCTTGACGCCCTGCCCCTCCAGGGCTCTGTGCTTTCTGCCTCGCTGCTCTGAACGAACTCCCCGAAAACATCCATTGAGCTGCCTCATCATCCCTTCCCTCCGTAGCACTCCCCGTCTCCATGACGCCTGCAAAGCCAGGAGAACCCTGGGGCTGATGGTGTGATGAGACCACTGCCTCTCCTGGAGACGATGACTCCTTGTGCTGCCCTCCCAGGCAGTCTGGGCGCTGAACTTCTCTTCACTGATCAGGTGCCCAGCACAGGGCGGTTCTCCTCATGGCGCAGCAAACGGCTTGGCTGGGGCTGTGACAGACCGGACTGTGTCTGGGCACAGCTGAGGGCTTCCGCTCAGGGCGAATTGCTCAACTTCGGGGCTCCTTACAGTCCCCAGACTGGTGACCTCTCCAAACAGGCCACAAACCAGTCTCACAGAGTGCTTCAGCTGCCTGCCTGAAGCCTTACGAGCAAAACCCCTCCGAAACCCCAGCAATATCCGTGCCCCAGATGGCCCCGGGCCTCATACACCGGTGGGGGGGTCTTAGCACCCAATCCCACATACCCCGAACAAGTACTGTCCGGTTCCAAGAAACCAGCCACAGATCCCTGGTCAATTTACCCTCTGGACCTTACCCACAAATCATGCTGAGCCAATCCTTTAGCATCTAACATCTAAAGGTTTATTATTACAATAAAGAAAAGCATGAGAGTAAGGTTGTTAAAGGATAGTACATTACATGCATCAAATTTCCCGGTTCTCGATGCAGCCTCTAGCAGAGATGTTACAGCTGCTGGCTTACAAGTCCTTGTTGCGCATCCTAGGGTCAGGATGGGCACACAGTTCTTCCTGGCTCTTCGATCCCTGCACTGCTGCCTCTGGGATGAAGTGCTGAGCTGAGTACCAAGATGGAGTCGACCACATGGCCTATTTATCCCTCCTTCCTGGTCTCTTCTTGGCTACAGCAGGTCACCTGGCCCATGGCTTATCCCTGTGTTCCCTGCTGGTAGCCACTAGGTATGAGTCACCACTCTTGAGGTGTGTCCTTGGCCTAAAGAGGGCTATTGTTCCAGAGCTTTACTCGTTAGCATATCCATAGGCTGAGCTGCTTTGCCCATAGTTCAACCACATACAGAGAAACATTTGGTATCCACACAAAATTCATGCTTATAACTTCACATACCAACATTATACAATCACATGAATAGCATATATGGAATCAGAAGAAAGTAGGCTTCTACTGGACACCTCACGTGGCCCCCCTTTGTGCCACTTTTGGGGCCAACACCCCCACATGGGTGCAGCAGTGATCTGGCTGCTCCCCTCAACATCCAGTAACATGACTGGGGGCAGGGAGGAAAAGTTGCTTTCCTCTCCCCCACATTGTTTCCTAAAAATCCCCCCTCACTTTCTGTGTCTAGCGTCAGGAGTGAAAGCAACTTAAAATTCTTACAGGTACTGTGGTACCACACCTCCCTTTGTGGAGGTCAAGGCAAGAGCTTGAATCACAGAATCATAGAATAATAGGACTGGAAGGGACCTCAAGAGGTCATCGAGTCCAGCCTCCCGCCCTCAAGGCAGGACCAAGCTCAGTCTACACCATCCCTGACAGATGTCTATCTAACCTGTTCTTAAATAACTCCAGAGAGGGAGATTCCACCACCTCCCTTGGCAATTTATTGCAATATTTGACCACCCTGACAGTTAGGAATTTTTTCCTAATGTCCAATCTAAACCTCCCCTGCTGCACTTTAAGCCCATTACTCCTTGTCCTGTCCTCAGAAACCAAGAGGAACAAATTTTCTCCTTCCTCCTTGTGACATCCTTTTAGATATTTGAAAACCGCTATCATGTCCCCCCTTAATCTTCTTTTTTCCAAAGTAAACAAGCCCAGTTCATGAAGCCTGGCTTCATAGGTCATGTTCTCTAAACCTTTAATCATTCTTGTTGCTCTTCTCTGTACCCTTTCCAATTTCTCCACCTCTTTCTTGAAATGTGGCGCCCAGAACTGGACACAGTACTCCAGCTGAGGCCTAACTAGTGCAGAGTAGAGCGGCAGAATGACTTCACGAGTTTTGCTTACAACACACCTGTTGATACAACCTAGAATCATATTTGCTTTTTTTGCAACAGCATCACACTGTTGACTCATATTCAACTTGTGGTCCACTATGACCCCTAGATCTCTTTCCACCATGCTCCTTCCTAGACAGTCGCTTCCCATCTTGTATGTATGGAACTGATTGTTCCTTCCTAAGTGGAGCACTTTGCATTTCTCTTTATTAAACCTCATCCTGTTTACCTCTGACCATTTCCCTAACTTGCTAAGGTCATTTTGAATTATGTCCCTCTCCTCCAAAGAAGTTGCAACCCCACCCAGTTTGGTATCATCTGCAAACTTAATAAGCGTACTCTCTATCCCAATATCTACATCATTGATGAAGATATTGAACAGTACGGGTCCCAAAACAGACCCTTGAGGAACTCCACTTGTTATCCCTTTCCAGCAGGATTTAGAACCGTTAACAACAACTCTCTGACTACGGTTATCCAGCCAATTATGCACCCACCTTATCATGGCCCTATCTAAGTTATATTTGCCTAGTTTATCAATAAGAATATCATGCGAGACCGTATCAAATGCCTTACTAAAGTCTAGGTATATGACATCCACCGCTTCTCCCTTATCCACAAGGCTCGTTATCCTATCAAAGAAAGCTATCAGATTAGTTTGGCGTGACTTGTTCTTCACAAACCCATGCTGGCTATTCCCTATCACTTTATTACCTTCCAAGTGTTTGCATATGATTTCCTTAATTACCTGCTCCATTATCTTCCCTGGGACAGACGTTAAACTGACCGGTCTGTAGTTTCCTGGGTTGTTCTTATTCCCCTTTTTATAGATGGGCACAATATTTGCCCTTTTCCAGTCTTCTGGAATCTCCCCTGTCTGCCATGATTTTTCAAAAATCATAGCTAAAGGCTCAGATAGCTCCTCTATCAGCTCCTTGAGTATTTTGGGATGCATTTCATCAGGAGCTGGTGACTTGCTGACATCTAACTTTCCTAAGTGATTTTTAACTTGTTCTTTGTGTATCCTATCTTCTAAACTTACCCTCTCTCTGCTTGTATTCACTACATTAGGCACACCTCCAGACTTCTCGGTGAAGACCAAAACAAAGAAGTCATTGAGCATCTCTGCCATTTCCAAGTTTCCTGTTACTGCTTCTCCCTCCTCACTAAGCAGTGGGCCTACCCTGTCCTTGGTCTTCCTCTTGCTTTTAATGTATTTATAAAAGGTCTTCTTGTTTCCCTTTATGCCTGTAGCTAGTTTGATCTCATTTTGTGCCTTTGCCTTTCTAATCTTGCCCCTGCATTCCCGTGTTGCTTGCCTATATTCATCCTTTGTTAGTTGTCCTAGTTTCCATTTTTTATACGACTCCTTTTTTAATTTTGAGATCATGCAAGATCTCCTTGTTAAGCCAAGCTGGTCTTTTGCCATATTTTCTATCTTTCTACACAGCGGAATTGTTTGCTTTTGGGCCCTTAACAACGTCCCTTTGAAATACTTCCAACTCTCCTCAGTTGTTTTTCCCTTCAGTCTTGCTTCCCATGGGACCTTACCTACAAGTTCTCTGAACTTATCAAAATCTGCCTTCCTGAAATCCATTAGCTCAATTGTGCTGGTCTCCCTTCTACCTTTCCTTAAGATCATGAACTCTATTATTTCATGATCACTGTCCCCTATACTGTCTTCCACTTTCAAGTTCTCAACTAGTTCCTCCCTATTTCTTAAAACCAAATCCAGAACAGCTTCTCCTCTGGTAGCTTTTTCAACCTTCTGAAACAGAAAGTTGTCTCCAATGCAGTCCAGAAACTTATTGGATAGCCTGCGCCCCGCTGTGTTAGTTTCCCAACATATGTCTGGATAGTTGACGTCCCCCATCACCACCAAATCTTGGGCTTTGGCTAGTTTTGTTAATTGTTTAAAAAAGGCCTCATCCACCTCTTCCACCTGGCTAGGTGGCCTGTAGTAGACTCCTAGCATGATATCACCCTCGTTTTTTACCCCTTTTAGCTTAACCCAGAGACTGTCTACACAGCTATCTCCTACGTTCATCTCCACTTCAGTCCAAGTGTGTACATTTTTAATATACAAGGCAACCCCTCCTCCCTTTTCTCCCTGTCTGTCCTTCCTGAGCAAGCCGTACCCTTCCATACCAACATTCCAATCGTGCGTCCCATCCCACCAGGTTTCTGTAATACCAATGATATCAAAGTTGTATTTATTAGTTAGCAATTCCAGTTCTTCCTGCTTATTACCCATACTTCTTGCATTTGTATGTAGGCATCTAAGATACTGATTTGATCTTGCCTCCCTGTTGTGCCCTGACCCTCCTTGCTCCTTCCCATTATAGGCCGTAGTCCCCCCCATTTCCAACCCATCTCCCAGTCCCGCACATTCAGCACTTACCTGTGGGCTTTGCTCACCTGTCCCGGTCGAACCTAGTTTAAAGCCCTCCTCACAAGGTTAGCCCGTCTGTGTCCAAACTGAATGACAGGAAATTACCTGTGAGAAATTTGAATGTGTGGAATCCAGGGAGCTCAGGGCTGGGGTGTGGGGAGCTCAGGTTAGGGGGATGGAGTGTGAGGATGTGGGGGAGCTCAGGGCAGGGGGGTGGGAAGTCTGTAGATGTGGGGGAGCTCAGAGCAGTGGGATGGGGAATGTGGGAGTATGGGGAGCTCAGGGCGGGGGATGAGGAGTGTGAGGATGTGGGGGAGTTCAGGGCAGGGGGTGGGGAGTGTGGGAGGATGGGGAGCTCAGGGCAGGGGTATGGTGGAGCTCAGGACAGGGGGCTGGGGAGTGTATGGGTGTGGGGAGCTCAGGGCAGGGAGTCCAGGAGTGAGGGGGGGCGCAGTGCAGGGATTGTGGTGCAGGAGTCAGGGGTAGGTGGTGGGGGGTGTTTGGAGGCTCAGTTCAGGGGACTGGGAGTGCAGCCACTACACTACTTGGCCACCAGATCCCTGGAGTACACAGTGGCTGTGCAGCCCAGCGTGCTGACAGCACCCAAAGCCCCGCCCCCAACCCGCCAGGCTTAGTGGGGCACCCCAGAGAAGCTTCCTATCGCCCTTGTCTAGCACAACATGGACAGTTGGTTCCCACTACCGTGATCTCCTAGGAGACTGAGACACCATTCTGCCAGGACGGCCCAAGCTGCTGAGGGAAATTGTTCCCCACCATCCCGTCTGTCCAGGTCCCTCTGCCTCTGGGTTTGTTCTTCAAGGGCCAGATGTGTGGGGCTGGGACTGTCCTTGTTCTGTGTTTGCAGAGTGCCCAGCAGAATGGCTCCTGCTTCACCCCTGGCCTAGAAATAACCAGAACAGGCAGTTTGGGGAGGGAAGAACCAGGGAAGGGAAGGTTTGGGGCCGGGGGCTAAGAGGCGGGGCTGGGAGGCAGGGCTGGGGTGGAGATGCAGATGTAGGGAGTTGGGGTGGAGGCTGGAAGAAATGGAACTCAAGGAGCTGGAAGGGTTGGTGAAGGATGGAGTAAAGGGAGGGGGGCCAGGCTACAGGACATGGAGGTGCCAGCGACAGGAGGGAGGAAGAGACGTTTGTTTGACAGGACCCCAGGGATTTGGGAGCGAGGAACAGTGGGAGGGGAGTGGGAAACATTTGGGGAGAGGAACCTTTGGGAGACCTGGTGGTGAGGAGGGCGGCAGTCAATGGGAGAGGAGACAAAAAGGAGCAGGTGCTGCCTGGGTCCAAGGAGGTGGGGAGAGATGGGGTCTGGGTGTCACGAGTACCAGAGTTAGCTGCACCTCCGTCCTCCTCCCTACCTGGTATCTCTGCCCCCTCCCTCCCGAACTTTCCTTCTGCATGTCTCTGGGCCTCTCTGTCAGTGCCAGAGGGGATCCCTCCCCTCCCCATGGCTGGATTCTTCCCTTCCCGAGACATGCAGTCACCATCTCAGTGGGGTGGGAGCCCTTTGATGCTTCGCCTGCGTGTTCCCAGCCGAGAAGGGGCGGCTAATCCCGCAGAAGCAGAGCCCTGCACTTTTGAGTACCTGGACCCAGGGTTTTGCTGCTTTATAGCGGGTGGGGTTAAAATAACGGAACGTCTCTTGTCCCACCAATCCCCCAGGACTCACCCCTCTTCTCTGCATTGCGCAGCGTCCGGGGGATACCGCCCCGCGGGGACACTCATGCCCGTGTCCAAGGGGCTGTCCCGTAGCCTATGTCAGTGTGAAAAGCATTAAAGGACCCTGCCCCAGAGGGAGAGCGTCTCTGGGGGCGTTGTCCCGGGATGACTGCAGTGCTTTGTCCACACCAGAGTAGTGAGAGGCAGCCGCAGCCAGGGTTGCCAGATGGTCAATAAAAATACCAGACATACTTGCCATTGCATCACAACCTAGAGTACATCTTATTTAGAAAATTGAGAGATTTTCTCAATTTATCTCCTGGACAGAAAGCTCAAATACTGGACTGTCCGGTTCAAACGGGACACCTGGCAACCCTAGCCGCAGCCCCTGCCCGGAAAAGCTCCCACGCTAAGCACCTGGGGGATTTAGGAGCACCAAGCAGTGGGCACAAAGCACAATCACACACTTGTGCTCCCAACTCCCTTAGGGCTTTGAAAATTCTCCCCTTAGATGAGTTAGAATCAGTGTCCCCGTTTCACAGACGGGAGCTGAGGCCCACTCAGGGGAGTGGCAGGGCCAAGGGCTCTGCAGCAGACCTGGGACTTGAACCTCAGTCTCCCAGAAGTTCCACAACCAGCCCGCTCTGCTTTGCTAAAGGAGCAGGCGGGACTGTTTGTGCAGGAGGAGGAGCTGGGCTGGCTGGCTGGCTGGGGCAGGCCACAGCAGGGCTCAGCCCTTGGCCTGGCTGAGAGCGAGGAGAGGCCTGCAGGCTGAGGGGCAGTGTGACGGACCGGGCCGTGTCTGGGCACAGCTGAGGGCGTCCGCTCAGGGCGAATTGCTCAAATCCGGGGCTCCTTACAGCCCCCAGACTGGTGACCTCTCCACACAGGCCACAAACCAGTCCCACAGAGCGCTTCAGCTGCCTGCCTGAAGCCTCACGAGCAAAACCCCTCCGGCACCCCAGCAATATCCATGCCCCCGATGGCCCCGGGCCTCATACACCGGTGGGGGTCCTAGCACCCAATCCCACCTACCCCGAACAAGTTCTGTCTGGTCCCAAGAAACCAGCCACAGATCCCTGGTCAATTTACCCTCTGGATCTTACCCACAAATCATGCTGAGCCAATCCTTTAGCATCTAACACCTAAAGGTTTATTATTACAATAAAGAAAAGCATGAGAGTAAGGTTGTTAAAGGAATAGTATGTTACATGCACCGAATCTCCCAGTTCTCGATGCAGCCTCTAGCAGAGATGTTACAGCTGCTGGTTTAAGAGTTCTTGTTGCACATCCTAGGGTCAGGATGGGTTCACAGGTCTTCCAGGCTCTTCGATCCCTGCAATGCTGCCTCTGGGATGAAGTGCTGAGCTGAGAACCAAGATGGCATCGACCACATGGCCTATTTATCCCTCCTTCCTGGCCTCTTCTTGGCTGCAGGAGATCATCTGGTCCTCAGCCTCTCTCTGCTGGCCGCTCTTAGGTGTCCGCTTTAGGTGTGTCCTTGGCCCATTCAGTGCCATTGTCCCACAGGGCCTCGCTAATTAGCATGTCCACAGGCCGGGCTCTGCCCAATTGTCAACCACATGCAGAGAAATATTCAGGATCCACACAGACTACAGATTCCTAACTACACACACAGACGTTATACAACCACATAAATAGCTTACATAGGACTATTAGATAATAAGCTTCTATTCAGCACCCGACATGGCCCCCTTTTCTACCATTTTCTGGGGCCAACACCCCCACCTATGGGTGCAGCAGTGATCTGGCTGCTCCCCTCAAGAATCAGTAATGTGACAGGCAGTGACTGGAGGAGCTGCCTGGGCATAGACTGTAACCCAGGGGCCCACTGTGCAGCAATCATCAGCAGTGTCTGTGTCTCCCCAGCCCCCATTCAGAGCTGAGTACAGGTACCTCCCCAGCCCCCTCCCCATCCCCGTCTCCTGCTCACAGCAGGTCAATAGGGTTCTCCCATTCTTGGGCCTCTGGTTCCCATGCAGCTGCTCCCAACAGGAGTCCCTTGCAGCCCGGCAGGCTGGGGCAGGCCCCATCTCTCCAGCACCAAGGTGATGACGGATACAGACACCAGGAGGAGCGAGACGAGGGTGCAGCCAATGGCCTAGGGGGCAGGAGATGTGGCCGGCCCTGCAAATGGAAAGGACCTGGTGACAGTCGGGTGCAAAGTGGCAAATGGCTCTGCAGTGCCAGCACTAGGCACAGAGCAGCTGCCGCGTAGAGACCTTGTGTGAGTGCCCAGAGGGCTAGATCTCCAGGGGATCATGCTGCAGGGGGCATGTTCCCCCGACAGGAGGCCGAAGTGACAGAGGCTGTTGGGGACTCTCCTCCCTTTGCCCAGGTGGTGTTGGAGGAGCAGGGAAGGACCCAGGTTTGCTCAGGCTGCACCAGGACTCGATGCAAAGGCCTGACAGGAGCCAGCAACGGACACAGCAGCCCAGACCCTCTCGCCTCTCCCCAGTATGGCTGGCAGCTCACAGGGGCGACCCCGCCCTGGGCACGAGGCCTTGGCACCGGCTGCGGGCTCAGGAGGGGGCGGACATGGGACATAAGCGATGCCGAAGGGAGGGGTGTGGGCATTAGAGGCCACTACCATTGCCCCGCCCCCTTCCCCGCACCTACCCCTGCCCCTGTTCTGAGGCCACGCCCCCACTCATTCCACTCCCCCCTCCCTCTGCTGCTTGGGCTCCCCCACCCTCACTCAGGTTCGCTGGCCTGAGGCTGGGGTTACGGTGCAGGATGGCTGGGGAGTGGGGCGCGGGAGAGGCTGCGGGTTGCAGGCTCTGGGACAGGTTCAGGGCAGCGATGGGAGTTTGGGTGCAGACTCAGAGGCAGTTAACTGTGGGAGGAGGATCCAACAGGAGGCTGGGGTTTGGGGTGGGGGGTGTCTACCCCAGCTGCCTGAGAGATACTAGACTGACTCTGGTTTCCTTGTGTCTCCCCGGCTGGGCTCTCACTCCCACTTCTCCTCTCAGGGTCCCTGCCGGCTCCCCTGCTCTATCTGAATGCGTCCCTGGTGCCTCCAACCCCCCCAAGCCTCACGAATGTGGCCCCGACTGAGACATCTCACTCCCCTGGCACTCCAGCCCCAGCACAGATTAACTCTCCTGGGTTCCAGGGAGAGTGGCATTTGCAGGTCTCTCTCAATCTGAGGGGGGGCCAAAAATGAGGGATCCCCGAACCTCAGTCCTCCCTGTCCCTTCCCCTCACCTCAGTGAGGCTTGTGGGTTTTGGAAGAAGGGTTTTTGTATTTTGCTTTTCTCGTGTGTGGTCCCCAACTGGTTTTTCTGGGGGTCAGTGGCCCTGGAGACAAAAAAGGTTCCTCATCCCTGCCTTTAATAAAGAAAACTTTGAAACCCTTTGTGGTAGACAGAAATTAACATTTTACCTTATTTAAAATGAAGTTTCCTAAAGTTAAAACACCTAATCTGTGTAAACATTCAAATTAAACCAGTCACCCAAACTCCAGCACTAGCACAATGGCGCCGCGTGATGATGCAATGGACGGTGCGCACCCAGGCTCCTACCCTCAGCTCTCTTCTGCACCCAACCGCCCCGTCGCAGACCCCAAACTCCTCGGTAGAAATGTGGCCCTTGACCACTTGCCAAAATGCCCCCCCCCATTAAAAATTATTGACAAAGCCTGATCCAAATGTTTTTTGAAACGTTATTTAATCAGAATTTAAATACATTCTATACAATTGGGAGGGTTGGGGGGAGGGGGACGCAGCTGCTGGCTCCTCAGCTCCTTGTGCTCTCACTGGCTGTCTTCCTGCTGCAAGGGAAGCAGAATCCGTCACATTCATCCCTGGGGACTCAGGGGTACTGGGCCCCCCCAGCATTTCCACCCTCCTCCCCCCTGCGCTGAGACTTGTTCTGCTCTCTGGTCGCCCCCCGTCAGGCCCGCAGGGTGAGCTTCTGACCCACCCAGCAGGGACGTGGGGTGGGGGCAGCATGAGGAAAGGGGCGGGGGACTCCCTGAGGGGATGGGAAGGAGACCCTGGCCCTGCCCCACTCTCCTGCATCTGCTCCGGCTGCTCACCATGTATCCCAGGAGCTGATGGGCCTGCCCATGCAGGGCGTGGGCCAGGACCAGCCCGGCCTGGCTGGGGCGCCTCAGGGGGGAGCGGGCAGCGAGCAGAGCCTTGTCTAAAAAGCAGTTCTCCTGCTCTGGCGTGAAGAGCTGCCCAAAGACCTGAAATCAAGAGCACGGGAGGTTTCAGCTGACGGCCCAGAGCCCGGCCCCAACTCCTGGGGCTAAAACAGCTTCCTCCTTCTGCAAACTCCCTTCCAGACCCTGCACCCAGACGCTCTCCTCACCCTGCACCCCAACCCCTGCCCCAGGTCACACCTTCCTCCTGCCCCCAAGACCCTCCCAGACCTCACCCCCTCCGCACAACAGAGCAGCCCTAGGCCACTGGCCAACATCTTGGAGCGACCTCCATCAAAAAGTGTTGCCCCCCCGCCCCGCCCTGCTTCCCCTTCTATGGGAGATCCGGGGCAAGGTGCGGCGCTGCCCCTAGGAAGCGCCGCCCCGTTGAAACGCCGGGACAGCGTCACAAAGGGGCAGCGCCGCCCTGTCCACGGCTCGAATAGTCGAGGGAAAATGCATCGACCATTCGATCAGCGCCTCCCCGCTTCCACCCCGCGTCCTACCCGCACGAGGGCCCCAGCCAGCCCCACCCCCGAGCCCTGCCCTGCCCTGGCAGCGCGTCCTTACCTCTCCCACCCTGACGGTGTTGCTATGCGCCAGGACCCATCTCTCCTTATAGTAGTGCCTGCACCACAGGTCCTCTGCCTGGTGGATGTTGAGGCCTGCAAGAGACAAACCAGGGTGATTCTGCTGGCAGGTCTGAGCCCTTCCCCTCCCACGGGTCCCTGCAGGCATCCCTGGGCAAATGGAGGGGCACAGGGGGCAGAAGGGGAACACAGAGGGACGCATCCCCCCTTGGGCCAGTCTGGGGGAAAAGGGCTGGGTCCCCTCCCCCCGCCGCCGGCACCCTCAGGGTGTCCCTGGGGCCCAGGTCCCGGCTGGCTTCCTTACCCCTGTGGTGCAGGAGGAGTCGGTACAGGCTGTGCACCCCCTTCCGGGCCAGCCGGCTGACGTCTTCGGATGGGTCCGAAATAAAAAGGCCCAGCTGGGCCACGTGGTGACCCATCCTCGGCCAGTCGGCGGAGTTCTGAGGGGAGAGAAGAGGGGGGGTCCCTCAGCATCCTGGGGCTGCACGTCCCATGCTAACGGCCGCCGAGGCGGTTCTGAGCTCGGGGACGGACAGAGACACCTCCCGGGGCGGGGCGGGGCGGGGCGGGGCCGGCCTTGCGAGGAGACAACCCTGAGCAATGGCCCCGACTGAAGGGTCACTCCGGGGGTGGAACAAGGGGATCCACTGACGGCCACTCCCCAGTCTGGGGCCCAGGTGCCCCCCGGAAAGGCCCAGGGTCGCCCCTCCCCGGGGAAAGGAGAACGCGGCCCATTCCCGGCCCATTCCCAGCTCTGCCTCCCGGGGACGCTCCCAGCCCCGCGCCCTGCAGCCCCAGACCCCCCGGCTCCGAGGTCACTTACCTCAAACCCCGGGAGGGTGGTGGCGACTCCCAGCAGGGCCGTGGTGCTGCCAAGGGCCCTGGCTCGCTCCTGGGGCAGGCGGGACTCCAGCCACGGGCTCAGGTGCTGGGGGGGAAAGAGGCAGGTCAGGACCCGTAGGGAGGCGCCGGTTCTGGGCAGAGCCTGGGGCTCCTCTCAGACTGTGCCCCCCCCCCCCAGCCACTGACACAGCTCCTCTCTCGGCCCCCCGAGGAAGCAGGGACAATGGCCCCGTCCCCCCCACGGGGCTCACCTCCATGATCAGCTGCAGCCTGGCGGTGTCTGGGGACTCGGCGAGGAGGCTTGCCAGTAGGGCCTGGAGGTCGACGGGAAGGGCCCGGATGAACTGCTGCAAGACAAGGGGGAGCCCTGGGTCAGAGGGGGGTTGGGGAATCCAGGCCACCCGCTGGCCCCGGGGTGCAGCCTTGAGCAGGGTCTGAGCCGCCTCGCAGAGCAGGGAGGAGCCCAGGCTGGGCATGGAAGGGACGGGCCCCCAGGGAGAGCAACGGGAAACCTGGAGGGAAGGATCCAAACCTGCAGCTTCTTCTCTCCCTCTGCCCCCACCCCCACTCCTCTCTGGAGCTCCAGCCCAGCCCGGGAGCAGGGCCCGGAGGGACGTACCTGTGTGTGGATGGGCTCCTGCTGCCAGTCCCCAGACACAGTCTGTCCCACGGCCGCCCTCAGCAGGGGGCTCAGGAGCTTGGCCTGTAGGGGAGGCTGCAAGGTGCTGGCAGGAGAGAGGGGCAGAGACTGTTAATTCAGCAGCAGGGCTGTGTCCAGACTCGGGTTTTTTCGGGAAAAGTAGCCTTTTTCCGAAAAAACATCACCTGCGTCTAGACTGTAGTCGCGTTCTTTCGAAATTAAATCGAAAGAACGCGGCTTTTCTTTCCACGGCGGTAAACCTCATTTCACGAGGAAGAACGCCTTCTTTGGAAAGTGCTTCTTTCGAACGAAGGCGTTCTTGAATGTAACTAGGGCTTCTTCGAAAGAGAGCATCCAGACTCACTGGGTGCTCTCTTTCGAAAGAGGCTTGCAGTCTAGACATAGCCCAGGAGACAGAGACTTTCCCACTCCCTGGTCAGGGGATCTGCTCTGGGGGGGAGTCGGCGGGGGGGGGGGGGGCGGTACCTGAGGCTGCAGGCGGCGTTGAGGCAGTCGGCCAAGACCAGTGGGGGGGGGGAGTCCTCCATGATCTCCTGTGAGACCCAAGGAGACAAAGGGGCGTGTGAGGCTGGGCCCCCAAGAGACGCTCACACGGCCAGCGCCCCCACCCAGCAGGATCCAGCCCCACTGCCTCCTGCTGGCCTGTAGCCCCCCTGCCCGGCACAGGGCCCCTCCCAGCACCCCCCTCCCAAACCGGGACCAGCTCAATCCTTGTCCCCAGGCCGTCTCCTGCCCCTCACTGCCCTGGTGACCAGCCTCTGAACCTCCTCATCCCTGCTCCCCAGGCGCATCCTCAGCAGCCCGCTCTGCTAACCTTCCAGCTCCCCCCCCATGGCCCGGGGAGACCCCTCCCTGTTCCGAACGCCCCTCCCTGTCTAGCACCCCAGACCTGCCCCATTTCTGTGTCCCTCCCTCCTCCAGCATCCCCACCCACCCTCCCCATGTCCACCTCCCCCTCCCCCTCCAGCACTCCTGGCCCCACCCATCCCATTTCCAGCACCCCCACCCGCCACCATGGCCCAGGCAGACCCCTGTCCACCCCACGTATCCCCTCCCCTCCTCCCGGCCGCCGCCACTCGCTCACCACGATCCTGGCCATCATGGTGTCCTTGCAGCAGCGCGGCGCCAGGGTGTCCTCGCCCCTTTGGAGGGCGGCGAGGCAGGCGGGGGGGACGGCCAGGAGGAACCGCTGCAGGGCGGCAGGGCTCTGCACCCCAGAGAGAGTCTGTGAGCCTGGGGCCTGCCTGCCCCCCACGGACAGCTGCAGGGCTCAGGCCTCCCAGGAGTGGAGGTGGGAGCTGCCGGTTGTCCAAGCACCCACACTCCCCCCCCAACTGCTGCCTCAGGCTTGTGGGGGCCCAGCTGGTGCATGACAAGAGACCTCAGCTTGGGGGGCCCAGGTCATGCAGGAGAAGGGGCCCCAGGGGGATCCCCAGGGACAAGCCCCTCCCGGAGGGGGGGACGTGCTGGGAAGGGGCCGGACAATCTCGGGTCCCCCCCGTGTGGAGAAGGTTCCTACCGTGTCCCGGGTGTGGAGCTGCTCTTCAATATCATAGATGGCCCCTTCCTCCACCCGGGAGTCCATCCGCTCCTGGCAGAGCTCCGCCGAGGCGCAGGGGGGCTCTGTGCGGGAGGGAAGGGACCAGGGTGACTCCAGCGGCCAGCAGGGGTCACGCGCCCCCATGTCAGGGACCCAGGGCAGGTTGGGCCCCACACGCCCCTCGCAGGGACCCATCCCCCTTCCATCCTCACATCTGCCAACGCCCTCAGCAGAGCCCCCACCAGGAACAAGAGAGCCAAGCAGCCCCCCCCCGCCCCCATCCATTGCCCTGGCTGCGGGGCAGACACTGGGGCTGCCCCTCCCCCCCCGTGTACTGGGTGAGCCCCTGGGCCCAGCATGTTCACGGCCCCTCACCTGGGTCTGAGCGGCTGCAGGAGGTGGCCCGGCTGCAGCTGGAGGCCCAGGCGCTGCTGCTCACTGAGCTGGACCCACAGCTGCAGGGGCTGGTGCGGAGAGGCTGGGGGCTCCCGGAGACTGGCAGGTCCCCGGGGGCCGGGCAGGGCGATGCCCCCTGGTGGTAATGGGGGCTGGGCTCCTGGGGCAGGTGTTTCTCTCCACAGAGGAGGCCCCAGAGCCACCCTACCCGGCTGCCCCGCTGGGCTGGGTCCCGCCTTCCCAGCCGCCTCTGGAGCCAGGTCCGGAGGGGCCTGGCCGGTGGGCGAGTCGCCCCGAGCTGGTGGGATTCAGCTTCCCCGCCCGCGGGGACGGAGGAGCTGCTTCCCACCGGCCCTGGGGCCATCTTCAGGGCTTTCCGGAACCACAGCCTGATGTGTTTGGCCATGCTGCAAATGAGGGGAGCAAAGGGGAGCTTGGGGCGCAGCCTGCAGAGCGAAATCCAGGGGTTCCAGCGCCCCAGAGCGACTGCCCCCAGCCCCCAAATGGCCCCTTGCTTATCGGCTCGGTCTTGCACAGGCACTTCTGGCCCTTGACCGAGGGCTGGGCCTGCCTGGAACCCAGCCGGCCCCGGGCGGGATCCAAACCCCTGGGGGCTCTTACCTTCTGCAAAGCGCTGTCCGGATGTGGAACTCACAGAGGACAAAGCAACTGTGAGCAGGAGACGCACCAGAGCTAAAGCAACCGGGGGTCTCCAAAGTCTCCTGGGCCCGCCCCCCCCTTTTATCAGCCTGAGATGTGGGTTCCTCTGTGAGGTCACCACCTCCCCACCTGCGCTTTGCCTGGTCTGCTGAGGGCTGCCCAAAGCCCCTGTGAGGTCACTGCCCCCCCCACCTCACCCTGCCAGGCAAATGTCCTGCCTCTGGCCACCCCTCTGGGAAGTTGGAGCCATTCCTAGGGGTCCCCCCCACTCCCTGACTGGGCATCCTGCAGCCAGCAGCTCCAGTAGCCCCATAGGCTGCTCCCTGCCCTACACTGCAGGCTTCTTGCACAAGAACTGTTTCACACCGGAGTTCTTGCGCAAAAGGTCTCGTGCAAGAGCACCTCCACCCTGCCATGTGCTTTTGCACAAGAGTGTCCATGGCACTGTGAATGCTTTCTTGTGCAAGAAAGCTCTGATGACCATTTTAGCCATAAAAGTGTCTTGCTCAAGAAGCCCCTGGTGCCCGTCCACGCTGCCTTCTTGCACAACAGCTCTTGCACAAAAGGGGCTTATTCCTCGTGGGGAGAGGAATAACTCCTGTGCAAGAAGCCCTCTTTTCTGATGCTTTACTGCAAATTTACTTGCACAAGAATTCACGTGCAGTGTAGACGCGCCACAAGTTTTTGCACAAGAACAGTTGTTCTTGAGCAAAATGCCTGCAGTGCAGACGTGGCCTTGGTGTCACCCAGCACTGGACTGCCTGGCCAGGAGCAAGAGTTAGAGCCTCCCACTCGCCCCGCTGCCTCTCACGGGCTCCCGTCCGGCCCCAGCCCTGGGCTTTGCCCTAGCGCATCCCAGCAAGGCCTCTGGCCTGCACTAGACCCATTGACATGTGGAGAATCCACCACTGCCCTGGGGCGCTTTTGTCTATGGGACTCGGACTCACAGCTGAGCATGGAGCCTGATTTCTCCCAGGACTTGGGCTCTTTCCTGGCCAGGCCCTGGAACTGGTTCCACCTTTGTCTGCCAGGGACCGATACTGTCTCTCCAGGGAGGCCCTGCAGTGCAGGCACCTTCCTTTCCCCCCTCGGGAGCAGTCATTGTTCTGCACCCCACAAAGCAGTGGGGGGCTCCTGGCTGCCCCAGCTCCAATCTCTGAGCTTCTCTCTCAACGGGGGCCAGGCCTGGAGGCTCTAGTCCCCCTGGGTATGTATTTCTACACTACCCCGCTAGTTTGAACTAGGGGGGTAATGTATGCATACCGAACTTGCTAATGAAGCCCGGGATTTGAATTTCCCGGGCTTCATTAGCATAAAGTCGGCGCCGCCATTTTTAAAAGCCGGCTAGTGCGAACCCCGTGCCGCGTGGCTACACGCGGCACGGGCTAGATAGTTCGGACTACGTAGCCATTCCGAACTATCTGTACTCCTCGTTCCACGGCACGGGGTTCGCACTAGGCGGCTTTTAAAAATGGCGGCGCCGGCTTTATGCTAATGAAGCCCGGGAAATTCAAATCCCGGGCTTCATTAGCAAGTTCGGTATGCATACATTACCCCCCTAGTTCGAACTAGCGGGGTAGTGTAGACATACCCCCTGAGACTCACTGGTGCTGGCTCACCCCCTGTCTTGCTCGTGGCTCCGTTGTCCTCCTCCCCGCAGCCCCCCCCAGCTGTAAATGCTGCTCACATCAGTTCCCCTTCCCCGTGGCCAGGCCCTGCAGGGCTCTGGGGGCTGGTTTGCTGCCCTCAGCCCTGCAGTAGCCTGCTCCCCAGTTTGCAGCCCCTCCCATCATGCGTGGGGTCTCCTGGTACCGGAGGGAGGACGGGGGCAGACCAGGAAGGTTAATTTGATGTTGCAGCGGCAGGAAGAGGAGGGGTGGCGCAGAGGAGCTGTCAGTACATTATCCCAATACGCCATCCCAGTGCAGGCGTCGCACTCAGCTCTACCTGCAGAGGAGTCTCTATCTGCGGTGAGCAGAAAGGGGGTCTAGGACACACACACAAGTAGCCCCAGAACCACGCAGGAGCAGAGTCATTCTGCGAAAGGGAGAGGTTTATTGGGTTTGCGAGGGCGGCCGTAGGGGGGTGTTGTGTGTGTGCCACTCATCTCCGTCTGGGCAGCGGCACCGGTCGGGCTCAGAACTGGGCACAGGACCCGACCACGGCACCATCGATCTCCAGTGTATCGATCTGCTGGAAGCCGCGGCAGAGCTGAATTGCAGAACGGCTGCCCATTGGCAAAGACCTTGAAATGCTGGTTCCTGCAGCCGATGGAGAGGAACCCACTCCTCCTGGGGGGAGGAGCAGCCAAGAGAGGGACCCACTCAGACCGGTCTGGCAGCGTGACGTAGTGGAACCAGCGCTGCCTAGGTAGGGTTTTACCTCCCCCCAGTCTGCTTCTGAGACCGAGTTTCCCCCTCTGCCCCATGGGCTAACAACAAGGCACTTTACAAACATTCTCTGTGTCATCGGCATTGTATGAAGGGGGAAACTGAGGCATGGAGCGGCATCTGATTTATATAGCTCAAGCCAGTCCCCACCCCTCTCGGTCTGCAGGAAAAGAAGCCAAGTGCTCTTGTTCCCACTATTCCTCCATTCCCCTGCTTCCACCTGATGTCAAATACACAAAGCTCACTACTTCTTCTTTCCTGCACTTAAGCCAAGCAGATCAGGATGGGGAGGAGACATGAGGGAGCCCCCAGGCTCTTGCTCTCTCTCGCACATACACACACATATATTACTTTAGAAAATGCCAGGTGTGAGCTAGAGGAGAATCTCCATTAACTGTTAGCACTATAGGGCATATGATACATACATAAAGCATTTACAGTCCATCCAGCAGAGGGCAACAATACACCCCGCACACATGTAGCTCCCCCTCCTTTTCCAAATGCCCCAAGATTTAAACTACGGGAGACTACCCATTAGCTGTTAGTTGTATAGGAACTATGGGTATGTCTACACTACAAAGTTAATTCGAACTAACAGCCGTTAGTTGGAATTAACTTTTATAGGTGCTACACATACAAACCGCTAGTTTGGACTTAATTCGAACTAGGTAAACTTCATTCTACCAGGAGTAACGCCAAATTCGAATTCAGTAGTTGGAATTAAGGGCTGTGTAGCCACTTAATTCGAAGTAGCTGGAGGCCAGCCCTCCCCAGGTTCCCCTGGTGGCTGCTCTGGGCCAAACCAGGAAAACTCCTCACCTCGTGGAATGAGGAGTAACGGTAGTTCGAACTAGGAAGCCTAGTTCGAACTACCTAGTTCGTGCTCCGTGTAGCCGCGCTGCACGGGGTTCGAACCAGCGGGCTTTTAAAAATGGCGGCGCCCCGCTTATGCAAATGAAGCCCGGGAAATTCAAATCCCGGGCTTCATCTGCAAGTGCGGTATGCCTACACTACCCTCCTAGTTCGAACTAGGAGGGTAGTGTAGACATACCCAGAGAGACATTTCGAAAGACCTTCACAACCCAACCCGGCCATACTGGGGTAATAACACATAACATTTGGACCCCTCCAGGCCAAGTGGTACGAGAAGGTACTCGGCCTCTCCCCCACCAGATGCGGAAGGTAGTCGAGGAGGAAGTCCAGTCGATGCTGCAACTGGGAGTGATAGAGCGCTCCCAGAGCGAGTGGCGTAGCCCAATCGTCTTGGTGCCGAAGCCAGATGGCAGTGTCCGCTTCTGCATCGATTTCAGACGAGTAAATGAAATTTCAAAATTTGACGCCTACCCCATGCCGCGAACAGACGCACTGTTAGAACGCTTGGGGAGAGCCGACTTTATAACCACCCTAGATCTTACAGAGGGATATTGGCAGATCCCCCTGGACTCCGAATCGAGAGAAAAAACTGCCTTTTCAACTCCCCCGGGATTGTTCCATTTTATAAGGATGCCATTCGGACTCCATGGGGCCCCTGCAACATTTCAGCGAATGATGGACCGCTTGCTATCCCCGCATACGGCGTATGCCGCCGCGTACCTAGATGATGTGGTAATTTACAGCCAAGATTGGGAGGAACATCTCGAGCGGGTAGCGGCCGTAATGCGGACATTGCGGGATGCCGGCCTGACCACCAATCCCACGAAATGTAAACTTGGCTGGCAGGAAACCACCTACCTCGGGTACCAGCTGGGGTGGGGCCTAGTCCGGCCTCTAGTAGGGAAGGTGGAGGCGGTCCAAAACTAGCCGGCACCCAACTCCAAGAAGAAAGTAAGACAGTTTTTAGGGTTGGCAGGCTACTATCGCCGTTTTGTGCCACACTTTGCAACTCGAGCCGCGCCTCTCACGGCGCTCCTCAAGAAAGACAGTCCTCAAAGGATCAGGTGGTCGCCGGAATGCAAGACAGCTTTTCAGGACCTAAAAGCCGCTGTGTGCAGCGAGCCAGTTCTGTTCAGCCCCGATTTCTCCCGGCCCTTCATTGTCCAGACGGACGCGTCAGACTGCGGACTGGGGGCAGTACTGTCCCAGGAAATTGAGGGAGAAGAACACCCAGTGCTGTATATCAGCCGAAAACTATTTCCTCGAGAGCGCCGCTACGCCGCAATTGAGAAGGAGGCCCTAGCGATAAAGTGGGCCATCGAGGCGCTGCGGTATTACCTCCTTGGAGACTCTTTTATTCTTTTTACAGACCATGCACCCCTACAATGGCTCCATCAGATGCAGGATACCAACAGTCGCATGATGAGATGGTACCTGTCCCTCCAACCGTATGTATTCACAGTGAAACACCGAGCAGGGAGGGACAATGTCGATGCCCTGTCCCGCAGGGAGGAAGAGCAGAATCCCGGTCCCGGAGATTGGGAGCTGGACTTAAGGGGGGAGGAGTGTAGGGGGGTGGAATGGCCACCCACTGAGCCGGAGGCGGAGGAACCCCTCTGGGGGCCATTTTGGGCCCAGCCTAGCCCCGCCCCCTCACCTGACCGGAAGTCAAAGGGCGGGACTAGGACTATAAGAAGGCTGCCTGGGAGCTCAGTCAGGGCCCAGCCCAAAGTTATAGTGAGGAGGCTGCTGTCAGGCAGCCCCATCATTGGGGAGCTTCACAGATCCCATCGAGCCCTTGTGGGGGATGAGCCGGGGGCAGAGCCAGGATTGTGCACTGGGAGCAGGGTGGGCTCAACCCCCCTTGCAGCAGCAAGCGCCCCGCGATCTGCAGGGTGGGAGGCGAGTCCCAGTCCCCGCGATGGCCATGGTGCGAATCCTGAGCAGCGCCACTCGCCTTCCACAGGCATCTGTGGGGACTGGAAGAACCATTTCACAGCGGCGCAGAGCAAGGCCTTCGACGGGATCTACCGGGACCGCATGGGAGGCCTCCTGGGGGCGTTCCCCTGGGATGCGCCCTGGGATTGAACAGTGGGAATAAAGCATCCAGGAGACCACGAGGAGCCAGGGCTGAGTTGCTGGGAGTGGCTGGCTGCCGTGGTTCACACAGCCTATGGGAGGGAATGGCTCCGGCCTGGCAGGATGGACCAGGCTGAGGAGCGTTGCCTGGCTTCGGCATTTCATGCCAGTGCTACCTGCCATGCCCTTGCCCTCCCTCCCACCAGGTTCCATAATCAGCCTGGCCTCTTATTGCCACAGGGAGCACCTCCAGGGTCAGCCTCCAGCCACTGCAGCTCGCTCCCTCGGCCTGAGACACCTCCCTGAACCTTACCGGCACCGCTCTACAGACTGAGGTGCATGTTCTGGGAGTGAGGTGTTGTGTCATCGTCTGCCCTGGAACTCTGGGTGCCTTAAATGCTCTGCTGCTGGGCTCACAGCCTGACACCCATAGCCTCCGACAAGCCCACAGAGCCCTGTGTGCGCCAGCCTGTGGCTTCCTTCTTCCCTCCAGAGCTGAGTTTCCCCCAGGCAGGCTTTTCGCAGGAGTACGAGGTGCAGGCTTCCTGTCTCCTCCTTGCTGGCAGGGCCCATCCCACTTAGCTCTGACTCTTGCACTCCCCACACCGCCAGCCCCCTGCCCTGAAGGACCCGAGCAAGGCCAAGTAAGTCTTCTAGTAAAATATTACTGCTTAAAAAGAGAAGCAATGTTTTGGTAAGAGAGTGAAGGAGAGAGGTACAGATTGGCCTTTCTCACCCTCGTTGTCTGAAGAAACAGTTCAGCATTCAGTAACTAAAGGGTTCACCCTGGAAAGTGGGTGACCAGGAAATGTTGGCAGGTAGCCAGGAGAACCAATGGGAAGAACGTGTTAGAGTTGGCTTGAAAGGGAATCTGCCTGCTGCTTTTCCTTTGGGCATTCAAACCAAGAACTGGGGGGAAGGGAGATGAATACCCATGCCTAGAAATGGACTAGACTTTGGAAGTACAAACATGTGAGTAGATAGGGAATGTTTATAGTTATACACAATTTTCTTTGTTTTGGTGTTTAGTTAACCCCCCCTTACGCTGTAACTAAAACTGAATCCCAGGGAAGCAATTCTCTGTGTTTTAATCTATTCTTTTCTCAGCTGCTCTATAACACCTAGCAATGAAGTATCCTTTCTCAAGAATATCTTTTTGTTTTGTTAATAAGAACACCCTTTTAAAGACTAGGATCTGATTCTTGTGTCCTGGAAAGTAATAGGAGGTGGGTGAGTGCATGACTAAGACTGAGAGGTCAGCTATCAGAGATTATTGGGTTTTCTTCAAGCTTGCTAGTGGTAGCAGAGCTTGGGATACCCCTCTGAAGAAGTTCCCAGGAGCCAGCATCCCACACCGGCAGCTCCTCATAGTTGTGCCATCCTCAGCTGTGGCATCTCCTGTCTGGGATCGGATCTCTCTGCTTGGGAAGAGGGAGGACGTGGCTTTGGAGGTCACTGGGGGGCCTGGTGCTGTGCAGAGGCAGCAGTCGGGCCCCACACACACTCCCCACATCAGTAGGAGCCATGGGGAAGCAGAGCACAACAGAGCAAGTGCATTTGTCCAGTGCTGTCTGACTCCGCCATGGCTCCTGCCACACAGAGACTAGCGGGGGCATGACTGCTGCCTCCATGTGGTGCCAGCCCCCCAGTGATCCCCAAAGCTGCATCCTAGGGTACAAGATGCCACGCAGGGAGAGGGCGGGGTGATGGTGGGAAAGAGCAGGGCATGGGGCAGTAATGGACAGGAAGTCCCAGGCCAGATTGTGCAATTGCTCCAGCTGAGGATGGCCCATGGGCTGGGGACAGTGCTGCTGAACACGATCTGGGGGTTATCCAAGATCACAAATGGGCATATGAGTCAACAAGGTAATACAGCTGCAAAAAAGGGTTTGTCTAAACAGGGCTCTGGCTTGTCAGATCTGGGCGGTGCCTGTCCTCCTCCACCGGTCTCAGCTGACGGACTCTGTTGGGTTCTGGCTGCCACACTGTAGGGAAGATGTGGGCCAGGTGGAGCGAGTCCAGGGGAGAGTCACAAAAATGATAAAAGGTGTAAAATACCTGACCCATGAGAACGCCATAGACAGTCTTGAGAAAAGAAAAGGTAGGGAGGGCCGATAACAGGCCTTCCCGTGTGTTATGGGCTCTTCTAAAGGGGCTGATGATCACTTGTCTCTATGTCCACTGAAGTTGGACAATGTGTGAGGGACTTTACCTGCACCGAGGGAGATTTAGGGGAACTTTCTGTCCCTAAGGGCAGTTAAGCTCTGGAAGAGGCTCCCAAAGGAGGCTGTGGAATTGCTGTCGCTGGAGGCGTTTAAAAAGAGGCTGGGCAGACACCTGTGAGGAATGGTCCAGGGTGACGTGCTCCCCTCACAGCTCAGACTTGAAGATTTCAGGGGGTTTCTTGACGCTCTGCCCCTCCAGGGCTCTGTGCTTTCTGCCTCGCTGCTCTGAACGAACTCCCCGAAAACATCCATTGAGCTGCCTCATCATCCCTTCCCTCCGTAGCACTCCCCGTCTCCATGACGCCTGCAAAGCCAGGAGAACCCTGGGGCTGATGGTGTGATGAGACCACTGCCTCTCCTGGAGACGATGACTCCTTGTGCTGCCCTCCCAGGCAGTCTGGGCGCTGAACTTCTCTTCACTGATCAGGTGCCCAGCACAGGGCGGTTCTCCTCATGGCGCAGCAAACGGCTTGGCTGGGGCTGTGACAGACCGGACTGTGTCTGGGCACAGCTGAGGGCTTCCGCTCAGGGCGAATTGCTCAACTTCGGGGCTCCTTACAGTCCCCAGACTGGTTACCTCTCCAAACAGGCCACAAACCAGTCTCACAGAGTGCTTCAGCTGCCTGCCTGAAGCCTCACGAGCAAAACCCCTCCGAAACCCCAGCAATATCCATGCCCCAGATGGCCCCGGGCCTCAAACACCGGTGGGGGGGGGGGGGTTTAGCACCCAATCCCACCTACCCCGAACAAGTACTGTCCGGTTCCAAGAAACCAGCCACAGATCCCTGGTCAATTTACCCTCTGGACCTTACCCACAAATCATGCTGAGCCAATCCTTTAGCATCTAACATCTAAAGGTTTATTATTACAATAAAGAAAAGCATGAGAGTAAGGTTGTTAAAGGATAGTACATTACATGCATCAAATTTCCCGGTTCTCGATGCAGCCTCTAGCAGAGATGTTACAGCTGCTGGCTTACGAGTCCTTGTTGCGCATCTTAGGGTCAGGATGGGCACACAGTTCTTCCTGGCTCTTCGATCCCTGCACTGCTGCCTCTGGGATGAAGTGCTGAGCTGAGTACCAAGATGGAGTCGACCACATGGCCTATTTATCCCTCCTTCCTGGTCTCTTCTTGGCTACAGCAGGTCACCTGGCCCATGGCTTATCCCTGTGTTCCCTGCTGGTAGCCACTAGGTATGAGTCACCACTCTTGAGGTGTGTCCTTGGCCTAAAGAGGGCTATTGTTCCAGAGCTTTACTCGTTAGCATATCCATAGGCTGAGCTGCTTTGCCCATAGTTCAACCACATACAGAGAAACATTTGGTATCCACACAAAATACATGCTTATAACTTCACATACCAACATTATACAATCACATGAATAGCATATATGGAATCAGAAGAAAGTAGGCTTCTACTGGACACCTCACGTGGCCCCCCTTTGTGCCACTTTTGGGGCCAACACCCCCACATGGGTGCAGCAGTGATCTGGCTGCTCCCCTCAACATCCAGTAACATGACTGGGGGCAGGGAGGAAAAGTTGCTTTCCTCTCCCCCACATTGTTTCCTAAAAATCCCCCCTCACTTTCTGTGTCTAGCGTCAGGAGTGAAAGCAACTTAAAATTCTTACAGGTACTGTGGTACCACACCTCCCTTTGTGGAGGTCAAGGCAAGAGCTTGAATCACAGAATCATAGAATAATAGGACTGGAAGGGACCTCAAGAGGTCATCGAGTCCAGCCCCCCGCCCTCAAGGCAGGACCAAGCTCAGTCTACACCATCCCTGACAGATGTCTATCTAACCTGTTCTTAAATATCTCCAGAGAGGGAGATTCCACCACCTCCCTTGGCAATTTATTCCAATATTTGACCACCCTGACAGTTAGGAATTTTTTCCTAATGTCCAATCTAAACCTCCCCTGCTGCACTTTAAGCCCATTACTCCTTGTCCTGTCCTCAGAAACCAAGAGGAACAAATTTTCTCCTTCCTCCTTGTGACACCCTTTTAGATATTTGAAAACCGCTATCATGTCCCCCCTTAATCTTCTTTTTTCCAAAGTAAACAAGCCCAGTTCATGAAGCCTGGCTTCATAGGTCATGTTCTCTAAACCTTTAATCATTCTTGTTGCTCTTCTCTGTACCCTTTCCAATTTCTCCACATCTTTCTTGAAATGTGGCGCCCAGAACTGGACACAGTACTCCAGCTGAGGCCTAACTAGTGCAGAGTAGAGCGGCAGAATGACTTCACGAGTTTTGCTTACAACACACCTGTTGATACAACCTAGAATCATATTTGCTTTTTTTGCAACAGCATCACACTGTTGACTCATATTCAACTTGTGGTCCACTATGACCCCTAGATCTCTTTCCACCATGCTCCTTCCTAGACAGTCGCTTCCCATCTTGTATGTATGGAACTGATTGTTCCTTCCTAAGTGGAGCACTTTGCATTTCTCTTTATTAAACCTCATCCTGTTTACCTCTGACCATTTCTCTAACTTGCCAAGGTCATTTTGAATTATGTCCCTCTCCTCCAAAGAAGTTGCAACCCCACCCAGTTTGGTATCATCTGCAAACTTAATAAGCGTACTCTCTATCCCAATATCTACATCATTGATGAAGATATTGAACAGTACGGGTCCCAAAACAGACCCTTGAGGAACTCCACTTGTTATCCCTTTCCAGCAGGATTTAGAACCGTTAACAACAACTCTCTGACTACGGTTATCCAGCCAATTATGCACCCACCTTATCATGGCCCTATCTAAGTTATATTTGCCTAGTTTATCAATAAGAATATCATGCGAGACCGTATCAAATGCCTTACTAAAGTCTAAGTATATGACATCCACCGCTTCTCCCATATCCACAAGGCTTGTTATCCTATCAAAGAAAGCTATCAGATTAGTTTGGCATGACTTGTTCTTCACAAACCCATGTTGGCTATTCCCTATCACTTTATTACCTTCCAAGTGTTTGCATATGATTTCCCTAATTACCTTCTCCATTATCTTCCCTGGGACAGATGTTAAACTGACCGGTCTGTAGTTTCCTGGGTTGTTCTTATTCCCCTTTTTATAGATGGGCACAATATTTGCCCTTTTCCAGTCTTCTGGAATCTCCCCTGTCTGCCATGATTTTTCAAAAATCATAGCTAAAGGCTCAGATAGCTCCTCTATCAGCTCCTTGAGTATCCTGGGATGCATTTCATCAGGACCTGGTGACTTGCTGACATCTAACTTTCCTAAGTGATTTTTAACTTGTACTTTGTGTATCCTATCTTCTAAACTTACCCTCTCTCTGCTTGTATTCACTATGTTAGGCACACCTCCAGACTTCTCGGTGAAGACCGAAACAAAGAAGTCATTGAGCATCTCTGCCATTTCCAAGTTTCCTGTTACTGCTTCTCCCTCCTCACTAAGCAGTGGGCCTACCCTGTCCTTGGTCTTCCTCTTGCTTTTAATGTATTTATAAAAGGTCTTCTTGTTTCCCTTTATGCCTGTAGCTAGTTTGATCTCATTTTGTGCCTTTGCTTTTCTAATCTTGCTCCTGCATTCCCGTGTTGCTTGCCTATATTCATCCTTTGTTAGTTGTCATAGTTTCCATTTTTTATACGACTCCTTTTTTATTTTGAGATCATGCAAGATCTCCTTGTTAAGCCAAGCTGGTCTTTTGCCATATTTTCTATCTTTCCTACGCAGCGGAATTGTTTGCTTTTGGGCCTTTAACAACGTCCCTTTGAAATACTTCCAACTCTCCTCAGTTGTTTTTCCCTTCAGTCTTGCTTCCCATGGGACCTTACCTACAAGTTCTCTGAACTTATCAAAATCTGCCTTCCTGAAATCCATTAGCTCAATTGTGCTGGTCTCCCTTCTACCTTTCCTTAAGATCATGAACTCTATTATTTCATGATCACTGTCCCCTATACTGTCTTCCACTTTCAAGTTCTCAACTAGTTCCTCCCTATTTCTTAAAACCAAATCCAGAACAGCTTCTCCTCTGGTAGCTTTTTAACCTTCTGAAACAGAAAGTTGTCTCCAATGCAGTCCAGAAACTTATTGGATAGCCTGCGCCCCGCTGTGTTAGTTTCCCAACATATGTCTGGATAGTTGACGTCCCCCATCACCACCAAATCTTGGGCTTTGGCTAGTTTTGTTAATTGTTTAAAAAAGGCCTCATCCACCTCTTCCACCTGGCTAGGTGGCCTGTAGTAGACTCCTAGCATGATATCACCCTCGTTTTTGACCCCTTTTAGCTTAACCCAGAGACTGTCTACACAGCTATCTCCTACGTTCATCTCCACTTCAGTCCAAGTGTGTATATTTTTAATATACAAGGCCACCCCTCCTCCCTTTTCTCCCTGTCTGTCCTTCCTGAGCAAGCCGTACCCTTCCATACCAACATTCCAATCGTGCGTCCCATCCCACCAGGTTTCTGTAATACCAATGATATCAAAGTTGTACCAATGATATCAAAGATGCCCAAATCCAAATTGTCACCGCAAAGCACAGGAAAAGATCGCCTTTCAATGCTAAATTATTGTGTGGAATGCCCAAGATCATTGCACGTGAAGTGTTTGAGGGCAAAGATTTAACTTAAATTAAACGATTTGTGCTTTAAAAAAGTTGGTAAAATATTGTAGAAAAACTTCAATAAGCTTTTTTTTTCATACGCAACGTTTTCGGTGCAGTCTGTTGCCCTCTGTTGCATGGCATCAGAACTGCAAGAGTGTGTCATTAATGGGAATGTCTACACTACAGCACGAATTCGAACTAACTTAATTCGAATTAGTTAATTCGAACTAAGCTAATTTGAACAAGTGTATCTAGACCTAAAAGCTAATTTGAATTCAATCGGGGGACTGTCAGGATCCAGGAGGCCCTGCAGGAGAGCTTCCACCCCAAGGACCCTGCAGAGCCACCCTAGTCCTCCCCATCGGGGGCTCATGCCCCATTCCTCCCTCACCTTCTTCCACTTACCCCTCCCTAGATCCCCTTCCTGATGTAAAAAAATAAAGGACACGTGTGTTCAAAAATACAAACTCTCTTTATTTAACAAAACTGGGGAGGGGAAATAAAACTGTGGGGAGACGGGGGAAAGGAGGCAGGAAAGGGCAGGAGAGAGTGTGGGAGAGGGGAGGGGGAAAACTGGGAGGAGGGAGCTGGAAGGGGAAAGCAAGGGGAAAGAGGGGGAGGGGAAACTCAGGGATCGGGGTGGGGGTGACGCCGGGCCAACCGCCTCACAGCGCGGCAAGGGAGGGGGCCTCGGCGTCCCTGGGGGGATGGGGTGGAGGGTGCAGAGGTTGAGGTGGGGGGTGTCGACATTGAGGAGGAGGAGGGTGTGGGGGTTGAGGAGGAAGAGGTGGGAGGGGGGCAGGAGTGGGAGGAGGGACAGTTGTTGGGGGGGCAGCAGGCGCAGGATCAGCACAGGGCACCATGCTCTGCAGCAGGGCCTGCAGATTTGCATTTCTGGCTCGGTCCTCAGCCAGCTGCTCCTGGCGGAGCTGCAGGTCTTCCCACATCCAGGCCTTGACGGTGTGGTGCAGGGCTCGCAAGGACCCCAGGTGCTGGTCCCAGTACTCCTGCTCTGTGGTGGCGGACCGGAGCAGGCCATGGGTGCGGGAGCATGTCCCGGGTGGGGTGGTGCGCCCTGCACGAGCAGCTGGTACAGCTGTAGAGAAAGAGAGTGGTCACTTCTCCCTGGGGACACAGTAGATGATGCCCAGCCCCCTCCCCCCGCCCCGCAACGTGAGGGCGACCATGCCCTGCACCGTCAGAGCCGCTGTGCTTGTACAGAGGCCATGGTCAGGATGTCTGGCTCTCCCCGGGACTGGGAGCTGCCCCAAGACCGCACCCATGTCCCTGTGCCATGTATAGTGTGGCCGGGGCGGTGGGCGGGCGGGGGGGGGGGAGATGTCCCCTGCCTCCATGTAGAGGAGACGTGTGGAGGGAAAGCATCCTGCTGGGTCCCGCCCCAGGGTCAGGAGCATGTCAGGTCTCTTCAGACATGCATGTGCCTATTGGGCCATGGCCCCTGGGTGTCACGCAGCTGGAGCGTGGCATGGCATGTGCTTGCACGTGCACAGGTGTCTGTGTGATCCGTGGGAGGCATGGCCCACGTGCGCGGTCCCTGGTCTCCCTCCCGCCTCCTCCCCCGAACTACTTAATTCGAACTACTTCCCCGGTACGGTCTCCCTGGATGACCCTGCCGACTCCAGAGCTGGAACTCCTTGTGGTGGCCCCTCCGGTGTGCCCAGGTCAGGGCCCTCCAGTCCCGGCTCGCTGCCTCCCGGGCTGGCACGGACCGCCCCGCCCCCCAAGAGTCGGTCGAGGGCAGGGAAGTAGGGGCAGGTGGCAGCCCCTGCTGCGGCGCCGCCCCTGGTGGCCCTGGCGTACGCCTGCCGCAGCTGTTTTACTTTCAGGTGCACCTGCTCCTGGGTGGCCTGTGTCCCTTTCGGGCCATGGCGGCCGCTATGCGCCCGTAGACGGCCACGTTCCTCCTCCTAGTACAGAGATCATGGACGCTGGGGGCCTGCCCCCAAACCTCAATGAGGTCCATGACCTCCACACTAGACCGGGAGGGTGCGCGCCATCTACGGCCCCTGGCTGGCCCCTGGGTGCTGGGGGACTGGGCGGGGGGACGGCTCGCTGGCACTGGCTGCCTGGCTCATCCTGCAGCCCCTGGTTCGGGGCAGAGACTGCTGGCAGGGCTGGCTCTGGCAAGTGCCGTCTGGCCAGAGTCTACCCCTTTAAGGGCCCCAGGGCTGGGGAGAGGAGAGGAGTTTTCCTGGTTTGGCCCAGAGCAGCCACCAGGGGAACCTGGGGAGGGCTGGCCTCCAGCTACTTCGAATTAAGTGGCTACACAGCCCTTAATTCCAACTACTGAATTCGAATTTGGCGTTACTCCTGGTAGAATGAGGTTTACCTAGTTCGAATTAAGTCCAAACTAGCGGTTTGTATGTGTAGCACCTATGAAAGTTAATTCCAACTAACGGCTGTTAGTTCGAATTAACTTTGTAGTGTAGACATACCCATAGTTCCTATACAACTAACAGCTAATGGGTAGTCTCCCGTAGTTTAAATCTTGGGGCATTTGGAAAAGGAGGGGGAGCTACATGTGTGCGGGGTGTATTGTTGCCCTCTGCTGGATGGACTGTAAATGCTTTATGTATGTATCATATGCCCTATAGTGCTAACAGTTAATGGAGATTCTCCTCTAGCTCACACCTGGCATTTTCTAAAGTAATATATGTGTGTGTATGTGCGAGAGAGAGCAAGAGCCTGGGGGCTCCCTCATGTCTCCTCCCCATCCTGATCTGCTTGGCTTAAGTGCAGGAAAGAAGAAGTAGTGAGCTTTGTGTATTTGACATCAGGTGGAAGCAGGGGAATGGAGGAGTAGTGGGAACAAGAGCACTTGGCTTCTTTTCCTGCAGACCGAGAAGGGTGGGGACTGGCTTGAGCTATATAAATCAGATGCCGCTCCATGCCTCAGTTTCCCCCTTCATACAATGCCGATGACACAGAGAATGTTTGTAAAGTGCCTTGTTGTTAGCCCATGGGGCAGAGGGGGAAACTCGGTCTCAGAAGCAGACTGGGGGGAGGTAAAACCCTACCTAAGCAGTGCTGGTTCCACTACGTCATGCAGCCAGACCGGTCTGAGTGGGTCCCTCTTTTGGCTGCTCCTCCCCCCAGGAGGAGTGGGTTCCTATCCATCGGCTGCAGGAACCAGCATTTCAAGGTCTTTGCCAATGGGCAGCCGTTCTGCAATTCAGCTCTGCCGCGGCTTCCAGCAGATCGATACACTGGAGATCGATGGTGCCGTGGTCGGGTCCTGTGCCCAGTTCTGAGCCCGACCGGTGCCGCTGCCCAGACGGAGATGAGTGGCACACACACGACACCCCCCTACGGCCGCCCTCGCAGACCCAATAAACCTCTCCCTTTCGCAGAACGACTCTGCTCCTGCGTGGTTCTGGGGCTACTTGTGTGTGTGTCCTAGACCCCCTTTCTGCTCACCGCAGATAGAGACTCCTCTGCAGGTAGAGCTGAGTGCGACGCCTGCACTGGGATGGCGTATTGGGATAATGTACTGACAGTTCCTCTGTGCCAGCCCTCCTCTTCCTGCCGCTGCAACATCAAATTAACCTTCCTGGTCTGCCCCCGTCCTCCCTCCGGTACCAGGAGACCCCACGCATGATGGGAGGGGCTGCAAACTGGGGAGCAGGCTACCGCAGGGCTGACGGCAGCAAACCAGCCCCCAGAGCCCTGCAGGGCCTGGCCACGGGGAAGGGGAACTGATGTGAGCAGCATTTACAGCTGGGGGGGGGGGGCTGTGGGGAGGAGGACAACGGAGCCACGAGCAGGACAGGGGGTGAGCCAGCACCAGTGAGTCTCAGGGGGTATGTCTACACTACCCCGCTAGTTCGAACTAGGGGGGTAACGTATGCATACCGAACTTGCTAATGAAGCCCGGGATTTGAATTTCCCGGGCTTCATTAGCATAAAGCCGGCGCCGCCATTTTTAAAAGCCGCCTAGTGCGAACCCCGTGCCGTGGAACGAGGAGTACAGATAGTTCGGAATGGCTACGTAGTCCGAACTATCTAGCCCGTGCCGCGTGTAGCCGCGCGGCACGGGGTTCGCACTTGGCGGCTTTTAAAAATGGCGGCTCCGGCTTTATGCTAATGAAACCCGGGAAATTCAAATCCCGGGCTTCATTAGCAAGTTCGGTATGCATACATTACCCCCCTAGTTCAAACTAGCGGGGTAGTGTAGAAATACATACCCAGGGGGACTAGAGCCTCCAGGCCTGGCCCCCGTTGAGAGAGAAGCTCAGAGATTGGAGCTGGGGCAGCCAGGAGCCCCCCACTGCTTTGTGGGGTGCAGAACAATGACTGCTCCCGAGGGGGGAAAGGAAGGTGCCTGCACTGCAGGGCCTCCCTGGAGAGACAGTATCGGTCCCTGGCAGACAAAGGTGGAACCAGTTCCAGGGCCTGGCCAGGAAAGAGCCCAAGTCCTGGGAGAAATCAGGCTCCATGCTCAGCTGTGAGTCCGAGTCCCATAGACAAAAGCGCCCCAGGGCAGTGGTGGATTCTCCACATGTCAATGGGTCTAGTGCAGGCCAGAGGCCTTGCTGGGATGCGCTAGGGCAAAGCCCAGGGCTGGGGCCGGACGGGAGCCCGTGAGAGGCAGCGGGGCGAGTGGGAGGCTCTAACTCTTGCTCCTGGCCAGGCAGTCCAGTGCTGGGTGACACCAAGGCCACGTCTGCACTGCAGGCATTTTGCTCAAGAACAACTGTTCTTGTGCAAAAACTTGTGGCGCGTCTACACTGCACGTGAATTCTTGTGCAAGTAAATTTGCAGTAAAGCATCAGAAAAGAGGGCTTCTTGCACAGGAGTTATTCCTCTCCCCACGAGGAATAAGCCCCTTTTGTGCAAGAGCTGTTGTGCAAGAAGGCAGCGTGGACGGGCACCAGGGGCTTCTTGAGCAAGACACTTTTATGGCTAAAATGGTCATCAGAGCTTTCTTGCACAAGAAAGCGTTCACAGTGCCATGGACACTCTTGTGCAAAAGCACATGGCAGGGTGGAGGTGCTCTTGCACGAGACCTTTTGCGCAAGAACTCCGGTGTGAAACAGTTCTTGTGCAAGAAGCCTGCAGTGTAGGGCAGGGAGCAGCCTATGGGGCTACTGGAGCTGCTGGCTGCAGGATGCCCAGTCAGGGAGTGGGGGGGACCCCTAGGAATGGCTCCAACTTCCCAGAGGGGTGGCCAGAGGCAGGACATTTGCCTGGCAGGGTGAGGTGGGGGGGGGCAGTGACCTCACAGGGGCTTTGGGCAGCCCTCAGCAGAGCAGGCAAAGGGCAGGTGGGGAGGTGGTGACCTCACAGAGGAACCCACATCTCAGGCTGACAAAAGGGGGGGGGGGGCCCAGGGGACTTTGGAGACCCCCGGTTGCTTTAGCTCTGGTGCGTCTCCTGCTCACAGTTGCTTTGTCCTCTGTGAGTTCCACATCCGGACAGCGCTTTGCAGAAGGTAAGAGCCCCCAGGGGTTTGGATCCCGCCCGGGGCCGGCTGGGTTCCAGGCAGGCCCAGCCCTCGGTCAAGGGCCAGAAGTGCCTGTGCAAGACCGAGCCGATAAGCAAGGGGCCATTTGGGGGCTGGGGGCAGTCGCTCTGGGGAGCTGGAACCCCTGGATTTCGCTCTGCAGGCTGCGCCCCAAGCTCCCCTTTGCTCCCCTCATTTGCAGCATGGCCAAACACATCAGGCTGTGGTTCCGGAAAGCCCTGAAGATGGCCCCAGGGCCGGTGGGAAGCAGCTCCTCCGTCCCCGCGGGCGGGGAAGCTGAATCCCACCAGCTCGGGGCGACTCGCCCACCGGCCAGGCCCCTCCGGACCTGGCTCCAGAGGCGGCTGGGAAGGCGGGACCCAGCCCAGCGGGGCAGCCGGGTAGGGTGGCTCTGGGGCCTCCTCTGTGGAGAGAAACACCTGCCCCAGGAGCCCAGCCCCCATTACCACCAGGGGGCATCGCCCTGCCCGGCCCCCGGGGACCTGCCAGTCTCCGGGAGCCCCCAGCCTCTCCGCACCAGCCCCTGCAGCTGTGGGTCCAGCTCAGTGAGCAGCAGCGCCTGGGCCTCCAGCTGCAGCCGGGCCACCTCCTGCAGCCGCTCAGACCCAGGTGAGGGGCCGTGAACATGCTGGGCCCAGGGGCTCACCCAGTACACGGGGGGGGGAGGGGCAGCCCCAGTGTCTGCCCCGCAGCCAGGGCAATGGATGGGGGCGGGAGCTGCTGCTTGGCTCTCTTGTTCCTGGTGGGGGCTCTGCTGAGGGCGTTGGCAGATGTGAGGGTGGAAGGGGGATGGGTCCCTGCGAGGGGCGTGTGGGGCCCAACCTGCCCTGGGTCCCTGACATGGGGGCGCGTGACCCCTGCTGGCCGCTGGAGTCACCCTGGTCCCTTCCCTCCCGCACAGAGCCCCCCTGCGCCTCGGCGGAGCTCTGCCAGGAGCGGATGGACTCCCGGGTGGAGGAAGGGGCCATCTATGATATTGAAGAGCAGCTCCACACCCGGGACACGGTAGGAACCTTCTCCACACGGGGGGGACCCGAGATTGTCCGGCCCCTTCCCAGCACGTCCCCCCCTCCGGGAGGGGCTTGTCCCTGGGGATCCCCCTGGGGCCCCTTCTCCTGCATGACCTGGGCCCCCCAAGCTGAGGTCTCTTGTCATGCACCAGCTGGGCCCCCACAAGCCTGAGGCAGCAGTTGGGGGGGGAGTGTGGGTGCTTGGACAACCGGCAGCTCCCACCTCCACTCCTGGGAGGCCTGAGCCCTGCAGCTGTCCGTGGGGGGCAGGCAGGCCCCAGGCTCACAGACTCTCTCTGGGGTGCAGAGCCCAGCCGCCCTGCAGCGGTTCCTCCTGGCCGTCCCCCCCGCCTGCCTCGCCGCCCTCCAAAGGGGCGAGGACACCCTGGCGCCGCGCTGCTGCAAGGACACCATGATGGCCAGGATCGTGGTGAGCGAGTGGCGGCGGCCGGGAGGAGGGGAGGAGATACGTGGGGTGGACAGGGGTCTGCCTGGGCCATGGCGGCGGGTGGGGGTGCTGGAAATGGGATGGGTGGGGCCAGGAGTGCTGGAGGGGGAGGGGGAGGTGGACATGGGGAGGGTGGGTGGGGATGCTGGAGGAGGGAGGGACACAGAAATGGGGCAGGTCTGGGGTGCTGGACAGGGAGGGGGATTCGGAACAGGGAGGGGTCTCCCCGGGCCATGGGGGGGGGAGCTGGAAGGTTAGCAGAGCGGGCTGCTGAGGATGCGCCTGGGGAGCAGGGATGAGGAGGTTCAGAGGCTGGTCACCGGGGCAGTGAGGGGCAGGAGACGGCCTGGGGACAAGGATTGAGCTGGTCCCGGTTTGGGAGGGGGGTGCTGGGAGGGGCCCTGTGCCGGGCCGGGGGGCTACAGGCCAGCGGGGGGCAGTGGGGTTGGATCCTGCTGGGTGGGGGCGCTGGCCGTGTGAGCGTCTCTTCGGGGCCCCAGCCTCACACGCCCCTTTGTCTCCTTGGGTCTCACAGGAGATCATGGAGGACTCCCCCCCCCACTGGTCTTGGCCGACTGCCTCAACGCCGCCTGCAGCCTCAGGTACCGACCCCCCCCCCCGCCGACTCCCCCAGAGCAGATCCCCTGACTAGGGAGTGGGAAAGTCTCTGTCTCCTGGGCTATGTCTAGACTGCAAGCCTCTTTCGAAAGAGAGCGCCCAGTGAGTCTGGATGCTCTCTTTCGAAGAAGCCCTAGTTACATTCAAGAACGCCTTCTTTCGAAAGAAGCACTTTCCAAAGCAGGCGTTCTTCCTCGTGAAATGAGGTTTAGCGCCGTGGAAAGAAAAGCCGCGTTCTTTCGATTTAATTTCGAAAGAACGCGACTGCAGTCTAGACGCAGGTGATGTTTTTTCGGAAAAAGGCTACTTTTCCCGAAAAAACCCCTGAGTCTGGACACAGCCCTGCTGCTGAATTAACAGTCTCTACCCCTCTCTCCTGCCAGCACCTTGCAGCCTCCCCTACAGGCCAAGCTCCTGAGCCCCCTGCTGAGGGCGGCCGTGGGACAGACTGTGTCTGGGGACTGGCAGCAGGAGCCCATCCACACACAGGTACGTCCCTCCGGGCCCTGCTCCCGGGCTGGGCTGGAGCTCCAGAGAGGAGTGGGGGTGGGGGCAGAGGGAGAGAAGAAGCTGCAGGTTTGGATCCTTCCCTCCAGGTTTCCCGTTGCTCTCCCTGGGGGCCCGTCCCTTCCATGCCCAGCCTGGGCTCCTCCCTGCTCTGCGAGGCGGCTCAGACCCTGCTCAAGGCTGCACCCCGGGGCCAGCGGGTGGCCTGGATTCCCCAACCCCCCTCTGACCCAGGGCTCCCCCTTGTCTTGCAGCAGTTCATCCGGGCCCTTCCCGTCGACCTCCAGGCCCTACTGGCAAGCCTCCTCGCCGAGTCCCCAGACACCGCCAGGCTGCAGCTGATCATGGAGGTGAGCCCCATGGGGGGGACGGGGCCATTGTCCCTGCTCCCTCGGGGGGCCGAGAGAGGAGCTGTGTCAGTGGCTGGGGGGGGGGGGCACAGTCTGAGAGGAGCCCAAGGCTCAGCCCAGAACCGGCGCCTCCCTACGGGTCCTGACCTGCCTCTTTCCCCCCCAGCACCTGAGCCCGTGGCTGGAGTCCCGCCTGCCCCAGGAGCGAGCCAGGGCCCTTGGCAGCACCACGGCCCTGCTGGGAGTCGCCACCACCCTCCCGGGGTTTGAGGTAAGTGACCTCGGAGCCGGGGGGTCTGGGGCTGCAGGGCGCGGGGCTGGGAGCGTCCCCGGGAGGCAGAGCTGGGAATGGGCCGGGAATGGGCCGCGTTCTCCTTTCCCCGGGGAGGGGCGACCCTGGGCCTTTCCGGGGGGCACCTGGGCCCCAGACTGGGGAGTGGCCGTCAGTGGATCCCCTTGTTCCACCCCCGGAGTGACCCTTCAGTCGGGGCCATTGCTCAGGGTTGTCTCCTCGCGAGGCCGGCCCCGCCCCGCCCCGCCCCGCCCCGCCCCGGGAGGTGTCTCTGTCCGTCCCCGAGCTCAGAACCGCCTCGGCGGCCGTTAGCATGGGACGTGCAGCCCCAGGATGCTGAGGGACCCCCCCTCTTCTCTCCCCTCAGAACTCCGCCGACTGGCCGAGGATGGGTCACCACGTGGCCCAGCTGGGCCTTTTTATTTCGGACCCATCCGAAGACGTCAGCCGGCTGGCCCGGAAGGGGGTGCACAGCCTGTACCGACTCCTCCTGCACCACAGGGGTAAGGAAGCCAGCCGGGACCTGGGCCCCAGGGACACCCTGAGGGTGCCGGCGGCGGGGGGAGGGGACCCAGCCCTTTTCCCCCAGACTGGCCCAAGGGGGGATGCGTCCCTCTGTGTTCCCCTTCTGCCCCCTGTGCCCCTCCATTTGCCCAGGGATGCCTGCAGGGACCCGTGGGAGGGGAAGGGCTCAGACCTGCCAGCAGAATCACCCTGGTTTGTCTCTTGCAGGCCTCAACATCCACCAGGCAGAGGACCTGTGGTGCAGGCACTACTATAAGGAGAGATGGGTCCTGGCGCATAGCAACACCGTCAGGGTGGGAGAGGTAAGGACGCGCTGCCAGGGCAGGGCAGGGCTCGGGGGTGGGGCTGGCTGGGGCCCTCGTGCGGGTAGGACGCGGGGTGGAAGCGGGGAGTCGCTGATCGAATGGTCGATGCATTTTCCCTCGACTATTCGAGCCGTGGACAGGGCGGCGCTGCCCCTTTGTGACGCTGTCCCGGCGTTTCAACGGGGCGGCGCTTCCTAGGGGCAGCGCCGCACCTTGCCCCGGATCTCCCATAGAAGGGGAAGCAGGGCGGGGGGGGGGGGCAACACTTTTTGATGGAGGTCGCTCCAAGATGTTGGCCAGTGGCCTAGGGCTGCTCTGTTGTGCGGAGGGGGGTGAGGTCTGGGAGGGTCTTGGGGGCAGGAGGAAGGTGTGACCTGGGGCAGGGGTTGGGGTGCAGGGTGAGGAGAGCGTCTGGGTGCAGGGTCTGGAAGGGAGTTTGCAGAAGGAGGAAGCTGTTTTAGCCCCAGGAGTTGGGGCCGGGCTCTGGGCCGTCAGCTGAAACCTCCCGTGCTCTTGATTTCAGGTCTTTGGGCAGCTCTTCACGCCAGAGCAGGAGAACTGCTTTTTAGACAAGGCTCTGCTCGCTGCCCGCTCCCCCCTGAGGCGCCCCAGCCAGGCCGGGCTGGTCCTGGCCCACGCCCTGCATGGGCAGGCCCATCAGCTCCTGGGATACATGGTGAGCAGCCGGAGCAGATGCAGGAGAGTGGGGCAGGGCCAGGGTCTCCTTCCCATCCCCTCAGGGAGTCCCCCGCCCCTTTCCTCATGCTGCCCCCACCCCACGTCCCTGCTGGGTGGGTCAGAAGCTCACCCTGCGGGCCTGACGGGGGGTGACCAGAGAGCAGAACAAGTCTCAGTGCAGGGGGGAGGAGGGTGGAAATGCTGGGGGGGCCCAGTACCCCTGAGTCCCCAGGGATGAATGTGACGGATTCTGCTTCCCTTGCAGCAGGAAGACAGCCAGTGAGAGCACAAGGAGCTGAGGAGCCAGCAGCTGCGTCCCCCTCCCCCCAACCCTCCCAATTGTATAGAATGTATTTAAATTCTGATTAAATAACGTTTCAAAAAACATTTGGATCAGGCTTTGTCAATAATTTTTAATGGGGGGGGGGCATTTTGGCAAGTGGTCAAGGGCCACATTTCTACCGAGGAGTTTGGGGTCTGGGACGGGGCGGTTGGGTGCAGCAGAGAGCGGAGGGTAGGAGCCTGGGTGCGCACCGTCCATTGCATCATCACGCGGCGCCATTGTGCTAGTGCTGGAGCTTGGGTGACTGGTTTAATTTGAATGTTTACACAGATTAGGTGTTTTAACTTTAGGAAACTTCATTTTAAATAAGGTAAAATGTTAATTTCTGTCTACCACAAAGGGTTTCAAAGTTTTCTTTATTAAAGGCAGGGATGAGGAACCTTTTTTGTCTCCAGGGCCACTGACCCCCAGAAAAACCAGTTGGGGACCACACACGAGAAAAGCAAAATACAAAAACCCTTCTTCCAAAACCCACAAGCCTCACTGAGATGAGGGGAAGGGACAGGGAGGACTGAGGTTCGGGGATCCCTCATTTTTGGCCCCCCCTCAGATTGAGAGGGACCCGCAAATGCCACTCTCCCTGGAGCCCAGGAGAGTTAATCTGTGCTGGGGCTGGAGTGCCAGGGGAGTGAGATGTCTCAGTCGGGGCCACATTCGTGAGGCTTGGGGGGGTGGAGGCGCCAGGGACGCATTCAGATAGAGCAGGGGAGCTGGCAGGGACCCTGAGAGGAGAAGTGGGAGTGAGAGCCCAGCCGGGGAGACACAAGGAAACCAGAGTCAGTCTAGTATCTCTCAGGCAGCTGGGGTAGACACCCCCCACCCCAAACCCCAGCCTCCTGTTGGATCCTCCTCCCACAGTTAACTGCCTCTGAGTCTGCACCCAAACTCCCATCGCTGCCCTGAACCTGTCCCAGAGCCTGCAACCCGCAGCCTCTCCCGCGCCCCACTCCCCAGCCATCCTGCACCGTAACCCCAGCCTCAGGCCAGCGAACCTGAGTGAGGGTGGGGGAGCCCAAGCAGCAGAGGGAGGGGGGAGTGGAATGAGTGGGGGCGTGGCCTCAGAACAGGGGCAGGGGTAGGTGCGGGGAAGGGGGCGGGGCAATGGTAGTGGCCTCTAATGCCCACACCCCTCCCTTCGGCATCGCTTATGTCCCATGTCCGCCGCCTCCTGAGCCCACAGCCGGTGCCAAGGCCTCGTGCCCAGGGCGGGGTCGCCCCTGTGAGCTGCCAGCCATACTGGGGAGAGGCGAGAGGGTCTGGGCTGCTGTGTCCGTTGCTGGCTCCTGTCAGGCCTTTGCATCGAGTCCTGGTGCAGCCTGAGCAAACCTGGGTCCTTCCCTGCTCCTCCAACACCACCTGGGCAAAGGGAGGAGAGTCCCCAACAGCCTCTGTCACTTCGGCCTCCTGTCGGGGGAACATGCCCCCTGCAGCATGATCCCCTGTAGATCTAGCCCTCTGGGCACTCACACAAGGTCTCTACACGGCAGCTGCTCTGTGCCTAGTGCTGGCACTGCAGAGCCATTTGCCACTTTGCACCCGACTGTCACCAGGTCCTTTCCATTTGCAGGGCCGGCCACATCTCCTGCCCCCTAGGCCATTGGCTGCACCCTCGTCTCGCTCCTCCTGGTGTCTGTATCCGTCATCACCTTGGTGCTGGAGAGATGGGGCCTGCCCCAGCCTGCCGGGCTGCAAGGGACTCCTGTTGGGAGCAGCTGCATGGGAACCAGAGGCCCAAGAATGGGAGAACCCTATTGACCTGCTGTGAGCAGGAGACGGGGGTGGGGAGGGGGCTGGGGAGGTACCTGTACTCAGCTCTGAATGGGGGCTGGGGAGACACAGACACTGCTGATGATTGCTGCACAGTGGGCCCCTGGGTTACAGTCTATGCCCAGGCAGCTCCTCCAGTCACTGCCTGTCACATTACTGGATCTTGAGGGGAGCAGCCAGATCACTGCTGCACCCATAGGTGGGGGTGTTGGCCCCAGAAAATGGTAGAAAAGGGGGCCATGTGGGGTGCTGAATAGAAGCTTATTATCTGATAGTCCTATGTAAGCTATTTATGTGGTTGTATAACGTCTGTGTGTGTAGTTAGGAATCTGTAGTCTGTGTGGATCCTGAATATTTCTCTGCATGTGGTTGAGCATTGGGCAGAGCCCGGCCTGTGGACATGCTAATTAGCGAGGCCCTGTGGGACAATGGCACTGAATGGGCCAAGGACACACCTAAAGCATGAGGGCGGACACCTAAGAGCGGCCACCAGAGAGAGACTGAGGACCAGGTGATCTCCTGCAGCCAAGAAGAGGCCAGGAAGGAGGGATAAATAGGCCATGTGGTCGATGCCATCTTGGTTCTCAACTCAGCACTTCAACCCAGAGGCAGCAGTGCAGGGATCGAAAAGCCCGAGAGACCTGTGAAGCCATCCTGACCCTAGGATGTGCAACAAGAACTCTTAAACCAGCAGCTGTAACATCTCTGCTAGAGGCTGCATCGAGAACTGGGAGATTCGGTGCATGTAACATACTATTCCTTTAACAACCTTACTCTCATGCTTTTCTTTATTGTAATAATAAACCTTTAGGTGTTAGATGCTAAAGGATTGGCTCAGCATGATTTGTGGGTAAGATCCAGAGGGTAAATTGACCAGGGATCTGTGGCTGGTTTCTTGGGACCAGACAGAACTTGTTCGGGGTAGGTGGGATTGGGTGCTAGGACCCCCACCAGTGTATGAGGCCCGGGGCCATCGGGGGCATGGCTATTGCTGGGGTGCCGGAGGGGTTTTGCTCGTGAGGCTTCAGGCAGGCAGCTGAAGCGCTCTGTGGGACTGGTTTGTGGCCTGTGTGGAGAGGTCACCAGTCTGGGGGCTGTAAGGAGCCCCGGATTTGAGCAATTCGCCCTGAGCAGACGCCCTCAGCTGTGCCCAGACACGGCCTGGTCCGTCACGCTGCCCCTCAGCCTGCAGGCCTCTCCTCGCTCTCAGCCAGGCCAAGGGCTGAGCCCTGCTGTGGCCTGCCCCAGCCAGCCAGCCAGCCCAGCTCCTCCTCCTGCACAAACAGTCCCGCCTGCTCCTTTAGCAAAGCAGAGCGGGCTGGTTGTGGAACTTCTGGGAGACTGAGGTTCAAGTCCCAGGTCTGCTGCAGAGCCCTTGGCCCTGCCACTCCCCTGAGTGGGCCTCAGCTCCCGTCTGTGAAACGGGGACACTGATTCTAACTCGTCTAAGGGGAGAATTTTCAAAGCCCTAAGGGAGTTGGGAGCACAAGTGTGTGACTGTGCTTTGTGCCCACTGCTTGGTGCTCCTAAATCCCCCAGGTGCTTAGCTTGGGAGCTTTTCCGGGCAGGGGCTGCGGCTAGGGTTGCCAGGTGTCCCGTTTGAACCGGACAGTCCAGTATTTGAGCTTTCTGTCCAGGAGATAAATTGAGAAAATCTCTCAATTTTCTAAATAAGATGTACTCTAGGTTGTGATGCAATGGCAAGTATGTCTGGTATTTTTATTGACCATCTGGCAACCCTGGCTGCGGCTGCCTCTCACTACTCTGGTGTGGACAAAGCACTGCAGTCATCCCGGGACAACGCCCCCAGAGACGCTCTCCCTCTGGGGCAGGGTCCTTTAATGCTTTTCACACTGACATAGGCTACGGGACAGCCCCTTGGACACGGGCATGAGTGTCCCCGCGGGGCGGTATCCCCCGGACGCTGCGCAATGCAGAGAAGAGGGGTGAGTCCTGGGGGATTGGTGGGACAAGAGACGTTCCGTTATTTTAACCCCACCCGCTATAAAGCAGCAAAACCCTGGGTCCAGGTACTCAAAAGTGCAGGGCTCTGCTTCTGCGGGATTAGCTGCCCCTTCTCGGCTGGGAACACGCAGGCGAAGCATCAAAGGGCTCCCACCCCACTGAGATGGTGACTGCATGTCTCGGGAAGGGAAGAATCCAGCCATGGGGAGGGGAGGGATCCCCTCTGGCACTGACAGAGAGGCCCAGAGACATGCAGAAGGAAAGTTCGGGAGGGAGGGGGCAGAGATACCAGGTAGGGAGGAGGACGGAGGTGCAGCTAACTCTGGTACTCGTGACACCCAGACCCCATCTCTCCCCACCTCCTTGGACCCAGGCAGCACCTGCTCCTTTTTGTCTCCTCTCCCATTGACTGCCGCCCTCCTCACCACCAGGTCTCCCAAAGGTTCCTCTCCCCAAATGTTTCCCACTCCCCTCCCACTGTTCCTCGCTCCCAAATCCCTGGGGTCCTGTCAAACAAACGTCTCTTCCTCCCTCCTGTCGCTGGCACCTCCATGTCCTGTAGCCTGGCCCCCGTCCCTTTACTCCATCCTTCACCAACCCTTCCAGCTCCTTGAGTTCCATTTCTTCCAGCCTCCACCCCAACTGCCGACATCTTCATCTCCACCCCAGCCCTGCCTCCCAGCCCCGCCTCTTAGCCCCCGGCCTCAAACCTTCCCTTCCCTGGTTCTTCCCTCCCCAAACTTCCTGTTCTGGTTATTTCTAGGCCAGGGGTGAAGCAGGAGCCATTCTGCTGGGCACTCTGCAAACACAGAACAAGGACAGTCCCAGCCCCACACATCTGGCCCTTGAAGAACAAACCCAGAGGCAGAGGGACCTGGACAGACGGGGTGGTGGGGAACAATTTCCCTCAGCAGCTTGGGCCGTCCTGGCAGAATGGTGTCTCAGTCTCCTAGGAGATCACGGTAGTGGGAACCAACTGTCCATGATGTGCTAGACAAGGGTGATAGGAAGCCCCTCTGGGGTGCCCCACTAAGCCTGGCGGGCTGGGGGCGGGGCTTTGGGTGCTGTCAGCACGCTGGGCTGCACAGCCACAGTGTACTCCAGGGATCTGGTGGCCAAGTAGTGTAGTGGCTGCACTCCCAGTCCCCTGCCCTGAGCCTCCAAACACCCCCCACCACCTACCCCTGACTCCTGCACCACAATCCCTGCACTGCGCCCCCCCTCACTCCTGGACTCCCTGCCCTGAGCTCCCCATACCCATACACTCCCCAGCCGCCTGTCCTGAGCTCCACCATACCCCTGCCCTGAGCTCCCCATCCTCCCACACTCCCCACCCCCTGCCCTGAGCTCCCCCACATCCTCACACTCCATCCCCCTATCCTGAGTTCCCCACACCCACACACCCCAGCCCTGAGCTCCCTGGATTCCACACATTCAAATTTCTCACAGGTAATTTCCTGTCATTCAGTTTGGACACAGACTGGCTAACCTTGTGAGGAGGGCTTTAAACTAGGTTCGACGGGGACAGGTGAGCAAAGCCCACAGGTAAGTGCTGAATGTGCGGGACTGGGAGATGGGTTGGAAATGGGGGGGACTACGGCCTATAATGGGAAGGAGCAAGGAGGGTCAGGGCACAACAGGGAGGCAAGATCAAATCAGTATCTTAGATGCCTATATACAAACAAGGCCTTCCCGCTCCTGGAAAGGTGAACTCCATCTCCGCCAAGCAGTCCTTCCTGGAAGAGCACCCCGTGATCAAGGAAGCCAAATCCCTCCTGGCGACACCATCTTTGCAGCCAGGCATTCACCTCCAGGATGCACCTCTATCTGCCCGGGCCCCTACCTTTGACAGGAAGGATCGAAGAGAATACCACTTGTGCGCCAAACTCCTTCACCCGTACTCCCAAAGCCCTGTAGTCACACTTGATCTGCTCAGTGTCACACCTGGCAGTATCATTTGTGCCCACATGGATGAGTAGCATGGGGTAGTAGTCAGAGGGCTGGATAATCCTTGACAGTGCCTCCATAACATCTCTGATACGGGCCCCTGGCAGACAGCATACCTCTCGAGTTGAACTGTCAGGGTGACAGATGGGTGCCTCCGTTCCCCTCATAAGAGAGTCTCCAACCACCACTACCCTACGTTTCTTCCTCGCAGTGATGGCAGAAGACGGCTCAATCTTGGTGGTGTAAGGCCTGGTCTCCTCCACTGTGGGGGGTGACTCTTTGTCTCCTGCAGAAAGTAAAGTGTAACGGTTATGTAACAACACAGTGGGAGGGTTAGGAGCAGGGGTGGAACACTGCCTGCTGCCGGAAGTAACCAGCTGCTAGTGCTCACCCTGCACCACCGTCTCCTTCATAAGTGTCTGGTAAACAGTCCAACATCCTAGGACAGTGACCTCAGTGGACTCCACAGGAATACTGTCCAGGAATTCCTCATGGCCTCGAATTCCTCATGGCCTCGAATGCACCTCAGCCTGAATAAGGAGATGCTGGGGGCTAGAAAGTGGCCATAAATGTTTTTTAGAGCCCATTTGTACAATGACACAGTTAATACTGGGTTTTGTTATTTGGTTCTGCTTTGTTAATATGTGATAGGTACATTTCAAAAAGTATAGAGCTATTGCAAAGATAGCTTTCACAAGCTGCAGAGTTAGACGACCATACAAAAAAACTAGATGAATTGATAGATGCTAGAAGAACAAAAGCTTATTTGATCCCTACTTTGAGATTTTTCTAATACTCCCGGGTTCTGCAAAACCACTCTGAGTCCTTTCACTTTATGGAACCCCCACTATAAGCCTTCTAGGGAAAGTTCCTCTGATACATATGTAGACCTCATTGCAAGTTCAGGCAGTCTCTCTGCTCAGCCACAGCTAGTGTTTTGTCAAGCATTTGTATATACTGTATACATACAAGCCCATAGTTTGTATTCATAAGAACATAAGAACGGCCATACTGTGTCAGATCAAAGATCCATCTAGCTTAGTATCCTGTCTTCCAACAGTGGCCAATACCAGATGCCCCAGAAGGAGGGAACACAACAGGTAATCATCATGTGATCCCTCTCCTGTCATCCATCTCCAGACAGTGACTAGGGACACCATTCCTATCCATCCTGGCTAACAGCCATTGATGGACCTAACCCCCATGAATCTATCTAGCTCCTTTTTTGTATAAGTGGTTGTATTTCTGTTTGGGGGTTACTTGCTGGTTGCCTCAAAGAGACGATGTGCTGAGATTGTGTCTGTCTGTCTGTCTGTCTGTCTGTCTGTTTGTTTGTAGATTCAAGTGCTGAGCTATTTGTCTGAAGGACTATGTGCTGTGGCCAGCAGTTGAAAGCTGTGAGCTTCTTAATGAGGATTTGAAAGCTAGAACCCTCTGTCCATTGATCTACCCTTAGCCAGGGGGCAGGTCTATCAAGAAGGCCAGGACTTTATAAAGCCCATGAGTAAGTGACCAGGAAGCTTTGCGAACAGGGGCAACTAACAGGGATTTTTGTGAGAGAGTATAGAGTGGGAGTTGGAAGGGGGTTAGATACACTTGGCATTCTTTCCAATTTTTAAACTGAACTAAAACCAAAACTACCTGATTTAAATAAAAACACTATCAATAACCTAATTATCTGTAGGAGTGAATGCAGGTAGAAATCCAGTAGCAAAGTGGGGGATATCCTGTTTATCGCACCCAATGTAGCATGTATGATTACCTCTTTTATGGACAGGTAGCATATGTGTGCATTCAGTGCAAGGAACTCCTGGCCCTCAGAGACTGTGTACAGGTTTTGGAGGCCAGGGTGGCTGAATTGAAGGAGCTTAGGGAGGCAGAGGAATACACAGATGAGGCTTTCTGGGACACTGTAGAACTGTCCCACCTCCAGTCACACAGCCCCTGTGCTATTAAGGAGGATGAAAGGCTCAGGGAAGGAGAACAGTCAACAGGAGCAGAGGAAAATGATTCCATAGTTGGGACCCTCCTTTCAGATGAGGGTATGGTATCCTCTTACACTAAGGGGGAGGAAACTTCAGTTATTAGGAAAAGGCAGGTGTTAATAATGGGGGATTCAATCATTAGAAATATAGATAGCTGGGTTTGTGATGACTGGGAGAACCGTATGGTGACTTGCCTGCCTGGTGCAAAGGTTGTGGGTCTCTCAAGACATCTAGACAGACTAATGCATCATGCTGGGGAGGAGCCAGTGGTCATGGTACATGTAGGTACCAATGAGATAGGGAAGGATAGGAGAGAGGTTCTGGAGGCCAAATTTAGGCTTCTAGGAAAGAGATGGAAATCCAGTACCTCTATGGTAGCGTTCTCTAAAATGCTTTCAGTTCCATGAACAGGGCCAAGTAGGCAGGTAGGGCTTCAGAGTCTCAATGCGTGGATGAGACGATAGTGTAGACAGAAGGAATTTATATTTATTAGGAACTGGGGAAACTTTTGGGTTAGGGGGAGCCTATACAGGAAGGATGGGCTTCACCTAAATCAGAATTGAACTAGACTGCTGGCACTTAACATTTAAAAGGTTGTAGAGCAGTTTTTAAACTAAGGGGTTAGGGAAGTATGGATCAGATCAGATGAGACACAATCAAATGAAAAAGAGTCTAACACATCAGGAAATGGCAGACAGATAAATAGTGACAAATTTTTAAAGTGCTAGAAGTTTAAATAATAAAAGGAGCGAATTAGAATGCCTAGTTTAAAGGAGGATATTGATATAATAGGCATCAGGGAAACTTAGTGGAATGAGGACCATCAATGAGACACAGTCATACCATGGTACAAAATATATTGGAAGAATAGAAGAGGTCATGCTGGTGTGGGAATATATTGCACTATACGTGAAATAAAATATAGAATCAAATGAAGTAAAAATCTTAAATGAGCCTAAATGTTCCATTGATTCTCTATGGATAATAATTCCATGCTCCCATAATAAGAATAGGGATATATTCTCGACCACCTGATCAGGACAGTGATAGTGACTATAAAAGGCTAAGAGAGATTAGCGAGGCTATCAAAATAAAAAACTCAATAATAGTGGGGAATTCAACTAACCCCATATTTACTAGGTACAGTTCACCTCAGGTTGGAATACAGAGGTAAAATTTCTTGATAGCTTAAAAGAGCATCAGGTTCTAGAACCCACAAGGGGAGAGGCTATTCTTGATTTAGTCCTAAAGGGAGTGCAGGATCTGGTTCAAGAGGTAAATATAACTGGATTGCTTGGAAATAGTGACAATAATGTAAAAAAATATAACATCCCTGTGGTGTGAAAAACACCATAGCAGCCCAACATTGTAACATTTAATTTCAAAAAGGCAAACTGCAAAAAAATCAGGAAGATAGTTAAACAGAAATTAAAAGGTACAGAGACAAAAGTAAAATCTCTACAAGGTAAGTGGAAGCTTTTCAAAGACACCACATAATAGAAGCCCAACTTAAATGTATACCCCATATTAAAAAACACAGTAAGAGGACCAAAAAAGTGCCACAGTGGCTTAACAACCAAGTAAAAGAAGCAGTGACATATAAAAAGACATCTTTTAAAAAGTGAAAGTCAAATTTTTGTTAGAAAAATAGAAAGGAACATAAACTTTGTCAAATTAAGTATAAAAATATTGTAAGAAAAGCCAAAAAGGAGTTTGAAGACCAGCTAGCCAAAAACTCAAAAAGTAGTAGCAAAAATGTTTTTTAAGTAGAGCAGGAGCAGGAAGCCTGCTAAAGAACCAGTGGGCGCACTTGGACGATCGAGATGCTAATAGAGCACTCTAAGATGTTTAAGTCATTGCAGAGAAGCTAAATGAATTCTTTGCTTCAGCCTTCATGGCTGAGGGTATTGGGGAGATTCCCAAGCCTGAGCCATTCTTTTTAGCTGACAAATCTAAGGAACTGTCTCAGATTGAGGTGTCATTAGAGAAGTTTTTTGAACAAACTGATAAACTTAACAGTAACAAGTCACCGGGACCAGATGGCATTCACCCAAGAGTTCTGAAAGAACTCAAATGCGAAATTGTGGAACTATTAACTGTGGGATGTAATATATCCTTTAAATCAGCTTCCATACCTAATGACTGGAAGATAGCTAACATGACACCAATATTTAAAAAGGGCTCTAGAGGTGATCCTGGAAATTATAGACCAATAAGTCTAACATTAGTACGGGGCAAATTAATTGAAACTATACTGAAGGATAAAATTGTTAGACACATAGATGATCATAATTTGTTGGGGAAAAGTCAACATGGTTTCTGTAAAGGGAAATCATGCCTTACTAATCTACTAGGGTATGTCTACACTACCCTCCTAATTCGAAATAGGAGGGTAATGTAGTCATACCGCAATTGCAAATGAAGCTGGGATTTGAATTTCCCGGGCTTCATTTGCATAAAGCCGGCCGGCGCCATTTTTAAATGCCGGCAGTTCGAACCCCATGCTGCGCGGCTACACGCGGCACGGAGTAGCTAGTTCGGATTAGGCTTCTAATCCGAACTAGCTGTACTCCTCGTGGAATGGGTAAGCTGTACTCCTTGTGGAATGAGGAGTACAGCTAGTTCGGATTAGGAAGCCTAACTGTGCGTGTAGCCGTGCGGCACGGGGTTCGAACTGCCGGCATTTAAAAATGGCGCCGGCCGGCTTTATGCAAATGAAGCCTGGGAAATTCAAATCCCGGGCTTCATTTGCAATTGCGGTATGACTACATTACCCTCCTATTTTGAATTAGGAGGGTAGTGTAGACATACCCCTAGAGTTCTTTGAGGTGGTTAACAAACATGTAGTGAAGAGGGATCCAGTGGATATAGTGTAGTTAGTTTTCCAGAAAGTCTTTGACAAGGTTTCTCACCAAAGGCTCTTAAGTAAAGTAAGTTATCATGGGATAAGGGGGAAGATCCTTTCATGGATTAATAACTGGTTAAAAAACAGGAGACAAAGGGTAGGAATAAATGGTAATTTTTCCAAGTGAAGTGAGGCAACTAGTGGGGTCCTCCAAGGGGCTGTCCTGGGACCAGTCCTATTCAACTTATTTAAAAAGGGGTAAGCAGCCAGGTGGCAAAATTTGCAGATGATACCAAACTGCTCAAAATAGTTAAGACCAAAGCAGACTGTGAAGAGCTTCAAAAAGTGTTTGGACAACAAAATGGCAAATGAAATTTAATGTGGATAAATGTAAAGCAATGCACACTGGAAAAAATAATCCCAATTGTACATACAATATGATGGGGATTAATTTAGCTACAACTACTCAAGAGAGAGATCTTAGAGTAATTGTGGACAGTTTTCTGAAAACATCCACTCAGTGTGCAGCGGCAGTCAAAAACCCAAATAGAATATTAGGAATAATTAAAAAAGGGATAGAGAGTAAGACAGAAAATATCTTAATCCCTCTATGTAAAACCATGGTACTCCCCCATCTTGAATACTATATCCCGATGTGGTTGCCTCATCTCCAAAAAGATATATTGCCATTGGAAAAGGTTCAGAAAAGGGCATAAAAATGATGAGGGGTTTGGAATGAGTCCCACATGAAGAGAGATTAAAAAGATGTGTACTTTTCATTTTAGGAAAGAGGAGACTAAGAGGGGGATATGATAGAGGTCTATAAAATCATGACTGGTGTGGAAAACATGAATAAGGAAAAATTATTTATTTATTCCCACAGTATAAGAACTAGGGGTCACCAAATGAAATTAATAGGCAGCTGGTTTTAAACAAACAAAAAGAAGTTTTTCATCACTCAGCACACAGTCAACCTCTGAAACTCCTTGCTCAGAGAGCAAACCTATCCAACAGACTATAACCATATTTACAATTCATTATAGTAAAACTGGACTCTGTTTCTCCCAGGCACAGGTAGACATGTGCTTTTTCTTCCTCCCTCTTCCCTCCCACCCCTCCTGTGCCTATAGAGGTAGCTTATTCCAAAGCCATTCTAAGAGACATGCTAAAGACTGATGTCTGTGACTTCAAGCATTTAAGTCTCACTGATACTCGGACAAGGATACCTTATCTAATTTTGTAGTTATTTCATATGGTTCCAGCCCCAGCCAATGTTCCCCCTAATTTTTTCCATGCATGTGCAGAATATTTGTATGTGCACCGAGGCATGTACTCCACCAGTAGAAACAAAACCCAGATGTAAGCGGTCTCCTATTCAACTGGGTGGCAATTGAATTTCTTTGGAGTTTCTGCACAAGCACATAGCAGCTTACAGGGAAAACTGCCCCCTGTAAAATTTCAGACAGCTTGTTTCATTATGCTCTGCACCAAGATATACTGCTGCCTGATGGATGAATCATTGGGTTCAAGTGCCATGTCTTATACATTCCAAAATCATAAGAGCTCTTGTGATTCCTCATGAGAAAGTCTACTTCATAAAAAATTTGAGAGGTTCTGTGAAAACAAGTAGTATGACTTGGTACATAGTGGGACTTCCATTTGTTGCAGATTATTTGCAACGAGGAGATTTACTTGGTGTTGCTTAGGTCTTTAAGTCAATTAAGGATTTTATTTTAATAAAATAAAAATGTACCTGCTTTATTTAAATGATTGTGTTTTTAAAAAATACAGCGTTGATTAATTTAATTTTTATTGTGCATTTTCTAAAAAAAAAGTTTGTTAACATTTTTCCATTGAACTTTTTAGCGTATTTAATATATAGGAATTCCATCAAGTGTATTTTTTCTCATTCCTATATAGTGTTATCATTTGTTATGTTTTAACAAAAAAGACTATAGTCAATGTAGTTTCCAATAATATTTTCTTCTAGTTTTCTAATATTAAGGTCTGAGTTAGCTGTGACAAAATAGAGCACTACTCTAAATTTCTCCATTTTTTATCTCTTTTTGTAAGGCTTCTTGAGAAGCAACCGTGTTCCAGGTTTGTCCTTTGTTTCTGGCTCATCTTGGATCAGCCTTTTTCAATATTCACTCGGTTATGCAAATTTTGAGGACTGTACTTACTTTGGAGATTCTCTCTCTTTTCTATTTGGTATTATGAGAAATAATCCCATTCTAGGCACATTCAATTTTCCAAGTACAACCAAACCATTATGTTGCTCTAAGTTATGATAAGAGGAAGCCTTATACTGAATTTGGTGATCTTAGCTCTTACCGTTTAGGAAAAGTTCTTGATCAAACAGACAAACGCTCTAAAACATATAGAAAAAAAAATTAAAAATAACCATGAGTGGTCCTGTAGTATCTTAAAGGATGTCTATATTAGGAAATTATTTGGAAATAACTTATTTTGAAATAATAACTCCCAAAAGAACTATCTGAAAATAAGCTTATTCCCGAAGGAAAGCAGGAGTTATTATTTCAAAATAACCAGCCCCTTAGTTAGAAATAACAGACATGGTAGTGTAGATGCTCTGCATGTTATTTCAAAATAAGGGGAGTTATTTTGAAATAACTCTCTAGTGTAGACCAGGGCTTAGAGGCTAATAAAATATATGGATAGTATTGTGAGTTTTCATGGGCACAACCCACTTCTTCAGCAAAATGCAGAACAATGTAGCACTTTAAAGACTAACAAGATGGTTTATTAGATGATGAGCTTTCGTAGGCCAGACCCACTTCCTCAGATCAAATAGTGGAAGAAAGTAGTCACAACCATATATACCAAAGGATACAATTAAAAAAATGAACAAATTTTTTTAATTGTATCCTTTGGTATATATGGTTGTGACTACTTTCTTCCACTATTTGATCTGAGGAAGTGGGTCTGGCCCACGAAAGCTCATCATCTAATAAACCATCTTGTTAGTCTTTAAAGTGCTACATTGTCCTGCATTTTGCTTCAGCTACCCCAGATTAATACGGCTACATCTCTATCACTTCTTCAGGTGAGCTAATATGTTTATACATATATATAGGGCTTGGCAAGCAGCAGTGAGCCTTGCTCACCAGCCATGCACTACTGCACACTGCTCATGTGCAGACCGCGCTGCGCATGTTCTGACCACACAGCACGGCTGCGCCAGGTTAAAATCTACTTGCCACGGGCTAGTAGATTACATCAATTGTCATTAATTGTCGAGCCCTGTATATATACATATATATATATATATATATATATATAGTTAATCTCTCAAGGTATGTCTATACTACAGAGTTAATTCAAAATAACAGACGTTATTTTGAATTAACTTTAATAGCTGTCAACACATACAAACTGCTATTTCGAAATAAATTCGAAATAGAGGAGCCCTTGTTTCAATAAGGTAAAGCTCATTCTACAAGGAATAACACCTAATTCAAAATAGCTAATTCGAAATAAGTGCTGTGTAGACACTTATTTAGAATTAGGGGGCCTCCAGGCCTTCCCAGTTCCCCCTAGTGGCCACTTTGGGCCAAACCAGGAAAACTCCTCTCCTCTCCCTGGGGCCCTTAAAGGGGTAGACTCTGGCCAGACGTCACTTGCCAGAGCCAGGCCTGCCAGCAGTCTCTGCCCCGACCCAGTGGCCCCAGGATGAGCCAGGCAGCCAATGCCAGCCAGCTCTCCCCCACTGAGTCCCCCAGCACTCAGGGAACAGCCAGGGGCCGTAGATGGCGTGCACCCTCATGGACTAGTGCAGAGATCATGGACCTCATTGAGGTTTGGGGGGAGGCCCCCAACTTCCATGATCTTCACACTGGGTGGAGGAATGCAGCTGTCTACTGGCACATAGCGGCCACCATGGCCAGGAAAGGCCACAGGTGCACCCAAGAGCAGCTGCACCTGAAGGTGAAAGAGCTAAATAAGTTAATTCAAAATAGTGCTGTAGTGTAGACATATCCTCAAATGCTACAGGATCACTCAATTTTCAAATTTGTTTTTTAAGTTACAGAATAACACTGCTACTCCTCTGAGACTTTTAAAATATATAGTAGATTGACAGCCCCAATTGTAGGGTTTTTTTAGATGGGAGGGGGATTGGTTACCTACTTTGGGGACTTACCTGCTAAATTGGTTCCAGATGTCTATGCAGCGTGTTCTTGGAAGTATCTAAATTAAATTATGATAAGAATTGATTAACTGAATTAGAGAACCCCCTCAAGGCTATCAGATACTCTTCTGCTGGGAGGGGGAATCTTAGCTCACACTCTAGCTCTGTTTTATCTCTTAAATTATACTTTAAAGATGGTTTGGGGCATGCCATCTTACTTCAAATCCTCTTTTAACATCCTTTGCAGAAATATATTAATAATTTCTTTTTAACATAGTTCAGTCCTTAGATACATATTTCACAAATATACTAGTAATCCCCAGACAGATTACATCTATTTATATACATAGCTGACACTGTTCTCAATACTGCATTCTCAAGGTCATTTGTCACCATCACTGGTTATTTGCAAAGGTCTTAAATGTACTTTTGGCAGCAAAATATCTGGGGTCTGGGTAATTTTAGTTAGCCGAATGTCCAGTTATCATTGGTGTGGCCAAGTTTCCTGCCATCCCATACAGTTTGTTTACAGTTGCCAGTCCTGGATCTCACTGTTCTGTGCTGTTATTTAGTTCTAATTCACCCCTACATTTCTTCTAAGAGCCCAGTAAGCAGTGGAAGTGTTGGTAATGCCTCTAGACATTGTTAACCTACCATGGTCCTGCAAGTTCTCTGGTTCAGCACCAGTCAGGTCCTGAGGATGCTGGACTACAGAAGTGCAACCTGTATTAGGGAATATTTAATTTTCTTTCAAGACAATAGGATCTGTGATATGGTCAACTGTCTGAGATGAGGCCATGAAATTAAGTTCCGCTATGGTCTTCAGTCCAGTGCTGCAGAAGCAAAAGCTGTAATGGTTTATTATATATTATTCAGCCACTAGATGTCTCTGTTCCCTGATAGAATTCCAGACAGGGCAAAGTCCACTGGTAAGCTGGAACTCAAGCTGTGTTGAAGGTTTTATTGTTTGTGCCTGTAATTGTAGCAATTTCTCTAATAAATGCCTCCTGTTCAAGATACATTTTTATTCCTGATATCATGGTGAAAACTATTGAAAGTGTATTCTTGGTATGGAATCTCCCAGCACACTATGTACATCTCAGCCTTAATGCTCATATTTGAGTTACAAAGGAGTCTAAGGAAGTTAAGTGCCCAAAATCATTGGGAGTTGAAAATTCCAATCTAAATTACTTGATTTAGTCAAACTAATTATTGCCCACTAGATTTCCTATTATGGCATAACATTTATCCTCATTTAAGCACTGTGAAGTACATAGGAACCCAAACTTATCTTTATTTCCATTCTAGCAGTTCAGCATTCAGTCCAGCTTTCACAACATTTACTGTACTGTTCATTCACCGGAAAGAACCTGTTCTTGTTAAAAGAATTTTGAATTGCTCACTCCAAAAGTTAGTTGAGTAGTTGGGTGATTAGCAGGATCCCAGTCTAAATGTTTATATCTTCAGACACACTATATAAATGTCTTCTCCTCAATCTGTTTTCCACAGAAGTGCTAGGAAGTGAGATACTTTAAATTATGGATGGATACAAAGATCCTGTCTCAAACTTTAATTACTTGTTATCTTCTCTTTCCCCTTTTATTTTGTCATCCTGGGCTGTTTTACATTTTATTTAAGATGTAATCGCCTTGGAGCAGAGAACTCTCAGGGGTGTTTTGTTTTGTTTTGTTTTATTTAAGCCTACTTTTGATGTTGTAAATGCAATTATAAATAACTATTTAAACCTTGTATTTGAATGGACAGAGCTATCCTTACCCATATACAGAATATGCAGCTGTGTATGGCACCCAAAAATCTGGGGCACCACTGGCTCTTAATGTACATTCACCTGCTTCTTTCAAATTTCAGCACCTGACAGGTCCTGAGGGTGCTAGACTAGAGTGGTTCAACCTATACTGTCTAGAGCCCCATAAATCCTAAATATGGCTTTGTGGATGGACTACATGGACACATCTACACTATAGGGAAGATGGACACTGCTACAATTCATCATCTGGGGTTTGATTTAGCAGGTCTAGGGAAGACATGCTAAATAGAACTCAGAGGGAACCCTCATCAGTGTCAGTACTCCTGCTCCTCACAAGGGGTAAGGAAAGCTGAGGGGAGCATTTGCTCCTGTTGATCTCCTGCAATGTGGATGGTGATTTAAAATACATCAACTCCAGCTACACAATTAGCATATCAGGAGTTGTGTATCTTAGGTCATCCTTTCACTTCACTGTGGACTAGGATCATCTCTTTTCACATCTAAAGGTCTGGATTCTGTTGTTGGTCATAAAACCAGTCTACTAAGTATAGATCATGCTGTGGGATGTAATAATCTATCTGATAAACTGATATTAGGTATCCAAGAAATTCATTTGCTGTGGGGACGGTAGTGACAAGAAGTACCTAAGCAAAAGCAACATTAATGACAATACTGTATATTCTGTTTGAAGTTACTTACAGACATTACATTAAAAGAAATTTAAAATACCACTGTATTTCTGACCATCTACAAGAACAAAATTCTGGAAAGATTTAAGTTAAAACCTCTCAAAGAGTGTATGGAATTGGGGATTCTATTAAAGCAAAACAATATGCTATTTTTAAACCTCAGTTTTTAAACAGGTGACAATTTTCAAGTTTTTATGCTCAGATCTGTGCAGTAAAATGCTCTAACTATAAGTTAAACAAAAAACAAATATATTCCTACCAACTCTACACTGGGGCATTTGCAGTATCTAAAAATAAAATATGGCTCAACGGTGGTTGTGATGTGTTGGATATTTTCCTATTTGAACCAAGTAAAACTAATAGTGCTGTTTTTTTTTCTGCAATCAAAATATTCATTATGGGATTCGTTATACACTTTAGATTTCATTACCCAACACTAATTGTGAAGCAGACTTGTTCAAAATCATTAGCTGATGTATTTTATGTCACACAATGGTAATTTCAATTAATACAGAAAGAGAGAGCTTTTGGTGCCACAACTAATACTTGCTTATTAACATGCTATTAGTGTGTGTAGCCTTCAATTTTCTGTTCAGCAGACAATGCAAAGCATGGCAGAAGCAGATATGATTTATGCACATTCAAAGCAGATTATGTAAACTCCTTTTTTTCAAATTAAGGAGGGCTAATAAAAGGCTTCCCACCTAAGCTTCACATGCGTTGGAATAAATGCAGAGCAAGGAAAATCTGTATTTGACATAAATGATGTTTTTTAATGAGATGACAGAATTGGATTGAATTTACCAACTATGAAATCTGGTAACATATTGCCGTCTCATAACTTACAGATGCACTTCATCCGGTAGGAACTGAACTGAGCCCATCAACTCACAAATAAAGCTGTATAAATAACCATAGTCCAGTGGCCAAATAAGTCAAAAGATTTTTTTCAGGACAAACAAAATGTGTTTTATTTTGGGTTGAACACCACATCTCATTTTTTGTTTTGAGGTTCATTTACCTTTATGAAATATCAAATTGAAACAAAGTAGCTTTGAATTGAAAATGTGTGTGTGGGGAAGGGAAGGGGGTTAAATGTCAAAATCTCGTATCCACTTTTTTGAAATTTATTTCAGCACAAATTTGTGAAATGTTTTGATATATCTTTTTCTGGCAATCTGTCGCAAACCTGGACAAGGAGAACTGTTATCCATACGGAAGTTTAGATCCAATCAGAGACCAGTTGTCACAAAGGTGTGGGCAGTCACTTGGCCCTGTACCCCTTCCACAGTCAGAGGTGACTCTCAGGCTATGTCTAGACTGCAAGCTTCTTTTGGAAGAAACTTTTCTGGAAGAGATCTTCCAGTAAAGCTTATTTTGAAAGATAGCATCCACACAACAAAAGTGCAAAGAAAAAGTGATGTGCTTTTTTAAAAGAGAGAGTCCACGTTGACTGGACGCTATCTCACATTTAAGTTGTGATTAGTATGGATGGAATGGCCATCAGGACACCTGTGTTATTTCCTGGAAGCCTTTTCTTTCAAAAGACCTCCCTCTTCTGCATCCACACATGACTTTTTCCGAAAAAGCTACTGATCAAAATGTGGGTGGGGAGAACACAGGGACTGAGCAGAAGCATCCTGCAAGCTAATGCAAACTGATCAAGAGTCTAGAGAAGTGATTATTCCCCTTTATTCAGCTCTGGTGAGGCCACCTCTGGAGTATTGTGTCAAGTTTTGGGCCCCCCACTATAGAAAGAATAAGGACACATTGGAGAGGGTCCAGCGGAGGGCAACCAACATGATTAGGGGGCTGGAGCACATTACCTTATGTGGAGAGGCTGAGGGATTTGGGCTTATTTAGTCTGCAGAAGAGAAGAGTGAGAGAGGATTTAATAGCAGCCTTCAATTTCCTGAAGGGAGGTTCCGAAGAGAATGGAGAGAGGCTGTTCTCAGTAGTGATGGATGGCAGAGCAAGGAGCAATGGTCTCAAGTTACAGTGAGAGAGGTCTAGGTTGGATATTAGGAAAAACTATTTCACAAGGAGGGTGGTGAATCACTGGGTTGGTTTACCGAGAGAAGTGGTGGAATCTCCATCCCTAGAGGTTTTTAACAAAGCCCTGGCTGGGTTGATTTAGTTGGGATTGGTCCTGCCTTGAGCAGGGGTCTGGACTCGATGATCTCCTGAGGTCTGTTCCAGCTCTATGATTCTATGATTCTAGGTCTTCTGTAAACAGAATCCAACCTGGTTCCCAGAAGAAGGTTAAGTTATGTTTGCCTTGGGCAGTGGTTCTCAAAGTGTAGTGTGCAAACCACCAGAGGTCTGCGGACACCTTCCAGGTGGTCCATGGCTTGAACTCAGCCCCCACTCAGTGCAGAAGGGAGACTGCACTAGCATTCCAGTGCCAGCCCTGGCATTCTAGTGCTAACCCAGTGCCAGCTTCCCTCTGGGGGAGGAAGGAAGAGCTCTGAGCCTCCTCACTGGAACTGGCTTGCAGGGAAGAAATGGAGCCAAAAGCAGTTCTGCATGCTATCACTCCTCCTCCCGTTTCCCCTTTCCTACTGGGGAAACAGCAGTGCACAGATGCACTGCCCGGAGGCTTTCCTTGCTGCTCCCATTGGCCAGGGTCTGGGACACAATGCTTACAAGCGGCATGAAAGCAAGTAAGTGCCCCTTGCCCTCTCAGTCCCAGAACCCACATCCCCATCCTGATCCTACACTGCTCCCCACCAAGGCTCCACAACTCCAGCCTGCTCCTGCACTCTCTCTTGCTCCTATACCCTCCCAGTGTCAGATACCCTACCCCGACCCTGCTCTTGAACTGAACCTTACTCCTGCACTCTCACTCCTGGCTATACATTGCACTTTCCCAAGCTCTTGCCCCATCCTCCTGGCCATACACCCTACTCCTAGCCTGCTCTTGCACCTTTCCTCCTACCCAGACCTCACCCTTCTCCCTCTCCTTCGCCACACCTCTCACCCAGATCCTGCACCCTCATCCCTATCCCACTCACTAGCAGCCCTGTCCTGCGCACTGAAGTCCTCATTTTTGTTCCCACCCCAAAGCCTAGTGGCATTCACAAAATCCACTAATCTCAGAACCCCAAAGAGTAAATCCAGCCCATGGGAAGTCCTGAAATTCAGTCCTCCCTGCCCCTCTTTCTCCTTGCAACATGGGGCTAGTGCGCTAGAGAAGTGAGGTGTCTCTGATGGAGGCCACATCAGTGAGGGATGGTGGTTTTTGGAGGGGTTTTTTTTTTGCCTCTCATTTGCCTCTCATTTGTGTGGTCCCCAACTGATTTTTCAGTGACCCCCAACCCAAAAAGGGTTCTCCACCCCTTCCATAAATAAAGAAAACACTTACATCTTTTGTGGGGGACATAAATTAATATTTTACTATATTTACAATTAAATTAGATAAACTAACATGGGAAAGTTAAAGAGCTTAATCTGTTTAATAATTTAATATTTCCTTCCTTACTGGTTAAATTAAACCACTTTTTCTAGCTGCAGAACTAGCAAAATGGCTCAGGCATAATTATGTAATTAATTGTGAAAGCGACGAGGAGTCCTGTGGCACCTTATAGACTAACTGAAGTGTAGGAGCATAAGCTTTCGTGGGCAAAGACCCACTTCGTCAGATGCATGTGACGAAGTGGGTCTTTGCCCACGAAAGCTTATGCTCCTACACTTTAGTTAGTCTATAAGGTGCCACAGGACTCCTCGTCGCTTTTGCAGATTCAGACTAACACGGCTACCCCTCTGATAATTAATTGTGAATTTCCATAAGCAACTGGTGCTCCACAGAATGGTTTGCAATGAGCCAGGTGCACCAAGGCCCAAAAATGTTGAGATTCCTCCCATGATGGCTTAGGGGCATGAGAGGAATTCCATGCATACTTAATGGTCTCTGGTTTAGATCCACCTCCTTCTATACAGCACTAGGTACTGAGGCAGGGCCTTCCTTTTGTTCTGTGTGTACAGCACCTAGCTCAAAGGGGGTCCTGGTTCATAAATGAGGTTCCTAGGCACTATACTGTGTCACTAACACAGCTGCTATCCACAGGCTTCCAGAGGGAGTCAAGCTCCTAAGTAACTTGGTTGGCAGCAAGAGGGGTGAAACCCACAATGCTTCAATTGTGGGATCCCACCAAAAGAGAAGTAGAGACATGGATGGAGAAAGGTCTTAGCAGAAGCAGCCTATGCAGGAACTATGACCGAGATATAAGCACAACTTTAGCATACCAGGCTGCAAAAACAACCTATCCATGGAATTTGAAGGTATTCACATTATAGCCCCTGGGTTTGGCACATCTCTGTTCATCATACCAGACATTAGCATATAAGTGACTTAAGTATTGCACAGAATTCCCTTAGTATGACTAACACAAACCATTTCACTGACAACCTATTATAATAACCTACACTTCCTCCCTGGAGAAAAGAGAGAAAGAAAAATTCACAGTCGCTCTCAAATATACAGACTTAGCAGGCATAGCAGGAAAATGCAACTAAGAAATAACACATATTCAGGCCAAATTCATAATCCAGAGAGGCAATATCTTGTGGGGATATCTAGGTGTAATCTCTTCACTTAACGGTCCCTCCATCTAAAGAATGCGGAATGAACAGTCAGGTTGAACATTAAGACTGTATATCCACCTCTTGGCTGTGTCTAGACTGGCCAGTTTTTCTGGAAAATCAGCCGCTTTTCCGGAAAAACTTGCCAGCTGTCTATACTGGCCACTTGAATTTCCGCAAAAGCACTGACGATCTCATGTAAGATTGTCAGTGTTTTTGCGGAAATACTATGCTGCTCCCGTTCGGGCAAAAGGGCCAGTATAGACAGCCCAGATTTGTTTTCCGCAAAAATGCCCCGATCGCAAAAATGGCGATCAGGTATTTTTTTGCGGAAAAGCGCGTCTAGATTGGCACTGACGCATTTCCGCAAAAAGTGCTTTTGTGGAAAAGCGTCCGTGCCAATCTAGATGCTCTGTACCGAAAATGCTTTTAATGGAAAACTTCCGTTAAAAGCATTTCCAGAAAATCACGCCAATCTAGACGTAGCCCTTGTGTTAGAGGATGCAACTCCATTGACTCAGTTAGAGTTCTACCCTCTTACATCAGGAGTGAATCAGGTTTTGCTTGTGCAGCCCACAGCAATCTCCATAATAACTTGGTGTGGACTCAGTTTTTCACCTAGACCCCTAAAGTCTGATTGTAGTCTCACTGCATTGTTCTTTGTGACGGGGTGTGCATTCCCAGCACAGGGTCAGAAGGGGTTAAAACCCTGTGGGCGAGGAAGTCCCTCCCCTCCAGCCAAACTGAGATGCTCCAAGTGCTGTGGCAGGCTAACAGGGAGCAGCTCAGCTTAGTCCTAGCTGGATGCTGGAGAGAAAGAACCTGCTACAGGAGCACCAGAAGTAAGCCTACCAGAAACCCAGATGATGGGATCTGGAGAGACTGCATTGAGCCTACAGAGCTGGTGGATCCTCAAGGGGAGACTGATGCTGCAGTGCCTGAGGACCCTGAAACCATGAGGATTGCTTCAACATCAGAGCTGGTAGGTAGTGACCCAAGGAGGGTGAGTGAATGGTATTTCCCACCTGCGTGAGCTTAGCATGTTGCGATGGGATTCCCTGCTTAGTGAGTGGTAGATCATTTCCCCTGGGTTGGGGCCCATTGGAGTAGGGAGGGCCTGATCCCCCCACACCCGGGGCTGCTTTCCCCAACCCCTTTGACTCTAGACATTAGGCTATATTGCCCTGTTCTCAAGAGCTACAATATAAACTCGGGCCATTAGGCTATGTTACCCTGTATTTCAAGGGTTAATATATAGGCACCTGGCAGTTAGGCCATCTATAATGCAAGTGACATCTACACATCCCTGTGACCTCCCTGTCATGGGACAGGTTGTACATACCTAGTAGCACTCTTCAATGGAATTATTTTTTATTTAAACCACTCAGAGAAGAGAATTAGGTTCTTGAGTCCACTATTCTAGTCTTTCTCTAAGGCACCAGTCTTCCACTACTAGTATAGTCAAGGGGCTTCATGACTTATGGCCTTCTAGACTCTCTAACTCTTTTGCACTAGGAGTCTTTCGATTCGACTTCCAAAATACCACAGCACAGAAAACAATTATTCCATGTCTTCCTGCTCCTTCCAATACTTTAGGGTATGTCTACACTACAGCGCTAATTCGAACTAACTTAATTCGAATTAGTTAATTCAAACTAAGCTAATTCGAACTAACGCATCTAGACCTAAAAACTAGTTTGAATTAGTGTTTTGCTAATTCGAACTAGCATGTCCACATTGAGTGGACCCTGAACCGAGGTTAAGGCTGGCCGGAAGCAGTGCCGGCAGGGCATCAGCTTAGGACTTAGAGCATGGAGCTGCTGCCTCAGGTTAGCCGAGGGCTGTGATTAAAGGGACCCAACCCCCACCACGGACAGACAGTTCTCAGAGTTCCCTGCTCACTTGTCTAACTTGATGCGGGACAGCAAAGCAGTCCTGGCTTGGAGTGCCCTGAGTGCCCACACTCCGCACATCACAGCACTCGGCCATCAGCCTGGCTGCACTTGCTGCAGGCTACCATCCAGGGGTCTGGGGGTGTCAATCGGGGGAGGCTGCAGCAGAGCTTCCACCCCGAGGAGCCATCCCAGTCCTCCCCATTGGGGGATCATACCCCATTCCTCCCTCACCTCCTTCCACTTACCCCTCTCTAGCCCCCCTTCCTGAAGTACAAAATAAAGGACACATGTGTTCAAAAATAGAAACTCTCTTTATTGAACAAAACTCGGGGAGACTGGGAAAAGGAGGTGGGAGAGGGGAGGGCAACTACAATGATGAGGGGTTTGGAACAGGTCCCATATAAAGAGAAACTAAAGAGACTGGGACTTCTCAGCTTAGAAAAGAGGAGACTGAGGGGGGATATGATAGAGATCTATAAAAGCATGAGTGGTGTGGAGAGGGTGCATAAAGAAAAGTTCTTCATTGGTTCCCATAATAGAAGGACTAGAGGACACCAAATGAAAAGAATGTGTAGCAGGCTTCAAACTAATGACAGAAAGTTCTTCTTCACAAAGCAAATAGTCAACCTGTGGAACTCCTTGCCGCAGGAGGCTGTGAAGGCTAAAACTATAACAGAGTTTAAAGAGAAGTTAGATAAATTCATGGAGGCTCGATCCATGGAGTGGTATTAGCCAGCGGATAGAAATGGTGTCCCTGGCCTCTGTATTGGAAGGCTGGAGATGGATGGCACGAGACAAATGGCTTGGTCATTGTCTTCAGTCCATTCCCTCTGGGGTAGCTGGTGTTGGCCGCTGTTGGCAGACAGGCTACTGGGCTAGATGGACCTTTGGTCTGACCCAGTACGGCTGTTCTAAGCTCAGGGCTCAGGGTCGGGGGTCTCAGTGGACCACCTTGATTTTCATGCCAACCTGCTCCTGGTTGGCCTGGCTGGCAGCTCTCCTGCCCTAGACGGCCTCTTTCCTCTGCCTAGTGCGGCGGTTGTGGATGAGGTCCACGATCTCCGCACTAGACCAGGCGGTGCCCAACTCTTGCGGCCCCCGGGCAGGCTCCTGGGAGCCGCCAGCCTTTTTCCTGGGAAGAGGCGGAGGGCTGGGTGGCAGCGGGTGGCTGGTTTGTGATGTGCCAGGTGCAGTGTCTGCTGGCCGGGTGCTGGCAAGACTTGCACCTGGCAAGGGCACTGTAGCCAGACCGTGCCCCTTTAAGGGCTCCGGGGCTGGGAGGGGGGCAGACGAGTTTCCCTGGTGGTGCCCAGAGTGGCCACCAGGGCAAGCTGGGGAGGGCTAGTTTGGATAGCTGGCCCTTCAATTTAGGCAGGTACCCACACAGACCTCTTGTTACCTTTCAGGACACAAGAATCAAATCATTGTCTTAAAAAGGTGATCTTTTTAACAAAACAAAAAGATATACTTGATAAAGCAAACGTGATTGCTAGGTGTTACAGAGCAACGCAGAAATGAACAGATCAAAACACAAAGAAACATTTTCCCTTTGGGCTGTAGCTTAAATATGATGAGTGTGGGAAGGATGACATAGTTTGCACACAGAAGTTTTACTGGAAACAAAACAAAGACAAATATCATGATTGCAACTAAATATACATTTTCCCCTTATTTATTCATGATTCCTTCGCAATCCAGTTCATTTCCCTTCTCCAAATTCCTTGGAGGCATGGTAATCCTGCCTGGATTTTAAAAATCATGTCCCCTCAGCTTCTGGTTAAAAAAATTCACACAAAGAGGAATGGCAGCAGGTATGTATTTACAATTTAAATTTCAGCACTATATCCCATTAGTTCTTCAGACCCCATGCCAATACCCTTAGCTTCCTGAGTTTAACCCTTTAATCACTGAGTACTGGCCAGCACTCCTCCTATCCTTCAGATATCCAGAATGAGTACTGCGGGATGGGAGGAAGTGGGGGGGAGAGGCGCAGGGAGGGGTCAAAACCAGGCTCCAGTAAGAGTTTTGCTAATGACTTCACTAGGGCTAGGATTTCACCATGATTTTGAAAGGTCTCAAGCAGTCACATATCCCACTGCCTCAGAATCAAGCTCTGGGTTGGAAAGTAGGATCTCAATCAGAGAGGAGTTAAAAAAAACCCCTCCATGTTCTAGGAAAATGTGTTCCGGGTAGCCAATGGTTAGCTTTAGCATCTTGCTATGGAAAGAAATGATTTCAGATGGATCAGGAGAAAGGCCTAGTGAAAGGGGTGAAACAATTAAAGGAGACTCTATGCTCTGTCAAAGCTTATAGAGCCCATGATAACTGAGTTCATTCCAGAGCCCCATGGCAGCAGTGCTCTGAAGTGAAAGTAATTCCATTGATTTGAATGCTTTACTGTATCAGGAGTTTAAGAGCTTTACCTAACTTTTGGGCTCTGGACACTCCCAAAGATGCTCGTGTTCTCTCTCCAGATGAGACTGACATTTGTTAAGAACCTTTCAGGCAAAATCACCCCTGCTGGTTCCATCCTGCAAGGGAGCGTCCCCTGGGTGAGGGCAAACACATCCTGCTAGTGATGGCAGTGGTGTGATTTATTATTATGGTATCACCTGGAGGTCTCGGTCATGATCTGGGCTCCATTGGGTTTAGGCATGGTGCACATGGTACAAAACATGAGATTGTAAACTTACAGTCTAGTAGACAAGTCAGACAAAAGGCAAAAGGGGAGAAAAGATGTAGTAGGTCAGTTACGGATCCTGGAATAGAATCTGGGTCTCCCAAAGTTCAGTCTGGTGCTCTATCCAGTATACCATGCTGCCATTAGCATCCAGGGTGGCACCTTTCAATTCAGCAAGGGATTCTATAGTACCTCATGGGTAGAAGCTGCAATTGGGGATTTAGTTACTGGGCCATTCCTCTCTGCAGTCAGCTCAACCAACTGCTAAGCTATCCTGCAAGCCTGCTGGACAAGGATGCAGTGGTTGCAATAGCTGCTTTCAACCACCAAAGATTTCCTAAGTCTGGCATGAAGTCCTTTGCTGGGTTTCAGCCCCACAGCCCAACGAGTAAAATACAACCTCAGCGTGGCCTGAATGCCAATGGCATGAGATGTTAAAGATTGGCAAGGCTGTATGGCTGTCTTATTTTAAATTTTCCATGTGTGTGTCTATAGTTTACTAGCTGGCTGGATCTGGTTTCTCCCTGTCAGGTCCTGTGGCTATAGAATTATTCACATTACTGTTTCTTGTTAAAGACAATGCCCTCAGGGTATTAAGGTCTTGTTTGATCACAAAGCTAAAATAGAAAGCTCCAGTTTCCCCTCTCCAGGATACCTAATTAAGGAATCTCATTAACCCTCTCTGTGGATGGACTGAGAGGCCTTTCTGCAGGCAGCTAATAGGTTTTTTTTGGTAGAACAGCACAGTCATCTGACCCCTGGTATTAGGTGCTGTGAAATGTACCCTCTCATCTTATGGCAGTGACATTTCCATTTTTTCCCATCCTCTTTGAGAAACTTTTCTGAACTAAGGATGGGAAGCATGGTTCTTTTAGGTTGTACTCTCCTCTTACCTTTTCTCCCCACACATTCTCCCTGCAACTCAGCATTATGAATTAACAATCCCCTACATTTCCAAGATGCTTCATGAACTCAGGGTGATCTTTGATGTGTGTAATTGGCTATTGAGGGAAAGATGGTAACCCTGAAATAGCTCATTCCTGGATCTGACTACTAAAAAGGTGGGGTGTCAGCTGAAGAGTTCACTTGTGGCATTTTGTACCCATCAGGATGTGAGAACTCAGACTGTGAAGATACCAGTGCTGGCAACTGTATCATTCTCCCCTTGCAGAGAATGCTTGGAGAAAATATTATACCATGAGACTATATTAACTTTTCCACAGCACCCACTCACCATCCTTCTGGCCCATCTTAAGGGCATGGGCAAAAGGGGTGATGTGGACCATAGTGATTACTTAACTGTGGTTGTGTATTTATCATTTTGACTGACAGGCAACAATAGCCAATCAGTTGCTGTAGTATTGCACCACAGGCAATTCTATTATATGTATTACAGTAGCAAATAGGCATTCCAACCAGCATTGGCACTGTAAAAATCACATCATGAGAGAGATTCTTGGGTCCAAAGAACTTAGCATTTAAATAAGGGCTGCCAATATTTTTTTGCCAAGGGCCACTTTGGAAATTTTTGAATTGGCCCAGGGCCACACGGGAAGGGGCAGGACATCAAGCGGAAGAGGTGGGACCAAGATACTTCAAGATTCCCCAGCCCCAGACCATAATTGGTCTGGATGTGCGGGAATAAGTGCCTTTGCGCCCCCCCCCCCCCCATGTTCCCCCTAGCTACCCATGCCCCTGGTGTGGGAAGAGACTTCCCGCACTCCTATGTCCCTAGGCCAAATACGGTCTGGGGACGGGGGGAGCACATAAAGCCTCCTCCACTCTCCCCCCACCCAGTGAGCAGCACATGGCACTTTAAAGTGCCACATGCTTCTGGCAGGGTGGGAGGAGGCTTCAACCAATGGGAGCTACAAGGCTCCGTGGCTATGCAGATGTTATGTAAACACCGCCACACAGGCTTCTATCAGCGTGGCTCTGGGACCTACATTTGAATGATGCTGTACTGGATTATGGAACCTCTCTGCTAGATTTTAATCTTTATTTATAATTTTAATGACTGGTTTATCTAGGTCTTTTGATGCTGGCATATCCTGCATGTTCACTTTTCCAAGTGCACCCACCCTCATCCAAACCTTTCTTGATTGAGGCTAATAGCGCTACTTAAATCCCTCAAGATGGTCCAGGCCCATCGCATCTCAATGAGAATATACACAGAGATGGTGAAAGCATCTTTTCCAGTCAGTGAGGATAAGCCAGGACCAGTCAAGTGCCATTGTATGCACAGCATATATGAAAGAAAGGGACATAAGTGGACAGGGTCTGCGTACTATGCCATTCATGAATTTGTTTCAGAGGACATGCATCAAGGTTGCTGCAGAGAGAGCTGCACAAATACTGCATATATTTTTCCCACAAACATTAACAAAGCTTATGTTTTCTCTGGCTCCAAGCACACTGGAACACTAAAATGTACTCTCAGGGCAATGTACTCTAGCTCCTGCAAAGAAATATTCAAATACACACACACACACACTACCACCTGGGTCAGATATTGGACTAGGGAAAATACCATCTGACTTATCGGGCGCATCATAATTAATTAACACAGTTTGATTTACAAAATATTTGAGAGCCTTTCATGAACAGTCCATCAAGTGGGTGGGATCATATTAACTGAAAAAGAGAAACAGAGCTTCTGATGTTCACTCAGGGTGGAATTCCCTCCCCTCTGTGCCAGAGCCCAGCACTATGGGCCTGCACCACTTAGATCTCATACCTTATTTAGAGAGCCTGCTCGGAACTGAAGTGATGCACAGAACTTATGCTGACTCTGCAAAGAGATGAAAGATGGGAAAGATCCTTAAAGCCAGTTGAGACTGAAGATTGGCTCCTAAACGTTTTAGCAGATGGCCAAACATGTCATAAGTAGGTATTATAACAAATAGATGAATGCCACTAATTATTGAATGCCTCCAATGTTACAAATATATTGGTGTTAATGTCTGCATTTTGTAGTAATTTTTTAACGTGTGGAGGATTTATGTCTTTTCGGATCAACTTCTTGGTACACCTTGGTTCAGTGATGTGGTGGGAGCCTCAAGGGTTATAGCCGACTACCCAGTGAAAACTGCTGGATGGTGGTGAAACAAATGATTTTTTATTAAAAACCAAATAACTTTCAAATGATTTTTAAAAACAAGCAATTACCTAATGCGTATACAGGGTGGAAAAGCTAAACTTAGCTATACTTAACTAATTACAAACTTCTTTGATTACAATTCAACTATACCAAATCACTGTTTCTAATTCTCTTAAGGCAGTGCAGCATGCAAGCAAAAAATACAAAAACAAAGCCAATATAATGATAATGAAAACTTTGTCCACAGCCAGCCCCTCTATGGTTATTTTGGGCAGCTGGTGGAGTTAGTTATTAATCTACCTCTACAACTTAACAACTCCTGGGTTACTATTTCTAACACTTATACTTAGCCTAAATACAACACCATTATACAACACAAGATTATACAATTTACACAGTGTGGTTAATAGAACTCAGTTACACTTTACAGAATTACACAGTGAAATTAACACGATTCAACTGTTAACTAAACCAATAACGAATATATTTAAGCAATACTTACAAATCCAGCAACGATAACAGCATAAAGACACACTAGAACTCGGAGCATGCTCAGGACTTGCGCACCTCTATCTCTGACTCGAAGGGTGGGAGGCAGCCTCAGGGTGATCAATCCTTCATCCAGGCAAAAAAAGACACGGGCCCTCAACACTCGGAACCTCGCTGAACAAAGGGGTTGAGGATCTTTTATAACATAACCTGATATCTGGTACCTTATTAGGATTCGTTCCCTGGCCGGGCCTGAAAGGCTGGTAATGAGATAATGTGCAATAGGATTTTTCATGATGCCTGCCTGATGGCCCTGTGGACAGTGCCAGGTGCGGGCATGGTCAGTGTGCATGGCAGTTGCGTCTTATCTCCCTATGCCTACCTCCCTACCTTCAAGGACCGGTCAAGAGAGTCTTAACTATTTCTTGCAGCTGTGTTCTATCTTTTCATGCTCATCTCCCTATTTTTCAGAGCCTGTAAGTCCCAGGATGCCTGTAAGGTTAAATTCCGTTTGCAGAAAGCTGCATTGTGCTTCCCATACTCCTCTGAGTATCTCACGGTCTGAGTTTTCTGTGAGGGGCCTTGTGTGGCAGGATGGGCTATACGCGAAGGCCATGGTCAGAAAAAGCCTGCTTTCCAACACTTTTGATGGCTGATAATCTTGATTTAAATAAGTTAACTTGTCTAAATTATGAAAAAGTGAAGATTCCCTTGACCAAAACTCAGTAGAACACAAATGGGTCATTTGCAATGACAGAAGGAATCAACAGGATATTCCATCTTTAATAAGTCAACAAATCAGTTTTCATCTTCCTCGTGTTATATCTCACTTATCTTTATCACTCCTGAAATAATGTTGTGCTCTGTTCGTATCTTAAAGAAAGGAAACATATTTCCCAACTCTATCTCCTTGGCAAAGGTTGGCTTATTATGTTACCTTATTGCTCACCAAGTACTTATGGATTAGAGGAACTTTATACATTGGTTCCCCTCCACTTTCTAAGTATGTCAGTACTTGAGTGTGTTTGTTCATTAAATGGAAAGTGAAGGACAGAATTGTCAAACCCAAACTCATCATGTTTCAGATGCATTTAAAAAGTCATTTTCATAAAAGCAAAGAGCTAGGAGAATGAAATCTATTCTAGAGTGTTGGTCTCAATTGGCAAAATTTGGATCCATGTTTTGAATACTGCATTGGATGTATACATTCAGGTTTTATTCGAAGCATGATATAGGAATCTCAGCGTTGCTGTAATTGGTACCAGCTGGCTACAGAACCTTTGGGACTATTACACAACCACTGTTTCTCAAAACATGGCAACACTCTGGCCACATGACTCTCACAACAGCTATGCTGGGGAGACCACCGGGGAATTATGTAGAACCAAGGAAAAGGAAGCTCTCTGGCAATTTTGTGATGAAACATGAAATAAGGGAGTCAGTGTGATAGTGCAGGATCTGGCTGTCAAATTTCAGGGCACTATTCATCATATGCTTTGTATGCATCTCACTGACACCTTTATATTCCTGTCTTTTTTTTATTTAGAGATGAGCCTAAATCCCAAACCTGTTCAAATGAATGTATAGCTTGGACAGAATTTTATTTTCCATGCTATGCCATTATTAGTCCTACCACATACATATTTTGCTCTTATCTTGATTCTGTCGTCAGTTATGAGATGAGCTCCAGGTGAGCTGATACTAGGCCAGATTCTCTCCATGGATCTGGCTCTTTTGAGCCACTCAAGATAAATTTCCTGATGTGAGGAAAACTCCCTTGTGGCATCAGTGATCTGGCTGTGGCCATTCTTTGCCCTCCCTGATATAGGGCAATGGGAGGAGTGAATCTCCTAGAGGTCCACTATTCTTCTCCACTGGTGCAAGAGGTTCATCCATGGCATGCATTTGCCCAGAAGCAGCATTAATTCTGATTGGAACCAAAGCTGGGCTGGACCTAATTCCCTGACACAGGACATCATGCCTTCATATACAGAGAATAGCTTCAAAGTTAGAGGAGCACAAGCCCTGTTTTGCATTTGACAAAGTGACTTTTCCAACCATCTCTACATACCACAACCAGAAAAAGAATATTCTGAATTTCCATATCACCTTTCACCTGAGGGTCTCAAAGTTGGGCCCTGCTCCCAGCTGTTTGAAGTGCCCTTGTGTACATCAGCAAACATCGGAGCATGAATTCTACCCAACTGTCATTCATACCGACAGCCTAGCAAGTGGGACTGGACACTGGACTTAGCCTGCACACCACAGCTATGGTGCATTCAGTGTGTCAGTGAGTGCCAGCTGATTATAGTATTTGTCAATAGCAGATGCACACGCTATCTAGCAACATAGTGCTCTAATCTGCCAGCTTGTCCTGTAGTGTTCAGCACTAGATGAAGTAAAGTAATTATTGCAGCAGACTATGCATGTAAGCTGGGGCTGAATTACTATGGGTGTACTCACTCCAAGGCTACGTCTAGACTGGCATGATTTTCCGCAAATGCTTTTAATGGAAAAGTTTTCTGTTAAAAGCATTTTCGGAAACGAGTGTCTAGATTGGCACGGACGCTTTTCCGCAAAAGCACTTTTTGCGGAAAAGCATCCATGCCAATCTAGACGCGCTTTTCCACAAAAAAGCCCCAATCACCATTTTCGCGATCAGGGCTTTTTGCGCAAAACAAATCTGAGCTGTCTCCACTGGCCCTTTTGCACAAAAGGACTTTTGCCTGAACGGGAGCAGCATAGTATTTCCGCAAGAAGCACTGATTTCTTACATGATATCATCAGTGTTCTTGCGGAAATTCAAGCAGCCAGTGTAGACAGCTGGCAAGTTTTTCCGCAAAAGCACTTGCTTTTGCGGAAAAACTAGCCAGTTTAGACACAGCCCAATTATTTAGCTCTGCAAGATAATTAACTGTTAACTGTTGATATGTAAATACTGATCATGCCAGGAGGGGGAAGGAATCCGAGGTGTGGCTATGTAAATCTAATTTAGCCAGGGCTGATGGAGGATCAGTGTTGGAATGTAATGTGGTGTATTGTAAATAATTTGGGGCTGTTGTGGGGGTCACAAACCATGCTACCCCTAAATGTGGGAACTGTAAAATATGACACCAGTGCTTGCAGGAGAGACACCATCATTGTAAGAGGTCTCAGAGGAACAAGCCTCCCTCCTGCCAGAGTTGAGTGAACTGAGTTGTGGCGGAGGGGGAAGGAAAGGGCTTGAGTCAGCCTGCTTCATGCCTTCCAGGTGTAAGCTGTAAGGCTGGCTCAACCTGCCCCTTTCCCCCCTGGTTTTAAGGACAGACCTAAAGCAGACTTCATGAGGAGTCTTTTTACTAGTCTAGTGGATGCTGGAATCTTTTGCCAGCCTAGGTGGTGGCTAAAGAGTTGAAATCACTAAGAGCTGAAATCACTGGTTTGGCCAGGAGCCAGACCCATTGCAACCAGTGGAGCAGCTGGCGGGAATGACTGGCAGGCAGCCGGTAGGAGTGGCAGCAGGCAGCCAGCGGAGGGCGGCCAGCAAAGTGGCTGGTGGGAATGGACGGTCGGTAGGAGAGGTGGTATGCGATCAGTGGAGCAGCTGGCAGGAACCACTGGCGGGTGGCCGGTAGGAGCAGTGGCAGGTGGACAGCAGTGCGGGTGGTGGGAATGACTGGCAGGCGGCCGTAGGAGCAGCACAAAGGTGGCATAGCCTGAGGCTCAAGGAGTAGAGTCATCAGCATGATGTGTCAGAGTCTGCGCTGACTGGACAGAGCTATAAATGGGGCATTTGACATAGAGCACAGAGAAAGTTTGGGTAAGTGAACGGAACCCTTATCTTGTTGGACTGGTGAGCCTGAGAGGCAAAAGACATTGCTCAGTCCTTTTGAGCTGGGACAGTTACTCGTGGGGGAGAGGGCTACGAACTCTGTTTGTGGTATTTTCCCAAGATAATGCCATGTGACTTCTGTCATGACTCCTTCCCCACTCTGGCATGATAAATGCAGAAGTGGGGGCCAGCAAGTGTACCCCAAAGCCTTATCTACCAGGCTTTGGTATAAAACTTCCCCCAAGATCTTAAAAACCTAGATCTTGGGAATAAAACTTCCGCTGCCACCACCCAAATGTTGATAAAGAAATCAGGGGAAAGATCATTTGGGAAATCTCACCCCTAAAACAAAAATTAGGGCACACAATTAACAACTGCCAGGTTAATAAAAAGAAAAGAAAGAACTTTTATTATTACAACAATATACCGGTTGCAAGTATAATGACTAGATAGGAAGGTAACAAAATATACTCATGGAGAAATTCCATGGGCCTAGAACTTAGTTACAAAGAAAACCCAAAACATCTTTTAAGCAGTGCCAGACATCAGATCCCATACCCAACCCTTAAAACAATAAAGCCTAACGAAACTACCTAAACCTTACCCTACTTACAGAAAATGAAGAATGAAGAATGGTGTCTTGGAGAGAGGGACATGCTTGTCCCTCTCTGTAGCTGCAAAGGACTCCCTCAGACAAAAAGGAGAAAGAAAGAAAAACCCACATTCCTTTGTCCCAGTTTGAAAAGTCCCACCTACATTCTTATTGGTCACTCCACCTGGCTAGATGTAGTTAACCCCTTAATCCCCAGGCTGCTGGCTAACCCTCATAATCATGACAACTTCTCTCTCTCTTTCATTAAGTTTCTTTTCAACACTCAGACTCTGTGCTTGCGAGTGGGGAAGCATTGCCTCTCAGAGGTCCCCAAGAGTATGTGAATTTCCCGGTCTACTGGGTGGGGGCTCGAGCCGGTTCTGTGTGAGATGGACCCCTAGATATTAAACCCAGCCCTGGTTGCTGCCAGGCCTGCCCAGTGGAAGGGTTACATGCACATCATCCCTGCTCTCCTAGGGTATGTCTACACTACAAAGTTAATTTGAACTAACAGACGTTAGTTCGAATTAACTTTGATAGGTGCTACACTATCAACTTAATTCGAACTAGCGGAGCGCTTAATTTGAACTAGGTAAACCTCATTTTACGAGGACTAACGCCTAGTTCGAATTAAGTAGCTCGAATTAAGGGCTGTGTAGCCACTTAATTCGAACTAGTGGGAGGCTAGCCCTTCCCAGCTTGCCCTGGTGGCCACTCTGGCCAACACCAGGCAAACTCTACTGCCCCCCTCCCGGCCCCGGAGCCCTTAAAGGGCCATGGGCTGGCTACACTGTTTGTGCCAGTTGCAAGGCTGCCAGCACCCAGCCAGCAGACTCTGCACCTGCCACAAAATGAGCCAGCCACCCGATGCCACCCAGCCCTCCACTGCTCCCCAAGACCAGCCTGGCGGCTCCCAGGAGCCTACCTGGGGACGCAAGAGGTGGGCACCTGCTTGGTCAAGTGCGGAGATCGTGGACTTCATCCGGGTTTGGGGGGAAGCCTCCAATGTCCACGATCTCCGCACTAGCCACAGGAACGCGGCCATCTACAGCCGCATGGCTGCCAGCCTGGCCGCCAGAGGCCACCAGCGCAGCCGGGAGCAGGTCCGGTGCAAAATTAAGGACCTGCAGCAGTCCTACTCCCGGGCCTGCCAGACAGGGGGTGACCCGGAGGCCTGCCCCCACTTTCAGGCTCTGGACCGCATCCTGGGGGCTCACGCCGTCCATGTCCCCCGGGTGGTGATTGACCCCGGGGCAGAGGGACCACTCCCGGACACGGAGGAGGAGGAGCCGGAGAACGCTGAGAGCCAGGAGCCTGCCGGTAGCCTAACCTAAGTTAGTTCGAATTAGCGCTGTAGTATAGACATACCCCTAGATATTCTGCTAGGTGAAGATTTGTCCCTACCTAATTCACCACTGCAGCAGCCTTTTGAGGTAGGTTCAAAATATACCAAGATGAGGTAAGCCACTTCTGCAATGTGGTATGCCAGCATGAGTTGGAATTTGGCAAGACAAGTTCCAACGTGTTTGTTTTTAATTAAATTGTCATGACAACTTTAAGTGGTCCAGAGGACCTCGGTTTGGACTCTGGGCCACATGATGGCTCCAAACCACTGTAAAAGTTATACTATACTGCAGTAAGTACCTCTGGATTTTCCCTCCAAGATCTGGAGGAAATCACCCCGGGCAGGAGATTTGGCACACCTTTTCAATAAGGTGATGCTATCATTCCTCATAAAGGAAGAGAAAACTGAGGATAGAGGTAAGGAACCCATGCATATCCCAAGGCTTGTCTACACTATGGAGATCAACACTGCATCAGTTGATCTTCCAGGGTTCAAATTAGTGAGTCCAGTGAAGACCTGTTAATTCAACCTTAGAGGGCTCTTCCATCAGTGCCGCTAGTTCTGCTCCTCACAAGGAGCAAGGGAAGTTGATGGAAGCATGTGCTCCCATCAACCTCCTGCTGCATGGATGTGCCAAAACACAATTTAAGATTCTTCGACTCCAGATATGCAATTAACGTAGCCGGAGTTGCATGTCTTAAGTTGACCTTCCCCATTAGTGTGGACCACATCCCAGTGAGTTTTGAATCAAAGCTAGCCTGCTGACTATTTAGGGGTCGCATGACATCATTGGCTCTTCTCTCAGTTTACCCCTTCCTTCTGCTTTCCAGGGAGTAACTCCATCCTAGCCTAGAATGCAACAGGCTCTGTGTTCTCCAGTTTCAATGCCAGACTAGGAGGGTGTAGACCCGTGGTCACCAACACATCGATCGTGCATTCGGGCAACCCCACCTCCCATTTTCCCCCAACCTCCGAGAAGCCCCACTACCTACCTCTAGTGTAGTGCTGGCTTCCAACGGCGTGGACAGAAGTCCTCTTTGAAGCCCACTTCACTTCCAGGAGTTCCGGAAGTGCACGGGCTGCTCCCCTCCCACAGTTCTGTTGCGTGCTGGGGGAGGGGGCGTCGGCCCTGGAGGAGGAGTGCGGAGGCTCCTCTGTGCCGCCAGTGCCGGAGGGGTGAGTTGAGCGCAGGGGTTTCCCTGTGCTGTGGGAGCGAAGGTTGGCCCCGAGGTTTGGCTGGGCAGGGCCGCACCACGGGAGGGGGGTGTGGTCCCGGGGTAGGTGCCCGTGGGGGTTGGCCGTGCTGTGGGAGGATAGGGGATGGGCCAGGCCACGCCGTGGAAGGGTGGTTTGGCCCTGGGGCAGGTGACCGCGGGGGTTTGGCCCCACCGTGGGAGGGGGGTTGGCCCCGGGGCAGGCACACAAGGGGTTTCCCTGCCCTACTGGGAGGGGGAGAAGGGTGAGTTGGGCCTGGAGGAGGCATGTGCTGGCTTCCCTCTGGGGGGGGAGAGAATCCTGGGACAAGGCAGATGCAGGGGACTCTCTGCTGCCACTGCCACCCTGTCCCCACTCTCCAGACCCTACTCGCCTGTCCCCAGCTACAGAACTCTGTCCCCATTCCCGTCCTCACTCCCTGAACTCTGTCCCCTGCTGCGGAATCCTGTCCTCTCCCCTCCCAGCACCCTGTTCCCTCTCCTCTGCCCCCAGCCGCTGAACTCTGACCCCACAAAATGTATAAATATAAATGCTTCATTGTAGATTTAAATAGCATGAATAAAAAACAGACCATTTATTTCATAACTATAAACACGTGATTTTAATTTTATATATTGCATAATTTAAAAATAAACTGTTTATCAGGGTGTGTAAGTAAGGGCTGGGAATAGTAAGTGATGGACAGGAGGAGAATAGAGAGGGCGGGGCTTCAAGTAAGGGGCAGGGCTTCAAGGAAGCGGCAGGGCGATAGATCTTGGACTGTTCTGAGATTTAAAAAGTGATCTTGAGTGTAAAAAGGTTGGAGACCACTGGTGTAGACTCTTTGCAGCTATTCTTTCTGCACTTCCAGTCTAGGCCTAACTTGTTGCATTGCTTGTAATTAAACAATTGTGATATTTTTCTGAATTAATTTGCAGTGCAGCTGAATTTTTTCAATGCAGATCACAAGCCAAGTCTCTTTGAAATACATCATGTAGGGGTTAAAATGATCACATGATTTTTCTTAGCACACTGTATATAAAAAGGCTGTTTGCAGATTGTCAATTATTTATTTATATCAAGTGGAGAAGACATTGAGGGGGCAGCTATTCTTAAACTTTATGGGAAAAAATCCTTTTAATTTTAATAACTTTACCTTGTACCTGTGTTCTTTCTTCATGTTTTTGGTTGATTTACCTACAAATTGCTGTAAGTGGTTTTCTTTGAAAGTAGTTAGAGTAGAAAAACAAGGATTAATCTTATCTGATTTTTTTCATGTTTGCAAATGACTTATAGCAACCAACTGCTAGCTGTCATGGAAATACATTTACGAAAACCACACAGAAGCCAAACTAAGCTATGAAAGGGTGGCTTCACTTATTTAACAAGGTATACACACACCTTGACCAAAAACATGTTACACTAGTGCTGTGTTGCATCATCATATGGTGATTGTTTCCAGTGCAAAAACTGAATGAAACTTTCATTTATTGTGTGCATGTTGTCTGCTTCTGCTGAATACATGAGACCCTCTGAAGATACTGTTCATGAATGCCAAAAAGGTCACCTTGGACTTGTTTATACCTTGTATGAGGGGAAATCGAAGCATGGGCTTCTCTATGCTTATGCACTGAGGCTACGTCTACACTACAGGGTTTTTGTGCAAAAACCCGTGAAGCGTCCACACCTCAAGCATGAAAATTTACAGTGAATCGACAGAACAGAGGGGTTTTTCCGGTGTTGGTATTTCTCTTTCTACAACAAATAACTCCTTTCTGTGCAAGGGCTTTTGCGCAAAAAGGGGTGTGTACATGAGAAACGGCATTTTTTTTGCTTAAAAACAGCCTATCGGAAGAAGCACAGGCACCCTGGTGGCCATTCTGTTAATGTCAATCAGAGTTTTCTTGTGAGAGAGTGTCCATTCAGTCTGGTCATTGTCTTGCGCAAAATTGCATCATTTTTCTGATGCGCTTTAACAGTGTGGACACGCTCTGGCTCAAGAAGTTTTTGCGGAAGATCTCTTCTGCCAAAAACTTCTTGCACAAGAAGCCTGCAGTCTAAATGTAGCCTGGGGGCTTGCTGAGATTATCCTCTATACTATTGCACTTCTCTTTTCCTTTGAATCAGTATGTTTCTGTTTCGCCTAGAGTATGGCCACTCAGTAGCTTTTATCTCTCTCTTAAGTGTGATGGATTGGACAGAATGAAGGTCAGATCCTTATTGTAGTTTTCTATAATTGAAACCTGAGTTTTGCAAAACCAAACCTAAGCCCCAAACTTGTTGATCATTAAAGGAGAAATAAGCCCTCATGTTTCAAGATATATGATAATGTTATCTGGGCTAGTTAAGTGTGACTTTTTTTTACTATCAAGCCCAGTGTAAATAATTGTTATGTGGGGGATCAATCAGTATAATCTTTTCATTGTTAAAGTGGGCTTATGCAGGTGGCATAAGGGATCTGTCGAAAAAGGCTTTCTTTCTTGACAGATCCTACTCTAGACTGCTGCTTTTTGCAGACAAAGTGCTGAGTTGGCCAAACGTGGTGGCCATTTTTATGCAAATTCGGCACTGGATATTTAAATCCCTGCCTCATTTGCAATGTCGATCTGCCTAATCTGCATCCCTCTGCCGACAGAGGGATGCAGTCTAGACATACCCTAGGAGTTAGCCTAGCTGTTTTGGGCTGGTTCCAGTTAGTTCTGTGTTATGAAATACATGGACACTTGCAACTGTTCAAGCTCTCTGTATTTCCAGTGATTTATTTCTTATCTATGAGACTCCAAATGACATAACACTTTCTGAAGCATTTAGGATTGGCTATTGTTGGAGACAGGATACTGGCTTAGAATGATCAATAGTTCGACCCATTGTAGCAACCCTTATGTTCTTTATTCCAATATACATAACAGTGGAAAACTGAATCCACTGTGTGTTGTTATTGGTTTTTACTTCTTCTGACTTAGGAGCATATTTGGGGATCTGGTTTGTTTCACTTCAAATTAACTATTGACTGCCTATGGAGGTTGTTGATGCTTCTTCATGGGATGTTTGCAAAAGGAGGCTTGGATGGTTTAGATACAACAAATCCTGCTTCTTGGTCTGGGGCTAAGCTAATCATCATTGTGGCCCCTTCTAACTCTGTGAATCTATGGACTTTTCTTAACTTTGCAGCATGCATCTGTTTCCAGGTATTGTTGTCTTACCAGCATTACAATCTTAGCTGATTTGTTAATTTGTCTGATCTCTCAAAAGTTTCATGTTCATCTTCTCTCAGCTTTGCATTGGGAACCAATGATGGATTTCTCTCTGTTATTTATTTTACATGAAATAGCTCCTTTGTAGTCTTCCAGGTACTGCATGGATGTCAGAACAGAGGAGAGAATTTACCAGTGTCTTTACAAACCAGATTTGATCAGAAAACACTCAGAAGATAAATGTAAATAGGCACATGAAATGAAAATAGGACATTTTCCATTAGGGGAGTGACATCTAATCCTACAGGCTTGCAAAGAGTCCTCCACCAAGATGATGATGCTTATCTGTTTTTTAACAATGTTGCTGGTGTTTTAATTGAATCAGTCTTCAGAAAGCACTTTGGGATTCTTGGGTGAAAAACTTCAGAGTTGCAAAAGGATTTCTTTAATTTTTTTTCTTATGGATAGAGCATAATCCTCAGCTCAGGGAATGTGTCAGTTGAATGAGTACACAATATGCTTGCAATCATGGTGGTATTACAGCATGACAGGTAGGAAACCAGGCAAAAGAATAAGAGTGATGAAAAATAGCACTAAGAAAGGGTATGTCTACACTACCCCGCTAGTTCGAACTAGGAGGGTAATGTAGGCATACCGCACTTGCAAATGAAGCCCGGGATTTGAATTTCCCGGGCTTCATTTGCATAAGCGGGGAGCCGCCACTTTTAAAACCCCGCTGGTTCGAACCCCGTGCAGCGCGGCTACACGAGGCTCGAACTAGGTAGTTTGGACTAGGCTTCCTATTCCACGAGGTGTACCGGTAGTTCGGAGTAGGAAGCCTAGTCCGAACTACCTAGTTCGAGCCCCGTGTAGCCGCTCTGCACGGGGTTCGAACCAGTGGGGTTTTAAAAATGGCGGCTCCCCGCTTATGCAAATGAAGCCCGGGAAATTCAAATCCCAGGCTTCATTTGCAAGTGCGGTATGCCTACATTACCCCGCTAGTTTGAACTAGGAGGGTAGTGTAGACATACCCAGAGTGAGGTAGCTGAATTCTATCAGCTGTTTGTGATGTGAAAAAAAATAAGAGACCACAAAAAAAATCCAAAATTAATATTCAATGAATTCTCTGAGCACAATGTTTGTTTTCATTACTGGCTTTTGGGGGTTGCAAAATATTTTCTGGGAAGAATTTCTGTTCATTTTGCTCCTGGGCTAATCATCAGTAACCATTGTTCCTGCTCTTGTTTCTGAATTGTGTAGGGTTTTGAACAACCATCCCCCTGTTTTCTTCTTCCTTGAATATCTAGCTATAGCACTGCATGAAGATCCATTCAAAAATGTCATTCTGATTGTTGGGTCAAGCTACCTTCTATATATAGAAGGTATAAAGTGCCACAGGACTTTGATGAGATTTTCTATTTTGTCTTTCTATACTGTTCTAGGCTATGCTCAGCTAATCCTTTACTCTGAATGGCCTTTTTAGAAATGCTGTCTCTGCTGCAAGCTTTGAAATGATGCAGCACTAGTGCTGGTCCTGTTTAAGTAGCTTTCAAGGTACAGATGCATGAGCAGTGAATTCCAAAGTGAGTTTATGCCATAACATAGCCAGATATCAAAAAGCTTAGCTGGAGTGATATGCTTGCCAGTGATGGACAAACTTAATACCAAGCTAAACCCTCTGGAGTACAGAGGTCATTCTGCATGTTCTGGATCTGCAAGAATGATGTGTGCCTTTGGAATATGCTATGATGTCTGGACCACAATTCTTTGCAGAACATTTCAAAAGCCTCTAAAGCTTTGTGTTGCCCTGCTGTTTGACACGTGTTTTTCTGCCACACACCTGCTGGGTGGAGTGTACTATATCACCTATAGCACTGAGACCACTTACAGAGAGAATAATGAGTCTACTCTACCACCTTCGCTGAGCACCAGCTGCCGTTTATCTTATCGTAGAGGCTTATTCACTAAGTTCCAGAGGTCCTGGGTTTGGTTCTGCCCACAGATGACAGGGGTCTGCTGGTGTTACACTGGAAGCCAGGTTGTAAGAACTGCAGAGCAGTCACAACTGTAGCTGAAATCAATGGGAAACACAAATCTTCAGTATCTCTGAAAATCAGACTCAAAGTGTTAGTACTCTATAAGGCTTGGGCTTCATACTTGTTCTCCTGGATGGTGGGTGTGCAGCAGAGATGCTCTTAGGGACAGGATTGCACACCTTTATCCCCATGCCACTCAACAGTGAACCCTATAGCCATTTTTGAAGCCTTTTTCCATTCCATTTTTCTCAGCTTGAAGGATGGTGACTGTCACAAAGAGAAGAACTGTTAGAAAAGAAAATTGAAAATATTTTAGGCCTTTATCAATAACCTCACGATGAGAAAAAAGTATAGCTGACACAACTATAGTGTGATGGGGCACCTACCATCCACAAGAATAGCTAACCTCAGCAGGGAGCAATAGTCTACATAGCATCCCACAGAGACTATGTGCACCACAGTCAGACAGTATCCCAGCCTAGCAGTCTCAGAATAAGTCTGAGATCCCAGGGCAAAGCAGGGTCAACCACTTTCTGGAGCTCTGGGGAGGGCGGGGTAGAAGGGGTTGGGTTCCTGGTGTGTGGGTGGAAGCTAGAGCCATGTACAGAGCAATTGCTGACAGAGCAGTTGCTGGCAAGGACTGGAGGATATGAGGCGGATCTGGCTGACCTCTAGGGAAATATATTGAGAAGTTTGAGGGGACTCAGCATGTGGCTGCCAAATACAGGGTCCCTGGGTCAGGGTCCAGAGCAGGGAGTGGGCCCAGGTCTCCCCCTGCTGCATTTGCTACTGGTGTGGGGCAGGACTACAATGCTAAACCTCAGAAAGCAGGAGCACAGATGGTAACCCGGTGAGAGGGATATGTCATGAAGAGGATGCCTTTGTCCCTGGAGTGTTTCAGGTCCAAAAGTAGACATGTCAGCAGACAAGGAGCCATTAGGTGAGGACATATTGATGGCCAGAGATAATCCGGGATAATCACCAGCCTGATGAGCAGAGTCCCATCACAAGACACATGCAAAAATCTATTAAGAGAACATTTTTAATATATTTTAGGAACTCCTTCAAGTGCTGGTTCTTCCTGTGTATGGGCCACGTGGCCACACAGTTTCCACCTTTTGCCTATTGAGACAGATTGGTGAACTGAGGTTCATTCCTTGACATCTGGGTTTCTTGCATCTCTCCTCATACAGTTACAAATATTTTCATTATTGTATTTCCTTCTTCCCAGAAAGATGTGCTCCCTTTCTGTGAGATGTGACCTTCAGCCTCTCATGTCTAATCATGCCGCAAAATAATAATTATCCAAGCTCTGAACTTTATCTGTCATTAACTTTCCATGTTTGTTCTTCACTGTCCCATTGGGCTTCCATCTGGGCTGTGGATCTTGGCAGCATTAATCTAGTCTATCAATAACTTTCCTGTTTTCCTTAATCACTCCAGTGGATCTTAGCCTACTGGTTTGTCATCCTCATACAATTAAATTATTATCATTGTTATCTTTAGGGCTATTGACAATTTCTTGTGCTAGCAATTTTTTCATAACATGATAACATGTTACAGTTAATGATGAATAGACTTAAAAAAATCAGGTCAAGTTCCCAAGAATGCTGGGGCTTCTCTGAACTTCACTCAAAACTTAGCTGAACCTCTTTGGCTAGCTTGATTGTCTTGCAAAATTTCTGATACTGCCTCCTAACCCATTAGGCTGGAGATTGTAATCAATCTGAATTTTTGCAGTAAATTCGGTGAAGATTTGACTCCCTTTATATTAAATCTAGATTTTTGTTTCTCTAAAATTAATAGTTATATGACTGACCCTGATTACTGGTGTTGTAATGTGCTGTTGTAGACCAAGGGCCCAGTCTATTACTGTTTACTTATGTGAGTAATTCCACAGAAGCAAATGGAACTACTTGCATGAGGAAAAACTACTTGGACATTTCCAAAGTACATAAACCTAATATATGATAAGACATTCTTAGTCCAGAATAAGAGCATCTACACATGGGGGCTACGTCTACACTGGCCCCTTTTCCGGAAGGGGCATGTAACTTTCACCAGTCGTCGTAGGGAAATCCGCGGGGGATTTAAATATCCCCCGCGGCATTTAAATAAAAATGTCCGCCGCTTTTTTCCGGCTTTTAAAAAAGCCGGAAAAGAGCGTCTACACTGGCCCCGATCCTCCGGAAAAGGGCGCTTTTTCCGGAGGATCGGGGCCAGTGTAGACGCTCTTTTCCGGCTTTTTTAAAAGCCGGAAAAAAGCGGCGGACATTTTTATTTAAATGCCGCGGGGGATATTTAAATCCCCCGCGGATTTCCCTACGACGACTGGTGAAAGTTACATGCCCCTTCTGGAAAAGGGGCCAGTGTAGACGTAGCTGGGCTGTGTCTACACTGGCACTCTTTTCCAGAAATGCTTAAAACGGAACAGTTTTCCATTATAAGTATTTCTAGAAAAAGCGCGTCTACATTGGCAGGATGCTTTTCTGGAAAAGCACTTTTTCCGGAAAAGCGTCCGTGCCAATGTAGACGCGCTTTTCCGCAAAAAAGCCACAATCATCATTTTCGCGATCGGGGCTTTTTTGCAGAAAAGAAATCTGTGCTGTCTACACTGGCCCTTTTCTGGAACAGTTTTCCGGAAAAGGACTTTTGCCCGAATGGGAGCAGCATAGTTTTTCTGGAAAGGCACTGATGATTTCACAGTAGATCGTCAGTGCTTTTCCGAAAAAGCAAGCGGCCAGTGTAGACAGCTGGTAAGTTATTCTGGAAAAGCAGCTGATTTTCCGGAATAAGTGGCCAGTGTAGACACAGCCATGGGGTTTATTAGGAATAGTTAATCCTTTTAAAATTCACACCTTATCTTTATTGCAAATTGTGGTTCACACAAAGACAAATCCTTACCATCGATTATGAGAATGGACTCTGGGTACTCTTGGACAGCTGTGGTGGCATATGCACTCCCTGTCACTAGGGTGAGCACCTTCCTGGGTGCAGACGCTGCCTCCTTGGCCAAAAGTGGGTTGGCCATCACTATAATCCGGAACACTTCACCAGTCTCTGGGTAACCCCACATCCATAATAGACTCAGCTCGCTAGACAATATGGCCCAATGGCCAGAATCAATATTTATGTTTCAGTTCAGAGCTGTATGGCTTACTAGCCAGAGTTAGTAAATAGTAGCCCTCAGTTCAGGGTAGTATAGCTTACTAGCCACAGACAGCACAAAGGTATCCCTCAGTTCAAGGTGGTATGTCTTATTGGTCAGAGTCAATACATAGCTTTCAGTCCAGGGTGATATGGCCTACTGGATAAAGTCCATAAATAGCCCTGAGTCCAGGGCATTATGGCCTACTGTCTGGAGACAGTAAACAGGAGTCCTTAGTTCAGGTCAGTATGGCCTACTAGCCAGCGTCAATATGATTGGGGATCATGCCCTGATAGGGGGACCCAGGCCCACCCTTCTCCATCGAGTCCCAACCCAAGGCCCTGTGAGTAGCAGCATGGTCTGCCACGTCCTCAGTAGGGAATTCAGCCGAAACACACTGAGGATGGGAGCTGCTGCTCCTGCACTCTCCCTGAATAACTTCCTACTGCTTTGTTTGGATCAATGTCCCACATGGTAGCTGGGTCTTCCGGCTCTCTGGCAGCTGTTCTCCCTGGGTTTCCAGGGGGTTTGCATTATTGATATCTCCCAGGCCTCCGGTTCTCATCGCTGGGGTGGCTGGCAGCAGCAGTTCAGGAGCTCTGGCTGGAGGTCCTTCTCCTTTGCTGGTCAGCCCAGACTGAGTGGCTCTGCTGCCTTTTATACTGTTCCAGTACTTAGAGCATGCCCAGTTTGGGTGACGGGGTGAGACATCCTCTTCCCACAGAGTCTTAGGCCTCTCCTGCCCCCCTTCAGTGCGGGCTATGCACTCCCCATCCATCTTCAATGGAGTTCATGCCAAGTCATGAGATTGGTTTGGATTATTGTGATTTGAAATGATTTTGCTATTGTGTGGATGTGGATTTTTTTCTTGTTAGTGAATTATGACTAGAAGTCGTCATTCTAAAATAAGGCAGTTGAACCACATTGATTATAAAAGTACAATAGAGGATGATTGCAATTAACTGATGTGTAAAGGGACAAGGTGTGTTGCTATCATCTACATGACAATAATAGACATGAATGAGGTCAGAGGGAGAGAAACCAGTAATTACGATGTATCACCACAGAAACAGCAAATCATTGGGGAAAAAATGCAGGCATGAGCTAGATGCCAATAAGTCTTACAAAAACTAGACAAGATACATGTTAGAGGGATAAATGAAGGAGATTCTTAGACACAGCAGATACGTGAAAGGTTTTCAGTAGAAGAATGGCTAAGACAATGTGGAAGACCTTTTTTCATCAGTGAATTAGACAGTAAGTATTGGCTGAAGCAGATCTTATAAGCTGAAAAAAATTCTCTGTTCTTTCTCACTCTTCAGAGAGGGGGCAACTATATTAATTCTGTCATAGTTTTAAGTTCAAGGCAATTTATTAATGTTTGTTAATACCCACATATATGGTCTTGTGAAGGACGCTTATTTGTGTTTTGATCATGCCTCCTTTTGATCTGTTTTTCTAAAGGGTTAAATGATGTTGACTAAAGTTAAAGTCTTAACAATTTCAGTGGGGGCTGAAAGACTAATGAGGCTGGCAATTTCACTTGTTGATTTTGTTAGCAGTCCCTTTGTATAGTTTTTGCACACACAACGCCATGCTGCTAGGCAAAGGCTGAGAACTGTGCAGTTAAAACCTTAGTCAAAGAACTAATAAAAAAATATGACAATTGCCTTTATTTTTAGTGCAAGACCAGCTAGGAGATATGGAAATGAGCACAGACTATGTGAGAGAAGCCTACTGACAAACTTGGAAGGGAGATGGCAGCAGGAAGTAGAGTACAACAGAGTAGAGTGAACCACACCTCTCTGTCCTAGGACACTTGAATTCCCCTTTCAATTGTTGGTAAGGCATCATGAAGACCTTGATTTGGGGATAAAGATGACTGAGTCCTGAGAGAAGAGTGTGGGAACCCCAAGGGGCTAGAATTGGCTGAAAACCTTTTTTAAGGACATTGGAGTATTAGTTAGACAGTCTATTCACCAGAAGTGATGGAACTAAAGCATGATCTGTCCAGAAAGCTGAGTCATGAGATATGGCAGACCACATACAATAGCTGTCAGCAGAGGGCTCTATGTGGTTTTCCAGCAATAAGTCCCTCCTACACCCCGCCTCACCTTACTCTTTGTGTAGAAATGTAGTGCATTGTATAACCTTGGTTGGAATTATTTAACTCTATGGAGCATTTTGAGGATACTGTCTATATAAAAGAGGCTGTACAAAATGGGTTGCTTTGGATGCCAGTATTAATTTTTCCCTTCTTTAAAGATAAGGAACGTTTTACCCCAAAATATTCTTTCTGTCTCTGCAAAATGTTTCCTTTGGGATTGTCCATTTTTGTGAAAGTGGTAAATAGTCAAAACCTTGGCAATTTTTCTTTCCACGTAGCCACATTTCACAGGACCTGTGCTTTACAGGTCATACCTTTCAAGCAGCTCTATTATCCAGGTGGATTACTGAATTCTTACGCTCCTACAGCAACAGTATTTGGTGTTTAAAAACTTATGCATTGTAGGCTATAGTCTTAATTTCCCTCTTTTTTTTTTCCTGTCTGCAACAAAGGCTATGTTCCCCTTTCCTTTTTACTTTTTTTAAAAACAGTGAATTCTCAGTACTAAAAATACTAAAACTGTGTGTGAAGGTCAAAGCAGGGCACTAATTTGCTATCAGGATAATGAGGGCTAGGCAAGTATATTATTGGTAGTGCTTTGGTGGCACAAAGTCAATAGCAAGACAATATTTATAGAAATTCAGAAATTATTTTAAGAGTACAGTTCTACTTCAAAGAGATTATTCAGAGCAACACTGAAAATGTAATCAGTGATCATAACTCAATGACTTTTTTTTCTATTATTACAGGCATGAGTTGTGATATTTTATTGATGAAGAATAATTTTGTTGAAAACAATGAGAGAGCTATGCAGAATATTTGGGGGCTCTGGAAAACCTACCTAGCAACAACAGATTTAGACTGCAAGCTCAGGTTTAGATCTGAGTCTTTGAAAGATTAGAGGCAGGCCACAAAGCTTTGAAACAGAGTTTAGCCCTTTAGCATTTTTTCCCCTATGAAGAACAGGTATGTACCGTATATTCCGGCGTACAAGACGACCTCTGAAGTTAAAAAACATCCCCCAAAAATCGGGGGTCGTCTTGTACGCCGGATGCCCCGCCGCCGGAGCCCCTCCGCGGCTTTGAAAGCCTCGGGGGAAGCCGGCGGGGGGGCATCCCAGGCGCGCATGGGCTGCCCGCCCGCCAGAGCCCCTCCGCGGCTTTGAAAGCCTCGGGGGAAGCCGGCGGCTGGGCATCCCAGGCGCGCATGGGCTGCCCGCCCGCCGGAGCCCCTCCGCGGCTTTGAAAGCCTCGGGGGAAGCCGGCGGCTGGGCATCCCAGGCGCGCATGGGCTGCCCGCCCGCCAGAGCCCCTCCGCGGCTTTGAAAGCCTCGGGGGAAGCCGGCGGCTGGGCATCCCAGGCGCGCATGGGCTGCCCGCCCGCCGGAGCCCCTCCGCGGCTTTGAAAGCCTCGGGGGAAGCCGGCGGCTGGGCATCCCAGGCGCGCATGGGCTGCCCGCCCGCCGGAGCCCCTCCGCGGCTTTGAAAGCCTCGGGGGAAGCCGGCGGCTGGGCATCCCAGGCGCGCATGGGCTGCCCGCCCGCCAGAGCCCCTCCGCGGCTTTGAAAGCCTCGGGGGAAGCCGGCGGCTGGGCATCCCAGGCGCGCATGGGCTGCCCCCCCGCCGGAGCCCCTCCGCGGCTTTGAAAGCCGCGGAGGGGCTCCGGCGGGCGGGCAGCCCATGCGCGCCTGGGATGCCCCCCCGCCGGCTTCCCCCGAGGCTTTCAAAGCCGCGGAGGGGCTCCGGCGGGCGGGCAGCCCATGCGCGCCTGGGATGCCCCCCCGCCGGCTTCCCCCGAGGCTTTCAAAGCCGCGGAGGGGCTCCGGCGGGCGGGCAGCCCATGCGCGCCTGGGATGCCCCCCCGCCGGCTTCCCCCGAGGCTTTCAAAGCCGCGGAGGGGCTCCGGCGGGCGGGCAGCCCATGCGCGCCTGGGATGCCCCCCCGCCGGCTTCCCCCGAGGCTTTCAAAGCCGCGGAGGGGCTCCGGCGGGCGGGCAGCCCATGCGCGCCTGGGATGCCCCCCCGCCGGCTTCCCCCGAGGCTTTCAAAGCCGCGGAGGGGCTCCGGCGGGCGGGCAGCCCATGCGCGCCTGGGATGCCCAGCCGCCGGCTTCCCCGAGGCTTTCAAAGCCGCGGAGGGGCTCCGGCGGGGGGGAGCCCAGGCGCTCCTGGCGGCTTTGCTCCCGGTGCCTCTGGTCTGCTGGGGACCATCTCCAGCAGACCAGGGACACCGGGAGCAAAGGAGGCGGAAGGGCGCTGGGGTATAAGATGAAACCCTATCTTTTAATTAAAAAGATAGGGGGTCGTCTTATACACCCAGTCGCCCTATACGCCGGAAAATACGGTACTATGTGGTGCATTGAGAACAGCATTGGAGTTGCAAGTTATGCATATAAGATCAGGGCTGAGTCCTGCTCGCAGGCTAGAGGAGCCTCTTTAGCAAAGAAGCATGTGAGCAGAGCAATGGTGGAAGAAAAGAGCCTAAAGCAATGTGGAATGAGCTGTACTTCATTGCATTAGGGAGCAGCCTGATTTCTCTGAGTCTGTGTATTTTGTTATATTGCAATCATGGTCAGAAGACAAGATACTGGGCTAAATGGAACTTTGGTCTGACCTAGTATAACTTTTCAGCAGGAGTGTATTTATCTTTCATTTAATTTCTGTGTTTGCCAGGAACACAGCACTACACAAGATGACCTCTATAATAGTTCTCTTTTGGGTAGAGACTTTTTGTTTTGCTTGCACAATGTCTAGAACAATGGAGTCCTGGTCCCTTATTAGGGCTCCTAGATGCAACCCTAGTAGAAACTATACATATGTAGTTGAGTTAGCATATTCCCTATACTATTCACCTCTAGGTTGTCATAGCAATAGACTACTACTACAATCCATCATGCCTCTGTCACTGCAAGCCTGGAAATGTTTCATTGTGTTGTTAATAAGGCTATTCCTTAATACCCACTGGAAGCTGAAGTTGGTGCAGCAGGTGACAGCCTACTTTCTAAATGTAACCCTTCCATTGGTTAGGCCCAGCAGCAACCAGGGCCGGGTTCAATATCTAGGGGTCCATCTCACACAGAACCAGCTTGAGCCTCCACCCAGTAGCCTGGGAAATTCACAAACCCCTGGGCACCTCTGAGAGGCAATGCTTCCCCACTCACAAGTACAGCATCTGAGTGTAGAAAAGAAACTTTTAATGAAAGAGAGAGAGAAGTCACATGGCATTATCTTAGGAAAATACCACAAATAGAGTTTGTAGCCCTCTCCCCCACGAATAACTGTCCCAGATCAATAGTTTTGGTAACTGGGTTTGGTTCTTTAAAGGATTTGAAACCTCAGACAGAGGAATACTTCTTTTTAGGGTTAAGCAAAGATTTTTATTTTTATTTTTACTTTATAATTAATTTTTCATTTAAATCAATTCACTATCTTTGATTCTTTTAAGACAGTGTAATACACAAATAAAAGGTAGAAAAACAGTACAGTTAAAAAACAAGAAATAATAACTCCTCCTTCAGATATATCCTCCAGATTTTCCTTTAAACAATTTGTGGAGTTATCAAAAATATAATACTCACGTTAAGAAAGATAGAAACATTGCTTAGATTCAGGAGATATTCTTTTCTTTATGTTTCTCCTTTTTTGGATTTTTCATTTCAACTTACGACCAGCGTTGTTCCCCATTCGGAGCTTATGTGTAGCAGCGAGATTCAGGGCCGGGGAGGGAGCCCTGGTTGATCAGACCTAGCTTTTAGGATTTGCAACCCGTCCACTCTTGGTCTTTCCATCCAACCTTATATACCCTGTTTCAGTATTTCAGTATTCCTCCACTCGCCTGACAATTGCTGACATTAGATTTTTGTTGTCTCATTCTGCCCTTTCAAAACTTTCGTCTGCTCCATTTGGGGTAATCAGCACTTTGTTGCATATTGCTGTCTGTGTTACTTACTTCCCTAAAAGTGGGGTTACAGTTGATTGTCCAGTAAAATTTTGTTTTTATTTTACATCTCCTGTATCTCACAATGCTGCCTTTCCTTTACACTTACAATTAAACTGGTGCTCATTTGACATATTCTGGGTAAGCCTCAACACCTTCCTTTCACAAAACGGACTGAGCAATGTCTTTTGCCAGTCAGGCTCACCAGTCCAACAAGGGAAGGATTCTGTCATTTACCCAAACTTTCTCCATACTGCATGCCTAACGCCCCACTTGCAGCTCTGTCCAGTCAGTATAGACCTTGACACGTCATCCTGATGACTCTACTCCTTGAGCCTCAGACTATGCCTCCTTTATGCTACTCCTACTGGCCACCTGCTGGTCATTCCCACCAGCCACTCCGCTGGCTGCCTGCCACCACTCATACCGGCCGCCCACTGGTTGTTCCCACCAGCCGCTCCTCTGGTCTCTTGCTGCTGCTCCTACCAGCTGCCCACCAGTTGTTCCCACCAGACACTCCACCAGCCACCTCTCCTACTGGCCACCCACCCACTGGTCGTTCCCGCCAGCTGTACCACCGGCCACCTGCGGGTCATTCCCGCCAGCTGCTCCACTGGCTGCAGTGGGTCTGGCTCCTGGCCAAACCAGTGATTTCAGCTCTTAGTGATTTCAACTCTTTAGCCGCCACCTAGGCTGGCAAAAGATTCCAGCTTCCACTGGACTAGCAAAAAGACTCCTCATGAAGTCTGCTTTAAGTCTGTCATTAAAACCAGGGGGGAAAGGGCAGATTGAGCCAGTCTTACAGCTTACACCTGGCAGGCATGAAGCAGGCTGACTCAAGCCCTCAAGTCCTTTCCCCTCCAACTCAGTTCACTTAACTCTGGCAGGAGGGAGGCTTGTTCCTCTGAGACCTCTTACAATGATGATGTCTTTCCTGCAAGCACTGGTGTCATATTTTACAGTTCCCACATTTAGGGGTAGCATGGTTTGTGACCCCCACAACAGCCCCAAATTATTTACAATTCTCCACATTCCATTCCAACATTGATCCTCCATCAGCCCTGGCTGACTTGGATTTACAGACCCACACTTCCCATTCCTTCCCCCTCCTGGCATGATCGGTATTTACATATCAACAGTTAACAGTTAATTATCTTGCAGAACTAAACAATTGGAGTGAGCACACCCACCCCCAGGGCAGATCTCTCCTTTTAGGTGGCTGATGGCAAGCAGTAATTCAGCCACTGCTTACATAAGCAAAATAGATGATCAATTGTGTAAGCCACCAGTGCTCTGTAATATGGTCTAGCTACGTACTGGTTTCCATTTATAACCTAAGTTTTTTTATTTTCACTTATGAAGCCCTGAATTGCATGGATTTTCTGGCCTGAAACTGCCAAAGTTATGATCAACAGAGATATTTGAGTTGGAGTCCCTTTCGTTTAAAAGAAGGGGTGGATCAGAGGATAACTGTTTACAGAGAATAGAGTTCTAATGGGGAAGGCTCATTGAATTGTGTTGGGGTGGAGGTTTGCTGATGCTTTTCTTTGAATTGGATTGTTTTATGTAATGTCAGAGGTGCCCAGCATAGCAATGGATGCCTTTATATCTATCTGTGTATTTTAGAGTCCATCCCTCAGTCTGTCCATCTGTTTATTCATTTGTTCAAGAACTCCTCCTAAACCATAAGAGTTAGAACCACTAAATTTGGTAGGAAGTTTCTTCTTCTCCTAATTTAAATCTACATCAGAGTTTGGTTGTGCCTGGAAAATGGGAAGTGCTGGGAATGGACCTGTTTTTGATAACATGGAAAGGGAGGGAGGTAGAGAGTGGAGTGATGCAAAAAGGAGGAGTGTAGAGAAGAGAGCTGCAATGCTGAGAGTGGCCATTGGGGGCAGCTACAGCACAAAGAGAGTTGCCAGCAGGACGGGGGCTCCGCCATGTTGACTGCCTCCAGATCAGATAAGGAGCCTTCCTACCCCAAATCTAGAGCCTGCCAAACCCACCTTCGCGGGAGAGCCTACGGGACGTGTGGGAGGCACCCACTGGAGGAGGGGACAGCCCCCAGAGCCTCAGCTCCCCTGACAACCTGCAGGCCATGGAGGCCAGGGACAGTCCCCACAGTCCAACAATCCTTAGAAGGAGCCTCTGGCCAGGAAGCACTACCATGATCCCCCTGATGCCATGTCAGGGGTGCCATTTCAGATTTTGGTGGGAGGGTGACCTGTAAATGCTGCATTGGGAGGGAGAGAATGACAGCATAGGAGGCAGACTGAAGACAGTGGCTTCAGCCATGTTACTGAGCATGCTCAGGACAAACCAAGCACCAAATGGGGAGAGGGGGAACCCACCCAATCTGCCCTCCCCTCACACACATAATCTCTATCCAGGGGCTACCAAGGCACTAGATAACTGCTTTTTTTCCACAGATAACTTAGCAGTTAGCTGGCAGGAGCACTGTATCTAATTCCTATATAAAAGAAAAAAATACTTACATATCAGACCCACTCAGCTCTAACATAACATAGTCTGATATCTTGTGGCAAGTCACTTAAGGGACACTAGTTAGCCTTAAAATTTGAATGTATATTCTTACTTGTTTAATACCTGGGAAGACAGAGGCCTTGTCAGGACTCCTGGACTCTCTCTCAGCTCTGGAAAGAGAGTGGGGTCTAGTGGGTTACAGCAAGAGGGCAGATATATTTCAGCTCTATATGGAAACATCTATACTGCAGAGAAAGACCGAAGATGCCGCTGCTGATCTTCTAGTTAAATTAGCCATCTAGTTAAGACTGCTAATTCGAAATGGGAGGGATGGTCTAGTCAATGCTGGTAACCCCGCTTTCACAAGGAGTAAAAGAAGTGAAAGGAAAAGTGTTCTTTCTTCCACTTCCTGCTGTGTAGACAAAAGCCGAATTAAGCTACTTCAGCTTCAACTACACAATTAACGTAACTGAAGTTGTGTATCTTAATTTGACTTTTTCCGGTAGTATATAGAATGACCGTACTGGGTCAGATCAAAGGTGCCTTCTAGCCCAGTATCCTGTCTTTAACAGTGGCCAGTGCAAGGTGCTTCAGAAGGGAAAACAGGCAGCAATCATTATGATCCATCCCACCACCCATTCCTTGCTTCCGGAAAACAGAAGCTAGGGACATCATCCCTGCCATTCTGGCTACTAGCCATTGATGGACCTATTCTTCTTGAACTTATTTTGTTCTTATTGGAATTTAAAAATACCTTATATTTATATTTAAATTAAAATATATATGAGCAAATAACAATTTTACACATCAAATTATTGTATTATAGTCCAACAAGCCCTTAAAAATATTTAAAAATATACCTAAAACATAATCTATAATAATAAATAATTACAACTTTCCAATAGGAGTACATTTTCTTTGATGGTCCTGAAAGCTTTCAGTTTTTGTTTGTGAGGCCCTTTGTAGGCTTTGAGTTTGACAAGCTTGCTGTAGTATGTCTGGAGCCCTGAGCAGAGGACAGAATGGAGATGCATTGCCCAGGGTGAGTTCCATAAGGTATTGTGCCTTTTTAGGCAGCATCCCTCACAAAATGTTCCTTGGTACGTAGGCCCTTCAGTCATTTTTAAGACCACAGAGTGGCCTCTTTTCTATGCACCAGTTGGCTGGCTCAGCGTGAGTACCACCTAACTCCATGGAAGTGACTTCCCTCCTATCATGGCTGTAGCCCTGGAATTTTGTAAGTAATAAGTTAGTTAGTTAGTTATAATGAATATATGTTATAGCAAAAGGTTTGGATTAAACTTAAACACAAGATGTAGGTCTTAGATAGGCCAGGCAACTTTGTTAACTTAGCTCCAGCTTGGTTTGATGTTAGCATGTTCTGATGTTAAATCAAAGGGGTGGAATATTGTAATACATAGTGATATTAATATTAGGCAAAGCCTTGTAATAGATAGAAAGAAGTTTAATGTTAAAAGACTTTGTAACTTTGTTAAAGTGTCTTTGTTCCATGCTGCAATTCTGTAAATGTATCATAGAATCATAGAGTTGGAAGGGACCTCAGGAGTCATCAAGTCCAGCCCCCTGCCCAAGGCAGGACCAACCCCAACTAAATCAACCCAGCCAGCTGAGACTTAAAAACCTCTAGGGATGGAGATTTGTCTCGGCTTGACAAAGCCCAGGCTGGATTGACTTAGTTGGGATTGGTCCTGCCTTGGGCAGGGGGCTGGACTTGATAACTTCCTAAGGTCTCTCCCAGCCCTAGGATTCTATGATTCTATGATTCCACCATCTCCCTAGGTAACCCATTCCAGTACTTCACTACCCTCCTAGGCTACGTCTAAACTGCAAGCCTCTTTCGAAAGAGGCTTTTTTGAAAGATACTTTCAAAAAAGCCTCTTTCGAAAAAGAACATCTAGACTGCAACCAGTACTTTCAAAAAAGCAAGCCACTTTTTTGAAAGAGAGCACCCAGGCAGTCTGGATGCTCTCTTTCGAAAAAGCAAAGTTTGCACAGCACCTTTTTTCGAAAGAGCACTTTTGAAAAAAGGCGTTATTCGTCGTAATACGAGGCTTTCTGCTGTCAACAACACCGCCACGTTCTTTCAATTTACTGTTGACAGAACGCAGTGGCAGCCCAGACTCAGGTAAAGATTTTTCGAAAAAAGGCCACTTTTTTCGAAAAATCCTTGTAGTCTAGACACACCCCTAGTGAAATAGTTTTTCTAATATCCAACCTAGACCTCTCCCACAGTAACTTGAGACCATTGCTCCTTCTTTCTGCCATCCATCACTACTGTGAACAGCCTTTCTCCAGCCTCTTTGGAACCTCCTTTCAGGAAGTTGAAGGCTGCTATCAAATCCCCCCTCAATCTTCTCTTCTGCAGACTAAACAAACCCAAATCCCTCAGCCTCTCCTCATAGGTCAAGTGCTCCAGCCCCCTAATCATTTTGGTTGCCCTTTGCTGGACCCTCTCCAATGCGTCCACATCCTTTCGATAGTGGGGAGCCCAGAACTGGACACAATACTCCAGATGTGGCCTCACCAGAGCCGAATAAAGGGGAATAATCACTTCTCTAGATCTGCTCATATTGTTTGTGTGAATGAGAGAGAGAATGTTTTAAAAGAAGGCAACTGCATGCTCAAATGTTCAGAGAAGGGGCCAGAGACTCAGAAGCACCAAATAATTATCAACTAAGTGCAGACTACCAGAGCAGACTACCAGAGCAGATTGATGAACCCTGAAGTTAGTGCCAAGCACCCCTTGATAAGGTACTGATAACAAGTTTTGCCAGAAGACAACACCCAGGAGGGGAGGTCAGCATACTGATATCAGCTGGCTGCAAGAACAACTTCCAGATAAACATATATCACAGAAAAACTGATTTTGATGCTGAATGACTGATTGAGGCCTGACAAGGCAAAATGCGTAGACTTGCATGGAAGGAAACTCCTACAGCGAACGAGGTGTCTTGTATGGTTCTTCGGTTTCCTGTCCTGCTAAGACTATGGAGCATCATTCCGGACTGACAAGAACCTGGCTCCTTCCTCGCACCCAACTTATCTGGCCAACAGGTCAGGCCGAGCAACAGACTGATAGCTATCCCATCAGCAGGGTGTGTGTGTGTGTGTGTGTGTGTGTGTGTGTGTGTGTAAATGAATATGCTACTTTGTTATATTATCAATAAATGTGGTGTGTTGCCTTCTCCTTCTGAAAAAGATCCCATGTGCTTCTTTTAAGCATAACATGACTGCTTAAGGTGAATGCTTAAGTCTTATTGTAGTAATAGCTCACTCTTTTATATCAAGCTTTTCATTTGTATTATTCAAAGCACTTCCTAAGGGAGGTCAGTAGCATTATCCCCATTTCAGCCTGAGAAACAAAGGCACAGAGTTGAGGTAACAGGTTGAAGGTCACCCAGTAGATCAGTGTGACAGCTAGGAACTGGAACTCAGGTGACCAGAATCTCAATTTGGGCCCCTAGCCACTGGCAGCCCTGTCTCTTAGGTATAGTTTTTTGCATTCTGGCAATGCATTAGGTGCGTTTACTTCTCAGCAGATGTAGAGCTGATATCATCAACTGCATAAATGTTTTCTTTTCAGATTAGGGATGTTAGATAGCGGGTTTTTGAATAGTTGTGTAACCACATGAAAACTTTGGAGTTACACAACTATTCTATAGTCCTCGGGGGTGGGGTCAGCACTCCTGGCCCCTCTTGGGGGACCCCCTGTGTAGCCAGACAGAAACCCCCCTTGCAACATCCATTTTTGCTTGCCTGGAGCATACAGGGCACACAGAGCAGAAGGCCTAGGCAATGTGACCGTGAATGGCTGTAAACAGAGATATGCCAATTGCTGACCAAGAGGCTGCCAAGGAGTGTCCTTGACTTAACCCAATATTGATACGAACACACAGCCATCCGTGGGGGGAGGAATCTCTCGCCCAGTGAAAAAATGTCTAGTACTCACAATTTAGTTCTCTCTCTTGCAAGTGTAAATTAACTTGAAACTTGCTTGTAAGAACTGGTGCCACAAAACAGACCAGTAGAATTTGGCCTCTTAGATAAGAAAGAGGATATGGACCCCCGGGGGTATAAAGATGGGTCCAGCAGGGCATTTTCTCTGAGTGTCAATCTACCATCTATCTGCTGGTCGGGTTTGGTGTTTGATCTCCCGAGGTTCCAGAGGGGACGCCCACCTCGTATTCATCTTTCCTAGGAATTGAGAGACCGGTCCTGGCCTGGCACGCTGGAGTTGAGAGGCACAGAAAGGGGTAAAAATTGTACCTGGATGTGGTCCTTTGCTTAAGTATATATATACATAGTGTTAGAGCTCTTTAAAGATTAAGCTGTCACTTGGTACCATTATTTCTATTTTCTATCTTTACCTTTTTCCTGTAATCATTTTTAAGACCTATATATGTATATTTGCTAGCATTTAAGAAATAGAGCAATAGCCATTGTAACCATATGCTTTTATAAGTCTTTTGACAAACCTGTAACTGTTTAGGCTTTGGCCTGACTCCTTCAGTTGCTGTAATAGAACCAAGCACAATTTAAAAGAACTTCAGCCGGTCATAAAGGGACAGACATAGGGAGAGCTTGGGCATTTGGATTTGTGTCACTCCCAGGTTACAAGATCCGTTGGGGCACCTTTTCAGCCTTCCCCAGGCTGCCCGCTGCGAAGGAACCCTGTGTTCTAGCAGCTAAAATCTAAGGTGTAATAAGCTCTTCCTATATAACGGGGCGTCTGTTGGCCTGCTGGCCACCCTCTGCAACGGGACCCCAGTCCTAGCAGTAAAGACACGGACGTTAAATCTTTTCTCGGAAACATACACACACACACACTGCCCTGACCGTTGGCTGATACCCTGTGATCCCAATGCAGGGTGGCAGAAGGAGCCAGTTCAAAAGGAGAGCCAATTTTAAAACCAGCTCCCCTCATTGACCAGCTGCTTGCTGCCCTGCACTGCTGTCTCTGATAGAGAGGTAGCAGTGTGGCGTGGTAGCAGCCCCTGTCCATGGGAATGCTTGCTCCCCACAGACAGAGGCTGGTCCATGGGATGAAGAGCAGCATCTGTCTATGGTGAGCTTGGACCTTCTGTGGACAGAGGCAGCTATGATGAAGCAGCTTCTGCCTGCAGTGGCCCCAGGCCTGCCGTGGAGAGTAGGGTTGTTAAATACTGGTTAATTGAATAGCTGAGTAACCTCAAGAATTCTTATCAGTTAGTCGACTACTCTATAGTCCCTGGGGGTGGGGCCGGCAGCCAGTGAGCTTCAACCTTACTCCCGAGAAGCCCTCTGCCACTCTGCACTACTGCCTCTGTCTTGGGGTGCCAGGTGAGAGCTGGTCTATGAAAGGAACCAGTTTAAAAACCAGCTCCTCTCATGGACCAGCTGTCAGTCTCCTTGTGTTGCTGCCTCTGATAAAGAGGCAGCAGCGTGGTGTGGCAGCAGCCTCTGTCTCGGGGGGGGAGGAGGAGTTTGAGCTGCAAGACAGAGCTGAGCTGGGCTGCCCATCCACCCAGCTCTTAATACACTTTAAATGCAAAGCTTCAGTAGAGGTAGGTCCCGGACCTGGCACAAGCCAGGACTGAGCCAGGCTGCTGGCCAGCCTGCTAAAAATGTACTGGTTGGGGGAGAGGAGCATTAACCTATAGTCTTTTGCTTATCAGTTAATCGACTAAACTATTAAATCCCTAGTGGAAAGAGGCTGCTGCAAGGTAGCCTCCTCTCCCCCTCCCTCACTGCTGCCTCTCATAGATGCATCAGCATGGGATGGGGGTGAGGAGGCAGGCAGCACTGCAGAACTGGTGCTGGGGGCACCAGATTTTAAGTTGGCTCCCTTCAGCACTGGCTCCTGCTCCTCCCCCTTGCTGCCTCTGATACAGAGGGAGCAGCAGTGCAAGGAGGGGATGGTGAAAGAATGTGTGTAATCAACAAGATTAACTGATAATGCTAGGCTTATTGTCTAGTTGTCTACTCATTGACATCCTTATTTCAGACCGCTTACCAAATGGTCACACTGTACTGGCATGACTGTATTTCTAGTAAACTGTCTCCATGCTGGGACAGCTATTTACAGTGGAAACCCTCTTCTTTATCAAACCTTTTTTCTCAATACAGCTTTTTACATTAGATTATCTGTCACTGTACCACACATACACTCTAATATGGGTCAGGCAGAATAGTGAATTCTCCTGTGCCATAGCTCATTTTATTCCCATTGTGTGATATTACTTCTGAATTACAGTACATGGGACAGCTCTTGCATGACATCACCTGAAAATGTGATTGATGGGTTACTCCACACCCACAAAACTCAGCTTATCAGTTGTTGTCAGCACTGTTCCCATTTACTATTTATCTTATGCTCTGACCTTGAGGGCTTTTCACAACTGTTGAATTTGCATTTGAACAAAGCCTGTTTTTCTATATTTAGTCAGGCACAGGAGGAAATGGAGGGACAAGAGAGTATCAAAACACAGGGTTTTTTTAACTGATTCCTCAAAATGTAGGCACAGCAACAGCCATTCTGTCTCTAGATTCTCAGGTGGACTCAGTGGGAATTGCATACATGGAATGAGCATAACTGAGTTTAATCTGTCTCCATTTAGATAGCTCTAATGCACCTAAACCTTAGTGTTTATGGCAATGACCTTGAAAACACATGCACTTGCCTAGCTTTAAGTCAGTGGGCCTATTCATATGCTTAAGGTAAGCAGGTGTGTTCGGGTTTGAAAATCATAGCCTTCATGAAGATTTTTGCTTTTTCTGGATATGTGTTCAGAATCGTAACCTTTTAATGTGGGGTTATTTTTCTCAATGAATAAATTTGGACTACACACAATAGTTTTGAATTCTAAAATTACTGGATTTGTGGCATTTCTACTGAGTTTTTATCCGTGTTCTTTTAAAAAGTTAGTTCATATACTATACTTAAGCCAGATACTACAGACTGAAATAAGCCTTTGTTCCAATGTCCACTGAAATTATGGACTTAACCGGGTGCATAATATATTTAGAATTAGCTACTCTTCCCTCCTCCCCAGTTTGTCTTTTCACCAGAGATATGTCATTTTCTCATACCTAGATTATATCCCTGGAATTATATTTATCTACAAGAGAGCTAAATGCTGCTCATCTTTCTTCTGTGTGAAGACCCATTGAAGCAATTGTGCAATACTCAACCCTGTCATAATCCCATTGAAGTCTACCAAGTAATAGCAGTGATACATTTAGCCCAACAGCAGTACCTGAAAGCATGAGCTGATACTTAAGTCTCGGTCCTCTAAGAGATTGACTTTAAATCATGTCCTCTCTCCCAGAAAAAACAAGCTGCACTTTGTGCAGGATAACATGCCTCCAAAACAGGAACATCTTGAGCAATTTGGGCTTGCCTGTTTTTGTTCTTGTGCATCTTTCATCTGACTAGAAAGTTCTATCTCCAATTAGAGCTGGTGAAATTTTAGGGACAACATTTTGTTGGAAAACTTAGATTGGTTTCATAAAGCTATTCATTTTTGCCAAACTGTATCAAACATTGAGAGAAAAAAACCCATTTCATTTCCACATCTTTTAAATGAAAATCTATTTTGTTAATTTGAAAAGATTTTGCTTTGAATTTTTCTTCAATTTCATTTAAAAGTTATATTACAAAAATGTTTGATATCAATATGAAATATTTTATTGGGGTGGAATGAAATGTATGGTATGAGTCCCAAAAAATATTTATTTCACATTTCAGAACATCCAGAGAAGTGAAAAAAAATCAGTGATTTCAACAGCTCCATCTCCAATGATTGTCTTTTTCTCAGGAAAACACTATTATCTGACTTCCTCAGGCTGTTTTGAGTAAGAAAGCTCCCATTGCTATGCTAGTGACTTCCCTGGGATTTCTTTGGATTTACACTTATGTAACTAAGAGCAGAATTTATATGACTAAATAACACAGAAACATGAAGAAAGGCAGTAGTAATTGCATCATATTCTCATTAGTTTCTATGTACAGTTACAATATATTTTATAGCGTTAAACTACCTCACAGCTACAGAAAACATTCTGGAAATTATATACCTATTAGAAGATTTGCTCAGGTCCTTAACTCAATTTTTATATTTTGGAAAATAAAATGAAAATGTACATGTTTAATTTGAACCATTGCTCTGGGAAGGGGATGGGGATGAGGGGTTCAATATGTAAGTTGTACCAGGGAAAGAGGATTAACTCAGCCCTCTTTCACCTCAGCAGAGGCCTCTCCATACCTCCTGCACCTACAAGAGGCAAAGACGGGGGAGGGTACATGTCCCTTGGCTGGGACAGGTCCAGGCTTGTCTGTCCCCTGTGCTCTCTAGCCAGAGTAAGGAATGAAGAAAGCCGTGCACTTTCCCCTTGCTCCCTAATGAAGGGGAACAGCCAGCAATGTTTCTGTATGAATTAGGAGAGGAAGGAGCTTCAGCTCCCCCCCCCCACCTCCCTAAAAGGCATCTAGAGGGTGGGAGGCTCAGGGCTGTGGCAGTCCCGAGTGTACAGTGCAGGCCCCCAGCCAGCCCCTTTTACCTGCCTGGTGATTCTGTCTCTTTTCTGTTTGGTTTGATGAGAAACAATCCCATTCCAGGCGCACTCCTTTGTTCTGGTACAACTAAACTCTGACCTTTCTTTAAGTAAATGGCAAGTGGAAGCTGTGTACCAAATTTGGTGGTCCTAGCTATTATTGTTTAAGAGGAGTTCTTGAACGAACATAAGAGCAGCAATACTGGATCAGACCAAAAGTCCATTTAACTCAGTATCCTGTTTGCTGACAGTGGCTAATACCAGATGCCCAAAAGGAGTGCACACAACAGGTAATCATTACGCGATTCGTCTCCTGTCATCCATTTTCAGACAAATAGAGGCTAGGGACACTATTCCTACCCATCTGGCTAATAGCCATTAATGTACCTAACCTCCATGAATCTATCTAGCTCTTTTTTGAACCCTGTTAAAGTGCTAGTCTTCACAGAATCATATGGCACGGAGTTCCACAAGTTGACTATGTGCTGCTTGAAGAAAAATGTTCTTTTGTTTGTTTTAAACTTGTTACCTATTAATTTCATTCTTATATTATGGGAACAAATAAATTACTTTTCGTTATTCACTTTTTCCACACTGGTCATGATTTTATAGACCTCTGTCATATCCCCCCCAGTCTCCTCTTTTCTAAAGTGAAAAGTCCAAGTCTTTTAAATCTGTCTTCATATGGGACCTATTCTAAACCCCTAATCATTTTTGTTGCCTTTCTATGAACATTTTCTAATGTCAATATATCTTTTTTCAGATGAGGCAACATCTGTACACGGTATTCAAGATTTGTGTGTACCATGGTTTTGTATAGAGGCAATAAGATATTCTCTGTCTTATTCTCTATCCCTTTTTAATGATTCCTAACATTTAGTTTGCTTTTTTGACTGTCGCTGCACATGGAGGCTATGTCTAAATTAAGAGTTTTTGCACAAGTAAATTGAACGATCAGAGGGGTTTTTGCGCAATTGGTATTCCTCTATCTATGAGGAAGAACTCCTTTTTGCGAAAGAGTTCTTTCACAAAAAAGTGTGTGTGGACGGGGAACAGGGTTTTTTGTGCAAGAAATGGCCTCCAGGAAAAAAAGAACAGGTGCCCTGGTGGCCACTCCACCCATGGTAATCAGAACTCTATAGTTCCTGTCTTCTGGCCCCTCTTAAAGCTGCAGACACCCTGGATTGGACAAGCCTTATGGCAGGAAGCTGTGCAGAGAGCAGTACCCTCAATGCGTGGCGCTCTGTTCTACTGCCATTGCCACCCATGGCAGAGCCACAAGCCCCCCAAAACCTCCCTGGCCCTTCCAGGGAGCAGCATCAGAGATCCCAGGACCGCCCCCACTGGGGGACCAAAAGGTGCACCCCGACCTGGACAGGACCGGAGACTGAGACCCTCCCTGAATTGTGGGGCAAGGAGGATTCCTTGCAGGAGCCCCGGACCAAAGGTAGAACTCTTGGATGGCCGCATCTCTGGCGGAGCAAGGACACCCTGCTTGGACCATGGAGCAGGTCTGGAGCAAGATGAAGGAGCTTCGTCTGGGATATGTGAGGGCCACCGAGTGCAGCGTGCACTCTAGCACAGGACCTCACACCTGCCCCTACTACACCAAGCTCCACCACATCCTGGGTGGTAGGAAAACATCTTCCCTACCCATACTGGTGGACTCCGAGAGCCCCAACATATTTCAGCCGGAGGTCATCCGAGAGGATGATGCCAGCCAGGACATCTCCCAGGCCTCCTCCGATGCCTGGGCGGGATCTTTAGGTGAGTTGTCACACACACACACAGGATGAGGCAGGCAGGCGTGCAGGTAGCAGGGTGTTGCTCAGGCTGCTTGGGCTGCATATCGTAATGCAGTCTGTGCACGTGCAACCACGTGCAGTGGAAGGGTGCCGCATGCGGGTGCAAACACGCTTGGGCACCTGCAACCAAGCTCAGAGGAGGCCACACACATCCTGCCCCCGCCAAGGAGGGGTGCACCCTGCTCAAAGCAGGCTAACCACAAGATTGCTGGAACCACCCCTCATGGACCAAAGAGTTCTGCACACAGCACACAGGCATGCCTGCATGTGCAAGGCAGCAGCCACTCATACAGACAGCCCAGTGAGCCACAGGTGTGTGTACAGACCCCAGGGAGGCCCAGGCTGCCCCTGGCTCCTCTGGTGCTCATGAGGGGATCCCACTGTGGCAGGACACTTCCCTTGCCTGCCTGTCTGTGGGATGGGGGTGGGGCTGGGGTGAGGGGGAGGGCAGCACAGTCCTCTGGGAACAGAGGGGCCCCTGTGAGACAGGGCATGCTGTGCAGGCCACACATGGCCTTGCACCTGAAACATCCCCCTTCTGTGGGCCACGGCCTGTTGGTTGATGTTCACAGAGGAGGGCACGGTCTCAGGGACAGTGTCAGCAGGGATGACTGACTGCCTCTCCCTCTGGTGTGTTCTCCACAGCCGGACCAGCTGGGACTGAGGGCCGAGCCACATCATCGCAACCACCCACCAGAGCCTGAGGGACCCACAGCCAAGCCAGGGTGCAGGAGGATGCCAGCATGTCAGCAGGCCCTGGAGCACAGGATCAATGCAGATCTTGACTGGTGGAAGCATGCCTGGGACCAATTGATGTCACATTGTGACATCATGTGTGGCATTATGTCCTGCATGATGCTGCTGCTCCGGCCTTCCACCTTTCTGGCCCCCCTGCTATGTCCTTTGCCCATCTGCCAGCTCACCCTGCTATGCCTCTGCTCTCTCTTTTAGCAATGCCCATACCCCCTCCAAAAGTGATGCCTATGGCCCCTCCTCCTTCCCCCTCTACCAATCCTGGCCTCCAAAGCAACACAGCCCCAACGAGGTCCCCACACCTGAGGGGGCACCTTGAGCCTCCCCACTTCTCTCCCCAGTCAGGGCCAGCTCTAGGTTTTTTGCTGCCCTAAGCAAAAAATCCTCCCCCCCCCCCCCCGCTTTTTTGTTGGCTTTTACACGTTTGCACTTTGGTTTTTGTTGTTGTTTTTGTCCCAGCATTTTAGCCCTATAAATAACAAATATAATTTTAATTTTTTTTCCATAAAGGCAAAAGCGCTTCAAGTAAACTCCCCCTCCCCTTTCACTCACTGATGGGTCACAACAGCCTTTTCCCTGCCCTGCCCAGCCCCTCTCTCTGGACAAGCACCCCTCACTCCCGACCCACAGGGGGAGCCGGGTGCAGGGAAAGTGCAGAGCCAGAGGGGGAGCAGAGTTCACCATGGGGAATGGGAGGCGCAGAGCCAGAGAGGTATGGGGACCAGGGACAGCAGGGGGACTGGGGTGCTGGGGTGCACAGAGCCAAAGGGGTATGGGGAACAGTGTGGGGGGTACAGAGGTGGTGTGGGGAATGGGAGGCACAGAGCCAAAGGAACACAGGGATTGGGGGAGCAGAGTGCGGGGTGCAGGGGAGGCACGGGGAATGGAACGCGGGGAACCTGCCCCCCCCCACTCCCAGTCCTGATTCCCCCTCCCAGTTCAGACTTCCCTCCTCCCCCTGGCCACACAAAACAGAGAATGAGAGAGGGGGTGACTGAACCTATGGGAGTGCTCACCCCCTCCCCTCCTCTGTCCCCCCCAAATCCTCCAGGAGCCACCTCCCATGAGCTCACTCTCCCCTTCTCCTCCCCACCCCGCAGCAGGACTGTGTGAGGGAGGAACAACACAAGCACCTCGGGGACAGGACTTTCCCCTCCCCACTCCATCCCCTACAGTCCCCTGCCCCCCTCCTGAGGGTCCCCCTTATTCAATACTCCCTCTTCCCCCCGTGCAGGGACTGCAGCCTGCGATCTCCTTTCCTCCATAAGGAGGGCCCCAACAGTGGACTTCCCCACCCCAAACTGGTTGCCTACTGATTGGTAGCTGTGTGGGGTGACAAGCTTCTACAGGGTGATTGCGACCTGCTTCTGCAGGGGTATGGCAGGCTGCAGGCGAGTGTCGCTTCTCCAGAGGATGGGATCAAGCCAGGCACAGAGCTTGAGGAAGATGGTCTTGCACATTCTAAAGTTCTGTACCCACTGCTGGTCATCCCACTGCTGCAGGACCAGCTGGTCCTACCAGTCCGAGCTGGTTTCAGCCTCCAAAAATGCCTCTTGACAGTGGGGTGCAGCAGCCAGAGAAGAGCAGCCACAGAGTGGGTCTCCAGGAAGAGCTCAGTTCCTCCATGAAGAGGAAGGCAGCTGGCAACAAATGCTGCAAGAACTGCAGCATGGCTGTGTGGGGCCATTGCCTGCCCAGAGGTGGTTCCGGCTCCATGGCACACACAGGAAAAAGCTGTGGCATCCCCAGAAAGAACAGGGCAACCACAGGAGGCACTGTAAGAGCTTTGTTGTCCCTCAAAGAGGTAGCAAGCATGCTGCAGCAGTAAAGAGACAGCTGTCCAGGGGGGTCCCTTTAAGCATGTATCTCTGCAAGGCTCTGGCACCAGCCCTCAAAAGGAACTGGTGACTTAAAGCCCTGCCTGAATTGGTTCTGAGTGGCCTTTCATGTGAGAAAGCGTCCAGTCAGTCTGGATGCTGTCTTTTGCAAAAGCAGATCACTTTTTCGATGCGCTTTTGTGTGTGGAATAGTAATAGAGATGTAGCCATGTTAGTCTGGTATAGCTGAAACAAAAGACAGTAAATATTTATTCTGCTGACACCATCATTGGACCTAACCAATTCAGTTATAAGATCAAGAATACATATTCCTGCTCATCCAGAAATATAATTTATGCCATCATGTGCCGACAGTGTCCGTCTGTTATGTACATTGGACAAACGTCTCAGATACTTCGCTAAAGAATCAATGCCCACAAAACTGATATCAGACAGTTTCACAAAGAAAAAACAGTTTCTTGCCATTTCAACCAGAAAGGACATCGTCTCAACAACTTGATTACCTGCATCCTGCTTCAAAGACATTTTAACACAAGACTTCAAAGAGGAACCTCGGAACTGTCATTCACACTTAAATTTGACACTTTACAACTGGGCCTTAACAAAGATGCTAATTATCTTACCCATTACAAAGATAGCTTCCCCAATTATCACCTCTAATATCATTAGCTCACAGACATTAACCTCCCCCCATCATGCCCGCTCTGTTCTGAAATTTGATTTGTCCTTTTTATATGTGTTTACTTTTTTTATTGTATCCCTTTGTATATATGGTCATGCCAATTTTCTTCCACAATTTGATCTGAGGAAGTGGGTCTGGCCCATGAAAGCTCATCACATAATAAACCATGTTGTTAGTCTCTAAAGTGATGGATAGTCTTGTCTTTTGTGCGTAGACATGCTTTTGCGCAAGAAGTTTCTGCGGAAGATCTCTTCTGACAAAGGCTTTTTGCACAAAAATCCTGCAGTCAAGATGTAGCTTGAGTGGATGTTTTCAAAGAACTATCCACAATGATTCCATGATCTCTCTCTTGAGTAGTTGTGGCTAAATTAGTCCCCATCATATTGAATGTATAGTTGGGATTATTTTTCTAATGTGCATTACTTCGCATTTATCAACAGACGAAGCACAAACTTTTAAAAATATGCAATAGATTACATGCAAAAAACTACAGTAAGAGAATGTTCTAGTTGCCAAGACTATCACTGAAAAGTTCAGAAATGCAAGAAATTAAGGTTGCCTATGCAGCAGTTCCCGTCTCCACCACTTGGGTTCTTGACTCAGTCCCCACCCAGTCTCCTTATCCCAATCTATGACCTCTGCAGCTGTGGTCCCTCCTAAATCCAGTTACCTCTATATTCCAGTCAGGCAGTTTGCTCCTCCTTCTTGATGTTGCTTGAGTTCTAAAGAGAGAGCACTGAGAGCTCAGGAAAGATTCTCTGCTTTCAGTTTCAGTCCTCTGCACAGAACTGTCCTGACCCATACACAGCTGTGGAAGGCACCCGAAGTTTTGGTGCACCTCTGGTTCTTAATGTCAACCCACCCACTTCTTCCTATCTTTATTCTGTGGCTCTTTTTCCTCTGGAGAGGAGGTAGTTAACACTGAAAAAGCCTGCCAGAACTATTAGTGGAACATCAACCTGTAAAAGAGCCATTCAAGTGGTAATGAAGCCATTTAACAGACATTTGCCAACCCCTGTCAATTTCTGAATTTACTGTGTTAATCTACAGAACCTTAGTTTAAAATTTGTTTTTAATATATTTCATTGGTGTGTTGCTGAATATTATAAAATCACATCTCTAAAGAAGCATCACTGTGCCCTACCCCCAATTATCATTGGGCATAGGGGCACTAGTTTAATAGTACTGCCTAGGGCCCAATAAATCCTAAGGAGGGCACTGCCTCTCCATCACAAAGGCACTGCCTCTCCATCACAAAGGACTGAAAGTGAACAATCCACTAAGATCAACATACTTCACTGACTACAGTGAAAGACTCTGCCTCACACTATCCAAGAAATTAAGAAACCACCTGATAAGTATTTTATACAAGAAACAGAAAACCATCAAGAATGACATTTCTAACTTAGATCGTCTCATCTCAAGACAAACATCCACACCGACTGACACCTTGCAAGACTTTTGTTCCACCAGACAAGAAATCTACTATACACACTTCTATTCCCTACAACAAAGAAAAGACAATAAATTTTCTAACCTGCTCCATACCACTGGCTACAACAGCAACTGCCTCAACCCACCGGATAATATTGTTAACCTCTCCAGCTACAAACTCAATCCAGCAGAAGAGTCTGTCTTGTCCCGGGGTCTCTCTTTCTGCCCCACGTCCCCCAAAAACTGGATACAATTTTGTGGTGACCTTGAGGCTTTTTTTCGCCGCCTTCATCTCCGAGAATATTTCCAAACCACCACTGAACATCAATCTGACCTACCAGTTCCCCCCTACCAACACCAAAGGAAAAATAATTCTATATGGACTCCCCCTGACGGTCGGAATTACAATCTGGATTTCTATATACACAGCTTCCGCAACAACGCACAGACTGACATTATTCGCAAACGACAACAAGCGACACACAATCTTAGCCGCGCTGAACACCATGCCATCCAGAGTCTCAAAAACAACCTGGACATTGTAATCAAACCAGCTGACAAAGGGGGTGCTGTGGTCATTATGAATAAGGCCGACTATAACCAGGAGGCAACCAGACAACTCTCGAACACCACATTTTACAAACCTCTCCCCTCTGATCCCACCTTGGACTACCAAAAGAAATTACACTGTCTCCTTAAAAGCCTCCCCACAGCTACTCGAGAACAAATCCTCACAGAATCACCTTCTGACCCCCGACCAGGATTGTTCTATCTACTTCCCAAGATCCATAAACCTGGGCACCCCGGACGTCCCATCATCTCTGGTATTGGCACGCTCACTACTGGTCTATCCAGCTATGTAGACACTCTTCTCAAACCCTTCGTAACCAATACCCCCAGCTATCTCCGAGACACTACTGACTTCCTAAGGAAACTACAAAACATCGATAATCTCCCCAATAATACCATCCTTGCCACCATGGATGTAGAAGCTCTATATACCAACATCCCACATGAAGACGGATTACAAGCAATTAGAAACACTATCCCAGAGGACACTACTGCCAACCTGATAGCAGACCTATGTAACTTTGTTCTCACCCACAATTATTTCCAGTTTGAGAACAACTTATACCTCCAGATCAGCGGCACAGCCATGGGTACACGCATGGCCCCACAGTATGCTAACATCTTTATGGCTGACCTAGAACAACGTTTCCTCAACTCCCGTCCCCTTTCACCCCTCCTCTACCTATGGTACATCGATGACATCTTTATGATCTGGACGCATGGCCAAGAAACACTGGAGATATTCCACAGAGATTTCAACAACCTACACCCCACCATCAACCTCAGCCTGGACCATTCTACACGAGAGATCCACTTCCTGGATACCACCGTACAAATCAACAATGGAAAATTAGACACCACTCTCTACAGAAAACCCACCGACTCATACAGTTACCTACATGCATCCAGCTCCCATCCAGAACACACCACACGATCCATCGTCTATAGCCAAGCCCTTCGATACAACCGCATCTGCTCTAATCCCTCTGACAGAGACCAGAAGCTTCAGGATCTCTACCAAGCATTTATAAATCTCAACTACCCACCCAGAGAAATAAAAAAGCAAATTGAAAGAGCCAGACGAATACCTAGAAACCATCTACTTCAAGACAGACCCAAGAAAACCAACAATAGAACACCACTTGTCATCACCTACAACCCCCAACTTAAACCTGTCCAACACATTATCAATAAACTACAGCCTATATTGGAACAGGATACCAAACTCAAAGAGGCTCTGGGAGACAGACCCATAGTCTCCTATAGACAACCACCTAACCTCAAGATGATTCTTACCAACCACCACAGGACATACCACACTAATACCAACCCTGGTACCTTCCCTTGCAACAAACCCCGTTGCCAGCTTTGTCCACATATTCATTCTGCTGATACCATTATTGGACCTAACCAAGTGAGTTATAAGATCAAGAACACATATTCCTGCGCATCCAGAAATATAATCTATGCTATCATGTGCCGAAAGTGTCCGTCTGCTATGTACATTGGACAAACATCTCAGACACTTCGCCAAAGGATTAATGCCCACAAAACAGATATCAGACAAGATCACAAAGAGAAAACAGTTTCTTGCCACTTTAACCAGAAAGGACACTCTCTAAATGACTTAGCCACCTGCATTCTGCTACAAAGACCTTTTACATCTGCACTTGAAAGGGAATCCTCTGAACTGTCATTCATGTTAAAATTCGACACTTGCCAACAAGGACTTAACAAGAATTTGAACTATCTCACCCATTACCAAGACAGTTTCCCCAATTATCACCTGTAATACCATTAACTCACAAACATCCCACTCTCCCTACCTTTAATATCATCTATTCACAGACACTTACCTTCCTTCCTCCCCCTTCCCCCCCCCCCCGCATCCCCCTTCTGTTCTGCAATGTGATTTGTCCTTTTCATATTTGTTCATTTTTTTAATTGTATCCTTTGGTATATATGGTTGTGACTACTTTCTTCCACTATTTGATCTGAGGAAGTGGGTCTGGCCCACGAAAGCTCATCATCTAATAAACCATCTTGTTAGTCTTTAAAGTGCTACATTGTCCTGCATTTTGCTTCTCCATCACAAAGACTTCCTTAAATAGTGACACTACCCACATCAGCTGAGAGTGGCTGACTGAGTTTTGCTCAGACTGATCAGTATAGCTGAGTGCCTATCTTTCAATTGCTTGCAACTTTCCCAGCCTTTAACTGTGTGGGTTGATATTTTCCTCAGGGTGAAAGCTTTGTTTGGAAAGTATTAGCCAAAGAGGTTCAATTTTTTTCTAAAAACTAGAATAGGCAAATGTTTTATGAGTGTCAAAATCCTTACAGCTGTTTCATTGAGAAGCTACAGCGCCTCCATATTTTGCCACAGGGAGTTGAAATTTGGCATCTGGATGTACCTTTTGTCATTCCTGAGCTGACTATGGTAGGATAGAGTCTGGACTATAAAAGAAACACAACTTTGTACACAGGGCATTCAAGAAAGTTGCTCTTCTCCTTCTGGGAAATGATTTATATTGCTACTCGTCTCCCTCTTTGACTGAAGAAACAGTGCTGGGAGGTAAAGTGGGAGAAACTGAGCTCGTTTAATCAAAGCCCAGGAAATGAAAACTGGGAAATGGATAGTATAGCAGGTGCATTAGCAACAGAGTCTCCAGTGCCTGTATTTATTGTGCAGAGGAGCTACTGATGTGAGAGGACAGGGAAATTAATTCTTTAAGTAAAATTCTTTGACATAGTGAGGGGATAGGTGAGATAGCAGACTAGATCCCCCTTCTACAGTTAATTATTCTTAAAAAACAACAAATAGTCCAGTCATCTGAAGAAGTGGGCTGTGCCCACAAAAGCTCATGATACCATCCACATCAGTGGTCCCCAACGCAGTGCCCACGGGCACCATGGCGCCTGCTGGGGCATTTATGTGCGCCCACTGAAACATCTGGGCTGGCCCCGCCCCCAGCGTGTGGCACATGCGTGGTGCCGGCACCGGGCACATGGCACATGGGCGGCCCTTGCCCCGGGTGCGCAGCACATATGCGATGCCGGCCTAGTGTTAGTTAATTTATATCAGTGGTCACCAACCAGTAGATCGGGATCTATTGATAGACCCTGCAGTCAAGTGATCCTGACAGGTTTGGCTGGAAGACTAAAGTGTCAACATTTCAGCTGCCTCTTCCTCCACTGTCATGCTGCTCCTGCCCTCTGCCTTCGAGCTCCTTATACTACCCTCTCTCCACAGAGTGAGCAGAGGGATTAGAGAGGGGGTGGGATAGGCAGCGCACTGAAGAAGCGATGTGGATGGAGATGGGACAAGGGTATTAAGGTTTTAGGTAGATCTTGGATTGACATAAATTCAAATAGTGATCTTGTGGGTCAAAAAGTTTGCAGATAAATGATTCACGTAAATAGCTAAACGCTGAGTTGCTATTCTTTACTCTGAGGGCCAGTTTGTATAAGTCAGTGTAGCTCCACTGATGACAAAGAAGTTGTGCTGATTTATGCCAGCTGACCCTAAATCTTCTAGAAGGCTATCAGGCATCAGTGTGAATCTAGTAAAGTTTGCATTCATTTGCAGTCATGGAGGCAAATGTGAAAAACAAACCCAGAAAAGATCTTTCAAAGATAACCCATGAAAGGACAAGAGTTAGGGGGTACCCCATAGAAGTGATTATGTTAAAAAGACTGTGGATTTATACTTCAGGAAAAATAATATTCAATTGATAAAATTCATAGTTGGCAATAAAGGTTAGAATAGTATCAAACGGCAATTCACTCCCTAGGGTGATCTGTTCAAAATGATGCTTTATAGACAAGCCCTGCTCTGCTTTCAGATTCTTTAAAGAAGGTGGCTGCTTTGGAGTGCTTTGCCCTTTGGTGATTACAAGGCTGTTTTCCAGAGAGGAGGTGAGTGTCTTGCATTTAATCAACTGCCATTTTTCACCATGTGTGCAGAAACCAAATGTTCAGAATGGTTATGAGTTGTTATGGGGGAGAATGGGAAAGCTGAATAACAGCAAAATGCCTTAAAAAATCAACAGCTGGAAGATGTAACTTGGATTTTAAAATGAATAATCCTCCCCCCTGTCTATATTTTACTATGTTATATACCTGGATATTTATTCATCTTGCCTACATCATAGGGTAATAGATTCCATGGGGTGTGATTTCTAAAGCAGACTAACATATTGCACATTAATTGGTCCATGTAGGTTTTACTGCTGCACTTTAACCTAGAACTGTTTGAAACAGTAGTACGGTAAAGTGCACTAGGATCCTTTAATTGGTCTGTATAGACCCTGCTGGTGTGCAATAATGTGCAATACATCAGCGCACTTTAGAAGTCAGATCACTGCAGAATGTATTACCCCAATGCATACTCAAAACCTATGTTTAACTTTTCCTGCTGGGATCAAAAATCATATTTCATGGCATGTGCCGTCTGATAACAAAGAACGTTACCTCAGCATACAGTTAGCTTATGTCCACAGATACTAATTGTGTCTGTTTCTATGACCACAGTCACTGACATTTCAGGAAACTACCCATAGCGCTAATATTATGTAAAGAAAATTCATGCTCTTTGGATAGACTGTGACCAAGATAGAAAAACTGCTATATTTTCTTCCATATCTAATTTTTATGAGTCAGTAATTTTGTACTTTCTTTCTTTTCCTGTAAATATGCTTCAGAATGTCTGAGTGACAGAAAATTGTGTACATTTGGAATGAAAACCTCATCCAGAGGGCAGCATAACAATACATTATACACTATGTTAAATAAAGGATGAAAAAAGGCTGCCTTTCCAATAGGTTTATGTGTTCCATCTGGCCTCTTGCCCTTCAGTGCACTGTATCTGAGCTGACTGGAAATATAGGGAGTGGAAGTCAGTCTTTACAGGTTGGCAATAATCCAAGAGAGGACATAAACTTTTGAAGATTTTCCCCCTCTTTTGTATTACCCGACAGTCAGGCGACAGACTACCAACAATGCCTTGTGAGCTGTAAAAAGGTGCCTGTGTGTCTCTGTCTGTCTACAAATAATTATGTATGTAATGTGTCCAAGATAAACTGTGAGAATTTTAGCAAAAGACCTCTTGTATTGTGTTGGGGGTTCCATGCCTATTTGTATCTATTTCCCTCCTGATGTTTTTACACCATGCACGACAAAGATGAAATTAGGGGGGGAAAGTAGCTATGTAATTATATTTCAAATTTAAGAAAGAATAATTGTGCTTGGATGCTCCATACCTTGCAGAATCAGCCTAAGAATTTGGGCCAGATATACAAATCTGTATCTAAGCCCTGATTTTTTTTCCTCTTAATTGCCAGTTACTCCATTGAAGTCAATTCAATTACACAGCAGTAAAACCAGTGCAAGATTCTTCTTGCACCCACTAATGCCAATGCTCTTATTGATTTGAACAGCGTAGAATCAAGCGCAACGTCAAAGAAGAATCAGCCCTCCCTCATTCCCCCATTTTATGCTATTATTTCACAGGAAAACTCCCAGTAATTTCAATGAGAGCTTCCTCAGAAAGGGTTTAAGAACTAGGTGAAGGCCTGCAGATTGGGGGCCCTTTGGAATTGCATTAATATTTTGCTACTTGAACAATATGATAGAAAAATCATAGAAATGTAGAGGGTAAGCAAGAAGTAATAGTCCAGCTCTCATAGCTGAGGGAGGATCAAGTATACCCAGGACTGCTGACCAGGAGAAACTAAGGGGTCAACTGCCCCAGGGCCCACTGTGGCAGCTGCCCCTGGGTCCTTTAAATCATTGCTTTGGGCAATGGGGGGAGATGGTGTGAGATTAGACTCTAGCCCCGTCCCTTCCACCTGAGAGTCTGCTCCTTCTGGGAGCATGGAGCCACACTTCTCTCACCTTGCGTAGGGGCCCAGCAGTTCTGTTGACCCCCCTGAGTAAACCTAGATCCTACCAGACAAGTATTTGTCTAACCTGTTCTTAAAATCCTCCAGTGATGGAGATTCTACAACCTCTCTGGGGAGTCTATGCCTTAAATATCCTTATAGTTAGACATTTGGACAAATGTCTAAGATAAATCTCTCTTGCAGCAGATTAAGCTGATTTATTTCTTGTTCTACTTTCAGTGGATGTGTAAAACAATTGATCATTGTCCTTTTTGTAATAGTCTTTTACATATCTGCAGACTGTTAATAGATCTCTGTTTCTTTTAACCTTTCCTCATAGATCAGATTTTTTTAAAACTTTTTCTTATTTTTGTTGCTTTACTTTGCATTGCTTCCAATTTGTCCATGTCTTTCATAATCTGTGATTCTTAGAACCAGCTGAGATCTCACCAGTGCTATGTAGATCAGAACAATTATCTTCCTTATCTTACATATAATAAAACCTGTTAATACATGCTAAACTATTAATATTTTTGCCACGCAGCAGGTTTGGCTCATATTCAGTTTATGATCCACTATAACCCCAAGATCCTTCTCTTCACTACCTAGCCAGTTATTCCCCATTGTTTATTTGATTCCCTTCCCCCACAGTTTAGTATTTTGTTCTTGTTTTTATTGAATGTCATCTTTCAGGAAAAATTTCCAGTTCATCAAGCCAGCCAACTCAAGTGTCATTCCCTCCCCCAACTTGGTGTCATCTGCAAATTATATAAGCAGACTTCCTACCCTATGAATGTACATTAAGCCTAGTTCTCAAGCCCTCTCATTGTTTTGTTAACTTTAGTGGACTTTGGATCAGAGGCTTTTCTTGTATAGTTGTTAACAGGTAATTTTTTCTGTGCTTCAAAGATACTAATAATCTTCAGAAAGAAAAAGGATGGATGTGTGAAAGAAAAGCCAAATAATGTAAAAGATCTATTTACATGTTGATTGTATATCCTTGCAATTAGATGTATTTAGTATTCTGACGTTTTGTAGCAATTTTTTGTGCGAAGGTTAGAAACTTTTTAGTCACTGACATTTTCTTTATGCTTCCCTCTGTTTTTATCAGAACTGTTCTGGTGTATCATAAGGTTGATTAAATTATTTCCTTGATGATAAACTTTCTCTGCTTCACTAATAAGAGTACAGAATAACACACTGCCAAGGCACTACTATAATATAAATCAACATATTATGCTGTACGTGTTTTCCCCTTTTTAGTTTGTTTGCTGATGCCAGTGAGTGTCTATAATATAAACTTTTTTATTTTTGTGGAGTTCATAATTAAATTCATAATAATATTGAGTTCTCAGGCTGACACAAGAATGTTGCACTAATGTGCTGAAATTCAGTATAGATTAGAAAGAAAGAACTTAAAGCTTTCACTTCAACCATGCTAGTATGTTTGGATATAACAGGTTAAATGGAAAATGGGCCATATCTTGGTATAAACCTTAGTAACATATTGGAGACCATCCTTCAAATACTTGTCCACATGAGTAGTTTCATTATCTTCAGTGAAATTACTCATGCACATAAGCAAATAGGTACACGAAGACTACTTGAATGAATAAGAGTAATAGAGTTGTAGCCGTGTTAGTCTGGTCTTGCTGAAACAAAAGACAGGACTATGGAGCACTTTAAAGACTAAAAAGGTGGTTTATTAGGTGATGAGCTTTTGTGGGCCAGACCCACTTTCTCAGATCAAATAGTGGAAGAAAATTGGCATGACCATAAATAACAAAGGGATACAATCAAAAAAAAAGTGAGCACATATAAAATTGACAAATCAGATTGTAGAACAAAGGGGGGGGGGAGGTTAGCTTCCCCAATTATCATCCCTAATCTCATAGACACTAACCTTCCACCCTCACCTCCCCCCATTCTAAAATCTGATTTGTCAATTTTATGTGTTCACTTTTTTTTTTTTGATTGTATCCCTTTGTTATTTATGGTCATGCCAATTTTCTTCCACTATTTGATCTGAGGAAGTGGGTCTGGCCCACGAAAGCTCATCACCTAATAAACCATCTTGTTAGTCTTTAAAGTGCTACATAGTCCTGTCTTTTGTTTGAATGAATAATGTTACTTATATCCAAGATGTGACCTCATGAAGTTACTCCTTATTTACTTGGATATGACAATGCAGAATTTGGCCTACTTTTACTTATTGGATTCATTCGCAAATGAGTTTACAGGATCAGGTCCTTGGGAATAAATGGATTTACTCGGCATTTGCACAGGAATGAGATCAGAATCTGACCCTGCCTATCTCAAAATTTTACAGAATACACTAAAGCAAACAAATATTGATTTTCTTTCCTTTGGTGTGGAATAAATGAACATCTAATGCTATGGATCAATTACCTTCATTGAGGGGAAGAAAAATTCTTATTAAATGAACCAGGGAATAATAGGTTTGTCATCTGATATTGGTCCCAGGCAAGATAATGGAGCAGCTGATATGGGACTTGATTTAGTAATGAATTAAAGAAAGGTAATATAATTAATGCCAATCAACGTGGGTTTATGGAAAATAGATCCTGTCAAACGAACTTGATGTATTACTCTTATGAGATTACAAGTTCAGCTGATAATGGTAATAATGTTGATGTAATATACTTAGACTTTTGTAAGGCTTTTGACTTGGCATATGACATTTTGATTGCCAAGCTTGAAAAATATAAAGTTAACATGGCACCCATTAAGTACACTGGTAAGTCTTAATGTAAATTTAAATAGGGAATCATGGTCAAAAAGAGGGTTTCTAGTTGAGCCCTGCAGGGATTGGCTCTTGGCCCTACACTATTGATTACTTGTTGGAAAACATAAAATTATCACGGATAATGTTTAGAAATAGCAAATAAAAACAAGGGAGTGGTAAATAATTAAGAGGACAGGTCACTGATACAAAGCTGTTGTGAGTGCTTGCTAAGGTGGGTGCAAGGAAACAATGTTTTAATGACTAATTTTAAAGTTATAAATCTAGGAACAAAGAACATAGGCCATATTTAGGATGGAAGACTCTCTTCTGGGATGCAGTGAAAAAGATTTGGAGATCATGTGAATAATTAGGGCTACCACCTGGCTAGTATTTGGCTGACCTGGCCTGTTTTTTATGGATTTGCCAGTTCCCAGAAAAAAATTAAAAACTGGCAGATTAAATTATGTGGATTTAAAATTTGTAATTATTATTGCAATACATTGGGATCTTTAATGTTAAAAATTTCTGCTAGCTAAATTTGTTTCTGTGCTCCTACTTTTGCAGTTTAAATAATAACAGATCAAAACTGTTGAAAATGCAGCAGCTGTCTGCCCACCAACATGCAAGTGCACCACACAGGTGTGCAAGGGAAGGCTTGAGTCACTCAAGAGTGAAGAGACCTGAGATATTATCAGTCTGACACAATGTTCCCTCTAATTATTTCCATCCATGTGTGAAATAAATTTTATTTTGTGCACCAAGCACATGTGCAGATGTATACCACTAGCAGAAACACACACTGCCAGCTGTGGGCATCTGAGAGTGTTCTGGTAAACAGCTGGGCAGTACAGAATCTTTCCCGGGTTGCCGTCCAAGCATATAACTTATAGAGAACACTGACCTGGTGTCTTCTCTCTTGATACTATAAGTAGCTGTTGGGTTGGGAATAGAGGTAATGATGGGCTTGTCTGTAGGAGTGGTTGCCAGTTTTCTTTGCATTTAAAAAATGGTAATCCTATGGAAAATCAGCTGAACACGAGCTCCTAGGATGACAATATGGCCAAAGTGCTAATGGGATCTTTCACTGTACAGTCAGAGGAGTTATTTCATCTCTCTATTTAGCAGCTAGAATACTATGTCTAGTTCTGTTGTCCACAATTCAAGAATGATGTTGATAAATTGAAGTGGGTTCAGAAAAGAGCCAGGTAAATGATGAAAGGGTTAGTAGACACATCTAGTGATAAACTCAAGAACCTCAATCTGTTTAGTTTAACAAAAGTTAAGTGGTGATTTGATAAGTCTTTAAGTACCAACACAGAAAACAATGTTTAATCATGGGTTCTTCAGTTTAGAAGAAAACAGTAAAACATAATCCTTTGGCAGGAAGTTAAACCTAAAAAAAATGGCTAGAAATAATGTATAATTTTTCTAAGAGTGAGAGTAACTGACTGTTGGAACTCTTTACCAAAGGTTGTGATGGATTCTCCATCACTGACCATTTTTCAATCAAAATTGGATGTTTTTCTAAAATCTGTGTTCTATGAATTATTCTGAGAAGATTCTCAGGAGGTCATACTAGATGATCACAATGAGACCTTCTGGTGTTAAAATCTGTCAGTCTATACATAGCAGTTATTGTGACCACATAGGAGAGCATCAGAGAACTGTGTTTTTCAGTGGGTGTCAGCCAGGGACAGTTAGTAAGGAAAAGCCATCACTGAATGAAAATGAGAAAGGGGATTCAATGAGGCAAAAGATATTTAATCATTTCCATTTTTAAGGGGTGGATATAACGAGGCAAAGATGCATTTCAGATATATCTCTGGAGTCAAATCAGTCTTTAGAAATGTACAATACTATCCTTTACTATTCTACAGTATTGTTCACTCCAGGGTCCCAAAAGCAGTTTGGGGAAATAATTGTGACAACCGGCTGCAAAAAGAACAGCATTTGTATTGTTATCATGCAGAGGTAATTTATCTTCATTCTACTTGTTAGAGGCCCTTAAAAGACTTCTGTCAGTGGCATATCCTCTGCATTAAACAAGGACTGACCAGTCACCCAGTTCAAAGAATAGTGGCTTCACTAATGTCATGCAATGTTCTGGTACTTCCTATGGGGTGCTTAATGTGGATAAGTGTGAAGTAATATGGATAAGTGTAAAGTAATGCACATCGGGAAAAATAACCCCAGCTATACGTACAGTATGATGGGGGATAATTTGGCTATGATAAATCAGGAAAGAGATCTTGGAGTTATCGTGGACAGTTCTCTGAAAACTTCCACGCAGTGTGCAGCGGCGGTCAAAAAGGCAAATAGGATGCTAGGAATTATTAGGAAAGGGATAGAAAATAGGACCCAGAATATCTTACTGCCCCTGTATAAAACTATGGTACGCCCACATCTTGAATACTGTGTACAGATGTGGTCTCCTCACCTCAAAAAAGATATTTTGGCCTTGGAAAGGGTTCAGAAAAGGGCAACTAAAATGATTAGGGGTTGGGAATGGGTCCCATATGAGGAGAGGTTAAAGCGACTGGGACTTTTCAGTTTAGAAAAGAGGAGACTGAGGGGGGATATGATAGAGGTCTATAAAATCATGAGTGGTGTGTAGAGGGCCAATAAAGAAAAGTTATTTATTAGTTCCCTAAATAGAAGAACTAGAGGACACCAAATGAAATTAATGGGTAGCAGGTTTAAAACTAATAAAAGAAAGTTCTTCTTCACACAACATGTAGTCAACCTGTGGAACTCCTTGCCAGAGGAGGCTGTGAAGTCTAGGACTATAACAGAGTTTAAAGAGAAGCTAGATAATTTCATGGAGGTTAGGTCGATAAAAGGCTATTAGCCAGGGGATAAAATGGTGTCCTTGGCCTCTGTTTGTCAGAGGCTGGAGAGAGATGGCAGGAGACAAATCGTTTGATCATTGTCTTTGGTCCACCCTCTCTGGGGCACCTGGTGCTGGCCACTGTCGGCAGACAGGATACTGGGCTAGAAGGACCTTTGGTCTGACCCAGTACGGCCGATCTTATGTTCTTATGTTCTTATGCTGGCAAAAAAAACCACACACACATATATATATAAACCAAAATGCAGATGAATAAAATAGGCATTAATGCAATTCAATGACTTCATTTTTCCCTGATCAGTCAAGGAAAAAGGCTTATGCCTTAGAGATTTAAGTGCACCTTTGGGTGTTTGAGTATTCTGCTCTCACGTTGCAATCTCAAGCGGCAAAGCCTTCGGAAAAGAACATTCTGTTGGAGTCTAATATGATACAATTCCCTATCTCTCAGCTGTGCTGCTTCAGATCCCAGCATGAAGAAATGTGGACCATTGGACATTGAAACAATCCATTATAATACCAGGGCTGTCTTAGTTTGAATGCTGCCTTTAGATCTTTTAGTAACATGTCATTGAGTTCTACAGCTTCTGAAAGTGGCTGATGTGTAAGTAACATTAACCCACAAAAGAAAGGGGAATGAGCATTATCAATAGGCCACATTCTGTTCTCAGGGAGGCCAACGGTTACTGTACTGAAACTTTTTTTTTTAATATAAGCACTCTCACATTACAGCTGTCCAAAGCTATGAGGTTTGAATTTGTACTGAAGTTTTTAAGCTATATTTATGTTTCTCATGGGAAAGGGTAAATTAATGCAAATAACTGACACTCTGGCATAAGGAGCAGCATTGGGCTTTAATGCAATACATTAAGGAATCTAGTTTTGTGAATTTTGTTTTTGGTTTTGTTTTGTTTTGTTTTGTTTTTTTAAACATTTCTATGGGACATGTTGCTAAATAGCCTGGGCATGAGAACAAAGCAGCTGCAAAATAAATGAGGCAAAGACAAAAGGAAAACCTGGCCTTGATGGAAAAGAGGCACAGGAAGAAGTTGGCAAGATCAGACACACACACACACACACACACAAAGGGAGGGGGAGCCTGGCAACCTGAAAAAGAGACGTGAAAGAAAAACTTGCAAGGACACAAAAAGGCAAAGAACCATTGCAGAGCAGCATGTAAACCTACAGTCAGAGAGAGGAAAACAAATATAACAGAAGCAAAATCAACATGTAGATCAAGTGTTGAGAGACTGTGAGTAAGAAAGAGATCAGAGTTTTAAAATTCTACATTCTTCTTAACTCCTGCAAGTCTAGAACTGGAATTATCATAAACCTTCTAAACATGTTTTCCTCGAATGATCTGCAAAAATACATAATATCGACAATTAGATGAGCTTTTTTAGAGATCATGATTATTGTAGGATCTTTTAGAACAAATATCAAGTGTTTGCTCTGTGTGGTTGTCATTGCAACGAAGATGATTTTTCTGTAACATGGAGTTAATGATGAATATAGACTCACAGCATTGTTAGGTGACATGTACAAGGTTTGTACTGCCATGGTGGGAACACTGGGAGCTTGTCTACACTACGGGGAAGATCGACAGTGCTGCAGTCAATCTTCCAGAGTTTGAATTAAAGGGTCTAAGGAAGACCCGTTATTTGAACCGAGAGGGTGTTCTCATCGGTGTTTGTAGTCCCGTTCCTCACTGAAAATAAGGGAAGCTAATGGGAGCATGTGATCCTGTCAACTTCTCGCTTTATGGACAGCTTCAAAACACAATTTAAGATACTTAACGTAATTAATGTATCTGGAGTTGTATATCTTAATTTGACTTTCCCCTTTAGTGTAGATCAGATCTGGGGGAAAAACAACGTATGAGGACTTTCAATTTGTTAAAGAATTATGGAGACAAAACTAGCTCAAAATTGTGCTGTGATTACATAGGTATAACGCAGAGTGATGCCATTGAATTAAATGGAATCTCTTTAGATTTCCAGCTGTGGAAATGATTGCGGAAAACGACTTTTCAATTGGAATTTGGTTATCTCTGAATCAAAGACCTAATCAGATCCTAAAAAAAAGAGTTACAACATTTGTTCTTCACTATTAAAACTGGGGGAAATTGGTTATGTGGATTTTTTTCAGTCAAAAAATGTAGATTCTAAAATAAATTTCCATGTCACTTTTTTCAATCTATTTTTTGTTTTCAAAAAATACTTTACTTAGACATTTTTTAACTGAAATGTTTTGGAGGTGTTTTTCATTCAAAATTTCTTTTTCTTTCAAAGTATCCATTCATTTTATTTTTAAATAGTATTTAAAGAATACTGAAAGTATTTTAAAAAGCTGAAACTAAAACCAAATATTTCACTTCAATTGAACAAAATGTTTTGTTTAACCCAAAATGGCATTAATTTTTTTTGAATTGCAAACAAACGGGAAACCCCCACCACTTTTCCCACAGCTCTAATCAATATAACGTATCTAAAAAGTGACACCACAACAAAATATTCTTACAGTGTTTTTGTTGTTATTGTTTTGTTTTTTAAGTCCCTAAAGTGGGTTGAGGAAAATTGGAGTTCTGAGTTTCAAGAAAGTGTGAATACGGAAATAGCAAGCTCTAATCTTTTCCTTTATTCCAAGGTTTACTTAAGCCAATTAATAACTTACCTAGTAGATACATTAAGCATATACCAGGCTGGGATTCCATTACATATTCCTTGTGTCCTTCCTTCTCTATGAATTTCCCTGATGAGAAGATAGTACTGTAAGTGTGATTTATTTTAACTACTACCACTCTCCAGTATCCATCATCAGAAATGCCTCTACTAATGTAAAAGTCATTATTTTCACCTGTAAATTCCAGTTCTCCTATATTAGTTTTGAAGGCTAACCAGTAAGAAGCATTGAAATTAGATAGAGGGCATTTTGAATATATTGTAACGTTAAGTTAAAAAAGGGATCCAAATGGAAATGATTTTAATAGTAAGGAATAATGACTCCAGCTATAAAATATCAGGCAGGTGACAGTGGATGGTATGAAAACAATTTCAGACCCTGTACACTCACAATCATCAGGGTATATAAAAATGCCCTAGTAACCAGCAGTCAGGGAAGCATAGAAATCTGAAACTATGGCAACTCAGTGTAGGAGGAAGCATTCATTATGGAGGATGGAGGTGGGTGAGAGATAAAAACAGTAGTCCCTAAATATCTATATCAGCTTAGTTCCTCATTTTCTTTGCAGCTCAAAATCTTGTTTAACCCTTTCACCCTGCCAACTAGAATTCTTTTCCTGACACTTTCCAGAAGCAACTGCCCATGACAATACTGCGGGGATAAAGTCTGTGATTTCAGAGAAGTATTGTAACCTGGGAGGATAGGTTCCTGAATATGCTACCATATGTGCTAATTTGTGAAATGAAAAAAAAAGTAAGAGATCTTTGTCAGGCAGCATGAAAATCCAAAGAAATGTCTGGTAATGTAACTACTTCTTCCTGTAAGGAAATTCAGTTTTTAGAGGATTACATTTTAAAGCTGGTGGAGCCAATTTACACCAACTGAAAATTGGGACCAATGAATTCTGGAGCAAGCACATGCAATACAGTTCAGTGACAAAGGATCAGCAAAAAAAGCAGAGTTTAATTTGGGATAACAAATTCACAAAATACTGAAATTTGCTCCTCCTCCACCCCATCCTCCCGTATGAATTTCTTTTAGTCTCTTGTGTTATAGTGTTATCTGAATCTTGGATCTAATTTTAGTTGGGGAGGAGAGTTACTCTTGGCTAAACCTGGATAACTGAGAGCAGACTTTGGGGTTCTTTTTAATTGAGGCATTAATACACTTTAAATAGCTAGCTGCCAGCTCTAGCTTTGAATTTATGAATGCTTCTCTAAAAGCAAAGTGACACAAGTCATTTACATTGGTTATCTATAAAGTTGGGTCAGCTATAGAGAGAGTCTGTAAAAAAAATTACCAATATATTTTTCTTATTGTATCTTACAATGATGCCTTTTGTTTTACATGAACATTCTTTGAAGACTCTTGAAACTGTTCTCTGTGGCTGAAGATGTCATGATGAAGGGAGGGGGAGAAATAACATTTGAAAAGCACTGACTATATTCTTGGTCTATGCATTTATGACACAGTAAGCAACTTTAGAATCATGCAGCAATGGTATAAAGAGATTTAATCATCTGAGCCTCCCATATCCAAAATGGATACAAATTACTGCATGTTTGAAGAGAGATTTTTTTTTTCATGTGCATGCTGGGACTGAGGAGAATGATTAGTCCAAGATCCATGTGGACTGGTGTATATTTACTAACATGCTTTTGCACACATACTGCCTGCATTTGTATGTGCAAATTAGCATTTAGTTATCTTAATGATTTGTCTAGGTACTGAAATTACCTCCTGCCACAAGAAGGCCTGGAAACAAATGTGTGCATTGGTAACTGGTCTCATTTCATGAAAATGTAGTCCTATCTGAGGAAAATTGTTCCGTATTATGGTTCTTACCCTGAAGGGGGCTGCGTTTTAGCAGGGAATGATTTGATTACATATAATCCTATCTTCACTGAAGTCAATGGGAAGTTTTGCAATTGACTTCAAGGAGGCCAGGATTTCACCCAGATTGTGTTTATGTAGTCTGGTGCAGCTGCAGCATTGTATTGAACTAAAAAAGAAGCCAAGAAAAGCTCTTTGCAGGGAACGTTTGTGGGACTGGCCCCATTGTTTGAAACATATTGCTGGAATTCTTGCATTTAAAAAGTCCTTTAAAAATCTTCTTTTAGAAAAGATACATACAAAATCAGACAATATCACATATTAACTTTATATTTGAAGCACCATGGTAATTTAGGCTATATTTACACTGGGAAGATTTGGCAACAAAAGTGCTGTCAACATGTAAAAGTTGCCAAAAGTAAAAACTGGTCAAACCAGTATTTCTGTCTTTTATTGTCAACATTTCAGGCCATATTGGTAGCACCTGGTTGACGGAGCAAAGCAATGTGGGTAAGCATCCCACAGAGCAGTGTTGTGGGAAGGCAAAACTAATCCCTGATCTTCATGGGATTCCCTCATAGCTCTGTGACTTCTTTGTGCTGAGGAATGTCAAAGCAGCACAGCAACCTTTCCAGTCCTCTCCCTGTAGCAGCAGTCTGCCTGCTGCTGTCTTCCTAGTGCAGGACAGAATTGGAGCATTCAAATAATTTGTTTTTTGTTTGTTCCCCAAATGGAGCAGCTCAGATACTTCCCACAGCTTTGAAAGGGAAGGGGCATGTGCTTTCAGGGCAGCAGAGATCACAAAACACTGAGCACAGCAATCAAGGCAGGCATTGTGAGATACTGGTGGAAGCCTGTTCTCTTGGCAAAACAAACACCAGAATCCACACTGGCTCTTTATCAACAATAAAGGGAGGGGAATAGGCAAACATCTCTCACAGAGCTAGACTCTTTTGTCACCAAAACTAAGTGCTTTTCCCATCAAAAGTTGAATTGTAGTGTAAACATTCTAATTGTTTTGTTGCCAAAAGGCAGGTTTTGGTGACAAAACATGTCAGTGTAGACAAGGCCTTACATTTGGCTTTGGGTATATTACTGGTATCAAGCACACTGGCTATTGAATGTTCAGATGTACTTCAATATTCAGTCTATTTTCTGGGTAAGGTACTGCAACAGTAATGGAGATTTTTTTTTTGTTCATTTTTAAGTATGAAAGTTACATATCTTGTCTACATTTTTAAAAGTGTGGACCTAGAGTAAATTTTGTTCTTCCCAACAACTGTATCTGGCAGTTTCACTATGTATGAGATGCTGTATCCTGAGTATTATTTTTTTTCATGTACTAATTGTGATGCTTCATCAATGTAGTCTGGAGCACAGTCATATATGTGTTGCTTTCCAGTGTGAAACTGACAAGGACAGCATGAATCTGACAGCTCAAGTCACAGAAGTCAGGATCAAAAGCAAAAGCCCAGCGGGTAGGGAAGGCACTGAGTTAATGTAGCAAATTGCAACATGGTATCACAGAGGGTGCACTGGAAATCCATTGCAATTACTGGGGTGTTTGGAAATATGTAACGAAAAGTATATTGGCATGGTGTCCTCTAGGCAGGCAATCAAGTGTTAGACAGCATCAGGTAGGAGAAAATTGAACCATGCAGGGGTGAATACCAGTAAACTCAGGAGACAAGTGCGCTTGCTGTGAGAGATGGACAAGCAGCTGCAAGGGCACAAGTCCAACTGATGAATGGCAGGGGGTAAAGAAAGAGAAACTACAAGAGAAACAGTCCTGCTTGTATCAGGTCAGAGTGAAAGGTGTGAGTACATGATCCATATCCATAGTTGGCTTGCAGACGGAGGTAGCTTGGTGTATGGAGTCACACTATTCTGAACAGCGCAGAGTTCTGTCATGCATATGACAAGCAGGAGCCTACCTACATTTTCTTTTATGGTTGATCTGCTGTCATTACAGCATCAAAAGAAAATGTCTGGGTGGGAAGTGCTCTGTGTAAGTAGTAACACTCCTTCCAAAGGCTCTTTAAGTCCTAAGAATTAAAGCTTCTTGGACAACAGAAACATGTTTTCATTGCTGCTTCAGTTGCAATTGTTTGGACTAGCTCTTCTAATCTATAATGCATTCCACCTTGATGTCAGTGGGGTTACTTGTGAATAGAGCTCTAGGACTTGAACCTAAAAGCTGTTGCCTAACCTGAAGTCAATGTGAGCATTACCAAGCCATTGATACCTTGTTTTTGTGATCTGAACATTTATCCACGAGCTGAGACCATCCTGTTGTTTCATTGAGGCCACCAAACAACCTTCTGAAATAGCTTTCAATCACTTTCCTCTTGGATTGTATTTGCGATATTGTCACAGATCTCTAAAGCTCTGTAGTCCATTAATAAGCTTCTATCACCATGAAAGCAACACTCTTTGTCTTTTATATGCTAGCATCTTTGCTTGAAGAAGGTTGGAAAAACCTGTTTTCTTAGAGGAGGGACTTTAAAGGTGAGGTACAATTGTACTTTATAGAACAGAGCCTTCTCTGGGGTAAAGTGTTTGAAATGGGACTACATTTTAAAGCTAACTAAGGCTGTGTCTACACTGCAGGTATTTCTCAGCAGAGAGTATGCTAATGAAGCACTCATTAGCATTTGTTGCACTGTCATTTGCATATTCTCTGATGATGCTTTTTGCAGAAGAGGTTTTTGCCAAAAACAAGCAGAGTAGACAGGTCTGTTTTGTTCAATCCCTCCCCCTTTTGCACAAGATCCTGTATACCTCCTTTTTTGAGGCATAAGGGATCTTGTGCAAAAGAAATTTTTTGTGCAAAACAGCCCATCTACACTGCTTGTTTTTGTGCAAAAACCTCTTCTGCAAAAAGCATTGGCAGAGAATATGCAAATGACAGTGCAACAAATGCTAATGAGTAATTCATTACCATACACTCTGCCAGCAAATACCTGCAGTGTAGACATAGCCTAAGGAACTTTTATTGCATGACAGTGGGGTCTACATGGGACAGTCAGTTCATGACGTGCTACTGTGCCCTAGAATTTATGCCCTCCTAGCATGGACTAATGTACCACATAATAGGCAAACCCTCACTCAATTGGATACTGCAACCAAATCTGATGTCATTTTTTTGTATAAAAATAAATTAAAGCACTGAATCAAATGAAAAACTAAAAGCTTTCTGGGAAACCTTAAGCTATGAAAATCCTTTCTTTAAGCCTTTTTGAAACCTGTGGCATATCTTACATTGATTTTTTCCCACAGATACTCATATGCAGTTTCAATTCCATTTTGCTTCTACCAGAGTCAGCAAATCCTTTTAATTACATCGCTGCTCCTCACCTGCCTTTTTTTGTTTTGTTTTGATGGAGGCAGATTTACAACAGGTAAAAACCCAAATAATGCAACTGTCCAGCAAAGGACAATCTTCATCTGATTTCAAACTGCCCCAATGCTGCTTTCATAACAGAAAGTTGCAGAGGTTGGTTGCATGTGCCACAAAAAGGAATCTCTGAAAATGTAGCTATGGTTGCAAATGTCAGCTGACAGTGAATAATAAATTTTATTTAACTTGGTTTTATTTTATTCTATTTTTTTATACTGATGTGTTTTGTAGAAGTAGGAGGGGCTGGTTCTCTGGATTTGTGGGGGAACATGTGCCATGCTGGATGAAATGACAGGTTAACATTCCCTGCTTAATTGAAATGATGGAGATCATCTGATCAATCAACCTACTGTAGAAACGCTAATGAGCTGGAGTTTAAAGGCCAAATTCACTGTGGCTGCGTCTAGACTAGCATGATTTTGCGGAAATACTTTTAATGGAAAAGTTTTTCCATTAAAAGTATTTCCACGAAAGAGCATCTATATTGGCAAGTGCCTTTGCGCAAAAGATTTGCTTTTGCGCAAAAGCATCTGTGCCCAGTATAGACACGGTTTTGCCCAAGAAAGCTCTGGTGGCCATTTTCGCCATCGGGGCTTTCTTATGCAAAAAATTCCTGTCCCTGTCTACACTGGCCCTCTTGTGCAAGAACACTTGAGCAAGAGGGCTTTTTCCCGAGTGGGAGCATCAGAGTTCTTGCGCAAGAACACTGACAATCTTACATTAGATCGTCAGTGTTCTTGCGCAAATTCTCGCGGCCAGTTTAGTGCCACTTTTGCACAAAATCTTGCCAGTCTTGATACAGCCTGTGAGTGCAACTTCAGCTAAAATTACTTTTTCTAATCTGGCCTGTCATGGTAACATGGAAAGTGAGAGGTTGTGGGCAAGCCCTTTCATGGGAAAAACATGTAAAATTTCCTTCTCTCTTATCTCATGACAACTTAAGAGTCTTTGGTGAGGGAGCTTGTCAAAGGCTTTATGGAAATCTAAGTACACTATATCAACTGGATCCCCCTTGTCCACATGTTTGTTGACCCCCTCAAAGAACTCTAGTAGATTGTAAGGCATGATTTCCCTTTATGGAAACCATGTTGACTTTTCCCCCAACAAATTATGTTCATCTATGTGTCTAACAATTCTATTCTTAACTATAGTTTGAACTAATTTGTTAGACTTACAGGTCTGTAGTTGCCAGGATCACCTCTGGAGCCCTTTTTAAATATCGGCATCATATTAGTTATCTTTCAGCCATTAGGTTCAGAAGCTGTTTTAAGGACAGATTACAAATCACAGGTAAAAGTTCCACAATTTCACATATGAGTTCTTTCAGGACTCTTGGGTGAATGTCACCTAGTCTTGGTGACTTGTTACTGGTGATTTGTTCCAAAATCTCCTCGAGTGACACCTCAGTCTGGGTATGTCTACACTACAGCACTAATTGGAACTAACTTAATTCGAATTAGTTAATTCGAACTAAGCTAATTCGAATTAGTGCATCTAGACCTAAAAACTAATTCGAATTAGCATTTTGATAATTTAAAATAGCATGTCCACATTGAGTGGACCTTGAACCAAAGTTAAGGCTGTCAGGGACCAGTGCCAACAGGGCATCAGCTTAGGACTTGGAGTGTGGAGCTGCTGCCTCAGGCTAGCCGAGGGCTGTGCTTAAAGGGACCCAACCCCCACCCCAGACAGACAGTTCTTAGGGTTCCCCGCTTCCTTGTCTATCTCGATAAGGGACAGCAAAGCGGTCCTGACTTGTAGTGCCCTGAGTGCCCACACTCGGCACATCACAGCACTTGGCCATCAGCCCAGCTGCACTTACCGCAGGCTGTCATCTCGGGGAAGGGGTCAATCGTGGGGCTGTCAGGATCCAGGAGGCCCTGCCGGAGAGCTTCCACCCCGAGGAGCCTGCAGAGCCACCCCAGTCCTCCCCATCGGGGGCTCGTGCCCCATTCCTCCCTCACCTCCTTCCACTTACCCCTTCCTAGCCCCCCTTCCTAATGTAAAAAATAAAGGACACATGTGTTCAAAAATAGAAACTTTCTGTATTTAACAAAACGGGGAAGGAGGGGGGAATTAACCTCTGGGGAGACTGGGAAAAGGAGGTAGGAGAGGGGAAGAGAGAGGGTGGGAGAGGAGAGGTGGAAACCTGGGAGGAGGGAGCTGGAAGGGGAAAGCCAGGGGAAGAAGGAGGAGGGGAAGTATAAAACTATGATACGCCATATCTTCAGTACTGTGTACAGATGTGGTCTCCTCACCTCAAAAAAGATATTTTGGCCTTGGAAAGGGTTCAGAAAAGGGCAACTAAAATGATTAGGGGTTTGGGTCCCATATGAAGAGAGGCTAAAGAGACTGGGACTTTTCAGCTTAGAAAAGAGGAGACTGAGGGGGGATAGGATAGAGGTCTATAAAATCATGAGTGGTGTGGACAGGGTGAATAAAGAAAAGTTCTTCATTAGTTCCCATAATATGAGGACTAGAGGACACCAAATGAAATGAATGGGCAGCAGGTTTAAAACTAATAAAAGAAAGTTCTTCTTCACACAGCACATAGTCAACCTGTGGAACTCCTTGCCACAGGAGGCTGTGAAGGCTAGAACTAGAACAGAGTTTAAAGAGAAATTATATAAATTCATGGAGGTTGGATCCATGGAGTGCTATTAGCCAGAGGGTAGGAACGGTGTCCCTGGCCTCTTTTTGTGGAAGGCTGGAGATGGATGGCACGAGACAAATGGCTTGGACATTGTCTTCAGTCCATTCTCTCCGGGGTACCGGGTGCTGGCCGCTGTCGGCAGACAGGCTACTGGGCTAGATGGACCTTTGGTCTGACCCAGTACGGCCATTCTTATGTTCTTATGTTCTAAGCTCAGGGCTCAGGGTCGGGGGTCTTACTGGACCAACTTGATTTTCATGCAAACCTGCTCCTGGGTTTGCATGTGGCCTTTGGTGGCCAGGCTGGCAGCTATATTGCCCTAGATGGCAGCATTCCTGTGCCTAGTGTGGAGGTCGTGGACATTGGAGGCCTCCCCCCAAACCTCGAAGAGGTCCACGATCTCCACATTTGACCAGGTGGGCACCCACCTCTTGCAGCCCAGAGGAGGCTCCTGGGAGTTGCCAACCTGGTCCTGGGAAGAGGGGGAGGGCTGGGTGGCAGCAGGTAGCTGGCTCATGCCGTGCCAGGTGGGTCTGCTGGCTGGGTGCTGGCAGGCTTGCAACTGGCACAAACACTGTAGCCAGACCGTGCCCCTTTAAGGGCTCTGGGGCCGGGAGAGAGGCAGAAAATTTTCCCTGGTTTGGCCCAGAGTGGCCACCAGGGCAGGCTGGGGAGGGCTAGCCTCCCATTAGTTCGAATTAAGTGGCTACACAGCCCTTAATTCGAACTACTTAATTCGAACTAGGCATTAGTCCTCGTAGAATGAGGTTTATGTAGTTCAAATTAAGCGCTCCGCTAGTTCGATTTAATTTTGAACTAGCGGTTTGTATGTGTAGCTGCTATTAAAGTTAATTCGAACTAACGGCTGTTAGTTTGAATTAACTTTGTAGTGTAGACATAACCTCTGAATGGCTTGAGGTGGGAAGCTCCCTAACATCCTCAGCTGTGAAGACCAAAGCAAAGAATTCATTCAGGGTATGTCTACACTACAGCATTAATTCGAGATATCTTAATTCAGAATATTTAATTCAAATTAAGCTAATTAGAATTAACGCATATACACACAAAATGCGGTTCGAATTAGCATTTTCCTAATTCAAAATACTGCATCCACACTGATTGGACTCAGACTTGGATTTAAGGTCAGCCAGAACCAGGTCAGGCACGGCATCAGGTCAGGAGTATCTGTGCCTGTGCTTAAAGAGACACCCCTCCAACACCATGGGCAGCCGGTTCTCAGGTGTCCCTGCTTGATTGCCTGCCTCGATGAGGGACAGCAAAGTATTTGTGTCTATGTGTGCTCTGGTTGCCTTCACTTGTGAAACCACAGCACTCTGCAACACGGAGCCGGAGCTGCCCCTGGGCACTCTGGTGCTTCTTATGGACATGTTGCTGTGAGCCTGGCTGCACTTTCTGCAGGCTGCCATCCCGGAAGTCCATTGGGGGGCTGTCAGTATCCAGGAGGCCCTGCAAGAGAGCTTCCACCCTGAGGAGCACTAAGAGCCTCCCTGGTGTGCCCCATTGGGGGCTTGTGCCTCATTCGTCCCTCCTTCCACTTACTCCTCCCTCACCCCCCTTCCTGATGTCAAATAAAAACACATTTGTTGCCAAAAACAAACTCTCTTTATTGACCAAAACTAGGGTGGGAATGAGGGTTGGAAAGGGGAGGAAGAAACCTGGGAGGAGGGAGCTGGAAAGGGGAGGCAAGGGGAGGAAGGGGGAGGAGAAGCTCATAGTTGGGGCTCTCGCTGGACCAACTTGATTTTCATGCAAACCTGCTCCTGGGTTCGCATGTGGCCTTTGGTGGCCAGGCTGGAAGCTATCCTGCCATAGACGGTTGCATTCTTCTGTCTAGTACGGAGATCATGGATGCTGGGGACATCCCTCCAAACCTGACTATGGTCCACCCTGATCTCCGCCCTGTACCAGGAAGACGCCCACCTTCTCTGGGCCCTGGCAGGCTCCTGGGAGCTGGCAGACTGCACCTGGGGAGCAGTGGTGGGCTGGCTGCCAGTGGCTTGCTGGCTCATGTTTTGGAGCCACTGAGTCGGGGCAGTGACTGCTGGCTCTGGGCCAGCAGGCTTCGAGCTGGCACAGGCACTGTGGCCAGAGTCTGCCCCTTTAAGGGCTCTGCGGCTGCAGGGAGGAAGAAGAGTTTTTCTGGTTTGGCCCAGAGTGGCCACCAGGGGAAACTGGGAAGGCTGGATGCCAGCTAATTCGGAATAAGTGTGTACACAGCACTTATTTCGAATTAGCTAATTCGAGTTTGGCGTTACTCCTTTTAGAATGAGATTTACCAAACTCGAATTAAGCACTCCACTATTTCAAATTGAATTCAAAATAGCAGTTTGCTTGTGTAGACGCTATGGAAGTTAATTCGGAATAACGGCTGTTATTCCAAATTAACTTTGCAGAGTAGACACACCCATAGTTTCTCTGCAATGGCCTTATTGTCTTAGAGTGCTCCTTTAGTGCTCAATCCTCCAGTGGCCTCACTGGTTGTTTAGCAGGCTTCCTGCTTTTGATGTACTTAAAAACATCCATTGTGGCAAAGTGACTTCAATAGTCCTTCATCCTTTAGGAGTGAAATGCTTTGATTTGTAAAGGATTGGTTGTAATTTTCCACTTTCAGAAAAGGGAACATTGGAGTCATGAGATGTGTTTTGATCATTTGCTGTGTTACAAAGTGTGACTCTCTATGACATTGGGCTAATCCTCAATTCTAGCCACAACCTGAGGAGTGGGGTGATGCCCTGGGTTGTAGAGGAAAAGGGAACTTTACCTTTTTCCCGTCCCTGTGCTCCATAGCCAGTGGAGGAATGTAAAGTGCAGGTACATAGCATAACATTCCTAGATCAGCCATATCCCATCCCCCATTGGGAGCACACACAGCACACTTCCCTGAATCCTATCTTCCTTCATCTAGTTCCATGGAGCCAGTGTCTCTTGAGATGTGGAAGGTCATTTATTTCCACTGAAAGGAGAGCCATTCGATGGGCATAACTTTAGATTATTGTCCCTCTTGTTCAGATTTGAACCAATTTTTTGCCTAGCTTTTGATTGTCCACAGAATTGGCACATGCTTCCAAGTGAGGTGTCTTTAATTTGCCTCTGTGATCTATGTAAGCCATCTACATACCTGTGTAGGGGGAGATTCACAGTTCTGCCTCCAGGGTTTGACCACCCAGCTCTCATTTATTTTAATGGGAACTGGGTTTGCGTATCCTCTGTGCAGCTCTGAAAATCTCATTGGAATACTAGATTTAGCATGTCCTTTTCTAGCAGTGAGTCCCAGCAATTGTAATGGACTGCTACTTACCCTTGTGTGGTACTGATATGCATATCTATCTGGGCCAGATTTTCAAAGATATTTAGGCTCCTAAAGAGGCAGATACTTAGCAGGACTTTGAAAATGCATAGGTGCCTAACACCCTTTGACCTCAGGGACTTAGGTGTTTTTTAAAGTTTTTACAATCCTACGGGACCTCTGTCTTTAGGCACAGAAAGTCACATATTCAATGTAATTAATATGCTAGATACACAATGGAAGAAGGTACATGAATCTGGCTGTCCATGACATTAAATACCAGTCAGTAGGTTGTTTCATCAGTGATATGCCTGATGGCCCCATGGGCAGTTGAGGAAATGGACACTGTTTTAGCTGTCTTGCTGGTGTCACTGCTATTGATTGGATGGGATCTGGCATGTGCGCTTGTGTATTTCTTCTCTCTCCAGACTAACTCAAGAGGAAGCCTGATTGACTAGTGGGTGTGATTACAGCTTGCACTTTTCTCTGTTGTGATATCTACCAGAATGAATAAGGAACTGTGGCTAGCTGATGGCATAGAAATAATGTGTCCCCTCCACCTCCTCTCTTTCTCTCCATCCCTACATATATTACAGTTTCACACATAATACGAATTTTGGTTACAGAGTTAACATGTAAATATCACGTGTCCCTCAACAGCAGCTGGGTCATTATGAAATAGCTTTTGAATTAGAAAAGGTTAGAGAGAAAGCCAGCTGCTTTCCTCTTCCTACCTCTGCTTTCAGCCTGGTCTGAATTATTATTTCACTAATTAATAATCTGAATGCATATTAAAGTGATTACAATATACACTGCATGACAATAAAACCGCAATAGCAAAGTGCTTTACTGTGCATAAGAGCTTAACTTTCACTACAAAAAATGTTTTCTAATACTCAATGTGTATCCTTCTGCTGATGATTAAAACTCCACTGCTTTAGTTTTTATTACTCCTCAGTCTTTGTTACTTTTATCACTGTGAGATCTTTAGAATTAGCCACAAAGGCTCAGAAGCTTTGCTGCAGCCACGTTTCCTTATTAAATCTGGTTACCTCTTGAGGTGTCAGGGAAATGAAATCAAACTCCTTCGTAATAATGTTGTAAAGCCCTTTAAATATTGATTATTTTGACTATTTAGACCCGCTGGCAATTATTTTTATCAGAAGGGAAATGAAGCAGGCTGAGGCAAGTCATTTAACCTCTCTGCATGTCGATTTCAGCCTCTGTAAAGTGGGGTTTTAGGCATGATTTAGGGCAGGCACCCAAGAGGAGAGTTTTAAATTTATTTCTCTCCCAGGTCTAAAGATTAGTAGGGCTTTGTTTATGTATGTTTGCAAAGCACTTTGAGATTATCTGATAAACGGTGCTAGAGAAAGGCAAAGTATATTTATTAACACCTGCCTCATGCTTTTTTTGATTGGAAAAACAAGATGGGTGTTGAAGTCTCTCTGGGTTCCTCCCCTTCATTCTGCACTTCGGGTCATTCCAACTCAACGGTTCTTATGGGAGATTAAAAGTAAACTTGATAACTGTGAAGTCTTTTAAAAATAAAGTGCCAGGGCCAAAGGAGAGCGAAGTTTGGAGGTTGGTGACTTTTGTACTTGTGTGTTCCATCACAGGCTTGCGTTCCCATTTCAGAATCTGCCATATATGGGCAATTGAAAATCTCTGCTCAACCAGCTCAGCCATGAACAGAGGGACATATTTTCCTTTCAAAGTTCCCTTTCTGCTTCAACAACACTTATAATCCAATTTTCACCAGCAGCAATGAATCATGTCCCTCACCAACAGTTTCACAGTGGCTGGACAAGAGCAATCACGCATATTGATTTCCCTTCCTTTTTCTCTGGTCATGTCTTTTTTCTAAGACATCTCTGAATAACTCTGCTGTTTTTCTTTCATTCTCCTAGTTTGGCATCAGGTAAGTAATAAATATATTGAAGGGAGGGGTTGTATTAGCGAATGAAGTAGCTATTAAGAGCTGGTGGAACAGCTTTTTCTTCTATTACTTGGCTCTAGAGAAAGCAAGGGTGGGTCACCTGCTGCTCTCCAAAGAAGGCAAGTGGATGACATACAGTTAGGAAGTGAGAGGAGCCCCTTGCTTTGCCCCTTTTCCTCTCAGGTGCACCTGGAGGAATAAGATTCCCCACAAAAAGGGGTGAAGCAATAAGTTCTGACCGCTGCGAGGGAGATCAGGGGAGGAACCATAGTTCCTTGCATCACAATTTATTCTCACACCGGACAGATTGCAAATTTATAATCCAGCTCTGGCAGTGTGTGTGTGTGTGTGTGTAATTATTTTTAAAAATGAACACAAATGAAAAAGGTTTCCTTGGAAGGGCTAATTGTAGACTTGTGAGATGATAACTCCAGTGATTTCAACTGGTTTATACTAGGAGGGAATTTGGACCGTGTACTTTTATATGGTGATCTTTCTGCAGAAAAAAATATTTACAAGGTTTTATTAGAGAAATAGCTCGAAAACAATCTCTCAAAGATATTTCAGAGTTCTTGTGTAACTGCTTTGGCTTGATTGGATATGTATTTATTCTGTTTGCATCGATAATATAAAGGAGTTTATTCAAAGATGTCATCAAATCTTCTATTTAAAAGTAAACAGGAACAGGTATCATCAGAGAAAAATAACCTTTCAATTAATGCACACTTGATGTGTCCTACATTCACTGTTTTTTTATCTGTTCAGAAATCAGCTTTTTGTTCCAAGCAGGCAACTGTTGATCCACCAGTCTTTTTATCCCCTTTGTGCTCTCATTTTACTTCCCTTTGAGTTGAATGTACTGCCTGCTCACCCATAAGGAGGGAGAAGGATGCCAGCAAGAGGCATTCCATTTGCAAGCCCCATGGGTCTTTTGCAGATCCCAAAGGTCACCTCTGTTCAAGGCTAAGTCTACACCGCCCCTCCCCATAAGCACGGCAAAGTTATGATTACACAGCAAAGTTATTTCGCAATAACAGACATTATTTCGAAATAACTATGTGATCATCTACACAGTTATTATGTTATTTGAAATTATTTTGAAATAATAGGCAGCTTATTGAGGAATAACACCTCTTCGGAAATAGTTATTTCGGAATAGGGGCTGTGTAGACAGGGCAGCTGCAGTTATTTCAAAATAAGGGGCCACCTCTTTCCCAAAGTCTACACTCAGCCAAACTCTATAGTCCCCCCTTCCCCTGAAGCCCTTAAAGCTGCAGCCTCAAGGTAAAGGGCTTGTGGGAGATAGGAGGCCCTGGTAGCCCTGAGCCACTCAGCAGTTGCCACTGATTTCCTTTGGGCCACAATGAGCCAGTTGGCTGCTCGCATCCAGCTCTCCGCTGCTCCCAGAAAGCAATCAGGCAGCTCCCAGGAGCCTGCCTGCCCCCCCCAAAAAGCATGTGCCTTCCTGGTCTGGTGTGGAGAATCTGCACCTCACTGAGGTCTGGTCAAGGAGGCAAACCTCCAGGATCTCCACACCAGATGTAGGAATGTGGGTTTCTATGGTCAGATGGCCAACAGGCTGACCACAAAAGGACATATCCGGATGACAGTCAAGGAACTCTGCTAGGCATAGACCAGGGCCCAAGAGTGCAGCTCCAGCTCTGGGGTAGAAACCCCATACCTGCCCTTACTTCAAGGACATGGACCATATCCTGGGGGGGCAGTCCCTTCCCCCACCACCCTCAGTAGTGGATTCAGGACTCGAGATGCCCATTATTATCCTCCCAGGGGACAGAGACAAGGAGGAAGAGGAAGAGGAAGAGGAAGAGGAAGAGGAAGAGGAAGAGGAGCCGGATGAGGAGAGCTCTGTCACCCTCCTGACCCTGGATCCAGTCCCCCATGCTCTAGACATAACCCAGGCATTGTCTGAGGCCAGGGAATCCACATCAGTTGAATTCCATCCCATTCCCTACACACACAGTGTGCAGGGGGTAGCAGGTGAGGGCATGCTCCTCACTCAGCCTTTGTGGCCAGCGGGTCGAGCAGCAGCCTGTGCACTTGGGAGCTCACAGCCCCAGTAGTCTGCACCAAGGGCCCTTGTACTATAGGCCACAGGGTATCTGGAGAGGCCTGCCACATTCATGACACTGGGATGGGACACCCTCCCTCCACCAGCCACCACTAGAAGGAGGCTGTGGATATGGACACACACATGCGCATGCACACACACACACACTCTGAGCAGTGTCACATATGGACATGTCCACACTCTCGGGGCAACATCCACTCCCTGTCCTCTTCTCCCCCAGTACGCAGGGATACAAGTCCTCTCCCTGCGGGGCACTGCCAGATGGCATTTATGGCCTTGGTGGCAGCATGGCATGAAGGGAAACACAGCCACCCCATAGCCTCTACCTCCCACCCTCAGGGTCCCAGTCTGGATCCTTCACATGCTTGCTTATCCCTGGGTGGGAGGGGAGTAGTGAGGTTTCCCGTCCCTCCCCCCCACTCCCACCCCCACTTCCTCGTGGACATCTGGGTCCTGCAGGCAAGGGCCCACTGGCTAGAGACCATATGGCCTTGTTCCAAGCACATCTCCCTCATCTGAGCTGAGAATTCTCACACTGAATTCAGAGATGAGGGCTGGGCTTCAGGCACAGTGTCCCCTGGATGACTAACCATCTCTCTTTATTCTCCACAGTTGGACCAGCTATGAGAGGGGGTGGTCAACATTATCAGGGCAGTCTTCCAAACCCAAGCAGCCCTCAGGCGCTTGAGATGCATGGATGAATTCCACAGGCAGCACCTTGTGGCACTCTGCTCCCTGGAGCAGAACCTGGACCCGAGACTACAGGAAGACATCCAGCAGTGAGTGGCAACATACCTGTCGGGAGATGCTGGATCAGGGCCACACCATGTGCACAGCCATGCAAACCCTGGTCGCCAGCATGCCACCTGCTCCCACTCCTGCCCCTCCTGCTTCTCCCACAACCCACCCCCACTGTCCGTGGCCACCAAGGCCCCTGCACCCGTGGTGGTGGGATCCCCAGAGCCAGGCACCACTCCTAGACCCAGCCTTGAGCCTCTCCTCACCCCTCTTCACACCTCCAAGGTTCTCATCCCTCTCCTTCCTCCCTTCTCCCAGGTTCTTTTCCCAATCCCTCCCCAGTTACTTTGACCCCTGTGACGGGGCGAACAGGCCCCGCACTAACGGGCTGGGAGTAGCCCAGGCCCAGCTGGCTGAAAGAGCCCCGCCCCTCCAGCCCTGATGGGCCTGTTCCCAGCAGAGTCAGAGTATAAAGGCAGAGGGAGCCTGGCAGGAGGGGAGGCAGCTGGAGGGTAGAAGGGCCCAAGCCGCAACCTCGGTGTTCCTGCAGCAGCTGAGTCAGAGTGAGGGCCAGCATCAGCATCAGCCTCCGGGAGTGAAGCCGGCAGTCAACCCCGCCGGAGGGACCGGAGCACCTACACCGCCAGTCCCGGCTGAAGTGGACAGACTATAGGGGGGCCAGGGTGGAAGGAAGCAGCCCAGGGCAAGGGATCGCCATCACCGCTCGGTGTGCACCGGCCGGATTCCCCGCCAAGCAGGCAGGAGCAAGAATCTCTGCCTACAGGGCCCCGGGCTGGGACCCGGTGGGGAGGGAGGGCCCAGGTCCGCCTACCATCCCTTCTGCACTCTGGGCAAGCATCCCTGGCCGGGAGAGGCTTTTCCCGGGGCTAGGCCTCAGATACCGTATATGCCCTGACAGAGGGGTCGGGCCTTTGTACTGGGACTGTTAGTACTGTGCATGCCCTGACCAAGGGGCCAGGACTGGGGCAACAGGACCTTAGAAGGGGGGGTGCACCCCGCACCAGGGGCATACGCCCTGACAGCCCCAAATAAAAAACACACTAAAGTTATTGTTTTAAAAAAATGTCTTTTTATTGTTTGTGCTTGGGAGAGGAGAAGCGGGAAGGGAGGGGTGTGAGAGGAAAGGCAGATGGGGAGACTTGTGAGAAACTCTCCCTCAGGACCTCCCAGATGTGCACGGTCCCTTGATGGGCCTGCTGGATGGCAGCTGTGCACAGGTGCTCAAAGGCCCTGAGGAGCCGGTCAGCCTCTGCCCTGCACCCTGGCAGGAACTCCTCCCCCGTCCTCTCACAAATATTAAGGCACACAACACACGGCCATCACATATGGGATGTTCCACTCCCTGACATCCAGCTGGGTAAGGAGGCATCTGATTCGAGCCTTCAGATGCCTGAAAGCTACTTCAACACCCATACGAACCCTTCTGAGCCTGCGTTGTACCATTCCCTAGAGTGGTCAAGATGGCCGGTATAGGGCTTCATGAGCCAGGGCAAGAGAGGGTAGGCCACATCCCTCACCATGGGCATGTCTGTCTCTGACCCTGATGGTATGGTCGGGATAAAATGTTCTAACATGCAGCTTCTGGAACACACAGGAGTTGCAGAATATGAGGGTGTCATGCGCCTTCCCTGAGCACCTGACATTGATGTCTGCAAACTGGCCCCAGTGGTCCATGACAGCCTGTAGAACAATCAAGAAGTATATCTTCTGGTTGATGTAGGCAGAAACCCAGTGGTCAGGGGCCCTGAGGGGGATGTGGGTGCCATCAATAGCCACCACCCCCAGTTGGGGAAGTGCATGCCGGCAAAGCCAGTGACAATGGCATTCCTTGCCGAGGTGGATGACTCTGTGCAGCAAGATGGTGTTGATGGCCCATACCACCTGTAGAAGGAGACAGTCAAACAAACAGGGAATCACAGGGTGGCCAAAGCTTCATTTGCAATCCCGGGCTTCATTTGCAAGTGCAGTATGCCTACATTACCCCGCTAGTTCGAACTAGCGGGGTAATGTAGACATACCCCCTGAGCTTAACCCTGCCCCCTCTCGCCCCCAGGAGCAATGCCCTCCCAGACTAACCCCATCCCCCGGCAGAGCTTTGTGAAGGTGGGACTGAAAAACCTCCTGGGGAGGGGGCTTGCACCACCCCCTTTACTCTGCTTTCCCTAGGGAACCTCATTCCAGCAGTCCACCTCCTCCTGGGACAGTAGCCCGAGAGTGCCATACCAGCATGACTGTCAATCTCCCCATGCCGAACTGGTTCCCAACGGATCAGTAGCTGTCCAGAGTGGTAAGCTTCCAGAGGGCAATGGTGACCTACTTGTGGAGGGGGATGGCAAGTCTTGTGTGAGTGTCCTGAGGGCAGGGGCAAGCCACTCATGCAGCTCCAGAAAGGTATCCTTCCTCATCCGAAAATTCTGGAGCTGGTCATCCCAACACTCCATGACAAGCCGGTCCCACCCGTCTGCACTGGTGTCCAGATGTCGGAGGCGGCAGTGCACGGTGTACAAGGGAGTGTGGGAGGGATCCAGTAGCATAAGCCACACCTGCAGAGAGGCGAGGAGGGTCTTCAAGCGGAGCTGGGGGTTGGATTCCTGCAGACCCTGGGAGGCAGCCTGTAGAAACTACTGCATGAGGGCTGCAGCACAAGCTGCAATAGCCATCGACTGACCAAAGGCAATTCCAGTTCAATGTCTAGAGAGCTGAGGTGTCCACAAGAGCAACCACAGCAGGCAGGAGAAAAGGCTTTGTGTCCCTCGAGGAGATAGACAAAGGAAAAAAGCCTGAGACACAGCGGTACAGGGGGGTCCTTTTAAGCACTAGCTTCAGCTAGCCTCAGGCAGAAGCTCCAGGAAATAACTGCTGCCCTGATGCCCTGCCTGAAGTGCTTCCCGATGGCGTTAAATATAAGTTAGTGTCCAATCAGTGTGGTCACTCTATTTTGAAATAGCTAAGTGCTATTCAATGAGCTTTTGGTGTGTAGATGCACTGTTTTGAAATAAGCTCTTTCAGAATATTTCTTCTGAAGTTGCTTATTCCAAAATAAATGTTTAGTGTGGATGTAGCCCAAGTTGCAATGCTATAAAGTGACAGGGTAAACGCGGCTACAGCATTAAAAGCCATGCTCTCTGTGCAGTTAGCTACTCCCCTCATGGAGGTGTTGTGCATAGAGAACTGGGAGAGCTCTTTCCAAGTGCTCCTGTGGAGGCTCCATTGACATGTTAAAGTACTATCACGGCAGCATTTCAAATTTTTAAGTGTAGTCAATCTACTGAGATTCTTACACCTTTAGATTGAACCTGAGCTACGCTGGCAGCATGTAGGGATTTGATTCATTATTAAACTTTAGGTTAGACTTCTCTAGCACTCAGCTGAAGGTCTCAAAGTTCTTTATAGAAATGAGTGACTTTGGTCCACTCGTGGCCCAATTGACATACACACGTATTATTAAACAACTATTAGAGCAAAAGATACCTCAGAGTTTGTGACCAGCTTCAATGATTTAGAATTGGGGATATGATCTTAGAAACAGAACATGCTTCAGTGGAAAGGAATTAACAAGAAGAAATAGCTGGGTGGGAAGCATGTTACCAATGTTTTGTCAACTCAAGAAAAGATCATTTTCTTAACTTATCATCACCATCCCTTACCCTCCTGTTCCTGACCCCACTCCATACCTCTCCAACCACATTTCTAACTTTCTCTGATAAAATTGTTTAGTGCAGCCCACTCAGGTCTTATATTTTATAATGATTATAAGCAAAAACTAGCCCTTCTTATACAATTCTCCCAAAGTTCGGTGTTTAAAACAAACTAAACAAGTCACAGAACGCAACTGGGGTGTGGGCCTGGGGTTAGTTCTATTGCCTTAGTAGTTAATGATTTGTTTTCCATTAGTGCCTAGACGCTCCAGCCACAGACCAAGCTCCATTCTCATATAAGATATTAAGCTGCCAACTAGCTACAATGAAAAGTGCCATGGTTTTTATGGGAAAATGTTTCAAATAGAAATAAACACAGGGCGGAGGAGGACATCCTCTAACAGTTTTTAAAAAATACATCAGCCAACTGACATTGGGGTGGTGTTTCCTGGGACAGGAGTCCCTTTTATACATGGGTGGTGGAGGATGAGCAATTAGGGAAGGAAATGGACAGTGCAAGAAACAGCTGTGACAATGTAACATAGTCAATTGACCTGGCAGAGCACTAAAGCCAGTTGTGTGATAGGTTTCCAGGCAGAGGAAAGGACTCTGCAACTCATAGGTTTGATTCTAAGGACCGAAAGCAGGAGAAATTAGCCACTGCCAAACAGGAATAACATTTACTTTCCCCAATTTTTCCTGGTTACCATTCATTTGCTCCTTATTCCCACCCCTGAAAAACTCCATAGGGCTTTCATTTTTTACATTGCATTTTTTTTGCCACAGTCCAATAGTCCAAGATTTATGAAAGCTGTTTCCACAAGCACTCTGTGATTTATAAATTCAGTTGAAGAAAACATTCTGCTAGGTAAAAAGCCTGCTTGCTAAGAGTAACAGTTTCGATCAGTGTACTTTGTATGCTGAATGCTTAGGGGCAGCCCAGGAGATATTCAGATGCCACCCAGATGATTAGCAGAGTACCTGTAGCTGGCAGCATGTGTTTCCACTGGTGGTGCACATATACACAAACATCCATGCACATAACAAAATTTGTTCTGTACATTGATAGAAAAGATAGAGGAAAATTGGTTATGTTTTTTTGCTGATGAGCACTTTCAGACAGACTTAGTATATGTGCAATGTGCATCCAGTGGAAAGTGGCTAGGATTGAATTTGGTTCCCTGGCTCAGACCAGATACTGATGTGGAGTACACTGTAAATGCTGATCCATGCCCCCCTTTCAGGATGACATGTGGGAGCTTGCTCTCCTGCAGGTAGAGATTGGACTGACTCACCCCTTGTAGGCTTAAGAAATGAGTTTCCTTTCTGTTGTCAACTTCACTTTTCATAGTAGCTTGTAATAAGGTAACTGGCACCTTACAAGAAATCGGACACACTCTCTCCTTTTTTAGTCCTGGTTCATCTCAGTTTGGTGTGATGAAGGGGGCAGTGCTATCACAAGAGTTATAAATGAGAGACAGCTGGAAGGCAAGAAAATCCAGATGCCACCAAGTGAGCTCAGAAGTGGATTGAGTGCTTCAGAAAGGGAACAGTGTGTGTTTCCCTGTTTGGGGAGTGGAGCTAGATCAGGCTGTGAAAAGCAGGAAAGTAGGCAGAGAAATGTGTAGGAAGAGTCTCCCATTTGGTGAGCCACAGAGGGCTGAAGGCTGAGATCAATACAGGAAGAGCTGGCTCCTGGCTTTCTGAGCTGGCCAGCTGAAGCTGGAAGGGCAGAGCTGACTGAAGACTGGGGAATGATGGAGGGATGAGCCTGCTGACCTCTCTAAGGGAGAAGTTGAGCTATATCTGAGCAGGAAAGAAGAAAGAGCATCATACCAGTTCTGTCTCTCCCCCTGGAGGAGGGGGGCCAGGGCCTGGTCTGCATGTGCAGCCTGGTCTGGAACTTCCACCTCCAGGCCCTGCAGAGACTCCTTTTTAGTGCAGGTAGTCTGGCATGGGGCACCTTGGGGTGAGCCTTCCTCCGCTGCCTCCAAGCGCTCTGATACAACCGGCAGGTCTTCCACAAGACCTCTCAGAGCTGCCGGAATTCTATCAGGAACTCCTCCAGACCTGGAAGCTGTTCTCAGTCACCAGGTCCATTGTGGCCACCAAGGGAGCAGACCTCCTCGCAGAGCCCCTGCTCCACAATCTAGCCTTGTGCATGCAGGTGGTAGAGTCTCCTTTGGTGCACCGGAGGCTGATCCTGGCAGAAGCCACCAAGGTTGGAGACCTCCTGGACCAGCTCAGCGCATGTGGCTTTCCACCCCTTGAACCTCCCTGCGCCTACTCCAGGAGGTGAAAGGGGCTTTGCTGTGGCCCGCTCTTAATTTCCTTCAGAAAGCCCTGCGAGAGGGCCCTCCTTTTCTGCAAACTCTCTGTCCCTTGTTATCGGGCCCCTGTTCTGCTGGCCCCTCCCGGCATCCTCATCCATGGACCCCCAGCCGGCTGCAGAATTTGCAGCCGGTAAGTTTTTGAACCGCGCCAAGAAAACCTGGCGCATGCTTATCGTGAATGAGCCAGGTTGCAGCCCCTATTCTGACTCCTCCAGAACGTCTGATTGAGGTTCTGGCGGCACTTTTCCCCACACCTTTTCATATACACACACCCTATCCATGGCCCCACAAAGTCGCGAGATCTCCTCGTCAACCTCCTCCTGGCCTTAGCAAAAGCTGCCATTTATAATACCAGGTGGAGGATGCTGGATGAGGAGGATCTCTGGGACTGTGGGGCCTACTTCTGATCCTCTCTAGTGTCACGTATCCGGGCAGAGTTCCTCTGGGCAGTGTCCACTAGCTCCATTGACAGCTTCAAGGAGCAGTGGGCGCTGTCTGGGGTTCGCTGCTCAGTGTCCCCATCCGGTTCCCTTGTTTTAAACCTGTAACCCACACCCCTTGACTCTTAAGTCATTATTTGTCCATCATAATTAGTTGGACATGGGTCCAGTTGTCCCTCCTGTACGGCTGAGGGAGGAGCTTTTAGAAAGTGGGCGGGCATGTTTTCAAATAGAACCCCACTACGTTCAAGGTGGATAGGGTTCATCAATGGCTATTAGCCAGGATGGGTAGGAATGGTGGCCCTAGTCTCTGTCAGAAGCTGGGAATAGGTGATAGGGGATAGATCACCTGATGATTTCCTGTTTTGTTAATTCCTTCTTGGTCACCTGGCATTGGCCACTGTCAGATGCCAGAATACTAGGCTAGATGAACCTTTGGCCTTATGTCTAGATAGTGGGGATATTTTGGGATATCAGAAGTATCCCAAAATAGCCATTCCACGTCTTTAAATGCACCCATTATTTCGAATTAAATAATGGGCACACTATTCCAGTGTCCTTGTAAATATTGTTCCACGGGGGTTAAGGAATTTGTCAAAACAGCGCTTTTTATTGAAATGTGATGCTGTGTAGAAAGCACCAAATTAGAAAATAAGCTATTTTGAAATAACTTTGAAATAAGATACCCGATTTGTGTAGCTTATTTCAAGGTAAGGGAGCTGTGTAGAACCTGGTCTGAAACAGTATGGCCTTGGTCTGAGACAGTATGACCATTCTTATGGTCTTATGTTCTTAACTATAATTTTTTAGTTGCCAACTCTCCCTTTCCACTCCCACTAAAATTATTTTTCAGAAAATGTCAAATTTTTTGTAGGGTGGAAATCCCCATTTTCTAGTCATCTCTACCATAAATATGATTAGCCAAGATCATTGATGGGTAACCACAAGATATAAATTGTAGGTCTTAATTTCATAGACCCTTCAAAATACAGGTAATAGAATTTAATGGTATTTGATCATTTCATGGGCTATTTAATCACTGTGGCCTATTCTGGGTCCAAAGGCATGTTTAATACCTTAACCAATGGTTCAAGTATTTATTCAGATAAATTGCTAGTATTGCAACTTGGCCCTTGTTCTATTTCTGTGTTTTAGTTTTATTAGTTTTACACTTAGAGTAGTAATGTCTGAGAAATTATAGTCATGTCACAAGGAAAGACAGGTTCATTCAAAACAATAGTTAATGAAAATTTCAGGACAAGCTATAATTTTAGTTAAATAACGCCTGGCAGTATTTTTATTATGGATTTTTGTAGTTAACTTAAAACAAATAATTGATATGGCTTTTATTATAAAACTATCTGCACTTCCTCATAATTTGTTGTGTTTCAGTTCCATTACATTCCTTTATCTTTGTCTGATGTCCTCTCTATTTCTGTTAATGTAACAAATGTATAGTCAACCATTCTGCCTAACTTTTATTAAAGTAAATTAGTAACTGAATGTTACGGGACTGATTCAACTCCTGTTGAAATCAATGTGAATCTTGCTTTTGATTTCAGTGGGAATTGGATCAATTATTTCTTTTTATTTTCCTGAACAGAGAAAAGAGAACAGCTCTTAACATATGTCGTCTTCTTGTCTAAACTACCATACAGCGTTAACTTAACATAAATACAAGAAGGAGACATATGGTAAAAATTGTTCTCTTTTTCTCTTAAAAAAGAACCTCATCTTATAAGAAGAAATTATATTTTAACATATGTCCCTTAGATGTGTGTTGGAATTAAGGCTGTAGGGTAGCTTATCTAAGAAGAAGCAATGTCTTATGAAGAAAGCCAAACCAAATCAAAAGAGGATATAAATATATATATATATATATATATATATATATATATATATATATATATATATATATATATATATATATATATATACACATCATTAACACGTGTCCTTCCTTTATGCATGTCAGTGTTATGTTTTATGGCAGTTTATGAAATCTTGGATGTTAACAATGTGTTGAAGAAAAATCATAATTTGGATTTGATAAGTTTTTGTGTTGGTGTAGATCCAGAAGTTTATGTGTGTGAGTTGACCTCAGTTATTTATTTTCCTAGCTTTTCTGCATTTGAAGAAAGCTTTATAAAATTAGAACCATGCAGCCATAACAACAATTAAACAAAGTGAAATGAAGTTTTCTGTGAGTTAAAACTAAAAAATGAGTGGTCCTATAGCATCTTAGACTAACAAAAGAATATAGAAAGTACCATGAGTCTTCATGGGCACAACCCACTTCTTCAGATGAGTGGAGCAAGAGGCACAGAAACCCTAAAAATGTAAAACAGAAAAAGAGGGGGAGAGAGAGGAGGGGAAAAAACCTTATAAATTATAGTGTCCATGCTAAATGAGCCTAGTGGAGTTGGCTGTAAGTGTCTGATATTTAGCTTTTGATGTCATTTGGTTGTAGAATATAATGACCCATCCAGTTCATGTCTTTGTTCAGTCCCTGAGTGAATGAGTCAAATGTGCATGTAAAGGCCAGTTCTGCAGTCTCTCTCTGTAGTTGGTTCCTGAAATTTCTTTGCATAAGGATAACCATTTCTAAATCCATTAATGAGTGCCTGGACAACTTAAAATGATCCCCAACAGGTTTCTGTGTGTTTCCATTTCAAATATCTGATTTGCGTCCATTAATCTTTTATTGTGGAGACTGTCCATTCTGGCCAATGTCCATGGTAGAGGGGCATTGCTGGCACTTGATGGCATAGATCACATTAGGAATGTGTATGAGCCTCTGGCTTATGTGGTTAGATCCTGTGATGATGTCACTTATATAGATGTGTGATTCCTGCGTGAGTATGTTTGAGGTGTGTTGTATGGTTGCTGGAAATAATTTGTTTCAGGTTAGAGGGTTTTCTGTAGGTGAGGATTAGCCTGTCTCTGAAGGCCTGTGAGAGCAAAGTATCATTTTCCAGGATAGACTGTAGATTATTACACACATTCTTTTCTTTTTCTTTTTCTTTTCCTAAGGGGCTACAGAAACATTTATTTATTTATTTATTTTTAAGTTACAGACTAAAACGGCTACCTCTCTGAGTTTTCTGTGAGTGTTACTTAGTGACAGCTCTTGTAAGTAGTGTTTGATAAGCAGCACATACAACCAGTATTGCTGAAAATTGCAATTTTAAATAATGACAACTGGGAACTGCTGTTCTATTTATGGTAAATGCAATCTGATCAGAGCTAGAGGAGAGAAATGCTACTACCAACTCAGCAATAGTTTGTCTGTCCAGGATAGTTAGGAACACATCTGGAGTACTAATAATCATTTTTATTTCTCAGTTAGAAAACTAGAAATAATGATATCTATACTTTTGAGCAGTCTAACCCCATTAGATTTGATTTGTGATTGTAGTAAGATCACATTTTTCAATGTGCATTATTTTGCATTTATAAACATTAAAACTGATTTGCCATTTTGTTGCCTAATCACCTGGTTTGATTAGATCCTTTTGAAACTGTTTACTCCTTACTCCAGATCATTTATAAATAGGTTAAATAGGATTGGCAGACCCTTCGGGGACACCACCAGTTACCTCTTTCCATTCTGAAAACTTATGATTTATTCCTACCGTCTATTTCATGTCTTACCAATTATCAATCCATGAGAGGACCTTTCTTCTTAGCCCATGACATCTTACTTTACTTAAGAGCCTTTGTCAAAGGCTTTCTGGAAATCTAAGTATGCTATATCCGCTGGATCCCCCTTGTACACATGTTTGCTGACCCCCTCAAAGAACTCTTGCAGATTAGTAAGGCATGATTTCCCTTTACAGAAATCACGTTGACTTTCCCCCAACAAATTATATTCATCCATGTGTCTGACAATTTTATTCTTTACTATAGTTTCAACTAATTTTCCTAGTACTGACGTTAGACTTACTTGTCTGTAATTGCCATCTACCTTCCAATCATTAGGTATGGAAACCGATTTAAGGGATAGGTTACAAATCACAGTTAATAGTTCTGCAATTTCCCATTTGAGTTCTTTCAGAACTCCTGGGTGAATGCCATCTGGGCCCAGTGACTTGTTACTGTTCAGTTTATCAATTTGTTCCAAAACCTCCTGTAATGACACCTAAATCTGGGACAATTCTTCAGATTTGTCACCTAAAAAGAATGGCCCAGGTTTGGGAATCTCCCCAATATCCTCAGCCATGAAGACTGAAGCAAAGAATTCATTTAGCTTCTCTTCTATGACTTTATCATCTCTTTTAGTGCTCCTTTAGCATCTCAATCGTCCAAGGGCCCCACTGGTTGTTTAGCTGGCTTCTTGCTTCTGATGTACTTTAAAACTTATACAATATTTAAGATATCAAGTAATGTTATCATAAGACATCATGAAACATAATGGCAAATCCTATCTGTTAAGGAGCAAAGGTATTTTCATCATTCAGGCAAAAACTGCCTGTTAGGAGGTCTTGATTCTTTTTTCCTGACTCTGACACTATGGGCATATTCGCTAAGAGAAATGTTGACATACACAGGCAGTAAATAAATAATGTGCCTGTAAATGATGATCAGAAATATACAGCAGTGTACACAGACTTTCTAAAACCAATCCAAGTTGCTGGGCACTGCAAACAGTTTCCTGTGTGAAATTCTTTAGAGATGTTCCTGGTTTCACTATCTTAGATCTGACCTGGGTCTAAGGTCCTACTGCTGTAACCATCACCAGGTGGATTTGAACCTGGGAGCTCTAGAGCGTCGTGTAGGAACCTACCATAGGAGCCTCTGTGCTTGAGCTATAAAACCAGCTAATTCTCAGCTTAAGCTGTAGAGCTCATTCATTCTTATCACTCACTATAAGTGGTTTAAATGCCACTAAATGGCAAAATGAACCACACTAGTTATGTGGGTTACACTGCTCTACAGTCTTTCTGTGTAACTCCAAGGAAAGTTGCTTAGCTTGTCTGTAAAATGGGGATAAAGAGCACTTCTCTACCTCAGTGAGAAGTGAGATATTGAATCTAAGGATTCTGAGGTGCCCAATGTCACAGTTCAGGGCATTTGCAACTGTGTTCTCGGGCAAGGTTGATCTAGAGCATCTGCTCTCTCTCTCTCTAACCTGAGGATCTCTTCAGTCTTTGAGGAGACTGTGAATAGGGAATCTGTCAGAATCCCACACCACTAACAGTTCATTCTTCTTAGTCCACTGTTTAAAAGAATCCTTTGAATCTCACAACGCCATCACTTCTCAAGGGTTACTTTAGCCACGTCTCCTAGACAAGTTACATACAATCCTGCAACAACATACAGACATTTCCATTTTTACTACAATGACCTCCTAACATACTTACACTCAATTCAGTAAGGTTTGCCCAGGGTATGGTAGGAAATTGATATATTTATCTGTCATGGATATGACAATAAAGGGGACCATATAAGATATATAGCCAAGATAAAACAGCCTTGCCTCTCTATACTTTAGTTTCCAGGTGTAAAATGAAAATAATTCTCTATTCCCTGATGGGCCATTTTGAGGCTCCATTAATTTATGTTCTTAAAAAGTTTTGTGTGAATGAGGGCACAATATGATTATTTCCTATATAGTTTATTACTATATATAAAGATGTCACCCTTAGAGTGAGATATTTTTGAGACAGCACAGCAATACATTAGGGTGATCAGATGTTTGGGACTTCGTCTTATATAGCTGCCTATCGCCCTGCATCCCCTGCTCCAATTTTCCACACTTCCTATCTGGTCACCATAGGCAAGTGGGACATGTGTGTGTATAGAGACACACAGGACAGCTGACAGACTAACAGGCACTTGGGCAAGGAGGGCATCTCCATGCTTCCAGAAGGGGTGAGCCTCCAGGTGGAAGGGCCAGGGTTGGGGCAGCTGGTCCTCAGCTTTCCATCCCCTCAGAACTTCCCAGAGCATGCTGTGTGGTGCTTTGACAGTGATTTAAAGAGCCAGGGATCCCTTTTGAAACACCAGGTCCCAAGGCAGTTGTCCCCTTTACCTTCCCCCATTGGTGGGGCTGGACACACACACACACACACACACACACACACACACACACACACACACACACGTTTATGAAAATATTTGCTACTTGATTCTATACCTGCATCTCCCTAGGACAGAACTTTAACCTTCGTATTACAATGTAATACAGTGTCACTGTTCAAATTAAAACATGCCCGCTGTGTGCAAATGAAAACATTTCATAGGTAGTGACATGGCCTCTTCTTACAACTATAATGGCAATTGAATGGGCAGCTCTAGGATTTGACTCTCTGTTTGCCAGTCTCTCAAGATTACCTGCAATTGCAGTGATCAATGGAGCTAGGTTTGTTTGCACTAACTGTAAATCTGTCCCATTGTTCCTTATCTGATCTGTCTTTCAGCATCAATCAAGATCACTAACCATTCCTGTGATCGCTGCTGTCAGACACCCTCACGCTAGCTTTTGGCTAATTCAAGTCTTCAGTTAATATAAGGTTGCAATGTGGTATGAAATGTTTCCATGTTCATCCAGAAGCAAGCAACTGAGCACTAATGAGCTATAGAGCAGCATTTGTAAGAAACACAGATACTTTAATGAGCTATCCATGTCATTGGTTTTCTTTCTTTGGGCATTCCAAGAGGTGAGGTATCACATTATAACCTATTAGGATGTCTCTCTTCCAGAATATTTTGCAGATTAAGTGAACTTTATCTCAGCCCATTGGGCAGCAGCTGTTTGATCAAAATTATTATCATTACCACAGATAACTGAATATTTCCAGGGAACAGAAGACAAATTTGTCAAAGAGAATTCCATGCCAACACTATGGGAAAGGAACTACAACTGGTATCAGATAAATTAGTAAGGTTAAGCGATACTATAATACAATTTAAATTTTAAAATACAATTTGTCATAATAACATTAGGGCAATGCCACTAATGTAGAACAGCAAAACATGCTGAAAAAATATGCAAATTGAATAGTTTCTAATATATTCAGTATCCCAGCTAGACTCCTAGAAATTTTCAGCAATAGCTTGCAATGAGCACCAACCCATGTAGTGTGGATATGGATTCTTATTTAGATTAAACACTTTCTTGAAATGCATATTTGTGTTTTTCAGAAGCTTGGTGTGATCCAATAACTGAAAGCTAGAGAATAGTGTCAAATGAAGAGCATTTAAGTAGGTGGCATTAACAGTAACAAGTCAGTTCAGAAACAGAGACTAGGTATTCCTGATATATTATTTCCTATGTATTGTCTTCTCACTAGGTAAAACATTGATCTGAGTGGTTTCTATTGATGCTATTGATTTCCATGGCACACTTTTCATGCCTCCACATACTAATCCAGTGGTCTCCAATCTTTTTACACCCAAGATCACTTTTTAAATGACCAAGCCAAGATCTACTGCCCCAACCCTTCCTTGAAGCCCCACCCTCTCTATTCTCCTCCTCTCCATCACTTGCTATCCCCAATCCTTATACTGCTGCTTTAAAAAAAAATCTTCTGTAGGAAGAGGTTTTTCTAACATTTGGCCTGTCTAGACTGGACCAAATGTCAGAAAAAAAGCCCTTCTTTTGGAAGCCACCTTATTCCTTGTGGAAAGAGGAATATAGGGGTGACCAAAAGAGCCTGTTTGCTCTTCCACTAAAAAAGCGGAAGAACAAACGCAACCCTGGATGCACAAGAGCTTTTCTGGGATATCTCCAGAATCCTGAAAAACTCCTGCAGTCTAGCTGGACCCTTGCTGTGTTGAGACAGGATATGTAGTCTCTGGGGTGGGAATGAGGGATTTGGGTGTGGGAAGGGGTGAGAGGTGCAAGCTCTGGGAGGAAATCTGGATGCAGGAGGAGGTGGAGAAGGGGACACTGGCTCGGGAAGGGGGCTCCAGGCTGGTCAGTGTTGGGATACTAAGCAAGGGTATCATGGGGTATAACAGCTGGAGCTAGACGCAGCCTCCCTGGGCTGAGCACAGGGCAGCCGGGCTGGAAGGAAGAGAAGTAGCTGCCTGGCCAGCTGGCCATGGCGCTCAGCCAGGGTGCACCAAACTCCACGTGGGCAGAAGCCGCTGATCAGCTGGAGTGCGGGGCAGCCTCTTTCAGCTGAAAGCCACAGTCAGCTGGCTGGGGTGTTTCAGCCCTCCCGACCTCCCAGCTCCCACCATTCCTCGCAGCTCCTCACCTGTGTTGTTGCTCAGTGAGTAGCTGCTCCTCAAATGAGGAAATCTAATGTAAATGTACTGCGCAGGTGCGCAGTTCAGAGAGGGCTCAAGAGCTACTCTTAAAGCCCCTGAGATCTACCAGTACATCACGATCTACTGGTTGGTGACCACAGTACTAATCTAACTGGCTATGAGGAACATTGGGCCTGGTAGAAGGCAGACTATTTCATTTGTTTTATTTCCACATGGGCTTTGCTGTATTATACAATTTATCTTGACTAGAACAGGACAAACTTGTCTTGCAATTTTTTTGTTGGAAAATTATGGATTCAGATTGACCAAAATAATTAATGTATTTAGATTGATTTTGAGAATTTTTTTCAATAATAAGGAAACATTTCAGAAATGAAAAATTGGTTCATTTCAGCATTTCTGAAACAACAACTTGACTTTTCATCTCAGAAAGCTGTTTTCATCTCGGAATTTCCCTCAATTTTATATAAAATTATTTTAAAATAGTTTTATTCTTCCCTTAATATCACAACAAAATGATCCATTTTCGGTTGGCCAAAGAATACAAAACAGAACGTTTGTCATCAATTGGGTTAAAAAATTTAAATAAATAATTTTTGTTAATTCTACCTAAATATTTTTTTTAAATGGACTTGCATAAGCATTCTGTTATTAGGTCAGCCCTCAGTTTACCATCTATTCATCTAATGTTGCCTCTCTTTCTGTCTGACTGATTACATTTAGTGGTGTCCATTAACAAGTTTGTATTTACTGACCATTGTTCTACCATCTATGATGTCGGTTATTTTTTGTACTGTGTTTAAGGAAATATTGCTTTGCTAATTACTGGATTGCTTAGTATGGTAATGGGTAGAATGGATTAGGTCAGAATGGTAAAATCTCATAGTCATTTTACTTTCTCATTTCAAGAAAAACAGTGAAGTTTAATGGCTAGTGCACCTTACAGGCAACTGTACTTGGTTATATTACCAGTTCCACCAGTGACTTGCTGTGTGATCTTGAGCAAGTAATTTTACCTTTCAATGTCATCCTGTCCTCTTGTCTCTTTAGCGTATAAGCTAATGTGGGCAGGGAGTGCCCCTTGATAAATGTTTGATTATTGCCTAGCACAGCAGATCCCTAGTCTTTGGATGACTAGGCAATATTGTAATATAAATAATTTTAGCTCGTTGCAGGGCAGTAGAGAAAGAGACCTAATGCCATTTCAATGGCATCCATCTATATAAGCATTTACATTTTTTTCATTTTCAAAATATACTAATCACCTTTTCCATTGGGTTGCATATGGAAGAATATTGAAAATCCATGCAATATGAATTGTCTAATGGCAAAATATTCCTAGATCCATCCACAAAATTAAGATGCAGACTGGAACAAAATCACACAGTATAATTCTGTATAATAACCCAAGAGTTTGAACTGTAAATGTTGGAAAGTGAGCTATTGAGAATGAATAGTGCAGTGATCTTCCTAGGATAATTTTGAGTACTACAGCAGAGGTTTATGCTTACTACTGAAGAAAATAAAATTGAATGCTGGAATCACTCAAATTAACAAATCCTAACTAGCTGGGAATGCTCTTATACTGAGAGTACTTCTACACTGCATGGCTATTTTGGGATATCGGAGTATCCCAAAATAGCTATCCTGTGTCTTAACAGCAAGCTCATTATTTCAGGCTCACTATTCCAATGTCCCTGTAAGCTTCATTTTATGGGTAGTAAGGGGCATTTTGGAATAGTGCTTAATTTCAAAATGTGGCATTGTGTAGACAGTGCCAAATGACAAAATAAGCTATTTTGAAATAGCATTGATATAAGATACGCAATTTGCGTAGTTCAAATTGAGTATCTTATTTTGAGTTAAGGTACTGTGTAGATGCACCCTGATAGCAGGGCTGGCCCACAACATTTTGGAACCTGAGGTGGGGAGCTCAAATGATGCCCCCATACATCCTTTCTTGGGCCAAAACTTTGAAAGGTCTCAATTCTGCCTTCTTCCTGTTCTACTCCTCTCATGGTACTGCTCTGCTACCTCCCCCAATAAAGCGGAACTAACTTAAAATGCCTTGTTCAAAAATGTTAAGTAACACTTAACTTTCAAACGCCTGAACAGCAAATGTAACTTTTCTTTTCTGCATAGTAAACACTGGCATTTTTATCTGTTTGAATAATCAAAATGATGCTTTCCATGCCTTCTTGGTTGCAAAGATCCTGAAGGTCCACAGTCTGGGCCAGGTCATGCTCTGTTGAGATGTTTGCAAGGCCGACCAGCCTCTCCTGTGTCATTGTGGAGCGTAGATGTGTTTTTATTAACTTCAGCTTGGAGAAGCTGCGTTCTCCACTGGCAACTGTTACAGGAAGTGTATGAACAGAGCAACAAAAGCATTTGGAAAGAGGGTGGTCATTTTATTTGTGCACATATTCCAGAACAGCCTTTGGAGTTGATCCTGCTGAAATGTATCTTGAAAGGGATTTCAGTTCATCACCAAAATCCCTTGTATCAATATTGAGTATGTCATCATGTGTCAACACTGTCTCTAGTCTCCTGAATTGCCGGTGTAGGTCTTCTTCAGATAGAGTGAGGAGTTTTGGAATATCATACAACATCCCAAATATACTGCTGTGTTCCTTGCGCCGTATGAAACGTTCTTCAGCTGACTGTATTGCACAATCTAGCACCTGGTTAAAGAATTCAACTTTGAATTGTTGTTTGGGATCTCTTATGGGATTATTTGTTGCGTCATAATCAAAATGTCATCTTCTTCAGTGATTCTTGTATTCTTGAATGGGTGGGAAAATAGCTTCAGTGTGAAGTTCCTCTGACAACTCCTGTGCACTCTTCAGAATGTTTTGAAATCCCTCATCTGACCGTTAAGATTATAGGTATGACTTTGCTTTGTCCAGTTGTTCCATTGCTCCAGTTATATCAAGGTGAACAGCTTGGAGTCTCTTGCTTACAACATTTATTTCAAACAGTATGTCATGCCACAACACTAATCCACACAGAAATTTGAAGTTATGTATGTTTTCGGTGATTCCATTTCCCTCTGCCACTGTTCTCCCATGAACAGTTCCTGTCATAGCATTATCCTCCATAATGGCAACTATGGCACCATCTATCTTCCCAATTTGGTGTATAATAAGCTTTTATTGCCTCCACTCGACTTTCATCATGTGGCACTCAGTAGTTTCAGTATCAGAGAGGATGTTCTTAGATGTTCCTTCAAAATTTGCCATCAATGAGTTGATGTAGAGAAAAATACATGGATGCTTTGAATTACATTTAAAAATTCAGCAGCCTCACTAGAAGCTGATGCTGCATCACTGACCGCCAAGTTCAATGAATGAGAACTGCATGAAACAAAAAAGCTTGAGGGTTTAACTCTCGGATGCATGTCTGCACTTCTCTGTTCTTTCCTCTCATGTTGGCACCATTATCCTAGCCCTGACCTCTCATGTCAGCTATCCCAATTCCCGTATCTTCCAGCTTTTTAGGAAGCACATTTGTCATACCAGCTCCTGTAGTATCATCAATGTCAATAAATTCTAGAAAATGCTCTCTGACAGTCACCATTTTAGGGACATTTTCACTAGGTTCTGTTGTTGTTACAAAATGCACCATTAAAGTCATGTGTTCCATATGGCTGATGTCAGGTGTGCAGTCCAGAATAACAGAGTAATATCTTGATGACTTCACATCTGCCACAATCTTCTGTTTGACTTCTGTTGCCAGTAACTGTATGATCTCATTTTGAATTGTTTTTCTAAGGTAGTGGTGTGTGTACATTTCTTGGGTGGTTACTCTTCTTAGATGCTCGGGGGGCTCGTCTACATTTGCCCCTTTTCCAGAAGGGGCATGTTAATTTCAGAGATCGTAATAGGGAAATCCGCGGGGGATTTAAATATCCCCCGCGGCATTTAAATAAAAATGTCCGCCGCTTTTTTCCGGCTTTTAGAAAAGCCGGAAAAGAGCGTCTACACTGGCCCCGATCCTCTGGAAAAAGCGCCCTTTTCCAGAGGATCTTATTCCTACTTCAAAGGAGCTCTGAGGTCCTTTATGACAATTTCCTCTAGCTGCCCCTCATACGAGGGCATTTGACTGTCTTCCTCAGTTTCTAATGTGGAAGAATCCTTACCTAGCTGAAACTGGGATTTTAGGGTCTCCTTAGACCATCCCAGGCCTTCAAACCAGCATACCCAGAGGTCATAGAAGGGTTAAGGAACTTGTCAATGGATTATAAACCCAGCTGTGCCAAAAGTGTTCCATGTGGCCAGGGGCAAGTCATCTAACTGCCTCATGCCTCAGTTTCGCCACCTGGAAAAGAAGGGGTGTAGCAAGGATTAATGAAGACTGAACTGTCTTGAGATTGTTTGAGGAAGAGGATTGAATTTTATTCATTCTTTCACTGTATTATTGCATTTGACCATCTGATTGTCCCGGGGTGTCATTAGTGAAATGAAAATGAATGGAAGTTGATCTCCTTCAGCTAGAAAAATAAACACCTTTGTGATCTTGGTCTTCTGTGTTTAAAAAACAGATTGCCCGCATTTTTTGACAACTATGCAGAAATGTTAAGGGAGAGAAGAAAAGAGGCTCAATTTTAAAAGAAGGGAGTTTAACTGTTAATGAGATGTTTAAGTCCATTAACCTTCTTTTCCGTCCAGTTACATATTCATAACCTTGCTGCCTGCTGGAAGTTATCATCACTTCTTGTCTCTGAGTGTTTCAGAAGCTGGGATTGGTCTCTCTCCAAGTATTGAGCTATATTCAATCACAATTAATATCTTTTATTGTAACTGCTACATCTTTCTGCTGTTGTTATTGGAATCTTGAGAGTCTTCATGTTCTTGTACAGGGAAAAAGCAGGGGAGATAAGATCTAATGGATTGTCTTCTTCAGCACTTAGTCAGACAGTGGGCCACTGTGATTGTTTGCCATTTGGGCCATTCCTGTACAAATGTGAAGGTTTTACGGCCTGAGAGTTCAACACTGGAACAGATCTGATAAACCCATGTAATAAAGGGTCTACCGCTGGGCCACCTCCAACCCTTTATTGGTGGGATTTTATCATGGATGTTCCCAGCCACCTGGAGAATGGCATTTGCTGGAATGTCTTGTAGCACCGTTGCAACATGTTCAAAAAGTAGAAGATACAGCCTGAGGACAGTGATCCCAGAAGTTGGTAGAGCTAATTACAGATGAAGTCATTCCACTTTATGTCCTAATATATGACAGTGATATTTTGCGTGGAAAGCCTCCAGCTTTTCCCAATCTGCATAAGGTAGTGACCATAGTTCACAACAGAAAGGGAAGTATACAGCTTGAATTAATCGTGAACTTGGTTGTCCAATGAAGACAATGTTGATTCAATAGATATGGTAAACTGCCCATGGCAGATGCTATGAGGCCAATCAGATGGAGAATTCTGTGTAAGAACTGAAAGAGCTGGTAAGTATAGAATGCAGATAACAAAAGCTAGAAACTGATTTGACAGCTTTGTTCAAGTCCAGCTTGTACTTCATCATGGTGGAGGGGGATATAATATCTAAAGTAAAGGATTACTCATTGGAACTATGCCACCCATGATGAAGGCTTGTCCAAAATATCACTTGGGGTATTATGTGAGCTGGACAGATCTAACATGAACCCTGAAAATGATGGCTAGCACCTGTGGTGAAGATGGAGGGCAACAACTGCACCCAGATATCCAAAGCAAAGGAAGTTATTGTGAGACTCAACAGCTCTGGTCACACAGGGTGATGCCAATACTTTTAGACCAGGAAAAGTATGACATTACTGCATTTCCATCTCATCCCAGTGGGACGAGGTTTTTCCCAGGATATTCATTCGCTCTTGTTTATTTGACCATGAATGGATTCTGCCTTCAATAATAAAGATCCACAAAATCATGTGGTTTTGGCCCCCATAGATTTCTACACCACTAGTTCTAGTGTTAAGTGGACTCAAAGCAGGTCTCTGCCAAATCTGCCAATCATCACACCCTTTCCTGTATAAACTAGGTAAAATTGCTATAGTTCATACAGATCTCTAATTGACTCAAGAATCTGCTGAAAATCCTATGAACTTTGATGGACTTAGCCCCGAATAAACTACAAAAGTTTTGCCTAGCTCTTTAATGACTGTTGCTCAGTTAATCCATTGATATCCCCACTAAGAGTATGTCTACACTGCAAAGTTAATTCGAAATAACAGCTGTTATTTCGAATTAACTTCAATAGCATTTATACATGCAAACCTCTATTTCGAATTTAATTCAAAATAACGGAGTGCATATTTTGAATTTGTTAAACCTCATTCTACGAGGAGTAACACCAAATTCGAAATAGCTATTTCGAATTAAGTGCTGTGTAGACAGTTAATTTGAAATAGGGGGCCTCCAGCCCTTCCCAGGGAGCCCTGGTAGCCACGCCGGGCACAACCAGGAAAACTCGTCTGCTTCCCCACCCAGCCCCGGAGCCCTTAAAGGGGCAGACTCTGGCCACAGTGCCTGTGCCATTTGTAAGCCTGCCAGCACACAGCCAGCAGACCGTGCACCTGGCACAACATGAGCCAGCAACCCACAGCAAAAGATGTGTGCCTGCCTGGTCTAGTGTGGAAATCGTGGACCTCATTGAGGTTTGGGGGAGGCCTCCAATGCCTACGATCACCACACTAGGTACAGGAATGAGGCCGTCTACAGCTGCATGGCTGCCAGCCTGGCCACCAGAGACCACATGTGCAGCCAAGAGCAGGTGTGGACAAAAATAAAAGCTGCGGCAGAGCTATGCCAGGGGCTCCTGTCAGCCGACGGTCAGGGCAGTGTGTATGTGCTATACACCCGAGACTTCAACTGCTGGGACCGGGGTCCCTTGCAGCGGGCAACCTGGAGGAGGTTGACGGGCACCCAATAAGTTTACAGGGAGAGCTTATAACACCTTAGATTTCAGCTGCTAGAATTCGTGATTCCTTCTCAGCGGGCAGCCTTAGGGAAAGACTGAAAGGTGCCCCAGTGGATCTGCCACCTGCGAGTGACACAAATCCAGACGCCCGAGCTCTCCCTATATCTGTCCCTTAAGACTGGCTGAAGTTCTTTTAAATTGTGCCTGGTTCTGTTACAGCAACTGAAGGAGTCAGGTTAAGGCTTAAACAGTTACTATTTTATTGTTACAGGGTAAACTTAGTTGTTAAATGCTACTACTGTGTTACAGATAACACAGCCACTACAAAGGACAGGACAGAAATTACTCTAATGAGTCACTTACAGGTACCATGAAACCCCTTTGGTTCTCTGAGCTCTTATTAAATGCATGCAAAATAGACACCTAGCAGATATAATTCTCACCCCTGCGTTCCAGACTTGGTGTGGCCAGCGTCTTTCTCTCAATCCCTTGGGAAGAAGTAGGGCGAGGTTGGGCGTCCCACAGACATCGGGAGACAATCAATACCTGCCAGCAGGTATAGATGATTGGAGCTCAAATGGGGTGGGCTACTGAACCCCTCTTTATACCCCTTGGGTCATGTAGGCTTCTTCCTGGTCTCAAGTGGCCAATTAGGAAAAATGGCTTTGAACACCAAGTTTCCCACGAAGGGTGCAAAGCATAATTCACACCTGGGAAAATGCAGACAATGGGCACCTCTGGTATGTGATGGGCGAAGATTCCTCTCCTGAGACAGTGCAGGCGTGTCAATTACTGATACTAGCCATCAGGGCGACGGGAGGCCCCGGGTCGTCAGCTAGCCCATTTACTGTCTGGTTTCTGTTTATGGTATAGTCAGGGACAGGCAGCACACCTGCGTTCCCAGGGCATCAAAGGCTGACTGCCTTTCTCTTGCTCTCTGGGGGAGAGTGCGGGACAAGATGGGGTTCATGTCTGGCTACAGCTCCCAACCAGGGGCTGACCCAGACACTTGCCCACATTATGAGGCGCTGGACCGCATCCTGGGGGGTCAGAAGGTCTGTGCCCCCCTGGTGGTCATTGGCCCTGTGGTGGTCACTGGACATGTGGCCCCAGCTGGGTGCCATGCAGGGGCCCTGGCCTGTTCCCCACATGCGTCTACATGTCAAGGCACATGACAGGCTCCTGACCTCAGGGCGAGACACTGCCCACTGCCCTCCCTCCAGATGCCCCCTCTACACAGAGGCAGGGCACATCTCTCCTCCCTCCCCGTGACTACACTATAGGCACCACAGGGACTGGGGTGCAGTCTTGGGCCATCTCCCACTCCCAGGGATAGCAGGACATGATGGTGCAGAGACCTTCCATCCTCACCTTGCAGAGGGGGGCTGGGTTTCACCCACTGTGTCCCCAGGAAGAACTGACCACTGCTCTTGTTTCACCACAGCCACAGCACCTGAACTGCAGGGCGCACCACCCCACCCAGAACATCCACCTGCACCCAGGCCAGCAAGTGCACCCGCAACCAGAAGGGGTACCAGCGGCAGCACCAGGGGTTACTGGGAAGGCAGGTCCACAGCCAGGAGCACTGGGTGCAAGAAGATCTGCAGGTGTGGCGGGAGAGCTTGCGGGAGCTGTGGGAGCAGAGCTGTGCCCTCCATGAGCACCTGCAGACCCTAGTGCAACGATTACTGCCTCCTTCTGCTCCAGTCTCTGCGGCTGCCCCAGCTATTGCTCCTCCTCCCACCCCTGCTCCTGCTCCCACTTCTTCCGCCCCCCTGTCCCTCCTGCCCCACCCTCCATACCCACTCCCCCCGGAGATGCCGAGGCCCCCACACCCACAGTGCTGCGAGACAGGAGGGCTGGCAAAACCCCCAACCCTGAGCTTCCCCTCCACCTTCCTCCCCTTGCCTCCCCCTTCCAGCTCCCTCCTCCCAGGTTTCCCCACTCCCCTCTCCCACCCTCATTGCCCCCCTCGCCTCACCCCAGTTATGTTAAATAAAGAGAGTTTTCATGGCAACACGGGTGTTTTTATTGTACATCAGGATGGTGGGTTAGGGAGGGAAAAGGGGAAGGAGGTGGGGGTGGAATGTAAGGCACAAGGCCACAGTGGGGCACGCCAGGGGAGTTCACTCCTCCTCCACCTGGAAGCTCTCCCACAGGGTTTCCCGGATGCAGACAGCCCCCTGAAGAGCCTCCTGGATGGCAGCCATGATGGGCTGTGCATACTGGCCAGCCAGGTGGTCAGCCTCTGCCATCCAGCCTGGCAGGAAAGCCTCCCCCTTCCTCTCACACAAATTGTGGAGCACACAGCACGCTGCCACCATGTGTGGATATTGTGCTCAGAGAGGTCCAGGCGGGTGAGGAGGCATCTAAATTGGGCCTTCAGCTGGCCGAAGGCCCCTTCAATGACAATGTGGGCCATACTGAGCCTGGCATTGAAGGCCTGCTGGGAGGGATTCAGGTGTCCCGTGTAGGGCTTCATGAGCCAGGGCTGTAGGGGGTAGGCTGCATCCCCCACCAGGCACACTGACATGTCCACATCCCCGACCCTGATGTGGCGGTCAGGGAAGAAAGTCCCAGCATGCAGCCTCTGGCACACGGAGGAGTTGTGGTACACCTGTGCGTCATGTGCCTTGCAGGACCAGCTCACATTGATGTCCATGAACTGGCCCCGGTGGTCAGACATGGCCTGCAGGATCACAGAGAATTACCCCTTGCGGTTGATGTACAAGGAGGCTTGATGTTCCGGGGCACGGATGGGTATATGCATCCCGTCGATTGCCCTTTCTCCCACCCCCGCAGTTGGGGAAGCCGAGGGCGCTGAACCCCTGGATGACCGCATCCAGGTCGGTGAGGTGGACGACTCTGTGGAGCAGCACCTGGTTGATGGCCTTGACCACCTGCAGAGAGACACACAAAACTGACGGTCACTGGGGTGCCTGGGTGGCTCGGAGTGTTCGTTCTCTACCACTGCCCTGCGCCTCACTCCCAGGACCACCCCTGCTGCAATCCTGGCCACCGTGGGCAGTCAGCAGTGCGGCTGGCACAGACCAAACTCTCCTGGGGAGGGCACTTAGACCACCTTCCCCCCATTTTCCCTGGCGCTGCCCATCTCCTCCTTGCAGCCCCCACTCCTGGCCCAATGGCTATTGACTGCCGTACTTGCGTGATCACTGCTCCAACGGTGGATCTCTCCATGCTGAACTGGTTGCTGACAGATCGGTAGCTGTCCAGGGTGCCCATTCCAGAGGGCAATGGCCACCCGCTTGTGGAGGAGAATGGGGGGCCTCATGCATGTGTCCCATCACTGCAGAGCAGGGGCAAGCTACTCACTGAGCTCGAGGAAGGTGTCCTTCTTCATCCTGAAGTCCTGGGTCCACTGTTGGTCTCCCCAGTGCTCCAGGATGATGCGGCCCCACCAGTCACTGCTAGTGTCCAAACGCCAAATGCAGCAGGGCACACTGGCGTCTGGCCAGTGCTGCTGCTTCTCTACAGTCCCCAAGGGGGGCAGGGGGAGGGCCTAGGGGTCGGGCTGCAGCAGATGGTGCCAGGCAGCCTCCAGCAATTGCTGCCAGGCTTGCAGCAACATATTCAAAATGAGCACCAGAGTGCCCAGGGGCAGCTCTGGCTCCATGGTGCCAAGTGCTGTGGTGTCCCAAATGAGAGCAACCAAAGCAGACAGAGAGGAAAACACTGTCTCTCAGCAAGGTAGGCAAGCAAGAGGGAAAGCTGAGAGCCGGCTGTCCATGGAGGTTCCTTTATGCACGAGCCTCAGATAGCCTCAGAGAGCAGCCACAAAGCAACTACTGCCCTGATGTCCTGCTGGAACTGGTTTCAGCTGCCCTTAAATGCGATCCAGCATCCAATCAGTGTGGACGTGCTATTTGGAAATAGTTTTTGTGTATAGCTGCGTTATTTCAAATTAGCTTAATTGAAATTAACTATTTCAAATTAAGTTAATTTGAAATAGCGCTGTAGTGTAGACATACCCTAAGGGAGTAAAATGGTACCAGGAGTCTTGCTTCATAGCAGAAGAGAGTTTAGTCTGGAGGGTGGCTTTTGGATTAACCACATCCTCAGAAACCACAAAAGCCACTGAAATATTTTTTTGGCAATCCAGCTGCTCTGCTTAACCAGGCCAAGAAGTGCCTAATAAACTCAGTCTGCTGCTTTTGTGCCATAAATTTTTCTTTGCAGGGCAGGCTTTAGGAAGTGTGGGGCCCAATTTGAACAATTTCGATGGAGCCCCGCAACAATTTTGGTTGAGCAAAAAAACCTCTGCCAACAAACACACACCCTCCCGCGGCACAGGAAAGCCCTGTGCTAAACTCACACTCAGGCAGCCAATGCACTCCTCCTCCAGGGCTGGCAGGGGCGGCAGATTTGTATAATTTTTGGTGCTGCCCCATTAGGGCACCCCAGGACCCCTGTTAACCATGCCCCGACCCCCATTAGCCACACCCCCTGACTCCCGTTAACCAGGCCTCTGGAGGTATCATGCTGATGGCAAGATGGACACATTACCAGAAGTAAAAGGTGTCATGTCACCCCTCTCAAAGGACTTTTCCCACCATCCTCCTACCAACAGGGATTAGTTTGGCCCCCACCAAACACCGCTCATGCAACTATCCTGCAATTGCATTAACCCAATGTGTGTGACATTAACTCAGGGACAGAGAGGCTGGCGGAAGTATTCCCTCTAAGGCTATGTCTACACACGCGGCTTCTTGCACAAGAACCCACAGAGCAGCCACACTGCCCGCCTGTTCTTGCTCAAGGAAATTTACAGTACGGCATAATAAGATAGGGCGTCTTGCACAAGAGCTACTCTCTCTTCTAACAGGTGTAAGCTCTCCTGCGCAAGAGGGCAGTGTGGATGCTCAGCAGTGATTTCTAGCACAAGAAACCCCTATGCTAAAATGGCTATTGGAGCTTTCTTGTGCAATAGAGCGTCCACACTGCCATGGATGCTCTTGTGCAAAAGCACAGCGCGCACATGGCAGTGTGGACGTGTTCTTGCACAAGACTTCTTGTACAAGAACCCTTGCGCAAGATGTTCTTGCGCAAGAAGCCACCAGTGTAGACATAGCCTAAGCATTTCCTCCCATGAGCAGAATGAATTTTGTGTTGTGCACCAGTACTGAGTTCATGTGGCTTGTTTGGATGTGCCATTGTGGCACCCAAAGTTATTAATAAATATTTTATAAACATTTACCTTTTCTCTCTGCTGCCATGTCTCCTCCCCTTGCTCCATCAGCTCTCCTGGTGCCTGCTGCTCCACAACTCCTCACCCTCCTATGCTGTCCCGACTCCTGCCCTTCTCACCGCTCTCAGCCCTCCTGTGATCTGCTCCCCTCCACCAGCCCTTCTCTGCCCCCTGTGCCCACTCCTTCAGTAGCCCCACTCTGATCATGTGAGCTACCCCTCCCCATCCCCTCTCCTAACACCTCCCTCTACACACCTGCCCTGCCTCTCTCCTCTGGTGCTGGTCCCTCCCCTGCAGGTGTCTGCCCTTCTGCTTCACCCCCAGAATCCCCTGGCACCTGCACCTTCCCTTAGCCCTGCACCCTCCTGGTGCCTCCCCCTTCCCTTACTGCCCCTGGCCCCTGACCCCTTTGCCCTCTTTTTCCCTGATACCCACCCCTTCACCACTCTCTTCCCCATTCCTCTCCTGCCCTCTGTGCCTTCACACATGCCTTGCTCCATCCCCACCTTTCTCCATGCCCACCCCTTCTTTCAAGCCTTCTTCCAGCACCTCTCCTGTCTCCCCTCTAGCCCTCAATGCTCTTCCCCTCTCCTCTCCTCTCCCAGCATCACCCTGTCCCCCCTCCCACTGACATCTCCCCTCCTGCCCTTTTCCTCATTGTCTGCACTTGGCCCCAGCATTTGTGTCTCTTCCATGCTGTCCCTTGGTGCCTTCCCCTATCTTCCTCTCCCCCCTCCACACCAAGCCCCTTCCTCTCCCACCCCTTCTCCTTAGTTTTTTCCCTCCCCTACCTTCTGCCTTCCACTTTGCGGGGCCAGAGTCTGTGCTTGGGCCCTGGACTCCAAACCCGGAGCTAGGCTGAGTAGCGCAATGCAGTGCCAAGCAGTTTTAAAGTCCCGGGCTGTGACGTCACGTCATGTCAAGCCCGGGTGTCTCCCCACTCACCTGAGAATACCGCGCATGGCAGCAGCAACAGCAGGCAAGGGGGAACCGCACTGAGAGCTGCGCACATCAGGATTTGGCCAGGGCCCAATGGGGGCATTCTGGGGCCAGGGTGGGAGGACACTTGGGGGGGCTGGCAGATGGGGGCCAGGGCCCACTCCAGGCAGAGGTGGGGGAGAGTCCCAGCTCCAAATATTGCTGGAGCAGGGTCCCCGGCTCTGAATATTAACTTTCCCTCCATGTCTCCCGGCACACTTCCAGGTTCAGCATGTAGGGCCCCTTTAGGAACGGGGCCCAATTTGAGGGAATCGAGCGAATCGGCCTAAGGCTTGCCCTGTTTCTTTGTACTACAAATTCAAAGAAAACACTCACCATATGTTACTCACTGAAATTATATCTCATATCGGATGTACTAAAAATCTAGCAACAGGATCTGAATTAGAGTTTGGTTTTGATAAGGCAACCAAACATACTAGTTCATAGATTATCTGAGATACATGAAACTTTTGAATCTACAAAACTGGGCTGGAAATTTCACATTGAAGCATCAAGTTCATCTTGAAAAGGTTTCTGGTTCTTTTATTCTCTGGTTGGGCTGGACTGGCATGACACAGACCTTCTGCTTCTTGTGGGAACCCTAAAGTGCAGTGAAATGCAAAAAATAAAAAAAATTAAGGGAGGGAAAGAAAAGGAATCACAAAAGCTAAACTCAACCTTTTGAGCTTCCAAAAACTAATGTTTGATTATAATTTCAAGGAGAGATTTAGTACAGGTCCATTTCATTCAAATCGACTTAATCATCTTTAGTATGCCCATTAAGGGGCTCAGTCAGTTTCTGTAAAATGAAATAGGGCCTGATCCAAATCCCATGGAAACCATGAAAAGTTCACATTGATTTTAACTGCAAGTGAATAAGATCCTAAAAAATAAATATGTGTAAGACATGCAATGTGTAGTTCTGCAGATTCCACACTGCTTACGTTTCTCAAATTTGTTCTTCTTTAGAGTGGGTTGCAAACTTTGAAGGTCAGTCTAATTGCACTCTTATTTATAAATTGCTTTCTTGGCCAGACGATGCCACTCACAGTAGATTAAACCTGAGACTCTCTGTCGCTGCCTTTTTTTTAATAGAAAAGAGTTTTAAGTGATTTACTCTCTGTAGAATGCCTCATACACGTGCTGTTAAATAAGTGAAATCTTTCTATCAAAAGAGATTTTGATATGGAATCCTTTTCCACAGAGAATAAATGGATTTATTCCCACTCCCCAATACAAATTTATATGGGCCAGGTTCTCAGTGTAAATGGACATAACTCCACTGACATCAATTTACAACAGCTAGAGATCTGGCTCCTAATAATTTTTCACTTACTGTAATTTTCTTTAATGTAAAGTCTTCATCTTTTCTTGCTGAACGTAGATTCTGAACTCATATAATTCTTGCACCTGCTTATTTACTTTCTCTTTTGTATTCTTTTGGTAGAGTTTATTAACATGCTACATTTTTCTCTCCTGTTCAACAATATGTGTGCTGCATCCTTAATTTCTAATTTATAGTCCATGTTTGTTTTCTTGTGATAGTCTTTTGTTGAAAATCAATAAAAAGGCAATTTAGAAAAAAAAGTGGTTTTCTCTAAAGTCTAGTTAAAGAAACTGCCAATAATTAACAACAGAGTGTGATCCTGCATTCCCCATGCATTCAAAACTCCCATTGACTTCAGTAGGAGTGTGGGATTTGCAAGGATGCCAGAAACTTGAAAATACTGGGGCATAGGTAAAGAAGTTGCATTGAGTATTGTGCATACCTATTCAGCTAAAATTCAAATCTCTACCCAAATTTCCCCACATTTGAACCCAGCAATTTTTGAGGCTCCAGAAAGGATGATTGTCTCTACTCTAGCTAAAGATTTAGAAAACCAGCTTAAAATACCTCTATTTTTAGGTGCTCAGTTTAAGGTCTTTAGGTTCCATTAATCATTAAGCGCCACTGATCAAGCCACTTTAAGGTGGGCTTCCAACATCTCAAATCTCTTTAGAAAAATCTTTACTTGTTAAAGGCCTTACCCAAGTGTCAGATGGCCAAAAGTCAGGTGTTCAGCACTTGTAAAGATGACCTTAAGGGCAGTGGTTGGCAATCTGCAGCTCATAGTCCACATGCGGCCCATTGGGATTCTATGTATGGCCCAGGAGATATTTTGTTTACCATTGCCTGTGCACAGGGTTGCCAAATTGTGTTGATTTCTATCCACATTTTTTTTTCCTACCAGTATCACTAAAGTGACATGTAAGTAAAGCAAGAGCACATGAAGACCGGTGTATGCTCATTGCACACAACATTGACTGTGAGAACCATGTTCTCCCCCTGCATCAAACCAAAACACTGCTATGGTTCAATCCGCACACCCTGCAAATTCTAGGTACGCAAGTGCAATTAGCAGAACTACCCTATCCTGGGAGATTGTCTTGGTCATGCAGACCACTCAGTAACTTTGATTGCCCATTGCTGTGTTAAGGGGTACATCTAGACTGCAAGCTTCTTTCCAAAGAAGCTTTTTCGGAAGAGATCTTCAAAAGAAACTTCTTTTGAAAGAGAGCATTCACTCTGCACGAGCGCATCGAAAAAGCAGGTTCATATTCATGCATGCTCTCTCACAGAAAAGGCCACCCAGAACCACTTCAGCCAAGGTATTAGGTCAGCAATTACTTCTGGGTGCTGTTGCCTAAGGCTATCTGAGAAGTGTGCTTAAAAGGACCCCGCTAGACAGCCAGTTGGGCATGGGGAAGTCCATTGTCAGGTTCTCCTCATAGAGATAAGGAGCTCTTGGGCTACAGTCCCTGCATGGGTGGGGAGCGGGAAAGAGAGAGTCCTGGAAAAGGGGGACCCTTGGGAAAGGCCTGTGGAGGGTGGCGTGGGGGTGGAGGCAAGGCCCATCCTCAGGGGGTTGTGCTGTCCTGCCCTAACACAGCCCTGCCGCTTGGGGGAGTGGACTCATAGGGGGTGGCTCCTGAGGTGTTTGTGGGGGGGGGGAAGGGGATGGGGACGAGTACCTCCTTAGGGCTCAGGCACTCCCTCTCATTTGATGTTTTATGTGTTTCTTTGTCTCCTTCTGCAGGTTGTGAGGGCCATCAACTCCATCGTGCTGTGCAGGGTCATCCGCTTTGAAGTCTGAACCCAATCGTGGCCGGATTTGCTGCCCTGGGGTTCCTGAACTGCTGAGGAATGATTGATGGGACCCACATTCCAATCCATGCACCACAGCATTGAGCCACTCAGTAGATAAATAGGAAGGGCTATTTCTCCATGGTGCTGCAGGCCCTGGTTGATCACCATGGATAGTTTCTGGACTTTTTTGTTGGGTGGTCAGGCCGGGCACATGATGCCCATATATTTAGGAACCCTGGCCTCTACCACAAACTGGAGTCTGGCACATTCTTCCCCCACTGGGACTTTCACGTGGGGGATGTACAGATGCCACTGTGCATTATCAGGGACGCAGCCTACCTCCTCATTGTGTGGCTGATAAAGCCCTATACCAGCCACCTGGACCCTACCAGGGAACATTCAATGAGCACCTAAACCGAGTCCGAATGTGCCTTCGGGCACCTCAAGGCCAGGTTTCAGATGCCTCCTGACTCACCTTGATGTGGGGGAGCGTAACATCCCTGAGGAGGTCGCAGCATGTTGTGTTCTCCACAACATTGTGGAGAGCAAAGGGGAGGCCTTCCTCCCATGCTGGGGGGGGGGGGGGGCTGAGGCTGGCTGGAGGGAAGGAACTTGAACGGTCACACACAGCTGTCATCCACCAGGCCCATCAGTTGGGGGTGCACATCCAGGAGGCCCTGAGGGAGAGTTTCTCTGACGGACCCCAGTATCTCTCTCCAGGACCTCCTAATAAGGGTCTGTGCCTTACTCCACTATATCTTTCCCACCACAACCCCTCCCTGCCCCCTTTCCCTGTACAATCAATAAAAACAATAGTTCTGAGTTGAACAACAAAAACTTTGTACATTTTTTTAACAAAAAGTAACTGGGGTAGAGGGGGGCTCAGAACCTGGATGGGGGAGTGAGGAGCGGGGATCAGGGCTGTAAGTGGCATGTGGAGCACCTGAAAGTTCCGCCTTGGGTCCAGGGACCTCAATGGACTCAGGATTGGGTGGGACCTGAGACAACAGACGGGTGGGCAGGAGGGGGAGCTGGAGAGGGGTCAGGTCTTGCAAGGAGCCAGGAGGAGTGGGAGTGGGGAGAGAGGAAGGAGGGATGGCTAAAGTGGGGACAGGAACTGGGTATGCCATCACTTCCTGGATGGTAACACACATGTTTTCACCCTGCCACATGAGCTGGTCCCAAATGAGATTGCGCCATTTGGCATCATGACAGACCTTTTGGGCCAGGGTTTGCTGCATGTCATGCTGGACTGCAATGTGCTCACTCATAAGGGCTCGTGGACCCTCCAGAATTTGCGGCTCCCCTGGCTTTGAGCGTCTGCCTGTGATGGTGTGGATCACCCCTCAGCAACGGATGGTCTGGCTGTGGAGGAAAAGAGGGAGAGTCATCCAAGCAGACATTGCCCCGGAGGCTGAACCCTCCTCCTTGAGCAGCGAGCAACTGTCCTTGGAACAGGGGGTGGTGTTGTCCTAAGAACAAGGCCTCCTCACAGGGGTCCTGAGGTGTCCAGGGAACCATGATACCTGCTTCCCCACCCCCATGGACAAGCAGGCCAGGGAAGTGTCCAGCCACAGTGGGATCTCATGTGCAGGAGAGGGTCCTAGAGTGGCCTGGCCCTTCTTAGGGCCCACACACACACTTGGCAGCACTGCCCGTGGGAGTGGGTGGTGCCTTGCGTACGCAGGCATGGCCGTGTGCTATGTGTGGCGCTCCTCGGCCTGTGTGGGGTTGTGTGTGCACCCTTGTGCCCAGCCTGCTTCTGGTGGTGCTGGAAGGGAGATGACATCCCTCCCAGGGATCGGACATATGTGGGGCCTCCCCCCAGCCTGTGAGCAGCAGCTCCAGAGACCACGTGGTGCACACTGCCGCTGCACATGCTTGCACATGCACAGGCAGCCGCTTGCTGTCCAGGCTGAGCAGGCCGAGTGATGATCGCACCCCATTCCCTCTGAGCCTGCCTCCCCCGCCCTGTGTGTGTGACAAACTGAGAGCACTCAACTGATGATCCCTCCCCAGCATCAGATGATCCCAGGAGATCTTCAGTGCCTGGGATACTGGCTTCAGGCTGAGGGTGATGACGCTGCCAGTGTCCTCCTCCTCCTGCAGCTGTTGTTCCTCCTCATCATCATCGTCCTCAAGGAGCTCCGCTGTGTGAGCACTGTTGTCTCCATCCCTGAGGGTACGTCTACACTACAGCGCTAATTTGAACTAACTTAGTTCGAATTAGTTAATTTGAACTAAGCTAATTCGAACTAACACGTCTAGAACTAAAAACTAGTTCGAATTAGCGTTTTGCTAATTCGAACTAGCATGTCCACATTAAGTTGACCCTGAACCGGGCTTAAGAATGGCCAGAAGCAGTGCCGGCAGGGCATCAGAGGAGGACGTAGAGCGTGGAGATGCTGTCTTAGGCTAGCCGAGGGCTGCGCTTAAAGGGTCCTGACCTCCACCCCGGACAGACAGTTCTCAGGGGTGCCCCACTTGAAAACCAGTCCTGGCTTGAGGTGCCCAGAGTGCCCACACTGGGTACATCACACCACTCGGCCATCAGCCCGGCTGCACTTGCCGCAGGCTGCCATCTGGGGAGAGTGGGTAATTGGGGGGCTCCAGGAGAGCTTCCACCCCCAGAAGCCCGCAGAGCCAGCCCAGTCCTCCCCATCGGGGGCTCGTACCCCATTCCTCCCTCACCTCCTTCCACTTACCCTTCCCTAACCCCTTTTCTTGATGTACAAAATAAAGGACAATTGTGTTCAAAAATGGAATCTGTCTTTATTGAACAAAACTGGGGGAGACTGGGAAAAGAGGTGGGAGAGGGGAAGAGAGAGGCTGGCAGAGGGGAGGGCAACTACAATGATCAGGGGTTGGGAACAGGTCCCATATGAAGAGAGGCTAAAGAGACTGGGACTTCTCAGCTTAGAAAAGAGGAGACGGAGGGGGAACAGGATAGAGGTCTCTGAAAGCAGGAGTTGGGTGGAGAGGGTGCATACAGAAAAGTTCTTCATTAGTTCCCATAAAGAAGGACTAGAGGACACCAAAGGAAAGGAATGGGTAGCAGGCTTCAAACTAGTAACAGAAAGTTGTTCTTCACAAAGCAAAGAGTCAACCTGTGGAACTCCTTGCTGCAGGAGGCTGTGAAGGCTACAACTAGAACAGAGTTTAAAGGGAAGTGAGATCAAGTCATGGAGGTTGGGTCCATGGAGTGGTATTAGCCAGGGGGTAGGAGTGGTGTCCCTGCCCAAGGTTTGTGGAAGGCTGGAGATGAACGGCACGAGACAAATGGCTTGGTCACTGTCTTCGGTCCATCCCCTCCAGGGTCCCTAGAGTTGGCCGCTGTCGGCAGACAGGTTACTGGGCTAGATGGACCTTTGGTCTGACCCAGGACTGCCATTGTAAGCTCAGGGTCGGGGGTCTCACTGGACCCCCTTGATTTTCATGCACACCTGCTCCTGGGTGGCCAGGCTGGCAGCTCTCCTGCCCTAGCCGGCCACTTTCCTGTGCCTAGTGCGGAGATCGTGGACAAGGTCCACGATGTCCGCACTAGCCCAGGCGGGTGCCCCCGCCTCTTGCGGTCCCGGGCAAGCTCCCGGGAGCCGCCAGCCTGGTCCCGGGAAGAGAGGGAGGGATGGGGGGCAGCGGGTGGCTGGCTCGAGCCGTGCCAGGTGCAGGGTCTGCTGGCTGGGTGCTGGCAGGCTTGCACCTGGCACGGGCACCGTAGCCAGCCCGTGCCCCTTTAAGGGGTCCGGGGCCGGGAGGGGGGCATAGAGTTTCCCTGGTGTTGGCCAGAGTGGCCACCAGGGAAACCTGGGGAGGGCTAGCCTCCCACTAGTTCGAATTAAGGGGCTACACACCCCTTAATTCGAACTAGCTAGTTCGAACTAGGCTTAATCCTCGTAAAATGAGGATTACCTAGTTCGAACTAAGCGCTCCGCTAGTTCGAATTAAATTCGAACTAACGGAGCGCTAGTGTAGCGCCTATTAAAGTTAGTTCGAACTAACTTTGTAGTGTAGACATACCCTGAGTCCACCAGTACGGGTGGGGAAAGGGCTTTACCACGCTGCAGGATTTGGTGCAGCTCTTTGTAGTAGGGGCAGGAGTGGGGTCCTACCCCAGAGTGAGAGCTGTGCTCCCTGGCCCTTGCATAGCCTTGGCATAGCTCCTTGACCTTGCTACATACTTGGCCCAAGGTGAGGGGGTGGTGTCCCCTCTGGGCTAGTGCCTTGGCCATCCTGCCATAGAAGTCAGCATTTCACCTCTGGGAGCAGAGATCCTGCATTGTTTCCTCCTCCCCCCACAGCTCCAGGAGGGCAGGATCTTCACCATGGTCCAGGAAGTCGCCCGGCGTTTGGTGCCCCTGGATGGGTCATTGGAGCCCTGGTGCTGCTCCCAGTGCAGGCCAGGGGAGTCTCTGGGGGCTTGTGGCTCCGCCATGGGTCAGCAGGCCTTTAGCATTCAGAGCCGCATGGTCAGGGTACTGCTGAAAGGCCGGCTTTCTGCCACAAAGCTGCTGAAAGGTGTCTGCAGCTTTAAGAACTGGCAGGAGGCAGGAACTATAGAGCTGTGATTAGTGTGGACAGACTTCTTTCAAAAATCTTTGGAAAAGCTGTTCTTCCTCACAGAATGAGGTTTACCAATGTCAGAAAAACCCTGCGTTCTTTTGATTTTCTCTTGAAAGAATGCAAATGCAGTGTGGATGTAAGTGAAGTTTTTTTGGAAAAACGTCAATTTTTCCAAAAGACCCCTGCAGGTTACATGCACCCAAGGTGTCCATATTGGTCACTGAAGCCCATGTCTTGAACGATATTTAGTTACCTAACTCCTAGTGACTTAAAAGTCTGTTAGGATCCTAAGTACCTTTGTGGATCCTTGACGCACAAAACCAAAGGCACTGAAAGCCACTAATGAAAATGGAGGTCCTGACGTCTGTGGGCATGAGACACACAGTGGTTTTGGGGGGACTTATTTGAAACTAACTCCCCATCAGTGGCTGACTTCAAATGTGCATAGCTCTGGGTTGTTCCATTTTCTTTTGGTGACACTGCATATAGCAGGCAAAGATGGAAGTTATTGATTAGAAAATTATATATACAAAAGCTTGCAAGAAATGCCTTTTCTTCTTCAATATGCAAATGGTATTGCCTGATGAACAAAACCTTACCTACAGTTCTATCTATTTCATGCTCTAATCAGGGCTTGTATAAATGCAGTTTAATAATTTATTACCTTTTAACTTTTGTTGAGCTTTATTATGCTTTTCATCTTTGCTGTAAATATGTAAAATGCTGTTAATCAGCCTTTGTTGGTGAATATTTGATTAATAGCTAGCAGATGTAACTGCCTCTGTGTATACGGTGTTAAATGTAATGTACCAACACATAATTCATTATTTTAATAACATGTTGGGATAATAAATCAAAGGAACTCTTGAGAATGCAACAGCCAGAAATACCAGGAGAAAAACCAGGCATTGCTTTTCCTTTTTTTCTTTGACTTTTTTAATGCAGAGTGTAGATCCGATTTGCAGAAATACTGTGTACCCACTGTTCCTTTTGGGTATGTCTACACTACAAAGTTAATTTGAACTAACAGCCGTTAGTTCGAATTAACTTTAATAGGCGCTATACATACAAACCGCTAATTCGAACTTAATTCGAACTAGAGGAGTGCTTAATTCGAACTAGGTAAACCTCATTCTACGAGGACTAATGCCTAGTTTGAATTAAGTAGCTCGAATTAAGGGCTGTGTAGCCACTTGATTCGAACTAGTTGGAGGCTAGCCCTTCCCAGCTTGCCCTGGTGGCCACTCTGGGCCAAACCAGGGAAACTCTTCTGCCCTGTTCCCGGCCCCGGAGCCCTTAAAGGGCCACAGTCTGGCTACAGTGCTTGTGCCAGTTGCAAGCCTGCCAGCACCCAGCCAGCCCTGCACCTGGCATGGAATGAGCCAGACATCCACTGCCACCCAGCCCTCCGCCTCTTCCCGGGACCAGGCTGGCTGCTCCCAAGAGCCTGCCCGGGGCCGCAAGAGGCAGGCACCCGCCTGGTCAAGTGCGGAGATCGTGGACCTCATCAAGATTTGGGGGGAAGCCTCCAACGTCCACAATCTCCGCACTAGCCACAGGAATGCGGCCGTCTACAGCTGCATGGCTGCCAGCCTGGCCGCCAGAGGCCACATGCGGACCCGGGAGCAGGTCCACTGCAAAATAAAGGACCTGCGGCAGGCCTACTCCAGGGCCTGCCAGCCAGGGGCCGACCTGGAGACCTGCCCTCACTTTGAGGCCCTGAACCGCATCCTGGGGGCTCACGCCGTCCATGCCTCCCGGGTGGTGATCGACCCAAGGGCAGAGGGACCCGTCCCTGACACCGAGGAGGAGGAGGAGGAGGAGGAGAAGAAGGATGCCGAGAGCCAGGAGCCTTCAGGGAGCATGCCCAGGACCCAAGACCCCCGAGGCATCCCACAGAGCACATCGGCTGTGTCATCCGAGGCCGGGGAGGGCTCCGCATGTGAGTGCCATCATGCTCCCATTATGTGTATGGAGGATGTGGGGGGAGAGGGAGCCCAGGGACCGTGCGCCTGGGCCTTGCCCACCATGGAGCAGCAGCTGGGTGTCATGCAGGGGCCCTGGCTTTGCAGAGGGGGGCTGGGTTTCACCCACCGTGTCCCCAGGGAGAACTGACCACTGCTCTTGTTTTACCTCAGCCGCAGCATGTGGGACTGCAGGGCGCACCACTCCGCCTGCAACAGCCACCTGCACCCAGGCCAGCAGGCGTGCCAGGAACCAGGAGGACTACCAGTGGCGGCACCTGCGGCTCCTGGAGCACCAACTCCACACCTAGGACCACTGGGTCCGGGAGGACCTGTAGCTGCGGCAGCGGAGTGTGGAGGTGCTGGAGGAGCAGGGCCGTGCCCTCAGAGGCCACCTCCAGACCCTGGTGGACAGGTTCCTGCCTCCTCCTGCTCCGGCCCCTGCGGCCGTTCCAGCTCTCACTCATCCTCCCATCCCTGCTCCCCCTCTCTTCCTCTGCACCCCTCGTCCCTCCTGCCCCACCCTCCACACCCACTCCCCCCCGACACCCCTGCACCCGCAGTGCTGCAAGACGTGAGAGCTAGCAGGACCCCCCAGCCTAAGCTTTCCCTTCCCTTTCTCCCGTTCCACCACTTTCCAGCTTCCTCCTCCCAGGTTTCCCCTCCCGTCTCCCAGACTCACTCCTCCCTCCCGCCCCCAGTTATGTAAAATAAAGAGATTTTGGTTGTCAAAACAGGTGTCTTTATTTGACATTAGGAAGAGGAGTTAGGGAGGAAAAAGGGGAAGGGGGAGAGGGTGGAAGAAGGCCCCAGTGGGGCATGCAGGGAGTGTTCAGTCCTCCTCCTCCACCTGGAAGCTCTCCCGCAGGACTTCCCGGAACTTGACGGCCCCCCGCTGGGCTTCCCGGACAGCGGTGGTGCGGGGCTGAGCGTAGCGGCCAGCCATGCGCTCAGCCTCAGCCATCCAGGCTGGCAGGAAAGCCTCCCATTTTCGCTCACATAAATTGTGTAGCACAAAACATGCTGCCACCATGGGAGGGATATTGTGCTCGGCAAGGTTGAGGCGGGTGAGGAGGCACCTAAATCTGGCTTCCAGTTGGCCAAAGGCCCCCTGGATCATGATGAGGGCCCTGGTCAGCCTGGCATTAAAGGCCTGGCGGGAGGGATTGAGGTGCCCGTGTAGTGCTTCATGAGCCAGGACTATAGGGGGTAGGCCGCATCCCCCACCAGGCACATGGACATGTCCACGTCCCCGACCCTGATGTGGCGGTTGGGGAAGAAGGTCCCGGCTTGCAGCCTCTGGCACACTGAGGAGTTCTGGTACACCCTGGCGTCGTGTGCCTTGCAGGACCAGCCCCCATTAATGTCCGTGAACTGGCCCTGGTGGTCACACACGGCATGCAGGAAGACGGAGAAGTACCCCTTTTGGTTGACATACTGGGAGGCCGGGTGTTCCGGGGCATGGATGGGGATGTGCGTCCCATCGATGGCCCCCCCGCAGTTGGGGAAGCTGAGGGCGCCGAACCCCCAGATGACAGCATCCGGGTCGGCGAGGTGGACCACCTTGCTGAGCAGCACCCGGTTGATGGCCCTGACCACCTGCAGAGAGACACAGCAAACCGCGAATCACTGGGGCGCCCGGGTGGCTGGGAGTGCTCGTGCCCTGGCACTGCCCTGCACCCCACTCCAGGAAGCAACCCCCGCGGGTGGCATGTAGTATGGCCGGGACAGACCGAACCCTCCCGTGCATGGCACTTTTGCCTCCTCCCACCCCATTTTCCCTGGGGCAGCCCATCACCTCCTTGCAGCCATCCTCCCCCCTGGCCCAGTGGCTGGTGAGTGCTGTACCTGCATGAGCACTGCTCTGACGGTGGATCTCCCTATGCCGAACAGGTTCCCAACGGATCGGTAGCTGTCCGGCGTGGAGAGCTTCCAGAGGGCGATGGCCACACGCTTCTGGAGGGGGATGGCGGGCCTCATGCGAGTGTCCCATCGCTGCAGAGCAGGGGCGAGCCACTTGCAGAGCTCCAGGAAGGTGTCACTCTTCATCCTGAAATTCTGGGTCCACTGTCTGTCTCCCCAGCGCTCCAGGACGATGAGGTCCCACCAGTCGCTGCTTGTGTCCAGATGCCAGATGCGGCGGGGCACACTGGCATCCAGGTGCTGCTGCGGCTCCTCCACGGCCCCCAGGGAGGCCAGGCGGAGAGGTAGGGGGCTGATGTGCACCAGGTGGTGCCAGGCAGCCTCCAGCCATTGCTAGCAGGCTTGCAGCAGCAAGTCCAAAAACTGCACCAGAAAGCCCAGGGTGATCTCTGGCTCCATGTTGCCAACTGTGGCGGTGTCCCCTAAGGGAACTACCGACACAGGCAGGCGCAGAGAAAAACACTTTGCTGTCCCTCGGCGATGTAGGCAACAAGTGGAAAAGCTGAGAACTGGCTGTCCAGGGGGGTCCCTTTAAGCATGAGTCTCAGATAGCCTCAGACAGCAGCCACACAAAGCAACTACTGACCTGATGCCCTGCTGGAACCAGTTTCAGCTGCCCTTAAATGCGCCCCAGTGTCCAATCAGTGTGGACGCGCTAGTTCGAATTAGCAAAACGTGAATTCGAACTAGTTTTTAAGTCTAGATGCGCTAATTCAAATTAGCTTAGTTCAAATTAACTAATTCGAACTAAGTTAGTTCGAATTAGTGCTTTAGTGTGTATATACCCTTTCTTATTAATGGTGTTTGTTGCAGGAGTTCCTATGGGTCAGATAAAAAACAGGCTCGCTAGTTAAAACACAGAATAAGGCCAGGTCTATGCTAAAAAGGATTGGTGAATCAAGATACTCACCTCCAGCTATGTTAATTATGTAGCTAAATTGTAGGAGAAAAGGACAGAACACACGAGAGGAGAGAAAAAAATTCAGTGGTTGCAAATGTCACAGTAAAGTTCCATTTTTTTAAAATTACTTCAGTAGTGTCATGTCAGAATAATAGCTATGTAGAGAGATGAAAGAAGAAAAGGGGTGGGAAGGATACAGCAAAGAGCCAATCAGAACAGAAGAGAGAATGTTTTGCAGGAGCCACATGGAAAGCATGTATGAGCTACTTTCTGCTGCTCTTCTGCTGGGTTCAGGTTCTGGTTAGCTCCTTCCTGCAGTTTCTTTCCCAATACTCTTATGACTGAGAGAGGAGGACAATATAAGTTTCCCTGTAAGGTTAGTAGGAATTGAAGAGATTTCATGATTCTGAAAATCAGGTCTATGTCTTAGAACCACAACAATGAAACCCAATTCAAAGTCAATGCTGTGTGTGGAGAGCCATAGAATTGTGGGATTTTAGCCCATAACTAATCAACTTTTAGCCAAAATTTTAAAAATGTATGTTGAAAAATTGTAATGTAATATGGAGTGACTGCAGTTTATTTCAGGAGCATTGCTGCAGGAAACATTTTTTGGTGGCACAGAAAACTTGGTGAGTGAACTTCAGTCAGTGGTAGTAGCTCCTTGAATGGAATAACTCCATGTATGACATACAGAGGCCATCCAAACAGAATGCAGTGAAACCTTTGTTATAAGGCACTCTATTAACCAGAAAACGTTGGTAACCAGCATTGCCCCCAGCCACAATACTGTCATATCATCTTCAGGTACGCAGGCCTGGCTTGGTTTGCCATAATTGGCTTAACAATTTTTTATTTAAGAAGTACTAATCATCTTTAACTCAAAATAGAAACGTGAGACCAACTGCCTCACACTTCAGAACTACCAATATTAAAAACTGAGTTTTACTGTTATTGTCTGTTGGTTTTTCCTAGGTTGATGGGACCCTTAGATAACTGGAATTTTTAGATAACCAGAACACCCTAATCCCTGAGCGTGCTGGATAACACAACTTTTACTGTAGTTCACAAACTTAAATTGCAATAGAAATTAAGTGAAAATGCACCAATTCCGACGTTGAAATTAGACTCATAGACTCATAGACTTTAAGGTCAGAAGGGACCATTATGATCATCTAGTCTGACCCCCTGCACCGTGCAGGCCACAGAATCTCGCCCACCCCTCTTAGAATAATCCTCTCACCTATGTCTCAGATATTGAAGCCTTCCAATACTTTGAAGAGCCTTCCAATACTTTGAAGTCAAGTTAAGATTTCTAATGATGGGAAGTGTGTGTTTGTGTGTTGCCCATCATGCATCACAACATGTGGATTTTAATAATTCTGCTTACAGTGCTCCCCCCCCACCCACCCGATAAATGCTGTCCTCTTGTTTGCACTACAATAATTATGGTTTAGTATTGACATTTTTCTGGGATGTTGAAGAGCAAAATCTACAGGCAATTATATTGTCATGGATTATGGTAGGTAAAAGAATGAAATGGATATACAAAGTCAGTTGAAATCCAGACATCTAAAATAAAATGAACTAATCTGATTGTAATTTATCCTTATAATTGCATCCTTTCTAAAATATTTGATGTTTCTTGACCTTTTCTGAAAAAGACAAAAAGTGTATTTCCCTGAAAAAATGTGGTAGCAGAGCCTTGAATATGCTTTTACAAAATACCTGAAGGCAGGAACATAAATTATGAAGGGTGAGAGGATGTATCAAAATATATTAAAAAGCTGAGGGATAAGGGGTTAAGAGTCCACTAAGCAGCGTTTTTTCTCAATCTAAAGAAGAGGGTCCTATTTTCTTGTTATACCAGTAACCTTGCCACAGGGTGATCACTTTTAAGTTTTTATCTATTGGTTCTTGTTTACCCTATCACCAGAGTATCTGAGGGTATGTCTACACTACAGCATTATTTCGAAATAGCTTATTTCAAAATAACATGTCTAAACACAAAATCAGAGGGGTAGCCGTGTTAGTCTGAATCTGCACTACATGCATCTGACGAAGTGGGTCTTTGCCCACGAAAGCTTATGCTCCTACACTTCAGTTAGTCTATAAGGTGCCACAGGACTCCTCGCCGCTTAAACACAAAATGCATTTCAAAATAGCATTTTGCTATTTCAAAATAGCGTTTTCACACTGATAGGATGCTGAATAGCATTTAAGGCCAGCCAGAACCTGGCAGGGCATCAGATCAGGAGTTACCTTTTGTGGCTGCTGCCTGAGGCTATCTGAGACCTGTGCTTAAAGGGATCCCCTCCCCCCGCCTCAGACAGCCGGTTCTAAGGTTTCCCTGTTTGCTTGCCTACCTCGCTGAGGGACAGCAAAGCATTTTTTTCTCTGAGTGCGCTAGTTGCCCTCACTCAGGACACCACAGCACTCTGCAGCATGGAGCCGGAGTCACCTCTGGGCACTCTGGTGCTTCTCCTGGACGTGTTGCTGAGAGCCTGGCAGCACGTTCTGCAGGCAGTAACAGTCTCCCTGGTGTGTCCCACTAGGGGCTTGTGCCTCATTCCTCCCTCATGTCATTCCACTTACCCCTTCCAAGCCCCCCTTCCTGCTGTACAATAAAAGACACATGTGTTCATTACAACAAGGCCTCTTTATTGAACAAAACTGGGGTGGGGGGAGAATGAAACTGAGGTGAGACTGGGGAAAGAAAGTGGGAGAGGGGAGGAGGGAGAGTGAGAGAGGGGAGGGGGAAACCTGGGAGGAGGGAGCTGGCAGGGGGAGGCAAGGGAAGGAAGGGGAAGGAAAGCTCAGGACTCAGGGTTGGGGGTCTCGCTGGCCCAACTGTCTCCTAGCACCATGGGTGCGGGGTCCTCGGTGTCCCCAGAGGTGTGGGGTGGGTGGGGAGGAAGAAGTGGGAGAAGGAGAAGGAGTGGGAGAAGGAGGAGGGTAGCTGGGGAGGCAGCAGGGGTTGGAACAGCAGGAGGCAGCAAGCTCTGCCTCAGGGTCGATGACCACCTGGGGGGCATGGACCATCCTTCCCCCCAGGATGCGGTCCATGACATCAAAATAGGGGCAGAGGTCTGGGTCTGCCCCTGGTGGGAGCTGCCCCCTGTGGCCCTGACATACTTCTGCCACAGCTCCTTTATTTTCATGCGAACCTGCTCCTGGATTCGCATATGGCCTTCGGTGGCCAGGCTGGCAGCCATGCGGCTGTAGACTGTTGCATTCCTCCATTTAGTGTGGCGATCATGGATGTTGGAGGTCCCTGATCTCCGCACTGGACCAGACAGGTGCCCACCTTTTCTGGCCCTGGCAGGCTCCTGGGATCTGGCAGACTGATCCTGGGGAGCGGTGGAGGGCTTGCTGGCACTGACTGCCTGGCTTATGCTGGGGCCACTGGGTCAGGTGCGGCGACTGCTGCCTGTGGGATGTCAGGCTTGGAGCTGGCACAGGCACTGTGACCAGAATCTGCCCCTTTAAGGGCTCTGGGGAGCAGGGGAAAGAGACAAGTTTTCTTGGTTGTGCCCAGAGTGGCCACCAGGGCAGCCTGGAAAGGGCTGGAGGCCCCCTATTTCGAAATAAGCGTCTACACAGCGCTTATTTTGAAATAACAATTTTGAAATTGATGCTCTTCCTCATGGAATGAGGTTTACCAATTTTGAAATAAACCCTCCGCTATTTTGATTTAATTTCAAAATAGTGGTTTGGCTGTGTGGATTCTGGTAAAGTTATTTTGAAATAGTGGCTGTTATTTTGAAATAACTTTGCTGTGTAGACATACCCTGAAAGTCTCTAGAATCTAAGTTTATTCATCCTCAGAAATAATATTATCCACATTTGTTACAGATGGGGAACCAGGCCCAACAACAGGGGGAGCGGCAAAGGGGAATTGCCTTTGATCCTTTAAATTGCCACCTGAGCCCTTTTTGAAGTCCTACCTCACTCAAGAGCATAGAGCTTCCCCTCACCTTGCTCAGGGGCCTGGCAAGTCTGTGGGAAATCAAGTGACCGAAAAATTAAGTGACTTGCACAAGGCCTAAGACAAAGCTGGAAATTCAGCCCAGAACGCCCAAGTCCCAGTTCAGTGCCTGGATGATAAGAACTGTCCTTTCCCCTCCACACTGATCTGTTTAGAAAATAAGATAATTCTCTTATCTTGTATAACCCAGTGGAGAGACTATTGATAATTGCTGATGGTTTTTAATGGCAATAAAAACTGGCTGAGTATATATGGTATAATTCACCACCACAGCCAAGTGTGTGATTTACTATTGACTAAGACATTTCACAAGCTCATATTTGTAGTGACCTTGATAATGTGTTTGATTCAATGAGGGATTATCAGATTGGATAGGCCTTGTATCTAATTCGGTGTCTTGTTTGAAAGCTACAATGCTATGCATTGATTTCCATGTGCAATTAATACATTTTGTCAGTAGCAAATGCTTCCAGAGATAATATACTCTATCCGTTTCAATCTCTTGGGTATGCATTTCAAATCAAATAGAAGCTGGTAGACAGTATCTCCTCAGAAGTGAGAGATTTAAGGTGGGACGGTAGTATTAAGAACTGCTCGTGAAATATCATATTAACTTTTGGTAGAGAGGTATCAAATAGGTTCAGATGAATCTATGTAGTGCCAAAACTAAAGATGCTTAGAAGCCTCAGATCTTTATCATCCAGCAACTTTCAATGTGCCGTTTGTTGCTCATGGTTACAATTACAGATGAATATTTAGTCAGGGTTCAGGGCTAATTCTGAGTGAATGGGAAGTTAACTTCTAAGATGCATAGTAGAGCTCCTAGATTGCTGCATCAAGGTACTCCCACAATATAAATAATGTATAATATTAACACTGTGTATGATTTGCTGCAGATATCTATAGAAGAGCTAGCTGCAAAATGGATTTTCTACTCTGCAGGAAATTGAAATATTGAAATGAAATATTCCCAATATTTTTATTGATCTGAAAGAAAGATTGCATTTTGACTTTATCCTTTTGATGTATATTGCAGTATGTTAAAACGTTATGTATAATGTTACAGTTGATAGGTTTCAACATTAGATATAAAAGCTGAAATGAAAAAGTCAAAATCAAACATTTTGAGGTTATCAAAACAATACTTTCCCCTGGAAAATTTTAAAGAGATGGATACATTCTTGTGAAATGTTTAGGTTTTGTTCAATCAGCATCGTCTGGCTGACACAAAACTGTCTGATTGGAAAAATCTCCAGTTGGTTCTAATATGTAAATGTGATATCAGACAAGTTCCAGTGACATAGCCACATTAGTCTGTTTCAGAAAAAACAATGAGGAATCTTGTGACACCTTGAAGATTGACAAATTTATTTGAATGTAAACTTTAGTGGGCTGGAACCCAAATAAATTTGTTTACACCCAAATACATCAGATAGTTTCAATAGGCCATTTTAGAAATGAGTTCCAAACAGACCTCACTTTTCTAACCCACTTCCTATCAAATTCTGCACGGTTTAGCATGGATAGAACCTAGGTCCAAACAACTTTTAGATTTTGGCTTTTTGAAACCACCCTTATATCTGTGTCAAAATAAAGTTTTGCTTTGCAGAGTTTTCTTTGGTATTATTTATCACAGTCTTTGACACTTCTGTTTATGTTGTCTCTTTAATGCATGCTTAGAAATAAATAATAAAGTGAACTGTGGTTTAGACTGTGAATCATACATCATAAAATATCTGTAAGAGTTTGGTTTTTATTATCTTGCTAGGTACATATGGAGTCTCACTGCTATAATATCTAATTGCTTCACCAATATTAATAGATTCTATTCTCTCAGGCTACGTCTACATTGCATCCCTCTTACGCAATCGTGGATTAGCATATTGCCATCCTTCATTTGCATAATTAATTAGGGGCCTTTTTGGCTCAAGAGGCTTTTGCGCAAAAAGGAGCTATCTAAACAGCTCCTTTTTGTTCAAAAACACCTTCTTGTGCAAGAGGTGTTCTTCTTGAAAAAATGAGGAAGAACGGCTCTTGAGCAAGAGGTAGATTTTGCGCAAAAAGGAGCTGTGTAGATGGCTCCTTTTTGTGCAAAAGCTGCTTGGGCAAAAATGTCCCTTAATCTATTATGCAAATGAAGTGCAACAATATGCTAATCCGTGTTTCATTTGCATAGGCTTTTGTGCAAGAGGGATGCCATGTAGACGTAGCTTCAGTGTCTCAGTGCAATTGGGATGTATTATCCTCATTTTGTGGGTGGACTGTTGAGACAGTCTGTATTAAATGCCTGGCACAAGATCATGAGAATGGAACAGAGGTCGTGTTCATCCAAATCTAGTGACTGACCCATTCTGCCATCCTTTGCTGCCTTAGTTTCCCATATACTCCGTGTATCACATGATATTCATCAGTATTGCTTGAAGAGTTTTACATTCTCTAGCATTCTTGATGAAGAAACTAAATTATTACAGACATGTACCAATCTGGAGATAGCATATTCTATCTGCTTTTGCAAACCTTCAGGTTCCACAATAAAACAAGAGCTGTGCACTTCTGCCAAGACTCCTCATCCATTTTACATTTAGTGTACAGATGCTGGAATGTTTTATAGGCTGCATTTTCCTATGCTTTTTGAATCTTTCTTCATTAAGAGTCACTGGCATGTGACAGGTAATTTGCCTGCCTACAGCTTCTTCCATTAACACTACCGTTAGATTGAGTGCATAGGAGGAAATGGATAATGGATGTTATGCTGTTTAATGGAATACCTGTCCTTCATTTACTTTAAACCCATCATGGGTATCTTCTCCACTCCCACCTCTCTGCTACAGCATTACTGGTGGGATGTATGTGTGTGTATTTCCTATTCCCCACACATTTATCACAAACCACTGCATGCTGTTTATTATTTGTGCAGCATGTACAAATGTCCTTATGGCCTCCTGCATCCCACTGTTCCTTTTTAATACACAAACAGATTGTGATGGTATTGTCTTGTTTTGCTTCAGGAGAAATACTTCCCAAGCCAGTTCCTTTTTCTTTCGTTCTTCCTAGTGTAACTCTTCTGCCAGATAGCGCTGGCAGCAGACAGGGCTGGGTTCAATAGCTAGGGGTTCCTCTTCATCCATCCCACACAGAACTGGCTTGAGCCCCCACTCAGTAGCCCAGGAAATTCACACACCCCTGGGTGCCTCTGAGAGGCAATGCTTCCTCACTCGCAAGCAAAGAGACTGAGCATAGGAAAGAAACTTTTAATGGAAGAGGGAGAGAAGTCACATGGCATTAACTAGGGAAAATGCCACAGAGTTCATAACCAACCCATGAGTGAATGTTCCAGTTCAAGTGGATTGAGCACTGTCCTTTGCCTCTGATGCTCACAAGTCTAGCAATGTAAGTGTCCCTTTCACATGCCCAAACTTTCTCCATACCCCACTCACAGTTCCTGCCCTTGGTCAGGGCAGACCAGATCTCCGAGGTGATTTTCAGAGCTCATCTCCCACTCTTGGGGGGACTGGGGATAGGGAGCATCTCATCCACTCTATTGTCCACTTGCCACTTCTCCTACCAGCCATCCACCAGCTGCTGTCACCAGACACCCTGCTGTCTGCTTATTCCTGCCAGCTGTGCTGCTAGCTGCCCCACTGGCTGCCTGCTGCTGCTCCTACTGGCTGCCCATTAGCGCTTCTGCCAGCCGCTTGCTGGCCACTTGCTTCTGCCAGCCACCCTATGGGCCACCACCTGCTTCTTCTGTGATGCATCTGGCTTTGGGCTAAACCTAGTGATTTCAGCTCTTTGTCAGCTTCTCTGTGATTTCAGCTCTTGGCCCACCACTTAGGCAGGCCAAAAGATTCTATCTTTCACTGGAATAATATTTCAAAATAATAAAGAGACTCCTTATGGAATCTATTTAAGTCTATCCTTAGAACAGGGGGGAAGTGAGACAAGCTGAACCAGTCTTACAGCTCAAACCTGGAGAGCATGTAGATGGCTATTTCAAACTCCTTCCCCCCAGTTAAGTCCATTTGAGTCTGGAAAGGGGAGGCTTGGCCATTTGAGGCCCTTTACAATGACAGTGTCTCTCCTGCAAGCACTGGTAGTCATATTTTACAATTCCTACATTTAGGATTAACTTGGTTTGTGACCCCACAACAACCAAATTAGTTACAATACACAACTTTCCATTCCAACAATTGACCATCAATCAGGCCTATAGGATGGACTGAACTGGATTTACATAATCACACCCCAGATTCCTTTCCCATTCCAGCATGAGCTGTATTTACATATCAACAGTTGAATACCTTACAAGGCATTGGAAGTAGTGGTTCAGACCCTGCTTACACTGGGAAATAGTTCATTCAGACATTTAGCATTCTCTTCTTTCTCATCACTGACTTAGGTTCCGTCCAAATTCATAGCATAGGAAAATCTACATACATGATTTCCAGGCATTTAAAAAATCCCCAATGCCACCATGCTAATACGATACAGTCTGGTTAAAAGACATATTGCTTCAAGTAACATACCCATGACACACATTTGAACTGTTATTTAATATTTTGGCTTTATACACTTGAGTCCTGTTGTATTAAGTGCTGTGCAATCATATAAGTGAAAAGAAATTCATTGCCTCAAAGTGCAAGTATAAAGTGAGAGACCACACGGCATGCACCAAAACAATGGAGGAATACAAGATTAAAGTGAGACAATTGTGATCAACATAAGCTCACCTGCTGCCAATGTTATTTAATGATACTAGTAGATATACAGAGAGAAAGGGTTGGATAAAGAAGTATAATTAATGACATGTAAAATGCTGAAAATATCACAGCACATCACATTAAAAATGCTACATTAAGGTCCAGAAATTTGATTTTTTTGGATTAAAAAAAAGTTTGTAGAAAGTAGAATCGCAGTATAGTATTCTGCCTTCCAGAAGTAGTAAATGCCATGAGATGACAAAATGCTGTGTGAAAGATTATACCTTTTATTTTTAATTTGCTTATCCTTTGTTGATCTCTAATGGCCACTTTTCTCAGAGACAGCATGCTAAGGACACAAAAAATATGCAAAGACAGAATATCCAAGAGGAAAATGAAGCCCTCACTTGGAAAGTTCTCCCACTTACATAAGCTGGTAGCACATACTGAAAATTGAATACCCTTTCGTTTCAATATCTTTCAAAAGTTTTTTATTTGGTTTTGTCTGTCTGTTGCAGGCTTAAAATGGAGTGAAACAATCTGGTCCCAAACTCTTTCTGGCTACGTCCTGTAGCTCTTTCCAGATTAATGATTGCCACTAAAATATTAATATTATAGCTTTTGGTGTTTTCATCTTACATTTCCCATGCACACTCACACTTCACACTGTGACAGATGAAGGAGTAAGAGTGAGTATAGCCCTCAGGTAAGCAGTATTCAAGGGCTGCACAGTTTGAGTATGTCTATACAGCAAAATTATTTCGGAATACCAGAGGTATCCGAAAATAGCTACCTTGTGTCTTTTGAATGTGTCTGCTATTTCAAAATATAGCAGATGCACTATTTCACCTTCCCTGTAAACCTCATTGTATGAGGAGTAAGGGATGTCTCAAAATAGCACTGTATTTCAAAACTTGGCGCTGTGTAGTCAGTGCCAAATGATGAAATAAGCTGTTTCAAAACAGATTCAAAATAAGCTACGCAACTTGCATAGCACAAATTGCATATCTTATTTGAGTTTCAGGTGCTGTGTAGATACACCCTTTTTTACCTACGAAACATTTATCTTGTCAATGAGGTGTTGGCTAATATTCCAGGGGAGATTCCCTGATTAATCTGCCTTCAGTAACTCAATTTGAAATGGGAATTCACTGAGTTTATAATCACAGGGAAAGAAAGAAGGGTACAAGATTCACCTCTTCTTGTAGTTCTTCTGTGGCTTGTGAAGTGTTTTGTCTGACATTCAGAATTACCAAACACAAAGTAAAGGATACAGCTGTCCAATTTGGTTTAGGGTTTTTTGGTTGCAAAAATTCCTGTTTTGATAAAACGGACCCTTTTTGCATGTAAAGGTCAGTTCTCACAGTACTTTTGTTGGGATGGAATTTCTGATCAAAATCTGAAAAAGACCTTTTTTGTCATCCTTCTTTCCCCATCCCCACCTCCACCACTCCACATTGGTCAGTTAGGCGAGTGGTTAGGTCCTGAAATGTGGAAAATTCCTGTACAATCCCTGCTCGAAATCAGAGTCTCACATTTTCTAATATCATAGACACCAGGCTAGTAACTATAATGAGGTGGAAACACCTATGTGGATTGTTTGTTTGAAAGATATTTCATCCCTATGTAGAACAGGAAAAATGTTTAAAATCTCAAAAAGCAGAAAATTGTTTCTCACTCAGATTTAGTGAAAGGATACCTCCAGGGAAATCTACTTAACAAAATATGGTGGACAAGCCTCTGAAGCCTATTAATATATTAGGGTTCACAAGGTTCATTTTTCAGTGCAAGTTTAAATGGGCCCAAAAGGCTATTAATGTAGAATGCCTCATGCTTACCTTCTTTAATCCCTTATCCCATCAAAATTCATTGGGATGCATTTAAAATTGTATGCTGTCACTTTACATTTCAGAGTTTTTCCTGGTCCTTCTTACAGGATCAGAGCTTAGTAGCACTTATTTTGCACACAGACTAGACTAATCTGTGAAGATTGTGCTTCTTTGCCTTTGGGATCGGCCAGTTTTGTCTCTTTCTATTTTGGAGTTCTAGTGTGTCATCATTTGGCATGCCAAGAAATAAAAGCCTTACACTACAACCTTCCAGCAAAAGTATCACCTTTTTTAACCTATCTTCTCTCTGCCTCTGGACATGCCTTGAACATAACATTCATGACCCCACAGATAGGTGGAGAGTCAAACTTTTTACAAGGGCCAGTAACATAAAAACTGTTATTGGAGGAGGCAAAGTGAATCATAGAACTGGAAAGGGCCTTGAGAGGTCATTGAGTCCAAACCCCTGACCTCACAGCAGAACCAAACACTATCTAGGTCATCCCTGACGTATACCTATCTAACCTGCTCTTAAATATCTCCAGAGATGGAGATTCCACAACCTCCCTAGGCAATTTATTCCAGTGCTTAACCACCCTGGGTATGTCTACACTACCCCGCTAGTTCGAACTAGCGGGGGTAATGTAGTCATCCGCAGTTGCAAATGAAGCCCGGGATTTGAATTTCCCTGACTTCATTTGCATGAAGCCGGCCGGCGCCATTTTTAAATGCCGGCTAGTTCGAACCCCGTGCCGCGTGTAGTGCTACGGGGTTCGAACTAGCCGGCATTTAAAAATGGCGCTGGCCGGCTTCATGCAAATGAAGCCCGGGAAATTCAAATCCCGGGCTTCATTTGCAACTGCGGATGACTACATTACCCCCGCTAGTTCGAACTAGCGGGGTAGTGTAGACATACCCCCTGACAGTTAAGAAGTTTTTTCTAATGTCCAACCTACGCCTCCCTTGCTGTAATTTAAGCCCATTGCTTCTTGTTCTATTGTCAGAAGCCAAGATGAATAATTTTTCTCCCTCCTCCTTGTAACACCCTTTAAATACTTGAAAACTGCTATGTCCCTCTCAATCTTCTCTTTTCTAAACTAAACAAGCCCAATTCTTTCAGTCTTCCTTCATCGGTCATGTTTTCTAGGACTTTAATCATTCTTGTTGCTCTTCTATGGACCCTCTCCAATTTTTCCATAACTTCCTTGAATGTGGGGCCCAGAACTGGACACAGTATTCCAACTGAGGCCTAATCAGCACAGAGAAAAGTGGAAGAATGACTTCTCATGTCTTGCTCACAACATTCCTGTTAATGTATCCCAGATTCATGTTTGCTTTTTTTTGCAACAGTGTCACACTGTTGGTTCATGTTTAACTTGTCATCCACTATGACCCCTAGATCCCTTTCAGCAGTACTCCTCCCTAGACAGTCACTTCCCATTCTGTATGTGTGAGACTGATTGTTCCTTCCTAAGCGGAGTATTTTGCATTTGTCCTCATTAAACTTCATCCTACTTATCTCAGACCATTTCTCCAGTTTATCCAGATCATTTTGAATTATGACCCTATCTTCCAAAGCAGTTACAATCCCTCTCAGCTTGGTATCATCTGCAAACTTAAAAATCATACTCTTTATGCCTTCATATAAATCGTTGATGAAGATATTGAACAGAACTGGTCCCAAAACAGACCCCTGAAGAACCCCGTTTGTTATGTTCTTCCAGCAGGATTGTGAGCCGTTAATAACTACTCTCTGGGAATGGTTATCCAGCCATTTGTGCACCTACCCTATAGTAGCCCCATCTAGGTTGCATTTGCTTAGTTTATTGATAAGAATGTCATGTGACACTGTATTACATGCCTTACTAATGTCTACTTATACCATGTCTACCGCTTCTCCCTTATCCACAAGGCTTGATATCCTATCAAAGAAAGCTATCAGATTGGTTTGACAGGATTTGTTCTTTACAAATCCATGCTGGCTGTTACCTATCAATCACTTTATTATCTTCCAAAATGTTTGCAGATGAATTCCTTCATTACTTGCTCCATTATCTTCTCTAGCACTGACATTAAACTGACTGGTCTGTAGTTTCTTGTGTTGGTCTAATTTCCCTTTTTATAGCTGGGCACAATATTTGCCCAGTTCCAGTCTTCTGGTATCCTTCTTGACTTCTATGTTTTTCAGAGATGATAGCTAAAGGCTCGGATACCTCCTCTATTAGCTCCTTGAATATTCTAGGGTGCATTTCATCAGGCTCTGGTGGCTTGCAGACATCTAACTTTCCTAAGTAATTTTTAACTTGTTCTTTTTTTATTTTAACTTATAAACCTACCCCATTCCCACTAGTATTTTCTATATTAGGCATCCTGTCACCATCCATCTTCTTGACGAAAATCGAAACAAATAAATCATTAAGCACCTCTGCCATTTTCAAGTTTCCTGCTATTGTTTCTTCCTTTTCACTGAGCAATGTACCTACCCTGTCTTTGGTCTTCCTCTTGCTCCTAATTTACTTGTAGAACATCGTCTTGTTAACCTTTATGTCTAACTAGATTGAGCTCATTTTGTGCCTTCGTCTTTCTGATCTTTCTACTGCTACCTGTGTTGTTTGTTTATACTCATGTTTTGTAATTTGACCTAGTTTCCACTTTTTATACAACTTCTTTTTGATTTTTAGATAATGTATGATCTCTTAGTTGATCCAAGGTGGTCTCCTGCCATGCTTTCTATCTTTCCTACATAGTGGAATAGTTTGCTTTTGAGCCCTTAATAATGTCCCTTTAAAAAACAGGCAGTCATGAAGAACAAGACCATGATGTTCTGATGAGGCCACAGTTAGGGCTGTACAGATGGAGAGAACTAGAAACCCCAGAGGCTATATGAATGAACATCCAGTCCTCCCTGCTTTCTCTGCTTCCAATATAACACATACAATGTGAGAAGGGCAGTGATGAGGGGAATGGCTGTTTGAAGACATGTCTTCAAAAGCACCTGAAAGAGGGAGGGAGAAGTGGGTGAAGAGGCCAATGTTGCTCAAACTCTGAAAATGCCCTATCTTCCCCAGCCCCTCCTAAAATATTCAGGCATAGAACCAATGCCTGGGATGGTTTTTTTCCATGTATGTAGCTTCCATGAGGAGAAAGAGGGTATGTGCCTGCCGACTGTAGAAGGGGAGAGAGCATGTTGACTGCTGGTTCTGAGGAGAGAAGGAGGGAGCACAAGGCTGTACATACCTCACAGCTGGGACAGTTAACTATCAGCTGTGTTTACTACTGATGTCCTGGGAGACCCAAACTGTTCTGGGGCATGATCTTTAAGGTCTTTTTCTATTGGTTCCAATATAATTTCTCCCTGTAGAACAAGAGGACATTTCCCCACCAGCATTTCAGAGCCTACTAGCTAAGGTTTTTGGTACTTCCTCTGGTCCAGGAGTGTTAAAATCAGCACTGTGTAAGATATCAGCTGGCACAGCTCTGACTATTAGCTATAGGAAATGGTGGCCTTCGAATGCCTTGTGGTTTCCTTTTCCATGCAGGGCTATCCTTAGGATTGATGGGTCCCTACACAGCCCTATTAAACTTGTGCCCCTATGCCCAATGGCAGCCAGGGGACAACAATGATTTTTTAGAGATGTAATTTTATAATCTTCAGCAACACTTAATGAAACATTTTTAAAGCAATCTTTAAACTCAGGTCCTGTCAACTAACAATGTAAATTCAGAAACTGACAATCTATATCTGGAGCTGTCAAATGCCTGTCAAATGGCTTCACTCCTCTTGCTCTTTTACAGATTCAATGTTCTAGGTCCAGCAGGGTTTTTCACTTATATTAACTAGATCCTCTCAGAGGAAAACGGAGACACAGAACAGGGATAGGAAGAAGTGGGTGGGTGGACATTAAAACCCAGTGATGCTGCAGATTTTTAGATGACCAATTCAACTGCATATTCTGCATATGCATAAAGACAGCTCTTCTGCAATGGGCCATCATTTGCAGACCTGTTGGCTGAGAGGTTCAGGATAGAATCTGAGATTTGAAGAGATCTCCTCAGAGGCGGCATTACACTGCTGCTTATTGATAACAGAAGACAAGCAGAATAGTTTTGACAAGTGCTTCACTCCCTGTCCCTCCCTTACAGCCTTCTGTTATGTTTGTGAAGCTGGCAAACTTAGAATACATGTTAACATCCCCTAAGGCAGGGCTACTCAACTCTGGAAGCCCTGGAGGCCACAATGATACCCACTGCACATGCTGAGGGCCACAACTTAAGTGTGGTTCCATATACATGCAAATATATATGCAAATATATGCAAATCACTGCTTGCACACTGACAGGCATGAAAACAAAGATTAAGGCAAGACTGCACAACACACAGGCCCCATTTAAGCCAGTTCTGCTGATATTAATAAAATGCAATATTAACCTGATTTCCTCCCACATGACAACACTTCTAATGAGCAATGACAGCCCAGGAATTTAACTACTAAAACACATATCAACAGGAGACCATTATATTGATTAATTTTTTTGTTTTGGCTCCACCCATGGACCTCGTTTTGAGCCCCACGTAAACTCAAACCACACCAAGGGCTGTAAACAAAAGGGCTGTGGGCCACATGTGGCCCCTGGGCCACGTGCTGAGTAGCCCTTCCCTAAAGCCTCGTATAGGCTTTCCCATGCTTGTCCAGAGGTTAACTGCTGATGGAGAAGAAATCTCCCAGACTGCCGTTCACTTCTTGCCCTCTCACTTTCATTTTACTCAGGCCACTTGGCGTACAGCTGCTCTCCAACAATATTATTTTTTATCCCCACAGCATTAATGATATGACAACTTTGGAATCTGAGTTTCACAAGAGCATATGCCTTTCATGAAGGCAGAATGCTTACTCAGCTACACTTTTATTCATGCCTCTGGCTTGCAGCCTCTATTGAAATGAAAATTCTGGAGACCTATCATCAGCCTTCATTTTGGATGCCATGACACAGTTTTCTTTTAAAGCCCATTTGTCACTGGTTTTGTCTATGTGAGTAGGGTCTCCTTAGCTCAGATCCATTTTGCTGCCTTTGGCTTGTACAGCAATTGGCAAGGAGTACAAATATTAATGAAACAGACTCCATGCCAGACTGCTTTTTGGTGTAAATTGCTGAAGTTCTATTTAAATCAATGAGGCTATGCTGATTTGCACCAGGTGATTCCTAAAACTTCGGCTAGTGTAAACTTGTGTTGCTTTACTGATTTGATTCCCATGTGAAGATCTGGCCAAGATTGTCCTGAAGTTAACGAATAGTCTGCTTTTACCACTTGTTCTTAGATAATAAAATTCTGACTTCCACAGCAAATGTAATTCATGAGGAACTAGATGAGTCAGGGAGAGCAGTAATTGGATACAGTGCCTTTTACCTTTTTGGTCACTAGTTCCTAACCATCTCAAGACATCATGACTAAATGTTATTCTATGACAGACGCATGTTAAATTAGAAGTGTCTATGCTGCAACACCACCTCAACTTTTGCCAGTAATTGGCACTCACATTAATTACTCAAAGTACCAAAGCTGATGATTGAATGGATATAGAGTCAAAACTACGTCTCAATCTTCAGTTGTGGTTCCATTAGGATAGAATACTATATGTTGGCAAGACAATATGAAGGATATTACACTGCTGTAGACCATACCATATTTGTTCAGTGGAGAAATGGAGAACTTTAGTCTAGTACCCTTCACAAACACTGAAGTTCTCTTAAAAATAAGGTTACTGAAGTGAACTCATAGGTTTTAGGTAGAAAAGCATCTTCTCAGCTCATTTGATACTCTTGAAAGCCATGCATTAAAACTCAATATTACCATTTTATTAAGCCTTAAAACTGAGATTGTTTTAAGCCTATGCTTTGAATATTTTGCAGATGAAACACTGCAACTGGAATATTTCAACACCAAGAAGTCTTTAGGGTTGTTTCTTTTGCACTATTTTATCTTTCAAAAATGGACTAGAGGACCTGAATGAGTGAAAATCAGCAAGTAAATAAAGTCTTATTCATTATATACTCTAACAGCAGGCTGAGGGATTGAAGGATGAGGAAGAATATTTAAAACATCACGTGAAGCTAAACTGTGCTGTGTGGAATGAGTGAGTGAAATGACATTCTAATCAAATCTGACAGCACTATTGCATTGTAATGATAGACTGCCAGAGGCACTTTTTAGACTATCCATACTTTTGGGGTAGTTTGCATCTAAATTAAAATTGAACTTCAAAGCAGTTAACTGGGGATGCATTTCCAAAGAGTTTCAAAAAAATGTGAAAGACACTAACTGATTAGCGTTATGTTCTGTACCAGCTGCTTGCTACTGTAAAAAAAAAAAAAAAAAAAAAAAGGCAACCATGTTAAAAAACAGAAATGAGTATCTTGAATGCCATTAATTTGCTTTTGAATTATTTATGGGGTTTTGTTCCTATTGTGCAATTCATTTTAAATGTTTATTTAGCTTCACCCAAAAACACAAAAAAGAGATCTGGAAAAGCTCCAAAGAACTATCTAGGCAGCAGTGTGAATTTGTTTAGCTATTCTCTTCTCAACAGAATCCTGCTCTACTCTATGCTAATGGCAATGGTTAATGTATACATCTTTTCTCCCCATTTCCAATGAAACAGTAGACTAACCTGCTTTAAAATATAATCATCTGATTTTGAGAGGAAAGGCCTTACAAATATGAGGATTTCTGAGAAAAAGGTAAAGCACACAGTCGCATACTGCAAACATCTGTCTGTCTGCCCCACAGATGTTCTGCCTACAGCTCCTTTTCTGATTAAATTTCTACACAACAACAACAACAACAACAACAACAACAAAAAGGAGTTTATGTCTGGAAGGTGTTTCCTTTTTATTGCTATACTGTGCATCCACTAATTAGAAGCAACAGCCTAATTCTTGGGACTCAATCTTTCCAACAGATACTCTAATATCAGCTAGTGTTCTTGGACAGGATATCAAGATACATGGCAAGGAGGTTGTGTGTTGGAAGGAAGGGCTAGGTCAATAATGAACACTTAGCACAGTCAAATACAAAGGTAATTGTATTATTAACATATAGCACAGTCAAATACAAAGGTAATTGTATTATTCCTTCTTTTCTCTCTAGCTCTGTTCCCTATATCTGCAAATAATTTCTCCTCTGGTTTACAAGATTTTAGAAATTACCGAGCTGCAACACAGAAATAGCAATTCTAACCCAGCATCCTACTGTCAGCAATGGATGCTTCAGAAGAATGGAGAAAACCCCCATAGTGTGTCTAATGAGGCTATAAAATACCATAGGGCAGTCATTCTCAAGGCGTGGTCATTGGACAACTTGTTGCCCAGTCAGCACTCAACTGCAGCCTATGTGTGTCATTAGGGCTATACAGGTAATATATATATTGTGTGGATATGACACACATAACACAGAGAGCTGCATATGTGGCCCACAATGATAAATAAATTAAGAACCACTGCCATAGGGGGACATTTCTTCCTATGAATGGTGATTAGTTTCTGCCTTGAAGCATGAAACCTGATAATTCTTTGAATATCATCATAGTAAGCATACAGTAATTGCAAATGATGAAAGGAGAATATACAATATTCGTATATAATTAATAATGTATAGTCTCGAATGTCAACAATTCCAATACTTTTGCCTTGTAGACTTGAACCCTCCCAAAGTTTAATCTCAGAAAACTTTATTGAATTGGATAGATCCTCAGTTGTCCAGCCTTCCTGTACAATGTCAGCCTGTTCATGCACATTACTGTTCATGAAAAATTTGAATAAGCAATTCAGGAGCTGGGGTTGAGAATCTGGTGTAAAGTTATTTTTTGCCAATTTTCCTACTTAAGTTGAAACCTAAACGTTTGACTACTTGTGTGCTGATAGTTTGTTTTCCACCACACCAAGTGGTGTGTTCACAATCTTTCAGCAAAATGCAGCTTTATCATTTTGTTATTTTATTACAAAGATCTCACTTCAGAGGTGTATTTGTGACTATTATTTTTACATAGACACAAGCCTGCTAGAAGAAACTCACTCTCAGTCTTTAGCTTTCTATTTGTTAAGCCAGGACAATCATTCTTGCAGAATTAGTATGATAAGAGTAGAACTGACTAGCAATCAAAACACATTTTTCCTGAAACATTTTGTGAAAAATATTTGTTTCCCATGAACATTTTGAAATGTTCAAAACCTTTCCATCTGCTCTAGATAAACTCAGCATCATTTTCAACCAGCCATGCAACAAAACTATGCATGCAGTCTTATCTAATTTTCATGTCCAGAGGTCAGGTATTTTGCCTTTTGCACATTTTGCTAGTTTATGCACCTGTGTTCATTTGTTAGGGTTGGAAGAGACCTCAAGAGGTCATCTAGTCCAAACCCCTGCTCAAAGCACGACCAACACAAACTGAATCATCCCAGCCAGGGCTTTATCAAGCCTGGCCCTAAAACATCTAAGGATGGAGATTATATCACCTCCCTAGGCAACCCATTCCAGTGCTTCACCACTCTCCTAGTGAAATACTTTTTTCTAATATACAACGTAGACTGCCCTACTGCAACTTGAGACCATTGCTCCTCATTCTGAGAACAGCCTCTTTCCATCCTCTTTGGGAACCCCTTCAGGTAGTTAAAGGCTGCTATCAAATCTCCCTAATTCTTCTCTTCTGCAGACTAAATAAGCACAGTTCCCTCAGCCTCTCCTTCTAAGTCATGTGACCCAGGCCCCTAATTTTCATTGCCCTCTGTAGGACTCTTGCCAATTTGTCCATATCCTTTCTGTAGCGGGGAGCCCAAAACTGGACACAATACTCCCCCGAGACCTCACCAGTGCTGAATAGAGGGCAATAATCAATCCCCGGTATGGGGAGGAAGTGAGCAGCCCTCAATGATGAAAGTCCGATATCTAGCCAGCTCCCTATACACCTCATAGTCCATTCATCTAAGCCATATGTCTTTAACTTATTGGCAAGAACCCCGAGGGAGACCAAATCAAAAGCTTTGTAAAAGTCAAGATATACCATGTCCCCTGCTTTCACCATATTCACAGAGCCAGTTATTTCATCATAAAAGGCAGATAGGTTGGTCAGGAACGACTTGCCCTCAGTGAATCCATGCTGACCAATCTTGATACTTTCCTCTTTTCCAGATGCTTCAGAATAAATCCCTTGAGGACTTGCTGCATTTTTACAGATACTGAGGTGCAGATGACCAGTCTGTAGTTCCCCGGATTCTCATTCTTCCTTTTATTAAAAGATGGGCACTACATTTACCTTTCGGAACCTCCTGCTATTGCATGAGTTTTCATAAAGAACATGCAATGGTGCTGCTGTCACAGCAGCCAACTCTGTCTGCATCCTTGAATGCATTAAATCTGGCCCCATGGTTTTGTGCATTTCCAGCTGTTTTAAATAGTCCTTAAATCTAGTCTTTCACCACTGAGGGCTGTTCACCTAATCCACTTATTGTGCTACCGTCTATACAGTAGTCTGGGAGTTGGCCTTGTCTGTGAAGACTAAAGAAATGAAAAAACTGAGTACTTAAATTTTTTCAACCTCATCTGTCAATAGGTTTCCTTCCCTATTCAGTAAAGCCAAGTCCAGTCTGCAAACCTCTTTCTAAGGAGGCTTTTTTAAAAGATACTTTCGAAAAAGCCTCTTTTGAAAAAGAGCATCTAGACTACAGTCAGTACTTTCGAAAAAGCAAGCTGCTTTTTCAAAAGAGAGCACCCAGGCAGTCTGGATGCTCTCTTTCGAAAAAGCACAGTTTACATTACATAGTGCCTTTTTTTGAAAGAGCACTTTCAAAAAAAGGCGTTCTTCCTTGTAAAATGAGGTTTTCAGCAGTCAAAAAAACTGCCACGTTCTTTCGATTTACTTTAGAAAGAACACAGAAGCAGTCTAGACACAGGAGAAGTTTTTTCAAAAAAGGCAACTTTTTTCGAAAAAACTCTGTAGTCTAGACACACCCTAACAGTCATGCACTATCATCTCGTTCCTAACCTAACTGTGGAAACCCTTCTTGTTATCATTCACATCTCTTGCAAGCCGCAATTCCAATTGCATTTTGGCCTTTCCGATTACGAAGTGTGAGCAGTATTTTTATATACCTCCCTAGTCACCTGTCCAAGTTTCCACGCCTTGTAAGCTTCCTTTTTTCATTTAAGCTCATTGCAGATTTCTCTGTGAAGCCAAGGTGATGTAAGTAAAAGCAGAATTTGGCTCATAGTTTTAAAAAACAAATTAGAAATTATTGTCCTTAAAAGAGCTGGCTACTCAATCGTGACAAAGACAATATTTCTACACTTTGGTTGCAGCTTTGGCAGCATCAGGACTGCAGGTTTGAGGCTCAGACTCAGATGTGGAAAGAGGTCTGTGCATATTTACTTTTGATGCACTGGGAATAGTGCCAGTGACTTCAATAGCACTAGTAACAGTGTGTAAATTTAAGCAGGTGCATAACTCTTTGCAGGAGCCTAAAAGTGCATTTGGATAGTTTTCCAGAGGGAAATTAATATAGCCAATCTTTTTGTGCAGCCATTGCTCAGAGCTAGGTTTAGAGTCCAGTTATTAATTAATGAACACAGTTTCAATATTTTGTATTTATTTTATATTAGAAGATTTACTGAGCATTGCTCGTATCCTTGATTAATTTTGGGGTTTTGGAAGATAAAATGAAAATGTCCATGCTTCATTTAAAGTATTGCTGTGGGGAGGAGCTGGGAAGGTGGGGAGGGGGAGAGGGGTCAGTATGCAGGCTGCTTCAGGAAGAAAAGACTCCCTCGAACCCCTGTCATAGCAGCATCATGGGGATAGACGAGAAGCACCTCTCCATGTCAGTTGCAAATCCAGTGGGCACAGCCAGGGGAGGGTGCATGTCACTTGGATGGGGCAAATCCAGGTTTGTCAGCCTCTTGCACTCCCCGGCTACAGTGAGGAAAGCAGAGCTTCTGAAAGTGAGATCAGAAGAAGATATGCAAATTCCCACCGAATTTGCATATCCTCTTTCGAAACTTCAGGGTACTAGACATACCCACAGTTTAGGTAGGAGATCTTGAGCAGACAGACAAAGAGACAGATTCACAGACAGACAATCTCTTTCAAATACACAGTAGATAGATTTGGAATTTGCTTTCTCCCTTGGCTCCTTTGGCTTTTCCTGTGAACTGCCATGATTACACTGGACTGGCAGCACAGCTGGGTTTTATTTTTCATAATTCTAACATCGTGTTTTTCACAGTCTCGCTACAAATTGTTGCTGCGGGAGTTCTTTTCACCCAGAGATGACAAGTTATTAAAGAAAAAGGCTTGAAGACATTTTGACTTAAAGCAGTTTTTCCCGTTTACCTCTTGACAACATATGAACCCCCGTCAGAAACAGGGGGAGACAATTTTACAAAACCACTCTGCTCCCTTCTTCACTCCTCTTCTCCTTTGTCACACTGGAAATTGTGAGAGGAACTATAGCTCAGAGCTGAAACCCGGACGTGTGTGCTAGCAGCTTGTAAATCATAACAGACTCAAGGTGGTTTAGAAGGTTCGTCATTTGTATGCAAGGAAACTGATAGGATGGCTGCCTATCTGCAGGAACCGAATAGACACCATGAGTGGGTAGGAATGGTGTCCCTAGCCTCTTTTCTCTGGAGGTGGGTGACAGGGGAGGGATCACATGAGGATTACCTGTAGTGTTCCCTCCCTCTGGGGCATCTGGTTTTGGCCACTGTCAGCAGACAGGATACTGGGCAAGCTAGACCTTTGGTCTGACCCAGTATGGCCGTTCTTATGTTCTTATGAATCTCCTACATTGTAGGAGACTATATTGCAAATATGCTGGAGCACAGAGATAAGAAGCCATGTTTTCTCTTGGACCTGACTCCAATTCTGCTTCCTTTGTACGAAGCCAGCAGCATCCTAATGGCACGGTCCACTTTTGAGACAGCACTGACTATCTGAAAACCAATGAGAAGGTTGCATGTCCAGTGAGGAGGTGCAGTGAAGGGCTCTGTAAGTCATACATCTACCTGGGATTTACTTCCATGGCTGATTTGATTGAATATGAGTATTCTTTAAAGCTGCTTTCTGGAGGAAGGTGTTTGTACCAAACATCTATGCCTGGCTCTGGTAGGAAATTCAACCCAGGGCACAGCTGCCTCTCTGTCACATGGATAGGTCCCTACCAAATACACAGCCATGAAAAATGTTTTCAACAGCATTTTGAAATGCCTATGACTGTGAAATTGACAAAACTGGACTGTGAATTTGTTAGGGCCCCTCACGTGATACTCCATGAACTGTGAAGAATCAAACCTAGCCTTTGAGAGGAGGTAGTCTGTGCAGATCCAAGATATCTCCCATGTAAAAGGGCACTGCAAAAGCCTTAAGGTTTGAGAAAAGACATTATGATCTGCTGGACTCAACTGAAAGGTGTGAGCTAAGAAGTTCTGAAATCTAATCTGGCCTCTGCTACTGACTGTATAAATCACTTAAACTCTGTGCTTAAGTTTCCTCACAAGGATGTTGTGAAGTTTAATATTATTTCAGCATTTTTTTTAAAAAAGCAAAAGGTCTATATACTGCACAGTATGTGTAAAGCAACCTAAGAAACATGCCCTTAAAAGAAAACTCAGTAACATCATACTGCTTATGTGCCTATAACTCACAAAGCTAGGGGCACCAACAGCCTACATGGGCCCCAGGACAATGTGTAAGGGCAGCGGCTTCTGCTCCTGGAAAGAGTGGAGTCTCAGACAGAAGGGGAGGGATTGGGGCAGCCAGCCCTGAGCATCATCCAGAGGCCACAGTGCTGTCTCGAGCATGGCACTGCCCCTCCCCAACGTTTAGCATTCCCTGAAGCACACCATGTAGCACTCCGGCAGCAATTTAAAGGATCTAGAGTTCTAGTCAATGCTGCTGCTGTGGTAGCAGTAGTAGTGGCTGGAGTCCTTTGAATATCTGGGCCCTTGAGCAACCAACCCTATTGTCTCTCTCCTCCTCTTCCTCCTTCCTTCTGCCCCCCCCCCCAACCTACTCAGAGCACTTCTGCACAACATCTCTTGCAAATTAAGTCAGTGTCTGTTGCCACCAGGACATCTCACTAATGAAGAGATGTGGGAAAGCTGCATGCTATCATTGCCAAGTCATTGTTGGACATAGTTACAGATATGTACTCAGAGATGTTGGTGCCTTCTGCATACTTAAACAGCCAGAGAAGGGGGAGACAATTTTACAAAACCACTTATGCTTTTGCTACATTTGTTCAGAATCACTTCCTAGCCAGCACAGATGAATAAGCATCATCAGAGAATCCACTCATACTCTGCCCACTCCACATATTCCAAGGGTTTCAATCTGGGCTGGTATGTTTAGACACAGATATAGAGAATTATACCCTTAGGCTACGTCTACACTGGCACCCTCTTCCAGAAATGCTTAAAACGGAACAATTATCCGTTATAAGTATTTCAGGAAAAAGCGCATCTACATTGGCAGGATGCTTTTCTGGAAAAGCACTTTTCCCGGAAAAGCGTCCATGGCCAATGTAGACGCGCTTTTCCAGAAAAAAGCCCCGATCGTCATTTTTGCGATTGGGGCTTTTTTGCGAAAAAGACTACTGTGCTGTCTACACTGGCCCTTTTCCGGAACAGTTTTTCCTGAAAAGGACTTTTGCCCGAACGGGAGCAGCATAGTTTTTCCGGAAAAACACTGACAATTTTACAGTAGATCGTCATTGGTTTTCCGGAAAATCAAGTGGTCAGTGTAGACAGCTTGCAGCTTATTCCGGAAAAGCGGCTGCTTTTCTGGAATAAGTGGCCCAGTGTAGACAGAGCCTTAGTAACTTAAGATATTCAAACTCACTCAGACCAAGGCTTCTTCATATCATTCTGGCTATGTAAAGTTGCCTCTGAACAAAAAGGACATCCTGAGCCTTGTAAATGCACTTTAACGTATCTGAGACTCAGTCCAGTCTTTCTTAGGATCAGTGTGAACAGGGGAATTATCAGCCAGGAAGAAATGTTCCATTTTGGAATGTTTAATGACTGACTCTCTTGTCCTGATCCGCCCCCATCTGCTGGTCACAATCAGCCATCACTAATGGCAAGAAATGAATGTCAGCATTCACTGGTGTAGGTGAATTCCAATAGAAACAATAATCTACACTGAAGACTAAATTCAGATGAACCCAGTTGCAAGTGAGAACTCTTGGTGCTTCAAAGGATCTTGCAACTTGCTTCAGCTCATGCATTCCAAACCTTCTCCATGTTAAATTGCTCAAAAAAAGAGGCATTCCGATCCTTTTCCCCCACATCAGGAAACAGCCTCACTAAATTTCCATGTCATTTCAGAAAGTGACTTATTGCTTTCATGGGCGGTGAGTTATATGGGCTCATGGTGCCAATGCTTCAGCAATATTCAGAGCCAGGGGCTCTGCTCCACCAATATTTGGAGCTGGGTCTCTCCCCAGCCTTGCCAGACCCCCACATGTCCTCCCACCTAGCCCCAGAGCGTCCCCCCCGCCAGACCATTCTTGCCATGTGCAGCTTCCAGTCTGGCTCCCCCTTGCTGGTGTGTGCTGCTGGCTGCTGCTGCCATGCGTGGCATTTACAGATAAGCGGGGAAACTCCCGGGCATGATATGAGATCATGGCCCGGAACTTTAGAACTGTTCGGCGTGGCATTGTGCCGCGCAGCCTAGCTCTGGGTTCAGAGTCCAGGGACTTCTGTGGCCTGAGTGCAGACTCCAGCCCTTCAAAGTGGAAGGCAGAAGGGATGGTAAGGGAGGGGAGGGAAAGGGAAGGAAAGAGAAGGAAAGGGGGAAAACTAGAGGGAAGGGGTTGGAGAGGAAGGGGCTTGTGAGGAGGGGGAGGGAGAGTGGAAAGAAAGAGGAAGGCACCAAGGGACAGCGTGGAGGAGAGGCAAATACCAGGTGGCAAAGTGCAGACAATGAGGAAAAGGGCAGGAGGGGAGGTGTCAGTGGGAGGGAGGACAGGGTGATGTGGGGAGAGGAGAGGGTAAGGGCATTGGGGACTAGAGGGGGGAGAGGGAGGTGCTGAGAGAAAGCTTGAAAGAAGGGGTGGGCATGAGAAAGGTGGGGATGGAGCAAGGCACGTGTGAAGGCACAGGGCATGAGCAGAATGGGGGTAGAGAGTGGTGAGGGGGTGGGCATCAGGGAAAAAGAGGCAAAGGGGCAGTAAGGGAAGGGGAAGGCACCAGGAGGGTGCAGGGCTAAGGGAAGGTACAGGTGCCAGGGGATTCTGTGGGTGAAGCAGAAGGCCAGACACCTGCAGGGGAGGGACCTGCACGAGGGGAGAGAGGCAGGGCAGGTGTGTAGAGGGAGGTGTTGGAAGAGGGGATGAGGAGGGGTAGCTCACATGATCAGAGTGGGGCTACTGGAGGAGTGGGTACTGGGAGCAGAGAAGGGCTGGTGGAGGGGGGCAGGTCACAGGAGGGCTGAGGGCGGTGAGAAGGGCAGGAGTCAGGACAGCAGAGGAGGGTGAGGAGTTGAGGGGCAGCAGGCACCAGGGTAGCTGATGGAGCAAGGGGAGGAGACATGGCAGCAGAGAGAAAAGGTAAAGGTTTAAAAATATTTATTAATAACTTGGGTGCCACAATGGCACATCCAAACAAGCCACATGAACTCAGAACTGGTGCACAACACAAAATTCATTCTGCTCATGGGAGGAAACACTTAGGCTATGTCTAAACTGGTGGCTACTTGTGCAAGAACATCTTGCGCAAGGGTTCTTGTACAAGAAGTCTTGCGCAAGAACACGTCCACACTGTCATGTGTGCGCTGTGCTTTTGCGCAAGAGCATCCATGGCAGTGTGGACGCTCTCTTGCACAAGAAAGCTCCAATGGCCATTTTAGCCAGAGGGGTTTCTTGTGCTAGAAATCCCTGCCAAGCATCCACACTGCTCTCTTGCACAAGAGAACTTACACCTGTTAGAAAAGAGCGTAGCTCTTATGCAAGACGTCCTCTCTTACCACGCCGTACTGTAAATTTCTTTGCGCAAGAGCAGGCGGGCAGTGTGGATGCTGTGTGGGTTCTTGTGCAAGAACGGCTGTACTTGCTCAAGAAGCCGTGACAGTAGACATAGCCTTAGAGGGAACACTTCCCCCAGCCTCTCTGCCCCCGAGATAATGTCACACATTGGGTTAATGCAATTGCAAGACAATGGCATGAGGGGGATTTTTGGGGGGCAAACTAATCCCTGTTGGTAAGAGGATGGTGGGAAAAGTTCTTCGAGAGGGGTGACTTGACACCTTTTACTTCTGGTCATGTGTCCATCTTGCCCTGAGCATGTTACCTCCAGAGGCCTGGTTAACGAGGGTCCAGAGCGTGGTTAACCGGGGTCAGAGGGTTTGGTTAATGGGGCACCACCAAAAATTATAGAAACCTTCCGTCCCTGATTGCTTTTAATCTCCTTTCAACACACACGTCTCCCACTGCAACACTACACATTGCAAGACAATTGTGTGCTTTATGCCTGAGTTTGTGCCTATATTTTGACTGACAGCATGTCCCATTCCCTGTTACTTTATTATTGTTTTCCAAGAAAGATACTGATGAAAGATACATAAGAAAGACCATACTGGGTTAGACCAAAGGTCTGACAAGCCTGTTTTCTGATAGCCAATACCAGGTGCTTCAGAGAGAATGACAGAACGTGCAATCCTGAAGTGATCCATTCCCTGTCACTCATTGCCGGCTTCTGGAAAATAGAGATTAAGAACAAAATCCCTTCATATATAACAGCAAGATATCTTTGAAGATTAGTCAAATGCAACACTTGATAATCAAGTCTATTTTTTTTTTTTTTTTTTTTTTTGAAGACCAATATTTGCTTTCCAGGACTTGTTCATAACCCAAGGTGAAAATGCAAATATTGGCAATGAAAGGAGACCAATCCACTGAAGTAATAATCAACTTCAGTGACTCTGTTGGAATGGACTTGAAAACTTCCTGTTAGTTGTTCTCAGAGGCTGGGTTTTGTAATGTTCCAATGTGTTGTTAAATTTGTTTTCCCACCCAGTCTCAAAAACAGCTTTATTGAATGTTATAAATTACTAGAAGATATATCCAGCATTGGTCATGTCTTTAACTCAAGTAAGTTTTGTTTTTCTTCATTTAAATCATTGCTCTGGGATGGGGCTGGGAATGAGGGGTTCAGGCTGCCCCAAGGAGAGAGGACTACCCCAGCCCTTTCTCAACACAGCAGTCTAGGGTCGCCTGGTGAGAAGCACCACTTTCATGGTTTTTACAGATCCAGCAAGCACAGCCGGAAGAGGGATGCATGTTCTCTAGCTGGGGGACAGTCAGTCACACAAACACCACGAACTCTCTGAAATATATAGTAGAAAGCTGTCCCTTTCTCCACACTTGCCCTCTGCTGGCCCAATGGGGTTATAGCTGTCTATTCCCCATCTCTGGCCCCTTGCTCTCTGCCTGTGGTCATTCTGCAATATAGCGACCCCTGGTATAACCTGCCATCAGGTGGATTTGAACATGGGACCTCTGGACTTAGCACAGAAGCCTCTACAGCTTGTGCTAAAAGCCACCTGGCTCTCAGCCTAGGCTATAGAGGTCTATTGGTCTTATCTGTTGCGGTAAGTGGTCTAAGTGCCACTGCATGGGACAGTGAATCACACTAGGTGTGCCGGTTACACTGGCCCAACCAAACCCTGATACATTTTGTATCCATGCAGGGCTCTACTTCTGTCACCTGTTAACAAAGCCTTTGAACAGATGGCCTTTATAGATGTTTGTAGAGAGCACAGATAGAAGAACAAGTACTGCCCAGCTTGGCATCTCCAGAAAAAAAGTTTATTTTCATTTTACACTGACCTGAACACTCTGTCAACAAGGAGCTCTTTAAAGAGTAAGTTTAAAACCTGATCCCATGTGACAGTGTTCCTGAAGTTCGGATGTACATTTAGTGTAGCATTTCATTAATACAGGAGTAGGCAATAGATTTTGTTAAGTGGGCCCACTTCACGAATTTGGTAAGTGGTCTAGGGTTGGATTTTTCTATGGTATCAGTGGAGGGTGTATATGCTGTCTGGAATGGAAGTTGGATACAGGCTGGAACTCTGCGTAGAGTACTAGAGTTCAGGAAGGTGTCTGGGAAGGAGTTTGGAAAAAGAAGGGATTTATGTCCCGGGGCAGGAGATTGGGGTACAGGATGGAGTACAGGGTCTGGAAGAGGGGTTGGGTTCAGGAGAGGATTCTGACCTGGGGGGGGGCGGGTGGAGTATAGAAGGAGGTATGGAGGGTTTGGGTTATGACCTGAGTTTGTATTGTGACCTGGGGCAGGCAGTTGGGGTGCAGAAGAGTGTGGAATACTGGGGGCAGGTTCTGGTTGGGAGGCATTTACCTTAGGCATCTCCCAGCCAGCAGCTCAGTGGGACCCTCAGGCAGGCACTCTGGGTGCTGTGCCTACTTACTCTCGAGTGAGTTACCTCTGAATACAGGTAAGCTCTAACTAACAGGTAGGTTGGATAGCCTGCCATTTCAACCCTCAGGTACTTCCATCTAAGAAATTCATATAGGATCGTAGTAATAATGGACAAGGCAGGATGTAGAAAGGTCATCTAGCCCATCTTCCTGAGCAGAGGCAGGATCAAGTATACCCATGAATTCCCCTGTATTTTGGGATCTCAAACAGTATTTCCTGGGACTAGCACATTTTAGAGGATGAACTTTTTGGAATGAGGGCTAGGGGGAGGAGCAAGTGCTGAGTGAATGGAGGTAGGTAGAAACCTACAGGATCATCAGCCATTCCAAGTTCAGCCCATCTCTTAATTTGTTATTAGATGTTTTCTCCATTGAACATATGTTAGGCCTGAAATGCAGAAGAAAGAGACACACAATCAGAAGAAAGAGCAGAGCCTTTCTTTTAAGTATGGAAATTATTCTTCAAATGTCTTTGTTGACAGCTGGTGTGGCACAAAATAAACATAGGTCTATTTGCAAGTAAGCAAGAATTAGCATAAACAGCAGCTGCTGCATTACCAAAAACCATGTAACAATAAAGAATTTTTTCTGCCTTCAGAAACAAAGGTAGGTAAAGAGTCTGTATGAAATAATGAGTTAGTTAACCACCTGTTAAAGTTCTGAGAACTGGCAAAATAAAAGAGCTATTTGCTGATGGTATAAGCATTTTTCTGAATCAGTTTTTCTAATTAAAACTGAATCTACTCTTATGATTAAAAAAAATTGAACTACAGCATTAAAAATGTTTTCCCCCTAGATAAGTGGCATTTCTTCACTTGGTTTTTAATTTGCTTTTTTCTCTTTGTCCATACAATTGCCATTAATTCTCCAAGGCACAGTTGGATGGGATTTATTAATTTTGACTCCATCTATGTAATATATAAAAGCCACATCGGGCCACCAGAACCTTTAATCATATTTATGGCCAAATCTTATTTAGGAAGATACATTTACAGTCTTTTGTCTCCATTTCTTTCTCTTGTAAGTGCTAGTTAGTAGCCTACTCAACAACATTGTCATGTTTTAATAAAAACTAATGGTCCCAGACAGTGAAAAGCAGAAGCAAGAGAGGGAGAGAGGAAACAAGTTTCAATGCACAATTTTAGATTAATCATGCATGAGTTTATTGCTTTATCAATTTTATATTGAAGAAGGCTTTCCTATTCAGTTAACTTTCCCCTAAAGATGGTGCTATCTGGAAGTGCAGTAGATTATTTAGTTGATGAAGGTATTTGCTTATTTAACTAATAGTTTGCAAAAGTTGTAGTGCTCCACATCAGTTATTAGTTTGTTTTCAATTTGCGTTTTGAAGTTTCTCTGACAATAAAGTCTACTAAAAAGTGGGAGCACTCTAAATAATAACACTACTTAGAACTTTCATAGGGTTTTACATCTTCAAAATCTGTTAGCAGGTAAAGCCAGATCCACAACACGCTGAAGTCAAAGAGAGTCTTTCCAATGACATGAGTGAGCTTTGGCTTGGAGTTGAATTATGATACCCATGCTTCTCTGAGTAGCACTTTGCTCCAAGAGCAGTTTCATTAAAGTCGATGAGACAATTTGTGGACTAAGACTACTCAACTTGAATAAGGATATCAGAGCGTAGCCCAAAAGTATCACAACATTCCTCTGCAGTAGGTGTTATTACCCCAAATTTATAGGTGGGGAAACTGAGAAGTCTAACGACTTATAGAAATTAGGTCTAGAAGGGACCTCAAGAGATTATTTAGTCCATCACATCCAGGCTCACACAGGACCAAATAACCACAGACCAGGGGTAAGCAATAATTTTTAATGGGGAGGTCACTCCAAGATTTTGGTAACTGGTCAAGAGCAGCACTTCTGAGGCAGGGGGCTCAGGATCTGGGACAGTAGGTGGGGTGCAAAAGGGAGCTGGGGTCAGAGAACTGAGATGCAGTAGGGAGTGTGAGGTCTGACAGGTAGTTTGGGTATAGGAAAGGGTTAAAATCTGGGGTGAGGGCTTGGGGTGCAGGGTCCAGGAGAGGTTATGGATGCAGTAGAGGATCCTGCCTGGGGGAAGGGTGTAGGAGAGGGTGCAAGGTTTGGGAAGGAGTTGTGACATGGAAGAAGGGGGGAAAGGGAGTACAGAGACATTAATTGGTGATGTGGGGCGGGGAATGGTGTTTGGGAGGAGTATGTGTGCAGGAAAGGAATCTGGCCTGAGGGAGGAGTGCGGAAGGGGGGGGGTACAGGGTCTGGGAGGGTATGACTACACTACAGCGCTAAGTCGAACTAACTTAGTTCGAATTAGTTAATTCGACCTAAAGCATCCAGACTAAAAAACTAGTTCGAATTAGCGTTTTGCTAATTTGAACTAGCATGTCCACATTAAGTGGACCCTGAACCGGGGTTAAGGATGGCCGGAAGCAGTGCCGGCAGGGCATCAGATGAGGACTTAGAGCGTGGAGCTGCTGTCTCAGGCTAGCCGAGGGCTGTGCTTAAAGGGACCCGACCCCCACCCCGGACAGACAGTTCTCAGGGGTGCCCCGCTTGCAAAGCAGCCCTGTCTTGGAGTGCCCTGAGTGCCCACACTGGGCACATCACAGCACTCGGCCATCAGACCGGCTGTACTTGCCGCAGGCTGCCATCTGGATAGAGAGGGCAATTGGGGGGCTGCAGGAGAGCTTCCACCCCCAGAAGCCCGCAGAGCCAGCCCAGTCCTCCCCATCGGGGGCTCGTACCCCATTCCTCCCTCACCTCCTTCCACTTACCCTTCCCTAGCCGCCCTTCCTGATGTACAAAATAAAGAAAACGTATGGTCAAAAATAGAATCTCTCTTTATTGAACAAAACTCGGGAAGACTGGGAAAAGGAGGTGGGAGAGGGGAAGAGAGTGGGTGGGAGAGGGGAGAGCAACTAAAATGATCAGAGGTTTGGAACAGGTCCCATATGAAGAGAGGCTAAAGAGACTGGGACTTTCAGTTTAGAAAAGAGGAGACTGAGGGGGGATAGGAATGAGGTCTATAAAAGCACGAGTGGGGTGGAGAGGGTGCATAAAGAAAAGTTCTTTATTAGTTCCCATAAAGAAGGACTAGAGGACACCAAAGGAAAGGAATGGGTAGCAGGCTTCAAACTAACAACAGAAAGTTGTTCTTCACAAAGCAAAGAGTCAACCTGTGGAACTCCTTGCTGCAGGAGGCTGTGAAGGCTAGAACTAGAACAGAGTTTAAAGAGAAGTTAGATCAAGTGATGGAGGTTGGGTCCACGGAGTGGTATTAGCCAGGGGGTAGGAGTGGTGTCCCTGCCCAAAGTTTGTGGAAGGCTGGAGAGGGATGGCACGAGACAAATGGCTTGGTCACTGTCTTCGGTCCATCCCCTCCAGGGTCCCTAAGGTTGGCTGCTGTCGGTAGACAGGCTACTGGGCTAGATGGATCTTTGGTCTGACCCAGGACGGCCATTGTAAGCTCAGGGCTCAGGGTCGGGGGTCTCAGTGGACCCCCTTGATTCTCTTGCACACCTGCTCCTGGGTGGCCAGGCTGGCAGCTCTCCTGCCCTAGACGGCCACTTTCCTGTGCCTAGTGCGGTGGTCGTGGACGACGTCCACGATGTCTGTACTAGACCAGGCGGGTGCCCGCCTCTTGTGGTCCCGGGCAAGCTCCCGGGAGACACCAGCCTGGTCCTGGGAAGAGGGGAAGGGCTGGGGGGCATTGGATGGCTGGTTCGAGCCGTGCCAGGTGCAGGGTCTGCGGGCTGGGTGCTGGCAGGCTTCCACCTGGCACGGGCACCGTAGCCTGCCCGTGCCCCTTTAAGAGGTCCGGGGCCAGGAAGGGGGCAATAGAGTTTCCCTGGTGGTGCCCAGAGTGGCCACGAGGGAAAGCTGGGGAGGGCTAGCCTCCCACTAGTTCGAATTAAGGGGCTACACACCCCTTAATTCGAACTATTAAGTTCGAACTAGGCTTAGTCCTCGTACAATGAAGTTTACCTAGTTCGAACTAAGCGCTCCACTAGTTTGAATTAAGTTCGAACTAGCGGAGCGCTAGTGTAGCGCCTGTCAAAGTTAATTCGAACTAATGTCCATTAGTTCGAATTAACTTTGTAGTGTAAACATACCCGGAGGGAGTTGTGACCTAGAGGAGGTGGGGAGAAGGGATACAAAGGGCTTGAGTGATGGCCTGGGGCAGGTAGTTGCGGGGGAGAGCAGGTCTGGGCTTCCAGAGGCAGTTTCTGGCAGGGATATGCTTACCTAGGTGATTCCCAGTCAGCAGCTCTGAAGACTCCCTGCCTGCGGGCTGCTCCACTGGCTCTGCTCCAGCACAGGAAGGGAGAGGGAGGGAAGGAAGGAGGGAGGAGGTTTCATTGATTGCCCTGTCTTCAGCAAAATGTCTCAGCTCCTATTGGCTGGAAACTGGCCAATGAGAGCTTGGAGATTTTGCTAGAGGGTAGGGACAGCGCACAAAGCTTTTTCCTCTATGTCCAACTTGCAGAGGAATTAGTAAACTGCTCTTTAAAGTGGTTGCCTCTGATCTGTAGTAAGGGTGCTGATGAGGTGGCCATGGGCTGGATCCAGTGGCTTGGGGGCCAGATCTGGCCCACTTGCTGCCTCTTCTTTACCCCTGCCATGAGCCATCCCTAATAGTTTATCTAATGTGTTCTGAAAAACTACAGTTATGGGAGTTCCATTTAACTAGCCTTATAGGGTACGTCTAGACTACATGCCTCTGTCACCAGAGGCATGTAGATTAGGCTACCAGACATAGTAAAATGAAGCGGCGATTTAAATAATCGCCGCTTCATTTAAATTTACATGGCTGCCGCGCTGAGCCGACAGTCTGGACGTGCGGGTGTCGACATCAAAGGTATTTGTCGACCACCCAGGTAAACCTCATCCCAGGTTTATTAAGGTTTCTTCATATTAGACATTTAAATGACTTTTATTTAAAGAGTTAAAAAATTCCGCTTTACTCCATTGTGGCTGAGACAGCAACATCAAAAGTGTGGAGATTATTGTCATTTTTTTTTTTACTTCAGCTCCTTTCCCAGTTTTACTTCTCTATTCTTTCTGATGTGGTATTTTTGGAAACTTCTGTTTGACTTTTATCCCTGAAAAACTTGGTCTACTCTATCAGTCAATCTTTCGGTATATCTGAGGAGATATGTGTGTACATGAATGTATATAAGTATGCATTTTTGGAGAAACAGGGTCTACTTTATACAAGAAAGTAGAACTAACAGTGCTTAAAATTATTCAGTTGCACTTTGGGTGTGGTTATTTTTTACCATTCTTTATTCACATTATGAGCACACGATACCTGTACTATGAGACTGTGGTACCTTTACTTACCTTACATAATACATTGTGTCCCTAGGTTTTCTTTGTCAGAAGCTGGGGACAGATCACTTAATGATTACCTCGTCTGTTCATTCCTTCTGAAGCACTTGGCATTGGCCTCTGTTGGAAGGCAGGACAGTAGGCTAGATGGACCATTGGTCTGACCCAGTATGGCCATTCAAATATTCTTAATAAGAATACAGATGTAACCCACTAGACCCCACTCCTGTTCCATAGCTGAGATAGAGTCCGGAGTCCTAACAGTGTTTCTCTCTCTCTCTCTCTCTCTCTCTCTCTCTCTCTCTCTCCGCAGAGTTAGTAAGGAAGTAAAAATATATATTAAAATTTTAAGCCTAACCAGTGTCTCTTAAGGGACTTGCCACAAGGTATCAGAATATGTTAGTATTAGAGCTGAGTGGATCTAATATTTATTTAGTTGTCTTTTGTTTATATAGGAATTAGATACTGTGCTCCTATCAGCTTCCTCACACTATCGACATGCACAGGTAGCTCCCCCACTCCAAATCTGAAATCTTTAATTCATGAGTGTCTTATAGCCCTCAATATTGTGTAACTGGGAGTTTACTTGCTAGATGCTGTGTATAAACAAGCCAGGAGTAGCTGTTCATAGAGCAAGCAGTGTAAGAGGCACCCCAGATTGGAGAACTGAGGAGATAGCTGTTCAACGGTCCAGTTTAGACTCTGGAGAATGTCACATCCTGGTCAAGCCTTATGGAATTAAGAGAAACTTTACTGAAATAAGTTAAACTTTATTGAATTTGCTTTAATACCATTGGGGTAGTGTATTAAAAATGCAATTGTATATGTGCTATTGTAGGATTGTATGTAACTTTTTTATGAGCAGGATTCATGCAATCTCGGAGAGGTAAAAAATGAACTTCCAAGAACTTTTGGCAACAAAGCACGTGAAGTGGATTTCCTAGCAAATGTCCCACTTTTAATTCATACTTTTAAAGCTATGCCTAGGGTGGAAAAATCAATTGCCTGCTAATTCCCTGCTCCTGGAAATTCCATATCAAAGACTGCACAAATTGTGGACTAAGCTGAAACTGTAGTGAACTTCAAACCATAAAGAAACCTCTCTGTTAGGGTTTTGAGGGACTGCTTCTGCTAGACTGTACGGGGTGATCTCTGGTTAGCATATTAGCAAATGTATAGGGTCTTTTATTCTTGTCAGTGTGTTTTCTCTTTAATACTTTTGCTGGAAGGAAAAAATAAACTTGTCTAGGGAATGTTGTGTGGTAACAGTTAGCTGTTGGCAATTATGATGTATAATGTCTCTGAGGGGAAAAAGCAAACAGACCTGTTTAAGCATTCTGTTTCTGCTAGGAATAGCACAGTGATGGCAAGGAACTGTTTGTTCTGGATATACCCCAATCGGAAGGTAGCATGAGGCAGGTCTTCTTCCAACCTGGGTGATGGCCAAGGGAGCCAGAAGCCCTTCTGTACTTTGGAGAGAGAGCACTATTACAGTTGCCCTAAATAAGTGCCACAATGAAATCAGTGGAACAATTTTAGAGCTACGTCTACACTGGCATGATTTTGCTCAAATACTTTTAACGCAAGAGTTTTTGCATTTGAGTATTTGCGCAAGAGAGCGTCTATATTGGTCCAGGACTCATCGTAAGAACAATGCGCTTTTGTACAAAAGCACGTCTACATTGGCGGGATGCTTTTGTGCAAAAGCAGAAGCCTGGAACCATTTTGAAGAGGGCAAAAGGGCAACAGCCCTTTCCAGGGACAGGGGCTGGAGCTCTTTTCAGACACGTGCTTAAAGGGATCTCCCTGGACAGCCATTTCTCTCTTGCTGAGTGCTATAAGACCTCTTGCAGGGATGGACAGCTATATCAGTTCTATTTGTGGTTGCCCTCTGCCTTTTTGGACACTACTGCTTTGTGCCTTTTAGTGCCTTTGGCTGATTTTTCTATCTCAGCTTGTTTCTTGTGCCATGGAGCCAGGGGTGACCTTGTGCCTCCTCTGGCCCCTTCTGGCCATTTTGGAGTGCCTGCAGCTGCTGCTCCAGACTGCTACACTCCTCCTCCAGGACCTCGAGGCACAGGTCACTCTGGACTCCCTCACCAGGGTCCAGGGCATCCCTGTGGCATCCCCACCCCACAGTGGAGAGGCCCAATGGAGACTGGACACCAGTACCGACTGGTGGGACTGGCAGGTCCCGGGGCAATGGGACGACCAGCAGTGGCTCTGGAACTTTCACATGCGAAAGTGGATGTTCCTGGAGCTATGTGCCTGGCTCGCTCCTGTGCTCCAGAGAACCACCACCCGGCTGCGGGCACCCATGCCTGTCAAGAACAGGGTCATCATCGCACTATGGAAGCTGGCCACCCCGGACAGCTACCGATCAGTGGCACAGCAGTTCGGGGTGGGCAGATCGACCGTTGGTGCCATCGTCATGCAGGTAAGTCCTAGGAGGTGTGTGGGGGAGGAGGGAGGGTGCTGCACTCCATGCTCAGGGGCAGGCAAGACTCCAGGCTGGGTCACCCAGGGGTTTAGGCTGTCCCTCCCTTACACAGGCCTGCTGGTGGGGGCGGAGGGAGGCGTGGGGCGAGTGGGCCCTGGTATGTGTGTGTGTGTGTGTGTGAGGACAGAGGGCATCACAGGGCCCCCCACCAAGGGAGCACGCACTCACCCTGCCTTATGTGATGTGTTCTCCTGTGTTTCTTTGCACCCTTCTGCAGCTCGTCCACACCATCAATGATGTCCTGCTCCCAAGAGTGATCTGCCTGTATGATGTGGATGCTACCGTGGCCGGCTTTGCTGCCCTCAGGTTCCCCAACTGCGGGGAAGTCCTGGATGCAACCCACATCCCTGTCCGGGCTCTGAGGCTTCGAGTGGCCCATTTCATAAATAGAAAGGGGTACTTCTCCATCGTACTCCAGGCCCTTGTGGACCACCATGGCCACTTCCTGGACATTTATGCGGGCTGGTCTGGCAAGGCACACGACGCCCGCATTCTAAGAAACTCCGACCTGTTTGGCAGGCTGGAGGTGGGCACTTACTTCCCCCAGCAGGGATTTACTGTCGCGGAAATGCCCATGCCCACATGTATTGTGGGGGATGCGGCCTACCCCCTGCTGCCCTGGCTAATGCAGCCGTACACAGAGCGGCCAGACTACAACAGGGCCTGGTTCAATGACTGCCTCCACTGGGCCCACAACCAAGTAGAGTGCGCCTTCGGGCGGCTGAAACCCAGTTCCATTGTTTGCTCACCCATCTGGAGATGGGTGAGCGGAATGTCCCGGAGGTAGTGGCCATGTGCTGCATGCTCCACAATCTCATGGAGCGGAGGTGGGAGGCCTTCCTCCTGGCATGGATGGCAGGCGAGGGCCAGGCCTTCGAACAGCCCTGCACAGCTGCCATCCGCCAGGCGCACCACGATGGGGTGTGCATCCGGGAGGCTCTGACGGAGATGTTCTCCCAGGCCTCATAGTAGGGTCACCTCTGTCTCCCTTGACATCTCACTCCTATCCCCAACCCTTCCCTCCTCCCCTGCCCTTGCCTCCCAATAAACAACCAACACAGGTTTTTTTGGAACACAATGTTTGAACTTTTTATTTACAATGGGGAGAGGGGTGATGTAGGCTAGAAGGGGGGCAGGCTCTCAACTGGGAGGGGGAGAGGCTCTTAACTGGGAGGGGGGAGCTACTGCTGGGAGGGGTGGCCCCTGAGACTGCTTCTGCAGGGGCGGACCTGCACATGGGGGTGAGGCCACATTGGGGCACGCAGCATGGGGAGGTAGGCAGGAGGGGCAGGAGCAGGAGTAGGAGGGGCTATTGCAGGAGCGGCAGGAGCAGGAGAGGGCACGGGCATTGCTATGGGAGGGATGGCGGGTGCATGGGGTAATGTATGGCATAATGTATGGCATGGCCAATGTGCGCGGTGAGGGTGGAGATGGCATCTGCCATGCGTACACACTGGGCCTGGCAGGGGCCCCAGGCCTGCTGGTGCCACTGTAGGTCCACCTCCACCTGGTGCGTGATGGCTGCCTCCACCCATTCGATGGCCTGCACGTGCTGCCGAAGCAGCTGGTCCCGCTGCCGGACCCACCGACTTGGTGCTTGGGTGGCTGGGGGTGCTGCCACTGCCACAGGGCTGGAGGGTCCCCCCCTTCTGCTTGGTCCCGCTTCAGGGAAGAGAAGAAAGGATGGATCAGTCAGGCAGCCTGGCCACTGTCCCCACACCTCATGCCCTCCACCCCTGAGCTCTGGTGACACCATAGTAATGTGGCTTGGGCCCACTCGGTGATCCCACTCTCCCCCGTATTGTATGTTTGCATACAGGACCACCCCTGGAGTAGGGTCCTCCTCCAAGCATTGTGACCACCGGTCTGTGTCCTGGCCCCTTGGGGGATGGGAGGACACTTGTGTTGTGTTAACCTGTGGAACTCCCTGCCGGTGGAGGCTGTGAGGCTTTGGGCTAATCAGTGGTGTTTGACAGGGAGCGAGATGAATCCCCACACAGTGCCTGGGAGCGCATCTGGAAGATGTGATCTGGGCTTTCAGATCCCCATCACGTAGGATGTTTCCTGGACGGAACCAGGAGAGTGATTGGGGAGTGTCCCATCCTTGCAGCAAAACTGAGGTGGCCCTAGGGCCGGCCCGAGCGCTTCCCCTTTCCCCCTCCTACTAACCCTCACACACGGTAGCCCAGGGACATGTGTGGCCGCAGTGGGGACTTCCCTCGGGGGGCCAGCCAAGGCACCGGGAGCAGGCGAGGGGCTCAGTGGGGGCCACACTCACAGGGCTGTGACGCTGCGGTTTTCCCAGGAGCAGCTGTCTGTGCCTCACAGCCCGGTATAGGACAGTGTTGCCGTTCTGTGTGCTGCACCCTGGCAGAGGTGCGGGCTCTGGCCTGAGTCCCTGGGGCCTTGGCTGGTTCCAGCCGGCATCCACCCTTCTCCCCTACTCCCATTGGATGTGTGTGAGCAGCACAGTCCCAGGCATGCCCTGGAGCTGCCTGCCATGGCCACGTGCCGCTTGGTGAAGGGGGTGACCTAGCAGCACGTGGTTGCATGTGCTGCATAGTGCTAATGCTACACTGCATGCAGCTCATGTGGCCTGAGTGATGCGCTTTTCCCCTCCCCTCTCCGGGCGCCTGGCTCCCTCCAGCCCTTGTGAGTGCAAAGTGCAACATTCACTGGTGGATCCTTCCCCAGCCTCTGAGGATGCACGGAAGACATCGGGGCTGCCGGAGAGGTCCTCTGCCTGGAGGGTCCCACTGCTCCCCTGGTCCGCCTCGTCCTCTGACCCACTGGGCAGCTGTGCTTCCTCCTCCATCTTACTGGTCCTGGTGACGGGGGGGCACCTGCAGGTGTGCACCGACTCCGAGGGTCCGTGGAGTGGTGGTGCCTGGCCCAGAATGGCGTAGAGCCGTTGGTAGTGGGGGAAGGTGTCGGCTCCTGCCCTCTGGATCTCACTGGCCCGGACATAGCCCAAGCTCAGCTCTTTGACCTTAGCCTGGACCTGTTCCAGGGTCCGGGCTGGATGACCCTGGTCAAAGAGCGCCTGCGCCATGTGGCAGAATATGTCCATGTTGCACTGACGGGACCGTGGGTCATGGAGAGCCTCTTCCTTGGCCCAGAGATCCAGGAGGGCTTCGAGCTCTGCTGCAGACCAGGAAGGAGCACGGCGCTTTGTGCCCCTTAGTGACTCCTGCGCTGGGGGGTGCAGGTTGTTCCCCCCCTAGAGCGGCCATCCTGGGTGGTCTAGTGGCTGTTGCAGGGAGCAGAGCCACATGGCAGAGCTCTGGGCAGAGGTGGCAAAGCAGCTTCTGTCCAGTGGCCTCTGCAGGCTGCGTCTGCCTGTAAGGGGGCTCAGGTTACCAGGAAGTCCCGAGATGCCTGCAGGTATGGAGCGTCCAAACAGCCACAAGGGCTTTTTTCCGTTTAGACTGCTATTGCGCAAAATGTCTTGGCTACCTGTCTACATTGGACTCTTGCGCAAGATGGCTTCTTCCTGAGCAGGAGCGTCAGAGTATTTGCGCAAGAAGCACTGATTTCTTACATTAGACCGTCAGTGTTCTTGCGCAAGAACTCGCGGCCAGTGTAGACAGGCAGGAAGAAAATCTTGCCAATGTAGACACAGCCCAGGAGTAAAATGCCATTTGTGGGTGTAAAGGTGTCCTAATCTGGCCCACTCTTATTAGCTATGGCCAAATCATGAGGATTAATCAAGAACTGACCCAGGTGGAGTCCAAAAATTGAATTGTTTTTGGTTTTGTCTGGATATCTGGATTCTGGCAGAGGCTTAGAAGTACTGAAATCTTAGTAGAGAGGCTTTTCTAGCAAGATTTCTAAACCAATCACACAGAGAAAATTTAGAGAAAAAAGATAGTCTTGAGGTTAGGGCATTGGATTTGAAATGTCAGAGACCTATGGTGAAAACCTGGTTTTATTGAAGTCCTTGACATTTTACCCTGCTTTTAATGGGTCCAGGATTTTAAGCCTACGTTCAGTTTTACTATAGACTCCTTAAGTGACCTTTTACCATTCAGCGTAGCCTTTCTGTGCCACTGTTCTCCATCTGTCCAGAGAACATAATAATGCTTCCATACTGCATAGATATGTTGTGCTGATAAAGACATTAATGATGGTGAGGGAATCAAATTCTACAATGAGGGCGGGCCATAGAAGTAGAGTGATATACAGTGCTGAGAGGACTGGTGAAAGATTTTGCCAGGCCCTGGGCAACGCAGGGAAGAGGGGGAGGCTCGACTCTTGGCTCCTCGGAAGAAGCAGGACCTTGTGTGGAAGGGGCGGGGCCAGAGCTAGCCACCCTCACCCAGCCCTCAGTGCTGCTTGCACCTCACTGCACAGGCCTCCCGCAGTGATTGAAAGGGTGCAGGGCTCTGACTGCTACTGCATAGAAGTGGTGGCACTTGGAGCCCTGGACCTTTTTACATTGCTAGGTTCCAAGGCAATTTGCCCTTTTGCTCCTCCTCCCCATCTGTAGTCTTGAAAACCCATAAGAGATTCAAAGATTAGGTTGTTTCTCCATATGGAGCCTTTTCCAGGTTCATTTATTTCTGCTCTTAATATAGTTGCTTTTGATGCTACTCCACTGACGCTTGTTTGGCTACAGTTCCCCAATCTTCTGAGTGACACAGCACCCAGTAACAGTTCTGCTTTTGGATCTCAAACAAACCAACTCCCCCAGACCCCTCCTTCATTTGAGGGCCAAAAGAAGGAAAATCAAATATTGTTTTTTTTCATATCAATTTATGTGCAAGTGAAGCTCCACCAGATCTATCAATTTATGCAAAAAATTTCAGAGACTCTCTTTCACAAGCCTCAGAAATGTTGTCTCTGCCTGTCAGTTTCTTCTTTGTGTTCAGTTAAATTCTAACTCCCAGTGCTCTTTCAGGTAAGTATCCATAGCTTACAGTTTCACTAGGCTTGTGCATTATGCATTCTCTCTCTCTTTCTCCCTCTCTCTCTCTCTCCCTATATATACGTATTTCTGAAGAAAACACGGTGTTTTCCTACCATCGGAGGAAATGTGTGCATAGTAGAAAGCTTTTCAATGCACATTATCTAGTGGTGGATGACTGACTGTGTCACAAAGGAAGACATGCATAGGGGATAGCCCTTATTTTCATGACTGTTGCAAGATGGCATATGATTTTTACCTAGCATGTTATGCTGCCCCACAGAGCTGGAAAACATTTCTCCCTGTCTGTTGTCTCAGGGGCTCCCTCTTCACTGCAGATATGAGAAGCCCTGTGGTTTTTCTAACTTCAATGTATCCTTCTCTGGTCCCAGAGTAGTTGCTGTGGTGGTTATTTGCATCTGACAGCTTAGACAAGAGTGACTGGTATGAGAGGATTTTCTAAATTATGGGAAAGAATGCATCAAGTTAGGGTGTGTAGACTGAGGATCTGGATTCTATTTTTGGGTCTCTGAGGGTATGTCTACCCTACCCCGCTAGTTCGAACTAGCAGGGTAATGTAGGCATACCGCACTTGCAAATGAAGCCCGGGATTTGAATTTCCCGGGCTTCATTCGCATAAGCGGGGAGCCGCCATTTTTAAAACCCCGCTGGTTCGAACCCCGTGCAGCGCGGCTACACGGGGTTCGAACTAGGTAGTTCGGACTAGGCTTCCTATTCCGAACTACCGGTACACCTTCCCATTCCGAACTACCGGAACGAGGTGTACTGGTAGTTTGGAATAGGAAGCCTAGTCCGCACTACCTAGTTCGTGCCCCGTGTAGCCGCGCTGCACGGGGTTCGAACCAGCGGGGTTTTAAAAATGGCGGCTCCCCGCTTATGCAAATGAAGCCCGGGAAATTCAAATCCCGGGCTTCATTTGCAAGTGTGGTATGCCTACATTACCCTGCTAGTTCGAACTAGCGGGGTAGGGTAGACATACCCTGAGTGACTATGTAACTGGAGCCCCAGGCCCTTTTAAAATGCCAGGTCCTGGGGCAACATCATCTGTGACTCTTTTCCTCACATTGTGGCCTTTAACACCTAGTGTGCCATCAGCTTTTTGCACCACCCATCCAATTATCCATATTATATAGAGCCCTGCAAATCTACACCTATCCATTATATAGTCACTGGTACAAGCATCTACAAATGTGTATATGCATGACACATTTTTGGATGCAATTTTTTTAATCTAGAACCCAGCAAATCTACAGATATCTGCTTAATATCTGCCAGTATGCACATCCATGAATGTGGATGGAATTAGTCACAGCTTATTTTTATAGATACAGATGCAGATACCAATTTCATATCCACGTAGGGCTCTAACTATGGACACATCTCTTAAACTCTCTGTGGCTCAGTTTGCCTCTTTGCACAAAGAGTCTGACAAAATGTGAAGTTCATTTTCCTTTTTGGATCTACAGTAGTTGCATATTCAGCTTTTATTATTGGAGTAGCTGAGCACCTCCAACTCCTATACTACCATGTTTTAGAAACAGGAACTGAATCATAGGGTATGTCAACACTACAGAGAGGGTTTTTTTTTTTTTTTTTTTTTGAAAAATGGCTGTTTTTCCGAAAAAACTTCAATTACATCCACACTGCAATCACATTCTTTTGAAAGTAATCCTCTTTCTCTGTGTGGATGGGGAAGAGGGAGTTCTTTCAGAAGATGAAGAGGAAAAAGGAAAAGCACAGGTGCCTTGATAGCCACTCTGTCCATAGTAATCACAGCTTAAATGTGAGATAATGTCCATTCAGTGTGGATACCATCTTTTGAAAAAGCAGATCACTTTTTCAATGCGCTTGGGCAGTGTGAACATGCTCTTTCAGAAGAAGTTTTTTTGGAAGATCTCTTCCAAAAGAAGCCTGCAGTCTAGACCTAGCCAAAGGGAGATTAAGGCCCAGAATCTCAAAGGTATTCAGATGCCTAACTCCCAATCAAGTGACTTAATGTCACACAGAAAATCTATAGCAGAATTCAGAACTGGACCCCAATTTCTTCAGTCTGAACCCAGTGTAGTAGATAGCCCATCCTTCCTCCCTGTGCTGCTATGGGGGTTTTCCCAGCTTTGGACTAAAAGATACTTGCCTTTCAAAATCTCTTGACATCACCACTTTGAGGAAAATCCTTATGCTATGTACTGTCACCTTCCTATCATGCCATCACTTCACTTTCCTTAGAAACCCAGAAAAGGGCTGTGAGATGTAGTGATCTCTCTGAACAGAGGCAACTTACACATACCGCAATGAGTTCACATCTGTATTCCTTAGAGTAGTGTGTAGAGAACATACACTGCATGCCCCCGTAGTGTGGGCATAAATAGCAGGGAAGACCAGGAATTTAACAGGGTTCAAAAAAGAACTAGATAGATTCATGGAGGGTTAGGTCCATCCATGGCTATTAGCCAGGATGGGAGGAATGGTGTCCCTAGCCTCTGTTACAGTCTGGACGTTGATGACAGGAGAGGGGTGACTTGATGATCACTTGTTTCTGGCATTGGCCACTCTTGGAAGACAGAATCCTGGGCTAGATGGACCTTTCATCTGACCTAATATGGCTGTTCTTATGAAGACTAGCTGGCACTGCTTAGGTGAATACAACCAGGAGGAACCTTAGGATATCCCTATGTACATATCTTCCTTTGTGACACTGTCAGTCATCCATCTCTAGATAATATCCCTAAACTGCACTCCTCTCTACCCCCCCCCCCCTCCGCTACTACAATTTTTAGCAGGACAGTGTCCTTTTGTCTCCCCACTCCCTGCTGTCTCCTCCTTGCCAGAGCCTTGCTGTGTGTAGCTATGCACTGCAGTCTGGATACAGTTTGCTTTTCAATGCATTGTGTAGTCATGCATATACAACATGACACCTGTAGTTTCCTCACTAGGTCTGGTGACAGATTTCACTAGGCTCTTGGTGCTGGGAAGGGTTCAGGGAGCTCAGCCCTGGGCCCTTGGACAGAAGATGAAAATCTAAGAACAGCCACCGGGACCATGCTGCACTCAGCCCCAGCCAACCCTTAGCACCAACAAGAGCATGTCATGCAGTGCTCCAGTGGTGATTTAAAGGGCCCAGGGCTCTGGCCACAGTTGCTGCCATGGGAGCAGTAGTGGTGGCCAGGAATCTTGGGCCCTTCTAAATTGCTGGGGCTTGAGGCAACTGCCACTTTTGCTCCCCTCTGTTGGTGGCCCTATTCTTCACATTATGGCCTTTAATGATTTGAGTGCCATCAGAGTTGTTTTTTGTTTTGTTTTGTTTTTTTCCAACCATGCATTTACCATTCTGTCTGGTCTCTTTCCCATCAATAATTGCACTAGATGCTAGTAGCCTAATAGTGCTTTCTGTCTTTTTTTTAAATAACAAAAAACTAGTCCCCTGGTATCAGACCTCCCTTAGCCGGGAGTACACAAGCCCCTTGTCAATCTACTTTCTCTATGCAACCCGTATTCTACAGGGACTCTAGAATCTATTATTCTCTCCTCTCTGCCTCTGCTGCCACAGCCAGTCTACCATTTGAAAAGAGAGAGCAATGCCAATATGGTTTATGAATTCCTGGCACATTGCTTCACCCTGAAGGATACATTAAGCAGCAAGCATTTTTAAAACAAAGACCTCTACTAACCTCACCACAGGCAGTGAATCTGCTGATATATTATTAATTTTATGCACTAACTTCAAATTCTCTGACTAAAACACCACTTGTCTTCTCCTTGCACTTGCTCATCATATGACTGTTGCCCCTTCCCGAAATGTCACTTTCTTTTCCTCCCTTGCTGTTTTAAAATATACAAACTGCAGGTCTATTTAAACTACAATAACCCAATTATGCTGCACAAAAACAGGGCTAAAGCCAAAAGAAAATCATTATAATCCCTACAAGGAAAGTCCACAGCTAACAATTGAGAAAAGAATAAACATTATTAAAATTATTACATGTAAAGATCTACATCATTTGTAGATAAGAAACAGATTTGCATTTTAATGTTAAATATGTGGAAACACTATTTATGTCTTAAAATATCTACTAAGTATTATGAACCACAATGGCTAAAACTGTAGCACACACATAGAATAATTCTGTTAGGTACGAATCTCGTTCCTTTTTACATTGTCTACAGGCAGCAAAAAATGTTCAGCATTTGTCCCCAAAGAAAGTGGGGAGTCCTGTGTCACCTTAAAGACTTACAAATATTTTTGGGCCTTCGCTTGTGTGGGCTGGAACATACTTCATCTGCTTCATGTATCTGACAAAGCCCACAAAAGCTGCAGAAGACAGACTATACAATTGCTTCTGGGACCACATTGGCTAGAGACGAAAGACTTCTTTGGTCATATTGCTCCTCTGCTGCTGGCTTGAGAGTCCTCTACTCTCTGACAACACATCTCCCTCATATACAAATGGCTAAGTAACACTGAGATCCCACAGTGGGGCAAATCATAGGAGAAGAGGAAGCCTCCCCTCCTTCTCTTTGGCTTCTCTCCCTCTTTTTTGCATGCTTATGAAGAGCAAGGCACAATGTTGCCCATTAATGGTCCTTTTTTTTTCAAAGCCTAGGTGATGTGGATGCCTAACTTTAGTAAAAATTAAAAGAGTAATCAGCATCAATTGTTTGAGCAATTTAGAAAATCCCAGTTACCGTTTTCCATGTACATGGGCATGGGCTGCCAAATTCAGTTCCACATTTGAACTTCGCTAGAGTTCAATGGGTCTCCCCTGGGCTATATAAGTTTTGAGATGTTGCTCTTCATTGCTGTCATTAAACTCCTATCTTTGCCTGTTGAATAGGCTCTTAAGTTTCCCTCTTACAGTATGGTAATTATCCTAATCATATTAAAGTGAAGAGGAAACTTCAGTGAGGAAAATAAAAACAGACTGTATTCATGGTGGGCAAAATTTATTTCCTTTAATGTTCTGTTTTTATGTCTTACTTCCTGGACCTATCCCACTAATAAGCTTTTAATGACTGTTCCCACTGATATTATAGGACTTCGTTCTTTGCATGCTGCCTTTATTTTCTGCAAGAAAAATCAATTAAGCACCATGCCTCCCTGACCCCTTCTTGTATTAAGGCTTATCCCAACAATTAGGATTGCATTACTGCATTCAGTCTTTTTTAATTTTTGTTCTACAGACATTCCAGCAAGTCAGGTGTCAGTGCAAAGATTAACGTTACTGCAACACAGCTCATATTTTAGCTCACATTGGTATGAAACCACTTCAGTGGCCTAATTACAATGCCTACATGATTCATTTCTTTTACAAGACTGACACTTAACAGGGCCAGTCTTACTGCAGTGATTTCTTGGATAACTCAATTTGATGTGAATACAGGAGGTTTTGGTGGTAAAACTGCAAAATGTATTTTTATACAGTCCAGGGCATTGAAAGATTTGCCCAGAAGGGGCAGTTCTGACCACCCAACTTACATGGGTCTTAGAACTCGGCCCGTGATTCCTGCAGTTACTCATTGTTGAATCAGAGCATGTCTTTTAGAAAGGCACTTGGCCTTGATTTTAAATACTCCAAGTGATAATTTACCACATTCCTTGGTAATCTGTTCCAGTGGCTAGTTACCATCACTGCTGGAAATTTGCATCTTATTTCCATTTTGAACTCTGTCAACTTCACAGGTCTGCAGTTGCAGCACTTTGGAAAATAGACCCAAACCACAACAACTACCCTTAATGTAATCCTTTAAATATAAGGTACAATTTATAACTAGGGTCTCAGACCAGGTATCACTCTGTCCTATCTGTCACGTGAATCTCTCAGTTCTGTTTATTTGATACTTTCTATCTCCTTCCACCAAGTCTGCAGACTTTGGTTTTCCTGGTGTTTGTTGTAACAAATGTCTTACAAAAGCTTTTCTAAGTGTATGTGACTGTATGGAACCAGAAGAGACTTTCTTTGTAAATAGCATTACCCATCACTACCCTTCTGCACCACTGCTTTAGCATACTAACCTTATCCTTCCTGCTGACCTTCCCAATTTCCAAGATGCCATGTAAGGGGAGGAAATTCTCCTCTCCTCTTATATCCACAAGGCACTTACAGGCCTGGGCAGGGAGGCATCTGGCTACTGATGTGGTGGAAATGTCAGACAGAGCCCTGGGCCCTTTAGATTCTCTGCCAGAGCACTGTGTGGAATGCTCCAGAGCCCCATGCCACATGCTCTGGCTGGCTTTCAGAGCTGGCTGGGGGTAGGAGGTATGGTGAGCCCAGAACATCTGGGCAGTGCTGGGAGCTGGCTGCCCCAACTCTTCCTCCTGAGGCCCCGCCCCTTCTGGAAGTGGTGAGCTGTCCCCACCCCCCATATACATACACATTGCCCAGGGGTCTAGCAATCCTGTCAGCTCCCCTGGGCACAGACAATGTAATTTCTGTGACATCTGTAAGAAGCTTGTTTACATATTGGCTGTGTCTACACTGGCATGAATTTCCGGAAATGCTTAAAACGGAATAAATGCTTAATACTATTCCGTTTTCAGTTTTTCCTGAAAAGGAGCATCTACATTGGCAGGCTGCTTTTCCGGAAAAGCCCTTTTTCTGGAAAAGCATCTGTGACCAATGTAGACGCGCTTTTCCGGAAAAGAGCCCCGATCACCATTTTCGCGATCGGGGCCTTTTTTCTGGAAAAGACTACTGGGCTGTCTACACTGGCCCTTTTCCGGAACAGTGTTCTGGAATAAGGACTTATGCCCAAGCGGGAGCAGAATAGTTTTTCTGGAATAGCAGCTGATTTTGTACAGTAGAGCATCGTTGCTTTTCCGGAAATTCAAAGGTCAGTGTAGACAGCTTGCAGCTTATTCCGGAAAAGCGGCTGATTTTCCGGAATAAGTGGCCCAGTGTAGACACAGCCAGTGTGTAATTGTTCATAGTGCTGTGGGATAACAGAGTCCTGGTCTCCCTCATGGAGCATCAGCGTCTGCCCTCTTGCTCTTCCATTGTGGTGCATCATGGGAGAACATAGATGCCAACTCTGTGGGAGATGTGAGGCTGGCACACTCACCGAAAAAACTAGTGCATACTTAGCACCCTCTGGCAGCCAGCTCCTTCCCTTCATCCCAGTGCCTACCACGTGGTGCAGTCTTCTGCAGAAAGCAGGAAACTCTGGGAGGGTGAGGGAAGAGTGGAATCAAATTGCATTTAGGGAGGTAGAAGGAGGAGACGGGGAAGAAGTTGGAAAGGGTTGGATTTTAGGAGAAAGGCTCAGGTGGGGGCAGGGTCTCAAGTGGAGTGGGAGTGGAAGCTTGGGAGAAGGGGTGGAGGAAGAGTAAGAGCAGGGTCTGGGGCAGAGCAGGAGGTTGTGCACCCTCTGGGTCTGGAAGAAGACGACGCAAGGAGCACAAAGATGAGGATGGGGGCACAAGGCAGTACACTGGACTTGAAATTAATGCTGAACCAAGCCAAAACAAAATGCTTTGATCAGGGAACATCAAACCCTTCAGTTGTGATCAAACATGCTGAAACAAAATGTTTTGAGATTTCTCTAATTGAAGTTTTCAGGTTTTGATTTGTTTCAGTGCCGCGTCAGTTTTCTATCAAAACAGCTTCTGCAGGATTTTTTGACCAGCTCTGGAGGAAACACATAGTTATTATAGTGCATGATGGTGGTAGTGCATTCCCAAGGTGCCACAGACAAAATCAGAACTCCTTTTTATTCCTTTTTAATTTTAGACAGGTTATGGAACATAACTTATCAACCGTGGAAATCTTTTTGCTGCTAATTGGCTAGGTGTCAGATGAAGATAAAAGGGAATAATTTTAGCTGTATGAATTTCATTCATGAATGTGTTTTTGTTTTAGAAAATATTTGCTGTTCTTATCAAATTGCCTATAAGAGCTCATTGTCATGAGAAGCTATTACTGCCTTTGGATTGTTTTTGTAGGACCGCTTTTCCTTGAACTCCTGCAGTGTATACAGTAGATTCTGAAGATAATTTCCTTTGCCTTATTTTGAACCCATTTTGTTTAAATTACATTACTGTGATTGCTGTCTGGGAGAGGCTGTCATGAAAGAGATCAGGGATCTATGGAAAAGATCTAATCAAAAACAGGAGAGGAGGTCTTGACTACACAAAACTGAGTGGGGACAGGGAAATACCTCTAACAAATATATACATGGTTTATTAGATTCTCACCTGGCACAAACTGTAGCTCCAGAGAATTCAATGTTGCCATGCTGTTTTATGCCATTTGAAGATTTGGCCTATTATATCATAGTACAATCTATTTATTCCAATGAAAAATTTGTTGAGGGTATTCATATCCCTTATGTCTAGCACAGATTTCCTCTCAGCTAAGAAATCTCTTATTTTAAAATGAAACCTTCTTCCAGAGATGCATGGTTTAAATGACAGGCATCAAGGTTTGTTTTGTTTGTTTGTTTGTTTTAGGTTTAAAGTAGCTGCAAAGTCTAAAACAGTATATGCGGTTTGCAAACATGAATTTCTGAAGGTTCTTCCATCTTATGCACAATTATCTGTCTGTGCCTGCTTAGCTTTCACCACAGTTTTGATAATATGATCATACAAAGTAATATAATACAGTCACTCCTCATTTAAAATTGTCTTGGTTAACAATGTTTCATGATTACTTTGCTTATCTAATAGAGCATATGTTCATTTAAAGTTGTGTAATGCTTCCTTATAATGTCATTTGGCTGCCTGGAGTGTCTGCTACATGCAGGATTTTCTGGAAACACAGACTGCCCTTGGTGGGGTTTAGAACCAGCATGGGCTGGCATCCTCCATCAGCTCCCCTAAGTTCCCTGGAAGGTATGCAGATGACCGGCTGTAGTTCAGCTTCACCTGTTTTCCCCCACTGCCTTGTTGCTGTTGCTGCTGCTCTTGCCCTCTGACATGGAGCTGTTCTCAGGAGTCTGTGCACGGTATGTTTGTGTTAATGTCAGGATGTCCTCCCTCCCACCCCTTATCAAGTCCCCCACTCCATACCCTATTTCTTCAGGGAAGTGTTTGCAGCCCCTGCTGTGCATCTACTATGTTTCCTCCCTCCTAACTTCATGCTGCCTCTAGATTGCAAAGCAACATTTAAGTTAGCAACATGTTAACTCTTGATGTCTCAATCAAGTGCCAATTTATTATTTAGTAGCAAGACATTCCCTGAAATATATTCACAATCATCATTGCTGTGTACAGTCTTAAATTGTTTTACGTTGTTTAAAACTTCTATCCTATATATCTGAATCTATATATGCTGCCTTTTGTCTGCTGAAAAATAATTCCCTGTGTCCTATCCCTCCCTATTTATATTAATGTTTATGGGGAAATTGAATTTGCTTAACATTGTTTCACTTACAGTAGCATTTTTCAGGAACATAATTAAAACATTAAGTGAGGACTTACTGTAGTGTATAAAGCTTCCTCATGCATTAAACAGAAAAATATCATTTAAGTGAAACAAATTAGTACAGCTAGACAGTACCTGACCAAGTTCTTTACAGGAAAGAATGACTATCTGATCAGAACCCATATTCCTATGACCCTTAAATAAAAGGGATTTCAGTTGCCCGATAAGGAGGACTGCTCATTTTTCTGGTGGAATGTCTTATTGGAAAACATCAGTCTGTTGAAACCAAAACTGCACCCAGGTGAATCGCCTGTCTTTTATCTTGCAATTGTTAAAGCAGGATGCCTTGGCATTTTTTAAATGAAAAGTTTACTTCTTGATGTGAAATGCTGCATTTTTGAAAGTTTCCTAATGTAAAAGGTTAACATTGAAAAATGTTAACACCAACAAAACATTTAAATGGGTGTGACATTACCCAGTGTACAGTATGGACAGATTAATAGCTGTGTTTCCTCATTTGTCCAAACTGGGATGCCTTTTACACTGTTGTTTCTTGTGAACAGCCATTCCTGGTCAGTTAAAAGCCAGCCTCCAGCATGTTGCTTACTGCAGCTACTGCAGAAGAAATCAGCAGATACTTTAAGCCCTGTCACTTCCACCAGAAATGTGCATCTTGTACTGCCCATCTGGTGAATAATGTAAGCTCCTAGAAAGTCTGTCATTTCATCAAAGGCAAATGATATGTACCAATCCTGTTATCTTAACATAAGAACATGAGAACATAAGAACAGCCGTACTGGGTCAGACCAAAGGTCCATCTAACCCAGTATCCTGCCTACTGACAGTGGCTAGCACCAGGTGCACCAGAGAGGGTGGACCGAAGACAATGATCAATCGATTTGTCTCCTGCCATCCCTCTCCAGCCTCTGACAAACAGAGGCCAAGGACACCATTTTATCCCCTGGTTAATAGCCTTTTATGGACCTAACCTCCATGAAATTATCTAGCTTCTCTTTAAACTCTATTATAGTCCTAGCCTTCACAGCCTCCTCTGGCAAGGAGTTCCACAGGTTGACTACACGCTGTGTGAAGAAGAACTTTCTTTTATTAGTTTTAAACCTGCTACCCATTAATTTCATTTGGTGTCCTCTAGTTCTTCTATTTAGGGAACTAATAAATAACTTTTCTTTATCGGCCCTCTCCACACCACTCATGATTTTATAGACCTCTATCATATCCCCCCTCCGTCTCCTCTTTTCTAAACTGAAAAGTCCCAGTCACTTTAACCTCTCCTCATATGGGACCCGTTCCAAACCCCTAATCATTTTAGTTGCCCTTTTCTGAACCCTTTCCAAGGCCAAAATATCTTTTTTGAGGTGAGGAGACCACATCTGTACACTGTATTCAAGATGTGGGCGTACCATAGTTTTATACAGGGGCAGTAAGATATTCTGGGTCTTATTTTCTATCCCTTTCTTAATAATTCCTAGCATCCTATTTGCCTTTTTGACTGCCGCTGCACACTGTTTAGAAGTTTTCAGAGAACTGTCCACAATAACTCCAAGATCTCTTTCCTGATTTGTCGTAGCTAAATTAGCCCCCATCATACTGGACGTATAGTTGGGGTTATTTTTCCTGATGTGCATTCCTTTACACTTATCCACATTAAATTTCATTTGCCATTTTGTTGCCCAATCAGTCAGTTTGGTGAGATCTTCTTGGAGTCCCTCACAGTCTGCTTCTGTCTTGACTATCCTAAACAGTTTTGTATCATCTGCAAACTTTACTACCTCACTGCTTACCCCTTTCTCCAGATCATTTATGAATAAGTTGAAAAGGATTGGTCCCAGGACTGACCCTTGGAGTACACTACTAGTTACCTCTCTCCAATCTGAAAATTTACCATTTATTCCTACCCTTTGTTTCCTGTCTTTTAACCAGTTCTCAATCCAAGAAAGGACCTTCCCTCTTATCCCATGGCCATGTAATTTACACAAGAGCCATGAAGACTGAAGCAAAGAACTCATTTAGTTTCTCCACAATGGCTTTATCGTCCTTGATTGCTCCTTTTATAGCTCGATCATCAAGGGGACCCACAGGTTTTTTAGCAGGCTTCCTGCTTCTAATGTACTAAAAAACATTTTGTTATTTCTTTTTGAGTTTTTGGCTAGCTGTTCCTCAAAATCTTTTTTGCTTTTCTTATTACATTTTTACACTTGATTTGACAGTGTTTATGTTCATTTCTATTTATCTCACTAGGATTGGACTTCTACTTCTTAAAAGATACCTTTTTGTCCCTCACTGCTTCTTTTACATGGTGGTTAAGCTACGGTGACACTGTTTCAGGTCTCTTGCTATGTTTTTTAATTTGGGGTATACATTTAAGTTGGGCCTCTATTATGGTATCTTTAAAAAGTTTCCATGCAGCTTTCAGGGATTTGGCTCTAGTCACTGTGCCTTTTAATTTCTGTTTAACTAACTTCCTCATTTTTGTGTAATTCCCCTTTTTGAAATTAAATGCCAGGGTGCTGGACTGCTGAGGTGTTCTTCCCAACAGGAATGTTGAATGTTATTATATTATGGTCACTATTCCCAAGCGGTCCGGTAATGGTTATATCCTGGACCTGATCCTGCACTCCACTCAGGACTAAATCGAGAATTGCCTCTCCCTTTGTGGGTTCCTGCACTAGCTGCTCCAAGAAGCAGTCATTTAAGCCATTGAGAAATTTTATCTCCGCTTCTCTTCCTGAGGTGACATGTATCCAGTCAATATGGGGGTAATTAAAATCCTCCATTATTATAGAGTTCTTTATTTTGGTAGCGTCTCTAATCTCCCTCAGCATTTCAATGTCAGTATCGCTGTCCTGGTCAGGTGGTCGGTAATATATCCCTACTGCTAATTTCTTATTATTGGAGCATGGAATTGCTATCCATAGCGATTCTATTGAACATGTTGAGTCACTTAATATTTTTATTTCATTTGATTCTACATTATCTTTCACATACAGTGCCACTCCGCCACCCACCCGGCCTGCTCTATCCTTTCTATATATTTTATATCCCGGTATGATTGTGTCCCACAGATTTTCCTCATTCCACCAGGTTTCAGTGATGCCTATTATGTCAATCTCCTCATTTAATACGAGGTACTCTAGGTCACCCATCTTATTAGTTAGGGTATATCTACACTACAGCACTAATTCGAACTAACTTAATTCGAATTAGTTAATTCGAACTAAGCTAATTCGAATTAGCGCAGCTAGACTTAAAATCTAGTTCGAATTAGCGTTTTGCTAATTCGAACTAGCATGTCCACACAGAGTGGACCCTGAACAGAGGTTAAGGATGGCCGGAAGCAGAGCATCAGATGAGGACTTAGAGCGTGGAGCTGCTGTCTCAAGCTAGCCGAGGGCTGTGCTTAAAGGGACCCAACCCCCACCCCAGACAGACAGTTCTCAGGGTTCCCCGCTTGCAAAGCAGTCCTGGCTTGGAGTGCCCGGAGTGCCCACACTCGGCACATCACAGCACTCGGCCATCAGACCGGCTGCACTTGCCACAGGCTGCCATCCAGGGCGAGGAGGCAATCGGGGGGGCTGCAGGAGAACTTCCACCCCAAGAAGCCCGCAGAGCCAGCCCAGTCCTCCCCATCGGGGGCTCGTACCCCATTCCTCCCTCACCTCCTTCCACTTACCCCTCCCTAGCCCCCCTTCCTGATGTACAAAATAAAGAAAGCGTGTGTTCAAAAATAGAAACTCTCTTTATTGAACAAAACTGAGGGAGACTGGGAAAAAGAGGTTGGAGAGGGGAACAGAGAGGCTGGAAGAGGAGAGGGCAACTAAAATGATCAGAGATTTGGAACAGGTCCCATATGAAGAGAGGCTAAAGAGACTGGGACTTTTCAGTTTAGAGAAGAGTAGACGGAGGGGGGATATGATAGAGGTGTATAAAAATAAGAGTGGTGTGGAGAGGGTGCATAAAGAAAAGTTCTCCATTAGTTCCCATAAAGAAGGACTAGAGGACACCAAAGGAAAGGAATGGGTAGCAGGCTTCAAACTAGTAACTGAAAGTTGTTCTTCACAAAGCAAAGAGTCAACCTGTGGAACTCCTTGCTGCAGGAGGCTGTGAAGACTAGAACTAGAACAGAGTTTAAAGAGAAGTTAGATCAAATCATGGAGGTTGGGTCCATGGAGTGGTATTAGCCAGGGGGTAGAAATGGTGACCCTGCCGAAAGTTTGTGGAAGGCTGGAGATGGATGGCACGAGACAAATGGCTTGGTCACTGTCTTTGGTCCATCCCCTCTAGGGTACCTAGGGTTGGCTGCTGTCAGCAGACAGGCTACTGGACTAGATGGACCTTTGGTCTGACCCAGTTCGGCCATTGTAAGCTCAGGGCTCAGGGTCGGGGGTCTTAGTGGACCACCTTGATTTTCATGCAAACCTGGTCCTGGGTGGCCAGGCTGGCAGCTCTCCTGCCCTAGACAGCCACTTTCCTGTGCCTAGTGTGGAGTTCATGGACGAGGTCCACGATGTCTGCACTAGACCAGGCGGGTGCCCGCCTCTTGCAGTCCTGGCCAGGCTCCCGAGAACCGTAAGCCTGGTCCCGGGAAGAGGCGGAGGGCTGGGAGGCATCGGGTGGCTGGCTCATGGCGTGCCAGGTGCAGGGTCTGCTGGCTGGGTGCTGGCAGGCTTGCACCTGGCACGGGCACCGTAGCCAGCCCGTGCCCCTTTAAGGGGTCAGGGGCCGGGGCGGGGGGCATACGAGTTTCCCTGGTGGTGCCCAAAGTGGCCACCAGGGAAAGCTGGGGAGGGCTAGCCTCCCACTAGTTCGAATTAAGGGGCTAGTAAGTTCGAACTAGGCTTAGTCCTCGTGCAATTAGGTTTACCTAGTTTGAACTAAGCGCTCCGCTAGTTCGAATTAAGTTTGAATTAGCGGAGCGCTAGTGTAGCGCCTATGAAAGTTAATTCGAACTAACATCCGTTAGTTCGAATTAACTTTGTAGTGTAGACATACCCTCAGACTCCTAGCATTTGTGTACAAGCACTTTAGAAATTTGCTACTGGTTATTTGTCTGCCCTTCCCTGATGCATTGGATTCCTTTGTATGTGGTTGTTTGTCTGCTCTGGCCCATGGTTTGCCCTCTCCCCTCCTCTCTTTCTGACTACAGCTTAGAGAATCTGTATCAATGGATTCTCCTCTAAGAGAAGTCTCCCGCCGATTTACGTGCATCTCCGCACCAATCGGCTTTCCCCTGTCTCTTAGTTTTAAAACTGCTCTACGGCCTTTTTAATGTTTAGTGTCAGCAGTCTGGTTCCACCCTGGTTTAGGTGGAGCCCATCCTTCCTGTATAGGCTCCCCCTCTCCCAAAAGTGTCCCCAGTTCCTAATAAATCCAAACCCCTCTTCCCTACACCATCGTCTCATCCACGCATTGAGACTCTGAAGCTCTGCCTGCTTACCTGGCCCTGTGCGTGGAACTGGAAGCATTTCCGGGAACGCCACCATAGAGGTCCTGGATTTCAGTCTCTTTCCTAGCAGCCTAAATTTGGCCTCCAGGACATCTCTCCTACCCTTCCCTACGTCATTGGTACCTACATGTACCACGACCACCAGCTCCTCCCCAGCACTACACATAAGTCTATCTAGATGCCTCTAGAGATCCGCAACCTTCGCACCAGGCAGGCAAGTGACCATTCAGTTCTCCTTAAGGAGAAGCTCCCAAATACTTCAGTCCAAACACACTGGTTGAGGAAAAAATAGTAAGAGATTTATTAACTGCAGAAAAAAGAGAGAATTTAAGCAACTGTAAGTAATGAGGCATAAAAGTTAGAATTGGTTAAAGAATAGCTTGTATTTGAAGTGCCTAATTTAACAAGCCAAGCGAACTTAAAAGAAAAAAAAAACATTTATCTTAACATAAGCTACAGCAGTCTGTACTGTCTGTTAAGCCACTCAGCCAAAACATCCGCCTTTCACCTCTTCAGTTCTTTGAGAGTTGTTGTTGATTTCCTGAAGGGAGATGGAGGCATCATTACGGAGTCTGGGTGGCAAACAGCCTCTTGTCGATGTAGGGTTGCCTTGTCAGGTGTCCAGCTTTCAACCAGAACACATGGTCAAAAAGAGACCCTGGCAGCTGCTGAACAGGTTCTAAAAGGCTCCACTCAGCTTCCTACTTGCCCTGGCTCCACTCTGCTCCCCAAAGCATCCAGCATGTCTAGCTCCTAAGCACGGGAGTGGCCAGGGTGGCTCTGCACACTGACCCTGCTCAGAACATTGGCTCTGCAACACCTATTGTCTCGGAAACACAGTCAGTGGGAGTTGCAGGAAGGAGTGCCAGCTGGTACAGACAATATAGAGAGCCCCATGCCCCCTCCACCTATGAGCCAGACATGCTGGCTGTTTCCATGAGCCATGCAGAGTTAGGGCAGACAGAGAGTCTGCCTTAGCCCTTCTGCACCATCAATAGGGAACCACCTGAGGTAAGAACCACCCTGATGGAACCTGCCCCCCAAACTCCCTCCTACACCTTAACTCCTCATGCCTGACCCTTCTCCAGAGCTCATATCCTCAAACAGAGCCTGCATCCCAACCCCCAGCTCCTGTCCTAAGCCCTGTCCTAGAGCTTGCATTCCACATACCCTCGCCACCCAACCCTCTGTGGTAACCCAGAGCATGCTCCTGCACCTCAAACCTCTTATCCCCCACTCTACCAGAGAACCTGCACCCCCATCCACACCCTTTACCCCTCTTGCAATCCCAATCCCTGCCCCACTCCAGAAAGCGGGGTGAGGAAAAGAGAGCAACAGAGGAAGGGAGGATGGAGTGAGTAAGGCACAGGGCCTCAGAGAAGGAATGGAGCAGGGGTGGGGTCTTAGAGACAAGACAAGGATATTTGGTTTTGTGGGACTAGAATGTCAGTAACTCTATGGGGTTATGAGATTTGTCCTTGTGACTGAAGGGTATGCATGTGTTCATTTTAAACAAAATGTGGTTTGGAAAGTAGATATGCATAAAGAAGCTTGCTGTGGCTCGCCACCCTAGCAATAGCCTAGAAAAGAACAAGGGGGGGGGGGGGGGAGGTGAACTCAGCATATGGAGTGGAGAAGTACAAGCATGTGACAAACAAAGCCATATATAGAAAGGTTGACTCTGATTGGTTTAGAAGTTTGTGTTATGTAACCTGTTATGTAACTGCCATGTGCTATAAAACAGCAAGGGGAGGGGCTCCTTGCTCGAGGGACTATAGCTGATTTTAGTACCAGGGGCTCTCCCTTTGTGCACATTGAATAAAGTCTTGTTGAATCGAATTGAAGTATCGAAGACCATTGATTCTGCCCAGCACCTGACTCTTTGGGAACCACAAAATCCCAACATGACGAAATGTACATGGCTTATTCATACCTTCCCCCCTGTCAGAGAATGGTTGCTTAACTAAGTGATAGCCCACTTGAGTCTTTGATAACCTGGTGTGTCTTTGTCTCTGAAGAATTAGTTTGCGCCTATCTTTCTATCTCTCCAATGTGTTACAGCAATATTATTCAGCAGAAATGTAAAAATTTGCATACAATGTTTATACACATATTTCATCAGGACAATGATGTTAATCAGATTGAGCTTTGAAATAATACCTCATAAGACATACTTTGTACAAAATGTATCATAGCCTTGTAAAACGGGTGAACATGGGAAACACTGTCACACTGGGTCAAACAGAAATCTCTAAATTTTTTATTTGTGAACATTTTAAGACTGACTTTTTACTTTTTGACTTCCATTTTGTCGCTTTTGATTTTTTTGACTTACACTCAAAATAGCTTAAAGGGCAAAGTAACCATGTAGTGGAGGAAAAAGAGAGGAAGGGGGACATAGAGCAAGTTCTGGCCATTAAGGGGTGCTAGCATGGCAGCTAACCTGCTACATCCCTCTTTGGACAAGATTTTTTTTTCACATCTTAAAAAGCCTCATGAGGTTGGGGAAATGATTTCTACCCACCTCTATTTATAACTCCAGGCTGCACTTATTTCAGTAAGTAGCTCTGTAGTCTTTTATTATTGACCAAGTATTGGCCCACCAGGAATTCTGATATTGCTACTTATTTTACAGGGAATGCTTTCAGATCCTATGCTAATAGGAGGTCAATAGAAGTAAGAAGATGTTAGCAGGAGATGGGCTTTGTTTTGCTTCTTCTTTTATTGCTGCTGCAATGAAATAGCAAAGTATTACTGTGTATGACAGTGCCCTGAAGACCCTATAAATAGATAGTAGACAGACCTATATTATGCAGCTCACTCTTACAAGAAATAACAATGAAAAGAGACACCATTGTATCTAAACAAATCAAACTCTGCACTTCCACTTGGCTCTCCCACAGTGTGCTCATCCCACTTGCATAGACACATCTACCAAGAGACTGGTATTTCAACTAGTGGGGAGATGCTATAACTGTAGTGATGGACAACTCAAAAGTACTGAAACAATTAGATGGAGGGAAGGAGAAAAAGGAGATATGTGGCATGAAAGTAAAAATCATGAAACCTTACACAACACACTTGTTCAGACCTCAAGAAGTTTACTTTCTTTCTGTCTCCATTATCTGAAGTTACACTTCTTCTTACAAGATTAACATCTGCAAACGTAAGTTTCAAAACTAAGCCCCACCCCTACCCTTACCCCTGCCTCTGCCTCTGCCCCACACTGGGATTGTTCACATGGGTACAGGCATGTGCATAAACATTGGCAGTGTTGAGGCTTTAGAGCACTTTGCAGTGATTGTTGCCAGAGCCTGAATTCCTGGGACAAGATCCTCAACTGATATAAACGTCATTGTCTTCAATGGAATGATATTCAGCCACTGAGAATCTGTTGTCTTGCCGTTGTTCCTTTCTCTACCTCTGAATCATTTAGTGACACTGGGCAAGTCAATTCACTGGGCTTCAGTTTATGTTTTCTCCCTCAGTGTATATTGACCTGTCTTGCAGAGATGTTAAGATGCTGAAGTTGAGATTCTTTAATGAAAAGTGGCAGCACTGTAAATTGACAAATTAATTTTTGTTTGATACATCGTACATTCTCCTTTATGTTCATCAGCAATTATTATCCCTGGCAGGGTCTCTGCATATATGCGGGTGGTGCTGATTTGGCATTGAAAATATCCAGTGGATTTTGATGACTGTCACTTTCTCATAAGCTGCAGCTCTAGAGAAAGCTGCAGACCCTGAGAAGAATGGCAGAGCTGCAGGATGTGCTTCCTGTTAACTATGACTGCACCTATACTACAAGCTTCTTGCACAAGAGGAAATGCAAATGGAGCACTCATTTGCATATGTCACGCTTTCATTTGAATTTTCTTTTCGGATCCCTTTTGGGCAAGAGGTTTTTTCATAAAAAAGCGCTGTGTAGACGGCTCCTTTTTGCGCACAAACCCCTTTTTGTGCAAGAGCCATTCTTCCTCATTTTTTGAGGAAGAAAGGCTGTTGTACAAAATGGGGGTTTTGTGCAAAAAGGTGCCATTTACACCGTGCTTTTTTTCCCACAAAAACCTCTTGCGCAAAAGGAATCTGAAAAGAAAATTCAAATGAGACTGCAACCTATGCAAATGAGCGCTCTGTTTGCATTTGCTCTTCCTCAAGAGGCTTATAGTATATAAGTAGCCTGCGCTGAACTACCTCTAGTGACATGATGCAGGAGAATCTTCTTCCTAATCAACCAACAGAGATGAGGGAAAAGGGCAAACAGGCCTCTCAAGTTAGTTGTTGGCACATGTATGATAGGCAAAGAAAGAATGCTCTGCTGCAGTTGTCATTAAGATTTAATTAACAAATAAAATGAATGGATAAAATGGAACACCAAACTTGCTCGTGTTCTCAGTGATTCTGCCTGAATGGTCATTTTTAGAATATTGAATAATATACTGTACTTGCTGTGATAGCCTCTGTGGCAAAGTGACAGTTTGCTTTGAAAAAAAGAGTTCATTGTTCCCCTGATAGTGAAGGTTCTGAAAGCCAAATTTCCCTTTCATGTCTGGGAGCAAAACTTTCAAAGAATAGCTTTTTAAATAATTGGACAGATAGGTGTAGGACTTCATTTGATGAAGACATGTCTGACTTTGTGTATGTGACTGGATTATTTTTAGAAACGCAAACAACAAATGGGTTGCAATTACAGGTGTGGCTTACTTGGTTTAAGATCATATTTGAACCCTACAGTCTGCCCTGATTAATGGATAGGGTAGCACTTAGCTGAAGAAAAAGTGCTGACTCTGTCATAAGTCATTCCCTGACTCTCTTTGACTGCAAGAGGAAGTAATCTGTATCCAATCTTTATCTGACACATCTGACTTCCCCCCTGTACGGCGGCCAGCATAGTTGAGTGAAGGCACATGCAAGCAGTGGCCAAAAAACAAACAAACAAAAACTGTTTGCCCTCCTTTTCCAGTTCTTCAATGATAGAGGAGTGAGGGGATGTCTAATGCCATTGGGTTAGCATTTTGAGTCTGTTTGGCTCAAAATTAATGTGTTTGTGCAAGGTATTTAGTGCATTACTGCAGGAGTGCAAGGTATCCTTGGAAGACAGGTGCTGTATGAGTTATGCAGTACCATGGTATTATTATAAAGTGATTTGTTTCCAGGGTTCAGGTTTTAAAAGGAGAATAAAGCTAGCCCTGGCATAGATCAGTTTGGTAGAACTGATGATTCTGTGTCTTTTTTTTGCCTCTGCATACAAGAGGAGGCTTCCACATATTTGGTGTCAGATTCACACAGATTATAACAAGCAAGCAGATGTCTCTCACATACACTGCAAGCTCATCACTTTCATGTGAAGCAGAAAGTGAAGCGGATTAGAGCAGAATCATATGGCACCAAACAAAAAGGGATGATATATATGTTATATAAATGACTTTTCAAAAATGAAACTGGTTGAAGATCTGTGCTTTGCCTTGCACTTTGCTGTGCCTCCCTTCTTTCTCCACCCCCAGCTACACAGGATGCGTGGGGAGGGGGATGGGGAAATGCATGAACCAAAAAGCAAACTCTCTAAAATCATGGTAATGGCAAGATACAGCCACTTTATATATTAGAAATATTGTTAGTTTTTCTGTCTGTTTGAGCAAGAATGCCTCTAATGGTAAGAACTAGGACCACCAAATTGGATACACAGCTTCCTCTTATCCTAACTTAAAGTAAGGTCAGGGTTTGATTGTGCCAGGAGAGTAGGATGTGCATGGAATGGGATTGCTTTTCAGAGAACCACTCAGAAAAGACACAGAATCACCACAGCAACTAGGGTACGTCTACACTACAACGTTAATTCGAACTAAGCTAATTCGAACTAACGGACCCAGACTAAAAAACTAGTTCGAATTAGCGTTTTGCTAATTCGAACTAGCATGTCCACATTAAGTGGACCCTGAACCAGGATTAAGGATGGCCGGAAGCAGTGCCGGCAGGGCATCAGAGGAGGACTTAGAGCGTGGAGATGCTGTCTCAGGCTAGCCGAGGGCTGTGCTTAAAGGGTCCCGACCCCCACCCCGGACAGACAGTTCTCAGGGTGCCCCGCTTGCAAAGCTGTCCTGGCTTGGAGTGCCCGGAATACCCACACTGGGCACATCACAGCTTTCGGCCATCAGCCTGGCTGCACTTGCCGCAGGCTGCCATCTGGGGAGAGGGGGCAATTGGGAGGCTGCAGGAGAGCTTCCACCCCCAGAAGCCCGCAAAGCCAGCCCAGTCCTCCCCATCGGGGGCTCGTGCCCCATTCCTCCCTCACCTCCTTCCACTTACCCTTCCCTAGCCCCTCTTCTTGATGTACAAAATAAAGATAACGTGTCTTCCAAAATGGAATCTGTCTTTATTGAACAAAACTGGGAGAGACTGGGAAAAGGAGGTGGGAGAGGGGAGGGCAACTAAAATGATCAGGGGTTGGGAACAGGTCCCATATGAAGAGAGGCTAAAGAGACTGGGACTTTTCAGCTTAGAAAAGAGGAGACGGAGGGGGGACAGGATAGAGATCTCTAAAAGCAGGAGTTGGGTGGAGAGGGTGCATACAGAAAAGTTCTTCATTAGTTCCCATAAAGAAGGACTAGAGGACACCAAAGGAAAGGAATGGGTAGCAGGCTTCAAACTAGTAACAGAAAGTTGTTCTTCACAAAGCAAAGAGACAACCTGTGGAACTCCTTGCTGCAGGAAGCTGTGAAGGCTAGAACTGGAAGAGAGTTTAAAGGGAAGTGAGATCAAGTCATAGAGATTGGGTCCATGGAGTGGTATTAGCCAAGGGGTAGGAGTGGTGTCCCTGCCCAAGGTTTGTGGAAGGCTGGAGATGGATGGCACGAGGCAAATGGCTTGGTCACTGTCTTCGGTCCATCCCCTCCAGGGTCCCTAGGGTTGGCCGCTGTCGGCAGACAGGCTACTGGGCTAGATGGATCTTTGTTCTGACCCAGGACGGCCATTGTAAGCTCAGGGCTCAGGGTCGGGGGTCTCAGTGGACCCCCTTGATTCTCTTGCACACCTGCTCCTGGGTGGCCAGGCTGGCAGCTCTCCTGCCCAAGCCGGCCACTTTCCTGTGCCTAGTGCGGAGATCGTGGACGAGGTCCACGATGTCCGCACTAGCCCAGGCAGGTGCCCGTCTCTTGCGTTCCCGGGCAAGCTCCCGGGAGCCGCCAGCCTGGTCCCGGGAAGAGGGGGAGGGCTGGAGGGCATCGGGTGGGTGGCTCGATCCGTACCAGGTGCAGGGTCTGCTGGCTGGGTGCTGGCAGGCTTGCACCTGGCTCAAGCACCGTAGCCAGCCCATGCCCCTTTAAGGAGTCCGGGGCCGGGAGGGGGGCAATAGAGTTTCCCTGGTGTTGGCCAGAGTGGCCACCAGGGAAACCTGGGGAGGGCTAGCCTCCCACTTGTTCGAATTAAGGGGCTACACACTCCTTAATTCGAACTAGCTAGTTCGAACTAGGCTTAATCCTCGTGGAATGAGGATTACCTAGTTCGAACTAAGCGCTCCGTTAGTTCGAATTAAGTTCGAACTAACGGAGTGCTAGTGTAGCGACTATCAAAGTTAGTTCGATATGAAGCACTATGGCAGTATTTTCAAAATAAATGGTGTGTGTGCGTGCGTACGTGCGTTTTACAAAGCCTTTTTCTCCATGTTGTTTAAAATCAGTTTTCTGTCAAATGTTTTTGAAAGGAAATTTCTAGCCATCCCTACTAGAATTTGGTCCCAAGTTTTGTACTTAAGTAGGCAGCTGTCTGAATCCACAAATAGCTTTCACTGACCTACCATCTCAGCTCCAGACAGCTATTTGAGAAGCGTCCTTGTTCAGGCTTTGACACACTTTAATAGTTAAATGGAGCAAAGAAATACAGTGTTTAAAGAAGAATTAAACTGATTATTCTAATGAAGTCTAAAACTTGCTTTCTAACCATAATGTTCCACATTATAGCAACTAAAGCTCATAGATGCCTTGATTAAGATGGAGTCAACCCTGCTGTATCATACCTGAGCAACTGCACACTTCACTAAGCATATTCACTTCAGAGAAGATTAGACAGGGTTTTTGTCTCACTTGATGATTCCTAACACTGAGAAGAGATTAAGGGAAATTGAATACACACATCTCAACAGCATATTGATAATGGAAACTGGTGACTCTCATACCTTGAAACTAGGAAGATAGAGAAAGGAAACATATTTACGTGGTTACTGTTGCACAACTATAGTATGATCACAACTAGGAAGATATGTTATTTAGCAGGAAACCTTTTCAAATTGTAAGATCAGCTACACAATTTAATAGCCTGCAAGGGGGATCGTTGTGCATCACACCAACCGTGCTCAAGAACTGATAAAGCTCTTAACAGATCAGTCTCAAAGATGGTATTGTGCAAGTGCACAGGAATGGACTAGATGACCCAATGACCCATTGACTACTGTCAGAAGACAGGATACTGGGTTAGATAGACCTTTGGTATGACCCAATATCGCCTTTTAATGTTCTTTTAAGTTCCTCTTGAGTCTAACAAATGTCTTGTACAGTTCACATTCAGCCTGAGGTCCTACTTCTCTTTTCATGGACAATACTGTACACACAAATGAAATGTAGTAATTGCTGCAAGTTCCACCTGATTTTGAGCCTTTTCTTCCTCTTTTCTCTGTGAACAGTATCCTTCACCCACCAGTCAATTGCCATAACTATAGGCATTAATATAATATTTTTGACATAGTATTTAAGCACCCAAAATAATACTGCTTGGCACCCCCAGTACATAGTACTTCTTATCTTTATCCAAAAACATTGCATAAAGCCAATAAACTACATAAAGCCAATAAACCCTGCTGTACCCTGCTTACCCTGGTAGGCAAGGTCCCATCATGGGAGGCAAAACTAAGAGGAAAAACAACTGAAGAGAGTTGGCAGTTTTTCAAAGAGATATTATTAAGGGCCCAAAAGCAAGCTATTTCATTATGTAGGAAAGATAGAAAGTATGGCAGAAGACCATCTTCACTTACCCAGGAGATCCTGCATGATCTAACAATAAAAAAGGAGTCATTTAAAAAGTGGAAAATAGGTCAAATTTCAAAGGATTAATATAAGCAAACACAGGAGTGGCGTAGCAAGGAGGGCAGTGGGGTCAGTTGCCCCGGGGTGCCACACTAGGGGGGCATCAATTTAGTCTCCTTGTCATCCCTCACCTCACCTTCTCCTCCTCCACAACCACCACTTCTCCACCCCCAGCCCAACCCACCTCCATCTCTGCCAGTGGTTCAGTTCATGCGGGGGCCTGGCCCCAAACTGGAGGGGGCAGAGGAAGATGCAGTACAAGCTCCCCGTCCCCCAGGGTCAGGCTCAGCCATGCACCAGGTTGAGGGCCCACAGCACAGCAGTCAGGGGGAGAGGAGCAAATTTTCCCTTTGCCCACAGGCACGTACACTTCTTCAACATAGGTATGCACGAGCAAGATCAGAAAGGCAAAGGCACAAAATAAGCTCAGTCTAGCTAGAGACATAAAGGGTAGCAAGAAGACATTCTCCAAATATATTAGGAGCAAGAGGAAGACCAAGGACAGGGAAGGCCCACTGCTCAGTGAAGAGGGAGAAACAATAACAGGAAACTTGGAAGTGGCAGAGGTGCTTAATGGCTTATTTGTTTTGGTCTTTACCAAGAAGTTCGATGATGAAGGGATGCCTAACATAATGAATGATAGCAGAAATGGAGTAAGTTTAGAAGATAAGATTTAAAAAAGAACAAATTAAAAAATTACTTAGAAAAGTTAGATGCCTGCAAGTCACGAGGGCCTGATGAAATGCATCCTAGAAAACTCAAGGAGCTGATAGAGGAGGTATCTGAGCCTTTAGCTATCATCTCTGAAAAATAATGGAAGTCTGGAGAGATTCCAGAAGACTGGAAAAGGGCAAATATAGGGCCCACCTATAAAAAGGGAAATAAAAATAACCCAAGAAACTACAGACCAGTCAGTTTAACTTCTGTGCCAGGAAAGATAATGGAGGAATTCTTCTGAAAACACCTGGAAGATAATAAGGTGATAGGTAATAGGCAGCATGGATTTGTAAAGAACAAATCTTGTCAAACCAATCCAATTGCTTTCTTTGTTAGGATTACAAGTCTTGTGGATAAGATAGAAGTGGTGGACATAGTATACTTAGACTTTAGTAGGCATTTGATATTGTCTCACATCAATAAATGAAGCAAATAAAACTTAGATGACTTAGATGGGGCTACTGTAAGGTGGGTGCATAGCTAACTGGATAATCATTCTTAGATAGTTGGTATTAACAGTTCACAGTCATTCTGGAAGGACATAACAAGTGGGGTTTCCTCAGGGGACTATTTTGGGACTGGTTGTGTTCAATATCTTCATCAACAATTTAGATGATGGCATAGAGAATACAATTATTAAGTTTCCAGATGATATCAAGCTGGGAAGGGTTACAAGTGCTTTGGAGGATAGGGTCATAATTCAAAATGATCTGGACAAGCTGGAGAAATGGTCTGAATAAAATAGGATGACATTTAATAAAGACAAATGCAAAGTACTCCGCTTAAGAAAGAACAATCTGTTTCACACATACAGAAAGGGAAGTGACAGTCTAGGAAGGAGTGCTGCAGAAAGGGATTCAGGGGTCACAGTGGGCCACAAGCTAAATATAAATTAATAATGTGAGATGTTGCAAAAAAATAAAAAAAGCAAAAGATTCTGGGATGCATTAACAGGAGTGTAGTGATCAAGATACAAGAAGTCATTCTTCCACTCTATTGTGCACTCATTATGCCTCAGTTGGAATATTGTGTCCAGTTCTGGGTACCACATTTCAAGGAAGATGTGGAGAAATTGGAGAAGGTCCAGAAAAGAGCAACAAAAATTATTAAAAGTCTAGAAAACATGAGCTATGAGGCAAGGCTGAAGGAATTCAGCTTGTTTAGTTTAGAAAAGAGAAGACTAATAGGGGAGATGAGAGCAGTTTTCAGATATCTAAAAGGGTATCACAGGGAGGAGGGGGAAATTTTGTTCTCCTTGGTCTCTGATAGGACAAAAAATGCAGCAAGAGAAGTTTAGGTTGGACATTAGGAAAATGTTCCTAACTGTCAGGGTGGTTAAACACTGGAATAAATTGCCTACAGAGATTGTGGAATCTCCATCTATCAGGGATGATCTAGAAGGTGCTTGGTCCTTTCATGAATACAAGGGACTGGACTCAATCTCTTCAGGTTTCTTCCAGTTCTAGAGTTCTATGATTCTGTGCTGTAGCATTGTACCTGGGCTACTAGCTATATTTGAGTTATGCTTGCATCTGATAGGTATATCTACAGCCTTGCAAATTTCATGGATATCCACTTTATATCCGTGGATACCCACAGCCATAAATATGGATGCAGATATCCTTGGCTCATTTTTGCAGATATGGGTCATGAACAGCAGTAGGGGGCCAGCACCTGGAATGTTGGTGACTCAGATATCAGGTATGGGGCTGACAGCCAGGATACCTAGGCACAGGAGTGGAGGTACTACAGTATCTTCTGCATCCCTAGTTTTTGTGCCTTTGTCCTCCTCTGGGAGTTGTCTATAGTCTCAGAGTCTTCTTCAGTCTGCAGAGTGATATATAAACTACTTATACATTTAATACAATGAGGTCCCCAAAGCTATTGCATGTAGGTAAAGCGGCCAGCAGGGCACCCTGGGAAGGGCTAGAGGTCCCCTATTTTGAAATAGTCCTTATTTCCTGTCTACACAGCCTCTATTTTGAAATATCTATTTCAGAATAGGCACTATTCCTCACAAAATGAAGTTTACAGAATTCAAAATAAGGTGGCCATTATTTCAAAGTTATTTTGAAATAGTGGTTTTGCTGTGTAGACAAATAGCAGCCGTTATTCTGAAATAACTTTGCTATGTAGACACACTCTAAAAGCTCTTGTCAGCTAAAGAAAAGGTAGCAAGGGGTGTCACTAAAGGGAGACATTTATTTAATAACTTACATTTCAAATGTTTTAACTATTTTTCCCTTTTTTCGTTATCTTTAGTAAAAGGTAAAAAGTGTGTTTAATGATGGTTGCCCTGGTACTAAGCAAACTGATGTATCTGTATTTTAAACAATGGATCTTGTTTCCAACTACCAACTCATTAATGTTGAATAGTAACTAGATTATATTACTATATTTGACGCCTATATTCCATGCAAAATAATAAAAGTTTGGGGTTCCTCTCAGATGGAGGACAAGATCCCCATCTCACAAGTTCTGAGGGGGTTTTCAGCATTGTGAGATGGATTTCACTTGCTGCCCAGGGAGATAGCAAATTGATTATGTACAGATCAGGAGCTAAGCTACATCTTGAGCCTTTGGAAGAGGAAGGGTGTGTCTAAACTACAGGGTTTTGTCGAAAAAAGTGGACTTTTGTTGACAAAACTATACCTGCGTCCACACTGCCTTTGAGTTATGTCGACATAACGTCGACAGAACTCAGCAGTTTTGTCGACATATGTAAACCTCATTCTACGAGGAATAACGCCATTTGTAGACAGAGTTTTGTCGATAGAAGGCATTATTGCATCTACACTGTCCTTTGCATCCACACTGTTATGTTGACAAAGCGGCTTGCTTTGTCGACAGAACTGGCTGCAGTCTAGACGCTCTTTGTCGACGGAAGCTTTGTCGACTGTATCTGTTGACAAAACTTCTGTCGACAAAACCCTGTAGTCTAGACATAACCGTAGATATGATTCTGTTGTCTACTGTACTCTCAGCTCCACCACTATTCTAGGCATTCAATCTAGCTATTCTCACCTACCAGGAAACACACTGTGTGATCATGTCAATAAGGGTATGTCTACACAACAAAGTTAATTTGAACTAACAGACGTTAGTTCGAATTAACTTTAATAGGCGCTACACATACAAACCGCTAGTTCGAACTTAATTCGAACTAGCGGAGCGCTTAATTCGAACGAGGTAAACCTCATTCTACGAGGACTAACGCCTAGTTCGAATTAAGTAGTTCAAATTAAGGGACGTGTAGCCCCTTAATTCGAACTAGTGGGAGGCTAGCCCTCGCCAGCTTGCCCTGGTGGCCACTCTGGGCACCACCAGGGAAACTCTTCTGCCCCCCTCCCAGCCCCGGAGCCCTTAAAGGGGCACAGTCTGGTTACGGTGCCTGTGCCAGGTGCAAGCCTGCCAGCACCCAGCCAGCAGACCCTGTACCTGGCACGGCATGATCCAGCCACCTGCTGCCACCCAGCCTTCCGCCTCTTCCCAGGACCAGGCTGGCGGCTCCCAGGAGCCTGCCCGGGGCTGCAAGAGGCAGGCGTCCGCCTGGTCTAGTGCGGACATCGTGAACCTAATCCATGACCTCTGCACTAGGCAAAGGAAAGTGGCCTTCTAGGGCAGGATAACTGCCAGCCTGGCCACCCAGGAGCAGGTTTGTATGAAAATCAAGGTGGTCCAGTGAGACCCCCGACCCTGAGCCCTGCACTTAGAACATAAAAACATAAGAATGGCTGTACTGGGTCAGACCAAAGGTCAACACTAGGTACCCTGGAAGGGATGGACTGAAGACAATGACCAAGCCATTTGTCTCGTGCCATCCATCTCCAGCCTTCCACAAACAGAGGCCAGGGACACCATTTCTACCCTCTGGCTAATACCGCTCCATGGACCCAACCTCCTTGAGTTTATCTAACTTCTCTTTAAACTCTGTTCTAGTTCTAGCCTTCATAGCCACAGGTTGACTATTTGCTTTGTGAAGAAGAACTTTCTGTTATTAGTTTGAAGCCTGCTACCCATTCATTTCCTTTGGTGTCCTCTAGTCCTTCTATTATGGGAACTAATGAAGAACTTTTCTTTATGCACCCTCTCCACACCACTCATGCTTTTATAGACCTCTATCATATCCCCCCTCAGTCTCCTCTTTTCTAAGCTGAAAAGTCAGAGTCTCTGTAGCCTCTCTACATATGGGACCTGTTCCAAACCCATGATCATTTTAGTTGCCCTTTTCTGAACCGTTTCCAAAGCCAAAATATCTTTTCCGGGGTGAGGAGATCACATCTGTACACAGTACTGAAGATATGGAGTACCATAGTTTGATACTTCCCCTCCACCTTCTTCCCCTGGCTTCCCCCTTCCAGCTCCCTCTTCCCAGGTTTTCTCCTCCCCTCTCCCACCTCCTTTTCCCAGTCTCCCCGAGTTTTGTTCAATAAAGAGAGTTTCTATTTTTGAAAACACGTGTCCTTTATTTTTTACATCAGGAAGGGGGGGTAAGTGGAAGGAGGTGAGGGAGGAATGGGGTATGAGCCCCCAATGGGGAGGACTGGTGTGGCTCTGTGGGCTCCTCGGGGTGGAAGCTCTCCTGCAGCCCCTCAATTTACCCCTTCCTCCCCAGATGGTAGCGTGTGGCAAGTGCAGTCGGGCTGATGGCTGTGTGCTGTGATGTGCCGAGTGTGGGCATTCAGGGCACTCCAAGCCAGGACTGCTTTGCTGTCCCTCATCGAGTTAGACAAGCGAGCGGGGAACCCTGAGAACTGTCTGTCTGGGGTGGGGGTCGAGTCCTTTTAAGCACAGCCCTCGGCTAGCCTGAGACAGCAGCTCCACACTCTATGTCCTAATCTGATGCCCTGCCAGCACTGCTTCCGGCCAGCCTTAACCTCGGTTCAGGGTCCACTCAATGAGGACATGTTAGTTCGAATTAGCAAAATGATAATTTGAACTAGTTTTTAGGTCTAGATGCACTAGTTCGAATTAGCTTAGTTTGAATTAACTAATTCGAATTAAGTTAGTTCGACTTAGTGCTGTAGTGTAGACATACCCTAATGTACTTTGTCTGTTTCTCTGTTTAGGCCCAGGGTTGCCAACTGTTGCAATTTGATGCTTAGTCTAGTTATTTGGGGGCTGTATTTTTTAATTTTTCTGATGAAACATAACTCTCACACAATTGCTTATACAAAATTATTTCTCCCCTTACAATGGGACTAAAGCCAGCAAGATGGCTGCTGCCCCTAATAATGATGCCTGCCACCGCTGCTCTTTGCAGTGTATCTGAAGCCATGCCATAGGTAAAATGACTGATGCCATCATTTTGGGAAGGTCAGGCAGGCCACTATTACAATACAGACTGAGAGCAGCAGCAGAGACCCCATAAAAGATGCATAAAGTGACTGTACTGAAGGTCAGGTTAGTACTTACACAGGGTTGGGTGTGGCAATGTATTGCCATACTGAGGGCTTGTGGCAAACCCACACTGGAGGGCTTTATAATTACGATTCCAATCCTGCTCCCTTTGAAGGCCATGAAATTATACTTCCTAGCTCCATGTAGTCTATGGCAAGAGGTCTGAGTTGGCCCCATTTCTCTCATAAGTAAAACTACTTTATTAAAATAAAAATAATCTGCCTTGACTACAGACAAGTAAATTCAGGATTAAATCTTTAATACCCAATAACAATCCCCAAACAACAGTTGAAGTGACGTCTCACCATGCTTTGTTATTGGCTTATCTATAACTGAATTTCTTGCTTTTGTGTGCAGACTCCTAATGCTGTTTTAATGGAATCCTTGCTGCAGAAATTTCCTTTATTTTTAAATAGAGAATTTGTTCCAGATTATTACAGTTTGACATATTTACTGTAATTAACAGAGAGATGTCACTTCCTATTTTGCTTTTAGTAGGCAAAGATGCTCAGTGTTACTTATGACAGTCTCCAAATGTAATCTATTGTAAATCAAACCTGAAAGATGTTGAGTACTACCTCTAATCTGTTGACCTCAGAGGGATTATGTATACTCAAGATGTATACTCAAGATGTATTGTATACTCTTTCACAGTTGACCTGCAGGCAATCTTATAGTGCATTTAAAAGTGTTCCATAGTTTTTATGTACAGTGCAAAAAGACCCGGGGTCTCTTCCAAACCATACTGAATTCAAGTGACACATGGTTGCCATAAATTAAACATTGGGCTGGATCCTTTGCATGTGTGAATTGGTGTTCCTTAGCTCTCAATGGAATAATTGCTGTCTACAACAGCTGAGGATCTAGCCCCATAGGGCAAAGCTCTCTTGATACCTCCATCAACACATTAAACCTAGTACAGGCAGTCCCCGAGTTACGCAGATCCGACTTACGTCAGATCCGCAGTTACGAATGGGGATTTTCTCGCCCTGGAGGACTGGAGCGGCGGGACGCCTGGTCCCGCCGCCCACCTCCTCCGGGGCAAGAAAAGCTGCTCCCCGTCTCCCTGGTCTGCTGGGGGAGCCAGCAGACCAGGGAGACGGGGAGCAAAGCGGCGGAGGACCCGAGGCCGGACCCGTGGCCGCTTCCAGATCAGCTGGAAGCGCCGCGGGTCCAGCCCGGGTCCTCGGTGGCTTTGCTCAGCGTCTCTATGCCATCATCTAAATTGTTGAAGATATTGAACAGAACCTGTCCCAAAACAGACTCCCGCAGAACCCCACTTGTTATGCCCTTCCAGCATAAATAAAAAGCTAAAAACATAATTTATTTCTATAAATAATACTCAAGAATGCAAATATGCCCAGACCTCAGGAAGAACTCTGGGTATATCAAATATTTGTCAGAAGTTGTCCGAATAAAAGATATTACTGTCAAATAACTGATCAAATGACTGATCCTCTGTTAGGAGAGGTGTCTTAAGCCACACTCCTACCTGACTTCTACCTTCTGTACTTCTTCGGCAAAAGTGGAGTTACATTCATGAGTAATTTATCACATGTGCTTTTTAAATTTAGTGTAATTTCAGCGTACATTAATTACATTCTATAATGTGTACACATTATCTTTCTGGGCCTAATACATTCGACAAATGCATAAGCATGTTCTTTGCAGTCACCATGGTCTCTCACCAATCTGCTGCTGATGGTGGAAATTCTGTTGTTGATTTCAATGGGAGCATGATCATGCCTGTGGTTTTCACCATTTTATTAGGAATAACTTTTCTTTCCACTGACTATTCACCTTCCCAGCTCAAATATTTATTACTTTCAGTATTATGGTGATTTATGTCTATTTGTTTTTAATTTCCTTGTGCAGTGTTTCAAATGGCACCACAAGCTCTGAATGGCTTGGTGTTAAATTATGTAGCGGTGCCACATGGCTCTTGAGTACCTACTTTTGATGAGGTTATTAAAACGGTGACAATACAAATTACCATAGCAACAAAAATCATAAATCCAATGCCTATTCAAACCTCTTGTGTATGAAAATATTATCATCAGATGTTGAGTTGCAATGCAATTCGAGAAGCATAGTGTGTGATTCTGCATTGTATCCTAAAATACATCAGCATTTATTGGTACTTGATTTTTGAATACTTAAGAGCAATCCAGTTGTCTGTTCTCAGAAAGAACGGTCTTGTGATTAAAGCATTGGAGTAGGACTCTGAGCTCAATTCCCACGTGTGCTACAGACTTCCTGTCTACCGCAGGTAAACCACTTAATTTCTCTGAATCTCAGTTTGTCAAACAGCCAGAACCCTATTCTCCCATGTCCATTCAGATTTTCCGGGAAGGAAAGTCTTACAATATGTATACTGTGTATAGAGGGATAGAGGCGAACCAATAACATGATTCCAATGGGTAATGTAATAATAATTTGTATCGTAGTAGTGCCTGGGAGCTTCAGTCATGGATCATCATGGAACTTGGTACAAACCTAATAATCATCTATAGCGTGGGAAGGTTTAGGGCTAGAAGCATCAACACAGCAGCTGAATCTAGAAAAATTTGCACTCTAATCCCAGTTCTGTGACTGACCCTTTCCAATGACTCAGAGCAAATTGGGGGCTGCTGTGCCTCCACTTTCCCAAACTTTTCTCTAATGGACACAAGAGTTGTTTTACTATGTTAACACACTTGTAGTGTGAGTTGCAGATGAATCTCCATGCAACCCATTTAAAAACCAGATTCTTCACATACCCTTCCACTGCATCCTGGACAGGGAGGGAAATAAGGTTCCTCTGTGTCCCTGCTCACTTGGCTTTCTCTGTGTCAGCATAAGATGGAACTGCAGCCCCTGCTCTGTGGCATGACTTGAATTTTGAGGATAATTTGTGTGTGTTATGTAATACAAGCTCTTTTATCATCTAAGCATATCCTACAGAGGCCAAACCCTGTTTGCATGAGTTGTCCTCTTGACTTGAGTGGAACTGATTGCATTTGAAGTCATTGGTGCTACTTGCATAAACAAGAAGGACTGGATTTGGGTCAAATTGTCTAGCTGTTTGTATTGTTTCTCACTGATTGCAATATCAACTGATTGACATTATATGCCAAGATATATAAAGGCATTGCCTTAATGGATCATATAGTCTCTGGCTAGCCCTATCTTCAGCAGTAATGCCCCCCCAACTCTAGTAAGTCTAATTTGCAATGGTTCCCTTGTTTTCCCATGACATTTACTAATGCATTCTCTATATCCTGCTTTGCAAAGTCTTTTAAAACATTTTGATATTGCATTACACCAACTGGGATATTTGAATGCTGAAATATACTATTCAAATGGCCACCTTTTTTAAATGAACAGTTTGTTTCTCTAGCAGACAAGGACATTAAAGCAATCAGTAGAATATGAAGTTTTTGCTTGGAGTTTGTTGGCTGGTTAAAAAGTACAACAGGAATATATTTCACAGTTTGATTTAGTGACATTATTAGTTACAGCATATTTTTGTTATGTTTGTTTTGTCTCAATCATAAATAAAATCAAGAAAACCAGGATTTAGCAGCAAAGAACACTGTAGAGAAAACTTGCAGAATCTGTCTTTACACCTATATCTAACAAGTGATGTTAAAACCCCCTTAATATGGCTTCTTAAATGGAATGCTTTAAACAATTTAACTTCCAGCAACATAGTGGAATTCCTAAACTGCATGTAGCTATTCAGGAAATAGCTGCTACTAAATTTTGTAAGAAATATGATCACTATTCTGCAGCAGAAAATGTGGAATCTTTGTGGGCTGCAGTTTTATTGCTCTCAGCTGGGCATCAAGTAAATATGAAAAAGTAATGGAATAAAGTTCCAATTAGGAGATCAGGGTGAAAAAGCTTTGATGGAGAGCTGAGGAGACAATAGATGTACAGTAGCCAGAGCTTGTCTACAAGTCCCATTGTTTACAAGTTTGAAATATTCTATAGTTTGAACTTTTCATTTTTTCTCAACAGTCTCCTTGTTTAACAGACTATATTGCTGGCTTAATTTTCACATTTTGGAAATGATGGCGTGTGTGTGTGGAATGTTGAGCTGTGGGGGTTCTGTTTTGTGTTTTTACTTGTCTGCCTCTCCCAAAATATATATAAATCTAGACTGAACAGACACCAAGATATGCTGCTGAGTCACAAATGCCTCTAGCTTCATGATGGATGAAATGAGTAGCATGGTCTACAGTAAATATATCAACTGGTAGGGTACGTCTAGACTACATGGCTCTGTCGACCGAGCCGTGTAAAATAGTTTACTCTGCATAGTCAAAGAAGTGGGGATTTAAATAATCCCCTCTTCATTAAAATAAAAATGGTCACCGTGCTGTGCTGACAATCAGCTGATCCAGCACAGCGCGGCAGTCTAGACGCAGCACGGTCAACAAGGGAAGCCTTTGTTGACTGCTCCGAAATGCCGCATGAAACGAGGTTTACCGGAGCGGTCGACAAAGGCTTCCCTTGTCGACCGCTGATCATTGGCACAGCACAGCAGCCATTTTTATTTTAATGAAGCAGGGATTATTTAAATCCCCACTTCTTTGACTATGCCGAGTAAACTATTTTACATGGCTCTGTCAATGGAGCCATGTAGTCTAGACGTACACATAAGATCCTTAATGTGTCAGGTCTTCAGTCTGGAAGATAGGTGCTGAAGGGCTATTGGGCGCATGAGTCTGGCATTCAGCTGATAAGGTCAAGGAGCTTTTTATCAGCAATGTCTCTACTTCAGTACAGACAGCTAGAAGTAAACCTCATGCTCTATGGTATCAGGCTCCCCTATTGCTTGTCTTTTATTTGGGTCTTTGTTGAGGGGCAGGCAGCTCCCCTTGTGCGGATTCCCCCATGGGTCCACTTATCCGGGTCTGTACTGCCCAATGTCCGGAATCTGAGTCCCAGATCCCCCTCTATGGGGTCAGTGCAGCTCATCAGCCTAAGTTCCTATAGTACTCCTTCCCCCACTCTCCTCTCATCATGGTCATTATGGTCCCGAGGCCCAGTCTGAGTAGCACTCCCCTCTATTGGGGTAAAAACAACCTTGGTGCCTAGTCTTATGATATATTCCTCTCTATCAGGGTAAATACAGCATTGGAGCATAGTCTTTGCAATGCTCCCCTCTATTGGGGTAAATACAGCCCTGAGGCCTAGTCCACAGGCTTCAGGAACTACCTCTGCCCAGGAGTGCTGCGGGGGTGGGGGGAGGGGAAGGTAGGGAGCCTTGGGCCCTCCCACTCCACAGGGTCCCGGCCCAGGGCCCAATTGGCAGTGGCTCAGTCCACTGCTTGCTCAGTGGGGAATCCCACCGCACCATGCTGAGCACTCGGGGTTTCAGTCCCCCACCCTGGGCCACTTCCTACTGCCCCGCACGACTCCCCATCACCAAACCACCAGGTTGTTCCTGGGGCTGTAGCAGCTACTGCATCAGGTCGAGCTGTGTCAGCTCCTGGAACTCAGTCAGCAGGTCCTTCTCCTTCAGCAGTCATCCCAGAGTGTGCCTCCGCCAGGCCTTTTATACTCAGGCTCGCCTGTGAGCATGCCCAGCAAGGCCATGGGGGAGGGGAGCTTTCAGTCAGCTGGGCCCAGCCCACAGTCTGTTCTACAGTGTGGGGCCGAGGTGCCCTGTCATAGTCTTAATAAGTAAATATCATCTGTCTGCTCCCCCATAGCTTTATTTTTATGCATACATAATGAGGTTTTTTATTATTGAAGAAGGGTTGAAAGTGATTTGTTCACTATATCTTATATTCAAGGTGACAGGTTGTCTGCTGGTAAAATATCAGCCTAGTTCCAGTGAAGCAAATGGCTACATCAGTGGTCCCCAACCATTTGGGGTTGCCGGGCGCCCAGGGGGCAGGCTCCCCCCGAGTGGGCCCCCCCCCCCCATAGCCTCATTCCCGGGGCCGGCGCTGGCGCTCTCTCCCGCTTCCTTCCTCTTCCCCTTCCCCAAGCACCGCGCGCCCAAGGCTGGCGCTGGCGCTCTCTCCCAAGCGCCTCGCGCCCGGGGCCGGCGCTGGCGCTCTCTCCCCCTCCTGCCCCCTTCCCCAAGTGCCGCGCGCCCAGGGCCGGTGCTGGCGCTCTCTCCCTCCCCTCCCCCATGCGCCGCGTGGGGTCAATCCGCGGCACCCCCGGGGCCGGCGCTCACCGTGCGCCATGCACCCGGGGCCGGCTCTGGCACTGCACATGCACCACGTTCCTGGGGCTAGGCCGGCCCTGAGCACTTGGCGGGCGCAGACAAATGCCCCCCGTGGGCGCCATGGCTCCCGCGGGCACCGTGTTGAGGACCACGGGGCTACATTGTCTAATGCCAACTCAGAATCTGGCCCCAAATATTGTAATGTCATTCTGCTTCAGTCATAGAGCAAGTGGTTGAATGAAGGTTAGAAGAATAGCTCTTGGCCTCATTGCAGGGGATAAGACACTTGGGGAGATTCTGGTTCATAGAACAGTTTGACAAAGAATTAGCATTAAACTGGAGTTCAGATTGTCCTTAACACCTGGCCATGAAGGAAGATACACATTGGCATATTGGACATCTGTCATAAATCCCAGGGTTATGCCTATCCCAACTATTCCTTGCTACTCATAGGACTCTGTCAGCACATCTGCAATATTGGTGGAAGGGTATCAAGAAAACTACCCCAGTTGCCTTCAGCTTTTTGTGCTCCAATAAAAAACGTAAAAAAGGGGATGGGGCCCTCATGTCACTCTTGTGCAAGGAAACCAATCAATATGCCTTGTTTTTCCCCTAATCTCTTTGTACAGCAATAAGGGTGTGTCTAGACTACAGGGTTTTGTTGACAAAAGTGGACTTTTGTCGACAAAACTATACCTGCGTCTACACTACCGCCGAGTAACATAACGTCAACTGAACTTGGCAGTTTTGTCAACGGTGGTAAACCTCATTCTACAAGGAATAATGCCTTTGGTCTACAGAGTTCTGTCGACAGAAGGCGTTATTGCATGTACACTGTTCTTTATGTCTACACTCTCATGTCGACAAAGCAGCTTGTTTTGTCAACGGAACTGGACGTAGTCTGGATGCTTTTTGTCTATAGAAGCTTTGTTGATAGTATCTGTCTAGATGTAGTCTAGATGTATCCATAATGTCTACGGGGATATAGAATTCTATAAAATATGTGCCAACTCAATGGCATTTTCTGGGGTGCAGTCAGTGATTTCTGGAATAATTCCATGGCAAGGCTCTGATCTGTGTTATACTACTTGTGCCTGTCTAACCCCATCTTGATGCATCATGTGGAGATTGCCCAGGTGATACTGTGGGAAAGCCATACATTTGAAGTAAAGAAGTGTTTGCATTTTACTCCCAAGAATGTTGCAGATCTTGAGGATGAGAAAACGATAAAAGGTGTTAAATGGAAGGTGAGGGGAAAATGGCTTCCTATCCATAAATAAGAATCTACACTTCCTTCTAAGAGAATGACTTTTGAAAGCACAAGAGACTGTCAGGTTCCAATACGCTTTTACTTGGCAAATCTCCTCCTCTGTTTCTTTCCCAGACAATACATTCACTGAGATGTCTGGTAAGAAGTCTCAGATGGGTAGCCGAGTTAATCTGTAATTTTAAAAGCAATCAGTAGTCCTATAGCCCTTAGGGCATGTGCACACTACAGCATTATTTCAAAATAAGGCACATTATTTTGAAATCAAAATAACTCAGGTTATTTTGAGATAACAAGGTGAGCGTCTACACAGCAAACTCGTTATTTCAAAATAATTTCAAAATAACGGGCTTCTTATTCTGAAATCAGCAGTCCTCATTTCGCTAGGAAGAATGCCTATTTTGAAACAGATAATTCAGACTAGGGAGTGTGTTGACACTGCAGCTATGGTTATTTCAAAATAAGAGGCCTCCAGGGAATTCTCACAGCTGCCCCAGTGGCCACTTTTTCCCACATTCATCAGAATTCTATAGCTCCCCATCCCCTGCAGCCCTCAGGGGAAACAGTTTATGGTAGAATTCTATAGCTCCCTGCTTTGCCTTCCCTGCTGCCATCGCAGAGCTCAGTGCTCCATCTGAGCCCTTAGGGCTGCCAGCACAGTGGCAACCAACTTCAAATACCTGCCCAGGGGCGAAAGAGAAGGGCCCCATCATAGTCTGGTGCAGGGATCCTGACTCTTATTGAGGTCTGGGGAGAGGCAGCAAACCTTCATGATCTCCACACTAGATGCAGGAATGCTGACATTTATGGATGGATGGCCGACCGCCTGGCCAAAAAGAGCCACACATGTAGGTAGGAACAGGTGCACATGAAAGTAAAGGAGCTGAGGCAGGCTTATACCAAGGCCAGGGAGTGGAGCTCCCGCTCAGGGGTGGTACCCCACTCCTGCCCCTGTTTTGAGCAGCTCCACGCTCAGGGGTGGTACCCCACTCCTGCCCCTGTTTTGAGCAGCTCCACCGCATCCTGGGTGGGGGGTCAATCCCTTCTCCCCTACCTTGTTGTTGACTCTGGGCTGGAGATGACTGTCACCAGCCTCCCAGAGGGCAGGGCTATGGAAGGAGTAGGAGGTGGAAGAGGAGGTGCAGGAGGAGGACAAAACTAGCATGGACCTGTTGCCCACCAGCCAGGAGTTCACTTTGTTCCTGGAGCCAGTAGCCCCCTCCCAGGATGTTACCCAAGGATCAGATGAGGCCAGAGAAGGCCCATGAGATAAGATCCTTTTCTTTCCCTAGATACACGTGCGGGGAGGAGCAGGTAGTGAGGAGCTGCATGGTCCTCACTTGGCCTTCTTGGCCTGGGGCTCACACAGCAGTATGTGCATGTGTGTGCACATGGGGCATCGGTCTGGAACACACAGCTGTAATGAGGCTGCCACAAAGGAACCGTTCACTCCTGCTCAAAGGGATCCTGGGGAGGCCTGCCTTACTCCCGACCCCATGATGGGACACCTTCCCACCACAAGCCACCACTAAAGAGGATGGGGTAATGGACATACATGGCAGTGCTGCACATGGCACAGCCTCATGTCTGCTCTCTTAGGGCAGCATCTGCTCCCGGGCAAGTGCAGCCAGGTAGAGGACACCAAGCCCCTGCCAGGGGAGCCTGCAGGAAGGGAGCAAGCACCCTCCAAAGTAGCACCCTCCACAGCAAGCAGCATCTGCTACTCACACACACCTCCCCTAATTCCCCCCCTCCATAGACTCATAGACTCATAGGCTGTGTCTACATTGGCACCCCTTTCCGGAAAAGGGATGCTTATGACACACTTTGGAATTGCAAATCCGCGGGGGATTTAAATATCCCCTGCAGCATTTGCATTTACATGGCTGCCGCTTTTTTCCGGCTCGGGGTTTTTGCCGGAGAAAAGCGCCAGTCTAGACGCGATTTTCCGGAAAATAAGCCCTTTTCCGAAGGATCTCTAATTCTCACTTTCAAGTAGGAATAAGGGATCCTCCAGAAAAGGGCTTATTTTCCGGAAAATCACGTCTAGACTGGCGCTTTTCTCCAGCAAAAACCCCGAGCCGGAAAAAAGCAGCAGCCATGTAAATGCAAATGCTGCAGGGGATATTTAAATCCCCCGCGGATTTGCAATTCCAAAGTGTCTCATTAGCATCCCTTTTCCGGAAAGGGGTGCCAATGTAGACACAGCCATAGACTTTAAGGTCAGAAGGGACCATTATGATCATCTAGTCTGACCCACTGCACAGTGCAGGCCACAGACTCTCACCCACCCCTCCCAGAATAATCCTCTCACCTATATCTCAGATATTGAAGCCTTCAAATACTTTGAAGACCCCAAGATGCAGAGAATCCTCTAGCTGTGATCTGTACTCCATGTTACAGAGGAAGGCGAAAAACCTCCAGGGCCTCTGCCAATCTACTCTGGAGGAAAATTCCTTTCCGACCCCAAATATGGCGATCAGCTAAACCCTGAGCATGTGGGCAAGACTCATCAGCCAGACACCCAGAAAGTTCTCTAGTAATTCCTATCATCCCTCCATTGACCTATTTCTCACTGATAATGGTCAATTAGTTACCAAGACCATGTTATCTCATCAAACCATCCCCTTCCTAAACCCATCTAGTTTAATCTTGAAGCCAGATAGATCTTTTTCCCCCACTACTTCCCTTGGAAGGCCGTTCCAGAACCTCACTCCTCTAATGGTTAGAAACCTTCGTCTAATCTCAAGTCTAAACTTCCTACTAGCCAGCTTATATCCATTTGTTCTTGTGTCCACATTGGTATTAAGCTTAAATAATTCCTCTCCCTCCCTGGTATTTAGCCCTCTAATATATTTAAAAAGTGCAATCATGTCCCCCCTCAGCCTTCTTTTGGTTAAGGTAAACAAGCCAAGCTCCTTGAGTCTCCTTTCATAAGACAGGTTTTCCATTCCTCGGATCATCCTAGTGGACCTTCTTTGTACCTGTTCCAGTTTGAATTCATCCTTCTTAAACATGGGAGACCAGAACTGCACACAGTATTCCAAATGGGGTCTCACCAATGCCTTGTATAATGGCACTAACACCTCCTTATCCCTACTGGAAATACCTCGCCGAATACATCCCAACATCGTATTAGCCTTTTTCACGGCCATGTCACAATGGCGGCTCATAGTCATTCTATAATCAACCAGGACTCCGAGGTCCTTCTCCTCCTCCGTTACTTCCAACTGATGTGTCCCCAGCTTATAACTAAAATTCTTGTTATTAATCCCTAAATGCATAACCTTACACTTCTCACTATTAAATTTCATCCTATTGCTAGCACTCCAATTTACAACATCATCCAGATCTTCCTGTATGATATCCCGATTCTTTTCTGAATTGGCAATAGCTCCCAACTTTGTGTCATCCTCAAATTTTATTAGGACACTTCCACTTTTGGTGCCAAGATCAGCAATAAAAAGATTAAATAAAATTGGCCCCAAAACTGATCCCTGAGGAACTCCGCTAGTAACCTTCCTCCAACCTGACAGTTCACCTTTCAATATGACCCGCTGTAATCTCCCCTTTAATCAGTTGCTTATCCACCTCTCAACTTTCATATTAATCCCTATCATTTCCAATTTAACCAATAATTCCCCATGTGGTACTGTATCAAATGCCTTACTAAAGTAGAGGTAGATTAGATCCACTGCATTTCCTTTATCTAAAAAAGCTGTTACTTTCTCAAAAAAGGAGATCAGGTTGGTTTGGCACGATCTACCTTTTGTAAAACCATGTTGTAATTTGTCCCAATTGCCATTAGCCTCAATGTCTCTAACTACTTTCTCCTTCAAAAATTTTTCCAGGATCTCCAGAGGGCAGGGATAGAAGTCCTCTCCCTGTAGGATACCACCATTGCTAGACCCAGTGTGTGCATGACAGAGAGGGAAGCGGAGCTGCCCCATCACCCCGCTCCCACCTGCAGGCTCCCAGCCTGGCTGGCATTTTCCCATGCCTGCTTGTCACCAGGGCATGGGGGTCACGAGCTTCCCCTGGGACATCTGGGCCCTTGCAGGAAAGTGCCCAATGTCTAGGCCACAGATGGCCTTGCTTGAAGCACCTTGTCTTCATCTGAACTGAGACCTTTCAGTGTTGGCTCATGCATTAGGGATGGGCTTCAGGCACCCTGTTTCCTGGGATGACTGTCCTTCTCACTTTTCGTCACAGCTGGACCTGCTGTGAGTGGGGCACAAGCCAGACCTCCCACACCAGCCTCACAACCCTGCGAGACCTGTAGATGCTGTGACCCAGGGACAACCTCGAGCAGGGACACATTGCCTGCCTACATGCCCTGCAGTGGTCTCTGGAGCAGAAGAACCAGAGGTTGGATGCCCACCTGGAGCTGCGCTGAACCACCTGGCAGGAGTTGTTACAGCAGACGTGGAGAATGTGTGTGGCATATGCCACCGGCATTGACAGCTTGGTGCCTGGCATTGAGCAGTCCAGCAGCCACCCTCCAACCCCTGCTACCGCTCCTGCTCCCACCCATGCTGCCACCTCTGCTTCCACTCCAGTTCCTGCTCCAACCCCCAGCCCTGCTCCTGCCCCTCAAGCTTCTCCCTTTATTGCCCCCCATGGCCACTCAGGGTGGTGGGGACCACCCTAGGTAGGCACCAGTTCCAGACTCATCTCTGAGCCCCTCCTCCCCTTCTCCTTCTTCCACTTCCCTATTTCCCCTCCCAGCTTCTTTCCCCAGTCTCTCCCCAGTTGTTTTTACCCCAAATTAAAAAGAAACTGTTTCTTTGTTCAAAATATAAAGTCTGTTTTATTGTATCTGCAGGGGCAGGGGAAAGGAAAGGAAGGGGGAAGGAAGGGCAGGATTAGGGTTAGGGTAAGGTGCAGCGGGAGGAAAGGCTCAGAGGGGCACCACAGACGCCCCTAGTGGAGAGGCCCAGAGGGCCTCCTTCAGGGCCTCCCAGATGCGCACAGCTCCATGATGGGCCTGCCAGATGTCAGCCATGTGCAGCTGCTGAAAGGCCCTTGTGAACTGCTCAGTCTCTGCCTCCCACCCTGGCAGTAACGTTTCCTTCTTGTTCTCACATATATTTTGCAGGCCACCACCGCTTGGGGTATATTCTGCTCACTGAGGTCCAGTCAGGTGAGGTGACAGCGGAACCTCTGTTAGAGGCAACCAAAGGCACCCTCCACAACAATGTGGGACCTCCTGAGCCTGCCTTTGAAACATTCCTTGCTGTGGTCCTGTTGTCCAGTGTAGGGCTTTATAAACCAGAGGACGAGAGGGTAGGCTGTGTCCCCATGAAGCACATAGGCATGTCCACTTCCCTGACCTTGATGGTGTGGTCAGGGAAAAAGTACTAGTGTGCATCTTCTGGAATATACTGGAGTTCCTGAAGATGTGGGTGTCATGCACCTTCCCCAACTATCGGACATTGATGTCTGTGAAGTGGTCTCAATGGTACATGATGGCCTGAAGAATCATGGAAAAGTGCCCCTTCCGGTTCATATAATCCAATGTCCAGTGGTTGGGGGCCCAGATGTGGATGTGGATGCTGCCAGTGCCTCCCCCTGTGGCCGTTGGGGAAGACCATGATGGCAAAGCCAGCAATGATGGGGTCAACATCATCCAGGGTGATGACCTTGCGCAGCAGGATGGTGTTGCTGTCCCTCACCACCTGTAGAAGGATACAAACAGAGAATCACAGAATTGCCAGAGCCCTTGAGAATTCCCCCAGCCTAACCCTTTCCCCCCACACCAGGACCAACCCCAACTTGCCCCATCAAGGCAGAGCTTTGTGTACTGGACAACTTCCCAGGGAGGGAGAGTCCTCCACCATTCCCCCTTCCTTAGGAACCCCATTCCAGCAGTTCACCACCTTCTTACAACAAAAGTAAGAGAGTCACACCTGTGTGAGCATGGCTCTGAGGTCAATCTCCCCACATTGAACTGGTTCCCCCCAGAGCAGTAGCTCTCCAGTATGGCGAGATTCTAAATGGCGATAGCAACATGTTACTGGGGAGAAATTGTGGGTCACATGTGGTTGTCCCAGTGCCTAAGGGGTGAGCCACTCATAGAACTCCAGGAAGGTGTCCTTCCATATGCAAAAGTTCTGGCACCACTGCTGGTCATGACAATGCGGTCCCAGTTGGAACTGGTTTCCCGTTGCCAAAAGTGGTGGTGCACGGTTTGCAGGGGAGAGCAGGAGGGGCTGTGTTGTATGAGCAGCACATGGAGAGAGGAGAGAAGGGGCTCTACAGTGAGCTCTGGGTCCTGTTCCTGCAGTGCCACATGGTCCACCTGCAGTAACTTCACTGAGTAGTGCAGCATGAGCTCTACAAGCTGGTGACCGCTTTTCAGCAGGTCTGGCTCTGTGGCTGTAGTGCTGTGGTGTCTGCAAGGGCAACCAGAGCAGGCAGTAAGAAGGGTGTGCTGTCCCTTGAGGAAGTAGGCAATGATGAAGAGCCTGAGACACAACTGTAGGAGGACCCCTTTAAGCACACGCCTCAGATAGCCTCAGAAGCAGCTAAAGGAAGTGAGTGCTGTCCTGGGAGAAAAGAAGGTGAAATGCGATTCAGCCTCTAATCAGTGTGGATGCTCTATTTCACTAGAGATCTGCACTATTTTGATGGGCATTTATAGTGTGGATACACTATTTCAAAATAGCTATTCTGGGAGTTATTATTCAGAAATAGCTTATTTCGAAATAGGTGCATAGTGTTGTCTACCCTTAGACACTAACAGGTATAGGATCATGAGCTTTTGTGGGTAAAACCCACTTCATCAGAAGAGTTGTAGTGGACATACAGAATCCAACATACATAAAACAGCAAAAACTGAATGTCTGGGTAATTTTGTTACTTGGGCCTTGTCTACACAGGGGAATGCCGACCAGCATACCAATGTTGGTCATACTTTAGCTATTCTGCAATAGCTTCCCCATGTAGACATACACTGTTCTGGTATACGTGACTTTTATTTTGGAATAATCGCTCAGCTTTGTACTATGCCTTTCAACTTCCCCATGTAGACCAGGCCTGAAAAGCATGAATAATTAGTAAACTATCTAAATTATGCTACAATGGGTCAATTACCTCATAGGTTCACATGGCAACTATTTCAACTCCTATTTAAAATGGAGCATGTAACCTCCTCTGTAGCAGAGCAGCATGTGTCAGGTTTTTCATTATAATCTATTTTCTGGTCTCTATATTTTGGCTGTAAACATGTGCTGCTTGTTGAAAGATGGCATGAAAGGTGTCAGCCAGGGAGTGATTAATCACAGAATGTGAAAGAAATCCATTTCCCCATTTCAAAGGCTTTGTACAAAAGGACTATACGGTGGTAGCTAATAGAGGTAGTACTCAGAAGTCTGCCTTGAAGCATCTGGGCAGATTTCATGTTAAATAGAGGTAGCCAATGGAGAAAGGGCAAACTTATCAAACGTAGGGCATGTCTACCCTGCAATCAGAGGTGTGACTGAAGCACATGTAGGCATTCCAAGCTGCTTTGATCTAGCTAGTTACAGTAAAAATAACTATGAAGTCACAGCAACACAAACCCACTCTGTATCCTCTCCTGCAGCCAAACTCCATCCTGGAGCCTTCCTGCATCCCAGCCCCCTGCCCTAGCCCGGAACCCCTTCTGCACTCCAAACCCTTCATCCCCAGTCCTGTCCCAGAGCCCACACCCTCTGTGAAGCCCATGAACCAACCCCCATCCCTGAGCCCATCCCCAAACTCCAAACCCCTTGGCTCTGACCTAATTTATAACAATTAATCAGTTGACCATACTCTGCCATGGGATTTATGTATGAGATGCCTGTTGGGATTTACAAAGCACTTGTAGGCACTTAATCACCTTTGTCTTTTACCACCCAATCCTTCTTCTGTTTTACAGTCAAAATAGACATTGTTTAGGGCAGAGATTCTTGCTATCTATGTACAGTGCCCAATACAATGCAGCCCTGATCTTGGTTAGGCACTACAATGATCTCAAATGTGATAGTGTAAATGTGGAATAACTTCTTCTGAAGTTTATATAACTAATCTGGATTTTTTTCCACTCGTGTAACCTCTGCTGGAGCACAATCTAATCTGTTACATTTTTCATAGCTCAGCGTTAACACAAAAAGGATTTTTCACATGCTAAGTAAAAACTAGGTTTAAAAAAAAGTTATTTAGTTGAAAGCAAATGCTTATTATGTATACAATTATTTTAGTCCACTCAAATCTATTGGGGGAGAGAATTGACTATTTTTATTTGGGTTAGAATGTGTCTTCTAACACACTAATAAGTGAATTTGCAGGGGAATTTTTTGCTTTATTTGGAGTTGGAAAGAAAATAAAGAACCAGAGATACAAATAAGCCTCATGCTACTTTTTCAGCAAAGGTGGCAAAATTGCACCCAACTCAAGAGACCCTCAAAAGTGACATTTGATTATGGAAACAGAGGTAAAAAGAATGCTGGGAGTAGATCTTATCAACAGAAACATTTACAGAGAATTAACTGACCTAGCATAGCACTTTATTCTTCCGTTACAGTAAACTTGAGTGATTTTAATGATAGATAATAAGCATCTAGAAGGTATAAACTACATCAGCTGAATAGTTGGCAGTGACAGAAGAAGCGAGCACTCGTCATAAACATGGAGGTCAATCCAGGAGAAAATTCTTTGAAGAGCTGAAGCAAAATAGCTGTCATATTGGAGTAAAGACAGTGCTGAAGAGTTTGAAGGAAAACAGGAATGGTCAAAGTCTGTTTATTGGCAGAACTACAAAGAAGACCGGTTGAATGCTGTACTTAAAACGCAGCTGACATTCTATCACGTAGCTAGGAAACTTTCAGCCCAAGACTTCTATGAAGGCACTGGATTGGAACTCAGATGAGGAATTGAATCGCAGAGTAAGATGACTGTAGCAGACTGTCTGGGATTCACAGCTACATATGGTAAAACTGCTGCCTGTTCTGATGGGAAATAAACCCCTCCCCCATCCAACAACTTTGTAAAGAATAGGGGAAAGACAAAGATGGCATATGTGTGCATTTGAAGCAAGGATCTTCTGTCCCCCAGAGACTGTATATAGCTTTGGAGAACAGAGTGGCGGAAGTGGAAGAGCTAAGGGAGACAAAGATGTACATAGACGAGACCTTTCCAAGACACAGTAGAATGGTCCCACCCATAATTCCTAGTAAAGTGCATGGTTGAGCTGTTGCGCAGGAAGAAATTAAGACTCACTTACCTCCTTTGTGGAACAGCATGGATGATCCTGGACTCTGCAGATGGAGTTAGTGGAAAAGATAAGCTGGTAGGTTTTGTAGAGGGAATAGGAGTGGAGAAGTCAGGGGGGGATTGAGGGTAGAGGAAGAATTGACTCTGAGGCTATGTCTAGACTGCAAGTTTCTTTCAGAAGAAACTTTTCCAGAAGAGATCTCCTGAAAAAATTTATTTAGAAAGAAAGTGTCCACACAGCAAAAGCGCAATGAAAAATTGATGTGCTTTTTTGAAAGATAGCGTCCACGTTGACCGGATGCTATCTCGCATTTAAGTTGTGATTAGTATGGATGGAGTGGCCACCAGGGCACCTGTGTTATTTCCAAGAGTCCTCTTCTTTCAAAAGAAAACCCTCTTCTACATCCACACATGCCTTTTTCCAAAAAAGCTTTTTTGAGAAAAAGGCTTCTTCCTCGTAGAATGAGGTTTACCGCTGTCAGGAAAACCCCTTCATTCTTTTGACAGAAAGTCAAAATAACTCCATGTCTGTGTGGACGCAAGTATTGGTTTTCTGGAAAAAATACTGCAGTGTAGACAGTGGAGAACTCTAGGGGTATGTCTAGACTACATGCTTCTGGCAACAGAGGCATGTAGATTAGGCTACCCGGCATAGGAAAATGAAGCGGCAATTTAAATAATCGCCGATTCATTTCATTTAAATGGCTGCTGTGCTGAGCTGATCAGCTGTTTGTCAGCTCAGCGTGCTAGTCTGGATGCTCCGTGGTCGACATCAAAGGCATTTGTCGACCGCCCCAGTAAACCTCGTCCCGCAAGGCTTCATTTTCCTATGTCGGGTAGCCTAATCGATATGCCTCTGTCGCCAGAGGCATGTAGTCTAGACGTACCCTAAGAGTTCAGTTTTCTCAGACAGCTCCAGCTGCTGTCACTTTGCCTGTAGAAGCAGCACCTCCTCCTTCTCAGCCAGCTGCAGCAGTTGGGCTGCCATCAGTGAGTATGTCTGCAAATAGAAGCAGCACCTCTCTTCCCCTCCCCATCCCTGGCAGGCCCATGTGTTGGGCTGCTTTGAATTCAAGCAGGGGCAGCTCCCTGTCCCCTCCAGCCTCCCTTTCAGATAGCCCTCCAAGGAGTGCTGAGCTGCTTTGAGTAAAAGTGAGACCTCCCTCCCCCACCGCCTCTTCCCCTCCACCTAGATAACTCCAGCTGCTTAGCTGCTGTTCAGAGAACAAGGCAGGAAGTACCCATAAACCAGAGAGAGCAAATCAGATCTGAGAATGAGATTGCACTCGGTGCTACAATGCTGAAGCTTGCTGTCCACCCATGGTATTCAGACATGAAAATGAATGCATACAATATGCAGGAGATGAATCATACCAGCTTTGATGAATGGCAAAGCAAATTGTTGGATAGATTTGAGATATGTATATATAACAGAAATATTTATTTTAAAAATCCTGTTTCTTGGGTAATAGGGAGTAATATGTGGGCAAAAAATGTTCAAAAGTGAGCCCACTAAATTTAGCTAGTGGTTAAAAACAATTTAAAACATGTATCCCAATCAGACCCAATCCATGGCAGCTTAGGTCCCAGTGCCTTCAACTCTACTTTCCTGGCAAAGACAAGAACAAACACTTTTTTAATAAGATACGAAATGGCTACTGAAAATTGTACAGTATTAATTTTCTTTTAACTGATGGATACCACAGTGATTTAAATAATCACCGCTTTATTTAAATTAAAATGGCTGCCGCGCTGTGCCGATCAGCTTTTTGGCGGCACAGCGCTGTAGTCTGGATGCTCTGTGGTCAACATCAAAGGCATTTATCCACCTCCCCGTTATGTCTGAGGTTTACCGGGGAGGTTGACAAATGCCTTTGATGTCGACCTCGGAGCGTCCAGACTACAGCTCTGTGCCGACAAACAGCTGATCAGCTCAGCGCAGCAGCCATTTTAATTTAAATGAAGTGGCAATTATTTAAATCACCTCTTCATTTCCCTTTGCTGAGTAAACAAATCTACATGGCTCCGTCGACAGAGCCATGCAGTCTAGATGTGCCCTTAGAGGGAACATTGGTCTCACCCCTCTATGTGGTTGAGGAGGATGAAAGTCTCAGGGAAGAAGAACATCCGCCTGTACCAAAAGGAAACAATCCCATAGTTGGGACCTTCCTTCCAGATGATGTTGTGATATCCTCTCACACTGAGGGTATCTCTCTGGAGCAGGGAACCCAAGTTATTAGGAAGAAATAGATTGTAGTTATGGGGGATTTGGTCTTGAGAAAAATAGCTAGGTTTGTGGTGGCTGGGAGAACTGGATGGTGACTTTCTTGCTCAGTTAGAAGATTGTGGATCCCTAGAAACAGCTAACTAGTCTTATGTGTAGTGCTTTGGCGGAGCCAGTACAATGACATAGGAAAGGATGGGAAAGAGGCCCTGGAGGCCAAATATAGGCTGCTAGGTACGAGACTGAAATCCAGGACCTTCATGATAGCATTCTCTGAAATGCGTCTTATTCCACATGCAGGGCCAATTTGACAGGCAGAACTGCAGGGTCTTGATGTATGGATGAAACAATAGAGTGGGGAAGGAACGTTTAGATTTCTTAAGTATTTCAGGAAAATTCTAGGGGCAGGAGAGCCTATACAGGAAGGATAGGCTCCATCTAAAACAGAACCAGATTGCTGGCATTTAAAATGGTCATAGAGCAGTTTTTAAGCTAAGGGCTAGGGTAAAGCCAGTAAGTACAGAGGTTTATGTGATTTGGATAGAGAGACATCTCTTATGGGGTGTATGAATATATTATTGTATGTTCTAGTAAGGAGGAGAAGGTGAAAATGATTAAATACAGGCAGAATCTGATTAGAAGCTGTCAAACAAAAAAGAATCCCATTCAATCAAATCATGTACCAAGTTTTCTGACGTGCTTATATACAGGGCTCGCCGAACCGTGGCGAGCCCTGCTCACCAGCCGTGCTGTCCAGCAATCTGTGCATGCGCAGATCGTTCTGTGCATGTGCAGATCACCTGAACCCGGCTCTTCTGAGTTGCAGTCTACTTGCCCATGGCGAGTAGATCGCATTATTTGTCGAGCCCTGATTATATACCACTGCTAGAAGTCTGAATAATAAAGTGAGTGCATTAGAGTGCTTCATATTAAATGAAGATGCTGCTATAATAGACATCATCAAAACTTGGTAGAATGAGAATGATCAATGGGTCACAGTAATACCAGTGTACAGGGCTTGACAAACCATGGTGAGAGATACTTGCCAGCCCCGCACCGCACATGCGCCAGACTGGCATTGCGCATGCGCACAGCGCCGGTGAATGGGGCACACAGAGCAACCGGCTGAAATCTACTCGCCACGGGTGAGTAGAATCAGCAGTTTGTGGAGCCCTGCCAGTGTACACATAAATACATATCGGGTCATGCTGGTGGGGAGAATGACACAATATGTGACAGAAAGCGTAGAATCAAATAAAATAAAAATCTTAAATTAACCAAACTGTACCATAGAATTTCTATGGATAGGAATGCCATGCTCTGATACAAGAATATAGCAGTAGAGATACATTACCAACCACCTGACCAGGATAGTGAATAGTAACTGTGAAATGTCCAGGGAAATTAGAGAAGCTATCAAAATAAAAAATAGCAATAATGAGGAATATCCATAAAAAACCTGGAAAATGGTATAAATAGTGAGGTGGCAAAATTTGCAGATGATACAAAATGACTCAGTTGGCCAAAGTTTCTTAGCTGGATATTTACCAGGGAAATGGATACTACTCCTTTCAGTTAAGGTGTGCGTGCAATCATTCAATAAGTGCCAGATTTGAATGATTGCATGTATTGAGATGATGGTCATTTCGACACAGTCCTTTCCTGTCTAATAAAAGGTGAAATTCTGCCCACGGCCTATGATAGCAGTTGTCAGCAAACAGAAGTCTGAATCTATCTAGTGCTTTGCAAACTTCTTATTGTCATTCTTTCCAAAATACTGCACGATGAAAGAATATTTCAGTAACTTCCTCTTTCAAATAGAGAAGCGTGTTGGATCTTTTCAAAAGGGTCCATTACTACATTTCAGAATAAGTGTCTGTCACCAGGATCTTTTTTGTTCTTAGTTTAATTAGCTGCACCCTGTAAAGCACGTAGAGTTTGACATAAACAGCAAACCTAAGGCTTTGAAATGCCAAACCAAGGCTTACAAGTTGAGCAGCTATCTGACTGTGACTTCCTCTGCTCTAGAAACCATTAGGAGTTTGGAATCAGATACTTCTTCAGTGTGGACCTCCTCTCAGACATTTTCATTGACCCCTCTCTCCCATTTGTGAATGGACAGACCACCTCCCATCCTGAACACATTTTCATACTCTCTCTATAGATATGCAAAAGGTTTTCCTGATGGATGACATAATATCACTGTCAGGCGACAGAATGATGTCATCATCATCATCATCATCATCATCATCATCATCATCATCATCATCATCATCAATATCAACAGGCTCTCTCTGCCAAGCAAAAGTGATCAGAAGGAGGGCAGGTAAGTGTAATGAGTGGAGTGTGCGGTCCCCTAGTATTCCTGAAGCAATGACAGACATGGCATACCGAGCAACACTTTCAGCCTAAAGTTTCAAGTGACTGGTGACACAGAATGCCCCATTTCTTGGTTGTTCACCTAGGCACCTTAAAAGGGCATGATGTTCAGAGAGTGCTACGCAGTTGCTCTTTAATGATCAGGGCTTTTCAAGGTACTTTAGATGGAGCTACCTCAAATCACTTATTATTTCCAAAGGGCAGGTATTAGGACAGGATTCTGTGTGGCTTAAAAAAGAGAAACCTGGGATTGCAAGAGATGATTGCCTACTGACAGTAGGGAGGACAAAATATAATGGTTTGCCCCAAGCAACAGCTTGAGTCCTCAGCAGCCCCTCCCTACAGCTTCCAGCTGTTTGCTGCTGCTTCAACCCATGGCTGCAACTTGCAGCTTTCCCACTCCAGGAGCTGCTAAACAGAGAGAAGACCCAGTCGGCAGATTCCATATCTTCCTCCACCCCCACCCACCATCATGAAGGTCTTCCAATGGTGGAGGAGCAAAGAGGACAATTGTCCCAGGGACCAGTGATTCAAAGGGGCCCAGCAGCACATGGAGCTGCAGCAGCACATGGAGCCCTGGGCCCTTTAAATCACCACTGGAGTGGTGTGCACCATGCTTTGAGCAGCTCATAGGGCTCTTTGGGCAGATGTGGGTGCCGTGCGGTGCACTGCAGACAGCACTGTGGGTGGGGTGTACTATGGTCTGGTACTGAGGGCTGGCTGCCTTCAGCCCTATCCCTTCTGCCCACAGCCTCGCCCCTTCTGAGAACTTTTAATTCATCCTCATGGTATCCACAGGAAGAAGTCACAAGTGCAGCTCTTAAGTGTACACTGCTATTCATACCTCCATAATCCAAATGGTACGGCTGGGTAGACATGCCCTAAAATATGAGTTTTGGAGATAGCAGTTAAGATTACTTTTTTGAGCTTCAGGGGATATTGTAACAAACTGCACTGGTGCCACAGACTCCCCTCTTAGGGTATGTCTACACTACCCCACTAGTTCAAACTAGCAGGGTAATGTAGGCATACCGCACTTGCAAATGAAGCCCGGGATTTGAATTTCCCGGACTTCATTTGCATAAACTGGGCGCCGCCATTTTTAAATCCCTGCTTGTTCGAACCCCGTGCCGCGCGGATACACGCGGCACGAACTAGGTAGTTCGGACGAGGCTTACTGGTCTGAACTACCGTTACTCCTCATTCCACTTCTAGGATTCAGTTTAGCTAAATCGAAAGCTGATATCACCGCTATAAACCCTGGCACTCCATGGGGTTGTGAGGAGTAAGGGAACTCTCTTGTCAACCTTCCACAGTGGGATCACCCTAGAAGTTTAATTTAAGGTATGTTGATTCCATCTATGCAATTCTCATAGCTGGAGTTTTGTATTGTAAGTCAAATTTCTGGAGTAGTACAGACCTGGCCTACAATTTCAAAACAAAATGAGGCTGCTTACTTTCCCATTGATACTACCTACTGTATCAATGTTCATACAGTGTTTTAACTAAATTACTTGGCCTATAAAGTCCTGAATGCACAAATCCGTTACACTGTCTCTTTTCCCCTTAGCTTTGCATTAGAAGTAAGAACTTAACATCTGATTCATGTGTACTTGGTTTAATGGGCTCAGTATAACCTACACAAAACCAAATGTAGTTTACTGTAATTTTCTCACATTCCCACTCAAATGTTATGGAGCACTGGGGACAGGAAGAGAGCATTTATGACTGTTTTCAATCTGTTTACTTTTCTGGATGAATATTAGCCTGGAAACAGTGATATCTTTCATTAGCCGTTTTGTTTCCAAATGTTTCCACCCTGTTACAAAATTAAATTTGATATGCAAGATGATGTTGTTTTAAGCTAACAAACTATCCTTTTTCCTAATCTTATCCCTTCTTCTCCACCAAAGGAATAATTATGACTATAGGCCAAATCCTGCAAATACATGTTGATGTTAGTGTAAAGCCAACAGACTAGGGTCATTGGCAGGTGGGATTGAATTTGGGACTTTAGGGGCTAAACCATGTGCTTCTGCTGTATGAGATAGAAGCCAGCTGGCTTTTAGCTAAGGCTTCAAGAAGACTCTCTATTGTCAATTGTTCTCAGTGCCTCTGGATTATAGAGGCATTTTTTCAAGGTGTAAATCAGTCATATATATATGTATATGTATCTCTATTTATCTATCGATCTATCAATCTGTCAATATATATGCAATAGGGGGCTGCTTCCCCACCTCACTATGCTCCCCAAATCACCTCTATGTGGAGGTAGATGTCTGGCCAGGGGGAAGGTGCAGGAGCAATCTGGAGGCAGGGTGTCTGGCCAGAGGGGGAAAGGCAGAAGTAGGATGGGGGCCGGTGTTTGGCCAGGAGGGAGGGTGCAAGAGCAGGGGAAGGTACAGGAACATGCTGGGAGTGTGGGGTCTTGGTAGCAGGGGTGAAAGGGCTGAGGGGTGCAGCAGAGTCTCAGTGGAGGAGGTTTATGAGGGTACAGGTCTTGGTGGAGGAGATGTATGAAGTGCTGAGGGTGTGAGGTGTCAGCAAGTGCTGAGTGAGAAGGCTGGAGATGTGGAGTCTCAGCCGAGTGGGTGCTTGAAGGGGCTGGACTCTGGGGATGGGGGAGGCCACACAGCTCATGGGTCCTGCCTCCCGGAGCACTAGGGAGAAGGAAGGGGGGAGGTTGCCTGACATATATCTCCCACCTCCCTGGAGCACCAGGGAGAGGGGAGGCCATGTGGTTCCTGCATCCGCCTTCCCAGAGCATCAAAGCAGGGCACTGGGGGGGCTGGGGCAGAAGATGGGCAGGGCCCGAAGGGTGGAGGCTGAGGGCACAGGAGGCCCAGTGTGCTGAAGGGCTGGGGCAGAGGAGGGGCAGGGCACTGGGAGGGGCGTAGACTGGGGTCGGAGTAGGGCATGGTGGGCGCTGGGGCACAGGAGGGGCAGAGTGCTGAAGGCCTGTGGCAGAGGAAGGGAAGGACTCTGGGAGGTTGGGACAGAGGAGGGGCAGGACATTGGAGAATGGTGAATGGGGACAAAGAAAGGCAGGGCATTGAGGGGCAGAGGAGGGGCAGGGCTCTAGGAAAATGCTGTTGCTGTTGCACTGTTGCATCCCAGTTACTCATGTCCCCCACAGGCGCATACATGTCCAGCTGGGGGAGGGAGTGGGCCAGGGCCCCGGTGCTGATCCATGAGCACATGGCCATTGACATGTGCTCCAGCCCCATCCACCAGATCTTGGACTATTTCCCCTGTCGCAGCCCAGGGTGGGGGGCTCATGCCACCTGCCCCCTCCTCCAGGACACTTGCCCTCCCCTGCTCTTGCACCCTCCCTCCTGGCCAAACACCGGCCCCCATCCGACTCCTGCCTTTCCCCCTCTGGCCAGACACCCTGACAGCTGTGACTCCAATGCATTTGGGGAGGAGACGGGGCTGGGCACTGGGACCCAGGTGTTCAGGACAACTGGTACCGGGTCTATCCTGGCTGCCTCCATGTCACAGCCCAGATGTGCCTTAGCTGCCTGCTCTGTCCCTCAAAACAATGAGAAGAGGGAAGGAGGTAGGCTGCATGCAGCTGAGGGTGTAAGTGGGTGACGGAACGCAGAGGGATGTAATTATGTCACTCTGTTGTCCCACAGGAATATATATATAAACACTACTCATCAGTAGATCTCAAATCACTTTACTCATAATTATCCTCCCTTTTACTGATGGAGAAGGTGAGGCAGAGGATGAAGTGGCAGAGTTGAGAATGGACCATAGGTTATTAAATCTATCCACTAGATTTGTTCTAATAGCTGGAAGGCTGCTGATCAGCAGAAACAGCCAGATCTTGGTCTGGTATAAAGACCAAGCAAATGACATTCTGTCACTTTAAAAAAGCTGTGAATCTGGTCTAAGTATTTGCAGGATCTGGATTTATAGTGTTTGATCTTTTCCAGAGCACAAACGCCCCAATTGCTTAACCCTGGCTCATGTTTTGAGAGCAAAATGATCTCATGTGAGTTGCTTTATCAATCTCTGGGACCTGAGAATCTGAGCCTTTAATTCTTAAGGCTGGTCTACACTAAAAACTTATGTATAGCCTCGTCTGTCAAGCATATGACAAATTGCATAACCCTGAGAGACATATGCCTACCTAACCTCCAGTGCTAGTTTGATGGAAGAAGTCTTCCACACATTTACCTCTTGGGTAAGATGGATTAAACACAGTGATTAGAGAACCCTTCCTGTTTCTGTAGTGATGTTCTATGTGCTAAAGCAGTGTGTTAAGTGTACACATACCCTTAGCAACAGCTGTTTAGAAGTTTGGCTTTTCTTTTTTTTTTTAAAAAAAATCTTATTTATGAGAGAGCAGGTTGTTCTCAAATGTCCTAGCTGATGCATATCTTTTGTTTTGTTGCAGCTAACGGAATCTGACTGGTGGAACCAAAAGTGATGCATAGCAATTCAGTGATTCCCCTGAGGGATAAAAGGTACGCATAATTTTTCTTTAGCTTAGGCAAAGAAATAAAATCGGGTTTAAAAATATGCAGCAAATCCTCACCTGATGTTAACTGGTTTGGCTAAAACAAGGTCAATTCATACAAACTTAGAATTAGGCCTATCACATTAAGTCTTACGCAAGGGGATTTGTTCAGGACTTCAGTTTTCATATTGTGTATTGTGGGCAAGATCTTTCTAACATATTCTTCTAAAGTGTCATTAGCACCAGGATGGTATGTAAACAATCATGATTGTTTTTCTTAATTACTAGTATGCCTCTGTGAAGCTAGAGATAAATCCATCTACTTCAAGTTCCATTGGGATCCTTATCAATGTAAATGTCCAGTCTACTGCCATAGTGCAAACCCACCCTCAATGAAGCCACTCTGGCCATAAATTTTCTTCATCATAGTGAAATCCTTGACTGTAGTAACTCCTAAACCAATTTTCCTTCCAGTCTACGAGGCATCTCTGGGGAAATCTCTCCCAGACCACTGAGGCCCATTGGCTACCAGAATCAATTCAGATTGCTTTAATTTGTGCTAGGAACATGAATGGCATCTAGATGTTCTTAGGTTGGCTTAAAAGCTAACATCATCTGAGCTGCAACTCAGGATTTGGGTCTGTTTCTTTAAAAAAGCAAAATGCAGGACAATGTAGCACTTTAAAGACTAACAAGATGGTTTATTAGGTGATGAGCTTTCGTGGGCCAGACCCACTTCCTCAGATCAAATAGTGGAAAAAAATAGTCACAACCATATATACCAAAGGATACAATTAAAAAAATGAACACATATGAAAAGGACACATCACATTGCAGAACAGGAGGGGGATGCAGGGGGGGAGAGGGGGAAGGAAGGAAGGTAAGATATCATCAATTCACAGACACTTACCTTCCTTCCTCCCCCCTCCCCTCGCATCCCCCTCCTGTTCTGAAATGTGATGTGTCCTTTTCATGTGTTCATTTTTTTAATTGTATCCTTTGGTATATATGGTTGTGACTATTTTCTTCCACTATTTGATCTGAGGAAGTGGGTCTGACCCACGAAAGCTCATCACCTAGTAAACCATCTTGTTAGTCTTTAAAGTGCTACATTGTCCTGCATTTTGCTTCAGCTACCCCAGACTAACACGGCTACATTTCTATCACTATTTAAAAAAGCAGTTTTCTAAACTGAAATGAGCTGTGAAGATGGGTTGCACCCACAACAAGGGATCACTTAAACAACTTGCCATATGCTATAGCCATGCCTGGAGCTTCCTCTGCTCAAAATCTGTTTCAGAACCTTTGAATCAGTAAGAGAATCTCACCTTAGAACCAACCCACCTTCTCTACTGTCATGCCCTAATCTTTAAAAGAAACGTGTTTCCAGTCAGGTGCTGTATTGGAGGGTATGAAGTTCTGAAACACTACCATGACTTTAAAAATGCTTCCCTTTTTTGAGGAAAATCATGTGCTGCAGGTATTAAAAGCTATGCCAGAGATCAGAGGGAAACCTGCAGGCTGGGGACAAAAGTGTTTTATAGTCTGTTTTACCTTATTAAAGACAGTTGGCCAGATGCTTTTTTAAGTAGTTTTCATTTGCAGTGGAGTTTTGTTAAAGTTACAGTTTTGCAGTGCACATAAATAACTTAGAACTGGAACTGCCTACATCCTACCCAGGACTACAATACTCTTTTTAAAAATAGGTAACGTTATTCTTCACCTTCCCTATCTCCTACTGGAGTATGCACATGGAAGGCAGTTAAGAATCTATCCCAAATATCCCACTGTGATACCTGTGCTTGGGTATTACAGAACCTTGACCTTGAGAGCTAGTTACCTTGGCCTAAATCTCTTGACAGTTGCTTGTTGCTCATTCAAGGGTGTTTAATCAGAGGAACAAATAGTGCCCTAGCACATTGCAGCCACCGTAACAGGTTATTGGAGGAACAGACGATTAGTGAGACTTGAGTCACAGTTGTCTGTTGTGTGTAGCAGCATGATAGAACAATATTATCTTGTTAATTTTAATGGCTTTCCCCTCACACTCTGTGAGGATGGGAGAGAGGAATTGAGGTCCCCTTCTACAGATGAGGATCAAAGGCACAGATAGTAAATGCCAAAGACTACTCAGAATGAGTGGCTGAGCCAGAAACTTTACTCAGATCTCCTAATGGGGAGCTGCCCCGGGTCCAATGATGTAAAAAGGCCTGGGGCTCCCAGAATCTGTAACCTTGGCAGCAACAGTGACTGAAGCCCCAAGGCACTGAAGAGCCGGCCAGGGGAAGTTAGCCCTTAGCCCGGAACCTTCTGCTCTCAGCCCCACGCTTTTCAAGGGGCTCATAGCCAGTTACCCGCAGGACCTGGTGAAGACTCTCATCAGCTCTGAATTTGCAGTTTCATAGAGTATATTACAGAACTGGATCTGGGGAGCAAAGGAAAGGGAGAGAGAGTTTTCTCTCAGTGCTTTAACCTGATTTTTGTGACAGTAGTTTTAGGGGCAAGTGTGATACATAAAAACTTTTGAGATTGACCTACTGCTGATGTATAATAAGGGTCTTATGGAAAGGCAAAGGATTATAGGTGACTGGGCAAGTTCACTAGCAAACTAAATTATTTTTCAGCCATTCAGCATATTCTCAACTAATGTTCCTTGAATAAGATTTTCCTCTGAACTCTGGCCAGCAAAATCTCCAAATACATCTAAACTTACATGATAAGGAAATTGGACACAAATGTGAAAGTATGAAGTGGATGTAATGCAATTTTACTGTGTTAAATATGGATAATATAGACAGTAAAATCTTATGCATTGCATTGCATTAATCCAAGAACAAAATATTATGCACAGTTTAAAATGACCAGTGCCTCAGGGAGCTTATTAGTACTTTGGGAGAAATTTGGCCTCTTCAGTTCTAACGAGTTTTCTGTCACTGTCGTGCTGCTTCCCTTGAGATAATTTACACCTTTGAAAAACCAGCTATAGTTAGAGATAAAGTAACATGCTACATGAGATGCATTTTTATTAATGGAATAGCAATGCAGGTCACCTTCAAAAAACTCCTTTTTAAAAAAAAATAAGGTTGGCATATGATTAGTGGTGATCTGGGCAAATAATGGACATAAATGCTGGTGTTGATTTATTTGTAGAGCCCTGTAAATATGTGGATAGCTGCTGTATACCCATGGGTATCCTCATCTGTGGATGTGGATGCAGATATCCGTGGCTTATTTTGGTGTATGCAGATACAAATTTTGTATCTAGAACCCTGCAAATTTGTGGCTTTCCACTTTATATCCCCCTGTATCTGCATCCACCAATCATTTTTGCAGATGCCAATTTTATATCCACATAGGGCTCCATTTATTTCTTTTTAATATTTATACATTCGAAATAGCAAAGGTCGGACCAGTACCTCACTGGCGCCAGATGAGGGATATTGCCAGATCAGGAAAGGTCATTTCTGAGCCTAACCCAGTTACAAGCCCCCAAGCCATGGCCTCACTACCAGCCTCCCAACTGGCTTCCCTACTGCCAGCCCCTCTGAATGCAGGGCTCCTGGCCCCATCATGGCAGCCCCACTGCTGCAAGTGTAACCATCACCAGGCAGATTTGAACCTGGGCCTTTTGGGAGCTTAGTGTGGAGCCTGTACCACATAGAGGACTCTTGTTCTTATCTGTTTCTGTGGTCTAAGTACCACTGCATGGGACAATGAACTATACTTGGTATGTGGGTTACACAAGCACAGCCACACTGCCAGGCTCTGTCCCTTTGGGGTGGCCTTCCTGCTGGCATCCAGCTGCGCCTCCAAGTGACAAATTCCACTTGGGCTTCAGCCTCTCTGGGTAGCCCCATTGCCTCCAGGCCTCACCAGGCAGCTCAGGTAGCCCTCCTTCCAGGTTCCTGGCCCCACTGACAGGCAGCCCCATGATCAGGCTCCTGGGCCCGCAGGGCAGCCATGTTGCCTCCCAGTCCGGCTGGGCAGGGTGGCAGTGGGGCTGCCAGGCTCCTGGTTGTGCTGCCTCCTGGTCTCACCAGGCAGTTTCTCTGCTGCGCTCCAGCCCCACTGCCTCCCGCCCCCACCCCTTGCAGTGTCAGTATTGGGCGGCAGCCCTACTGCTGGTCTCCTGTACCCTGCCACTGGGCAGCCCTGCTACTGGGCTCTAGCCTCGTTGCAGGACTCTCAGCCACCAGCCCTCCACCAGGACTCTCTGGTCCTGGGACATCCATGGTCCTGCCGGACCAGGGATGTTGCTGGACCAGAAAGTCCTGGTTAAGAAAGGTTCAACCTGTAATTGCTTTTTAAAAATTGTCTTCAAGAAAGATAGGGATCTGGACATTTGCATATTTAGTTTGCTTATTTTGTACTTTACAATGCACACTAGTAATGAGAAGGTCTGGGTGGAAATATTTTAAAAACTGCTATTTGAGTGCTTTGACTAAAACTTGGAGGTTAGTATATGAGGGTACGTATACACTACAACGTTAATTCGAACTAAGTTAGTTCGAATTAGTTAATTCGAACTAAGCTAATTTGAACTAACGGATCCAGACTAAAAAACTAGTTCGAATTAGCGTTTTGCTAATTCGAACTAGCATGTCCACACTAAGTGGACCCTGAACTGGGGTTAAGGATGGCCGGAAGCAGTGCCGGCAGGGCATCAGATGAGGACTTAGAGCGTGGAGCTGCTGCCTCAGGCTAGCCGAGGGCTGTGCTTAAAGGGACCCGACCCCCACCCCGGACAGACAGTTCTCAGGGGTTCCCCGCTTGCAAAGCAGTCCTGGCTTGGAGTGCCCTGAGTGCCCACACTGGGCACATCACAGCACTCGGCCATCAGACCGGCTGCACTTGCCACAGGCTGCCATCTGGGGAGAGGGAGCAATTGGGGGGCTGCAGGAGAGCTTCCACCCCCAGAAGCCCGTGAAGCCAGCCCAGTCCTCCCCATCCGGGGCTCGTGCCCCATTCCTCGTGCCCCATTCATTGAACAAAACTGGGGGAGACTGGGAAAATGAGGTGGGAGAGGGGAAGAGAGAGGGTGGGAGAGGTGAGGGCAACTAAAATGATCAGTGGTTGGGAACAGGTCCCATATGAAGAGAGGCTAAAGAGACTGGGACTTTTCAGTTTAGAAAAGAGGAGACTGAGGGGGGATAGGATAGAGGTCTATAAAAGCATGAGTGGGGTGGAGAGGCTGCATCAAGAAAAGTTCTTCATTAGTTCTTCATTAGTCCGTTAGTTCGAACTAACTTTGTAGTGTAGACATACCCTGAGTGAAGAAAAGTCATGCGGGCACTGTGCCTGAATAGTTAACTTTAAAAAAAAATGTTTTGCTTCTAGGATTTGGCCTTGATCCCTGGAATCTTTGCAGTTTGCCCTTATGACCTATGAATGTGGCTCAGACATTCTATACACAATCAGGAGCGCCAGAGGATTTGAGGATATCCAGATGCCACCAAACCATTGCGGAAGCTTTAGCAGACCGAAACAGTTAGGCATATATGGTTCTATGATCCATGTCAGGATTAAGAATATAGCATGAACTTAAACCTTTACGGACTTTGAATTCAAATCACAAGTGTGTTCCGGACTTCATACAGCGTTTGGCTCGGGCTAGTCAATTTTTTCAGTGTTGGCTTATGCCTCTCAGTCCATGAATTTAGACTGATCCTGGTTTCATCATTTTGGAAGCAATCATTTGTGCCATCCATTTTCAGTTTATGGATCATTCACAATCTCTTCATTGTTTGAGGTTTCAGGTATTGTGGTTTCTGTTCTTTCACTGAAGGACCAAGAGTAAATGCATGTTTTTATTGTATTCTCCTTGCAGAAGACAAAAGATAGCTTTGTTGTAACATATAAAAGGATTTTTTATTGAGTCTTATAGAACTAGATATACTTTGTAGTTCTCCCTGACTCATTTAAGATCCTCATGCAATGAAGTATTTAAACATCTGATTGTAATTAAGAACATACGAAAGTGCTTTGCTGTATAAGGATGGGCCCACTGACTCTGGGCTTAAAAGATCATGTATAGGTGGTCAATTTTCATGCTCACTTCTGCTGGTTTTAGTCATGAAGGGTGTGTCTACACTACACCGTTAGCGCAAAATAAGCCACACAATTTGAGCTATGCAAATTGTGTAGCTTATTTTGAGTCAATTTCAAAATAGCTTAGTTCGTAATTTGGTGCTGTCGCTACAGCACTAAATTTCAAAATAAAGTGCTATTCCAAAACATCCCTTAATCCTTATGGAACAAAGTTAAGAAGGATATTGGAATAGTGCACCTGTTATTTTGAAAAGATACCAGAAGTATTCTGAAAGATGTACCCCAATAGAGCTGTTATGGAATTTTCTGCTGAAGTGATTTTCCAATTGCGGGGGGGTGGGGGGGATGGGGGGGGAGGGAGGAAGGAACTTATACAAAACTGAATTATTTCCCAGGAAAATCTCTATTTTGACCCCTCTAAAAAGTTGTTTTTCAGTCAGGAAGATCTAAATAGAATATTATTTTTAGGTTGGTTCAATATTTCAGTATTTCAACTTGTTTTAATTGTTTCAATAAAACAGTAAACTGCATTTCCCTATCAACAGTTTGTCTTTTCATGCCTTCATTCTCTACTATAGCTTTCACTCCCTGTAGGACTATATAATCATAAAACAACACAGATTTTTCTTCAGACCAAGCATTATGTGTTGCATCATGGAGGATATACTCAGACAAGGGAGGCTTCCCTTAGAAGAATATGGAATCAGGATACACTCCCACTACACTACAACTCCCATAAGTGAATATACCACCAGATGTAAATGCAGTTGCAGTATTGAAGGGACTCAAAACACTTGGGTCAGTTCAACAGACTAAACACATGGAAACTGTCTGTGCAAAACTTTCATTTTTTTCCACCATAATGGAAATTGTTTGAACTTCAACCTTTCATCCCAATTTGGGAGAAAAACAAATGTCATTGTACGAGGAGTAACAGTTAATCCGAGGGAAGGGGTTTCTTTTGGAATATCGTGTCTATGTGCGGCAAGTTAATTTGGACTAGTGGATTTTTAAAATGGCAACCGGACGCAAATATGCTAATCAAACGCAGGATATTTAAATCCCACGCTTCAGTAGCAACTTCGGTATGCTACATTTGCATCCCTAGTTCAGACTAGGGAACAAGTGTAGACATACCCTCACATACAGTGCAACTCCTCCTCCTTTTCTCCCCTGTCTGTTCTTCCTGAACAGTTTATACCCTTCCATGACAGTGCACCAGTCATGTGAGTCATCCCACCAAGTCTCAGTTATCATAGTTCTTTGACTGGGCCAGGGCTTCTAATTCTTCCTGTTGTTTCCCAGGCCTCTTACATTCATATTCAAACACCTTAGATAACTAGTTGATTGCCCTACCTTCTGCATTTGAATCTGGGGTCCTACTTTGTTGCTCCTTCTTCCTTGTGTTTCTTCCCAATATCCCACTTCCCCACTTAACTCAGGGCTTAGGTCACAGTCCCCCAACGAACCTAGTTTAAAGCCCTGCTCGCTAGGTTTGCAAGTCTGCCCATGAAGATGCTCATTCCTCTCTTGGTTAGGTGCATCCCATCTTTTCCTAGCAATCCTTGTGCCCGGAACAGTCCCATGGTCAAAGAAACCAAAGCCCTCTCTCCAACACCAACTGCACAACCTGGCCTTTACTTCCATGATTTGACGATCCATACTTGGACCTTTTCCTTCAACAGGGAGGATGGACGAGAACAGCACTTGCGCTTCAAATTACTTGATCCTTTTTCCCAACACTACATAATCTGCAGTAACCTGCTCGAGGTCATTCTTGGCCGTATCATTAGTTCCTATGTGGAGAAGCAGGATGCGGTAGCGATCCAAAGGTTTGATCAGTTTTGGAAGACTCTCAATCACATCCTGAATTCTAGCTCATGGTAAGCGGCACACTTCTCAAGATTCCAAGTCTGGACAGCAGATGGATTGCTCTGTCCCTCTTAGGAGGGAGTCCTTGACCACCACCACACATCCTCTCTTGCGGGGATGGAAGGGTGGTTGTGGAACCCCCATCACTAGGACTACACATCCCATGCCTTCCAATAGATGGTGTCTCCTTCTGATCTCTTCCCTGAGAGGTCCCTGCCAAAGCAGTAGTGCCTATGCAGAGAGCCTGAAAGTGGTTACTTACCTTTAGTGGAGTTGGGGATATTTGAGTTGGCTTTCTTCCTAGAGCTTACATGCTGCCAGTTTTCTTCCTTGTTCTGTACTGCCCTGCCCTCACTGGCTCTTCAGCCTGCTGTGCCTGTGGTATTAAATGCTGCCTTCTATTGAGGAAGTCTTCATCTTCTCTGATGGAATGTAGGGTTGATACTTGGATCTCAAGTCCTCTAATTTTTTCTTCCAAAATGGTGACCAGCTTAGACTTAGTGCAGATGAAATCTCTTCTCTCTTCTGGGAGGAAGACAAACATGGCACATGCTGTACAGCTAACAACAGAAGATCTATCATTATCCATACTAGCCTTTCAGAGAGATTCCTCAGATGTTTTAAAATGCCCCCTTGAAAGGCAGGAGAGAATTTTTTTTTTTTGTAAAAAGCCACCAAACACTAGGCGGGGGGGGGGGGGGGGGGGAGGGGAGGGAAGGGAGGAAGAAGGTGCAATATGGCTGCATCTTCCAGAACTCCTGCTTCTTCTTAGAGATGCAAAGATACACTCTGGCATTTTTTCTCTGAATGCACCATCAGGGCTGAAGAGGTTGCCATATCCACCTACACACTGGGTGATGCAGCCTAGCTCTTGCTCCCCTATCTTATGAAGCCCTACGTGGGCAGCCTGAACACCACCAAGGAGCATTGCAATGCCAAGCTGAGCAGGTGCCACATGTTCATAGAATCATAGAATACTAGGACTGGAAGGGACCTCGAGAGGTCATTCAGTCCAGTCCCCTGCCCTCATGGCAGGACCAAATACTGTCTAGACCATCCCTGATAGACATTTATCAAACCTGCTCTTAAATATCTCCAGAGATGGGGATTCCACAACCTCCCCGGGCAATTTATTCCAGTGTCTGACCACCCTGACAGTTAGGAACTTTTTCCTAATGTCCAACCTAAACCTCCCTTGCTGCAGTTTAAGCCCATTGCTTCTTGTTCTATCCTCAGAGGCCAAGATGAACAAGTTTTCTCCCTCCTCCTTATGATACCCTTTTAGATACCTGAAAACTACTATCATGTCCCCCCTCAATCTTCTCTTTTCTAAACTAAACAAACCCAATTCCTTCAGCCTTCTCTCATAGGTCATGTTCTCTAGACCTTTAATCATTTTCGTTGCTCTTCTCTGGACCCTCTCCAATTTCTCCACATCTTTCTTGAAATGCGGTGCCCAGAACTGGACACATTACTCCAACTGAGGCCTAACCAGCGCAGAGTAGAGGGGAAGAATGACTTCTTGTGTCTTGCTCACAACACACCTGTTAATGCATCCCAGAATCATGTGGCACCTTATAGACTAACTGAAGTATCGGAGCATAAGCTTTCATGGGCAAAGACCCACTTCGTCAGAGGCATGTAGTGGAAATTTCCAGAGGCAGGTATAAATATGCAGGCCAGAATCAGGCTGGAGATGACGAGGTGGATCCAATCAAGGAGGATGAGGCCCACTTCTAGCAGCTGATCTGGAGGTGTGAATTCTAAGAGAGGAGAAGCTGCTTTTGTAGTTAGCAAGCCATTCACAGTCTTTGTTTAATCCAGAGTTGATTGTGTCAAACTTAAAGATGAACTGTAGCTCAGCAGTTTCTATTTGAAGTCTGGTCCTGAAGTTTTTTTGCTGCAGGATGGCTACTTTTAGATCTGCAATTGTGTGTCCAGGAAGATTGAAGTGTTCCCCTACAGGTTTTTGTATGTTGCCATTCCTAATATCCGATTTGTGTCCATTGATTCTTTTACGTAGGGACTGTCCAGTTTGGCCGATGTATATAGCAGTGGGGCATTGTTGGCACATGATGGCATATATTACGTTGGTAGATGTGCAGGAGAATGTACCAGTGACAGTATGGCTGATCTGGTTAGGTCCTGTGATGGTGTTGCTGGTGTATATATGTGGGCAGAGTTGGCACCGAGGTTTGTTGCAGGGATTGGTTTCTGAGTTCGAGTTATTATGGTGCGGTGTGTAGTTGCTGGTGAGAATATGCTTCAGGTTGGTGGGTTGTCTGTGGGCAAGGACCGGCCTACCTCCCAAAGCCTGTGAAAGTGAGGGATCATTGTCCAGGATGGGTTGTAGATCACTAATGACGCGTTGGAGAGGTTTTAGCTGGGGACTGTAGGTGATGGCCAGTGGTGTTCTGTTGGTTTCTTTCTTGGGCTTGTCCCGTATCAGGAGGCTTCTGAGTACACGTCTGGCTCTGTCAATCTGTCTCCTCACTTCCTATAAGGTGCCACAGGACTTCTCGTCACTTTTGCAGATTCAGACTAACACGGCTACCCCTCTGATCCCAGAATCATGTTTGCTTTCTTTGCAACAGCATCACACTGCTGACTCATATTCAACTTGTGGTCCACTATAACCCCTGGATCCCTTACTGCCATACTCCTTCCCGGACAGTTGCTTCCCATTCTCTATGTATGAAATTTATTGTTCCTTCCTAAGTGGAGCACTTTGCATTTATCTTTATTAAACTTCATCCTATTTACCTCAGACCATTTCTCCAATTTGTCCAGGTCATTTTGAATTATTACCCTATCCTCCAGATTAGGACCCCTCCCAGCATGGTATCATCTGCAAACTTAATAAGCGTACATTCTATACCAATATCTAAATCGTTGATGAAGATATTGAACAGAACCGGTCCCCAAACAGACTCCTGTGGAACCCCACTTGTTATGCCTTTCCAGCAGGATTGTGAACCATTAATAACTACTCTCTGAGTATGGTTATCCAGCCAGTTATGCACCCACCTTGTAGTAGCCCCATCTAAGTTGTATTTACCTAGTTTATTGATAAGAATATCATGTGAGACCATATCAAATGCCTTACTAAAGTCTAGGTATACCACATCCACCGCTTCTCCCTTATCCACAAGACTCATTATCCTATTAAAGAAAGCTATCACATTGGTTTGACATGATTTGTTCTTTACCAATCCATGCTGGCTGTTCCCTATCACCTTGCCACTTTCCAAGTGTTTACAGATGATTTCCTTAATTACTTTCTCCATTATCTTCCCTGGCACAGAAGTTAAACTAACTGGTCTGTAGTTTCCTGGGTTGTTCTTATTTCCCTTTTTATAAACGGACACTATACTTGCCCTTTTCCAGTCTTCTGGAATCTCTCCCATCTCCCATGATTTTCCAAAGATGATAGCTAGAGGCTCAGATACCTCCTCTATCAGCTCTTTGAGTATTCTAGGATGCATTTCATCAGGCCCTGGTGACTTGCAGGCATCTAACTTTTCTAGGTGATTTTTGACTTGTTCTTTTTTATTTTATCTTCTAAAACTACCCCCTTCCCACTAGCATTCACTATGTTAGGCATTACTACAGAATTCTCGGTGAAGACCGAAACAATGAAGTCATTGAGCATCTCTGCCATTTCCAAGTTTCCTGTTTCTCCCTCCTCACTGACCAGTGGGCCTACCCTCTCCTTGGTCTTCCTCTTGCTTTTAATGTATTTATAAAACGTCTTCTTGTTTCCCTTTATTCCTGTAGCTAGTTTGAGCTCAGTCTGTGCCTTTGCCTTTCTAATCTTGCCCCTGAATTCCTATGCTGTTTGCCTATATCCATCCTCTATAATTTGTCCTACTTTCTATTTTGTATATGACTCTTTTTTTATTTTTAGATCATGCAAGATCTCGTGGTTAAGCCAAGGCGGTCTTTTGCCATATTTTCTATCTTTCCGACTCATCAGAATAGCTTGCTTTTGGGCCCTTAACAATGTCCCTTTGAAAAACTGCCAACTCTCCTGAGTTGTTTTTCCCCTCAGTCTCGATTCCCATGGGACCTTACCTATCAGCTCTTTGATCTTACCATAATCTGCCTTCCTGAAATCCATTGTCCCTATTGTGTTCCACGAGACGTACAGCTAGTTCAGATTAGGAAGCCTAATCTGAACTAGCTAGTCCGTGCCGCGTGTAGCCGCGCGGCACAGGGTCCGAATTAGCCGGCATTTAAAAACGGTGCCGGCCGGCTTTATGCAAATGAAGCCCGGGAAATTCAAATCCCGGGCTTCATTTGCAACTCCGTATGACTACATTACCCCCCTAGTTCGAACTAGGGGGATAGTGTAGACATACCCTAAGTGTGTTCATTTTTAATGTCTACACTACCACCCTAGTTCGAACTAGGGTGGTAATGTAGGCAACTGGAGTTGCAAATGAAGCCCAGGATTTGAATTTCCCAGGCTTCATTTGCATAAAGCCGGGCGCTGCCATTTTTTAATGTCCGCTAGTGCGGACTCTGCGCCACGCGGCTACATGCGGCACGGAGTCCGCACTAGCGGACATTTAAAAATGGCGGCGCCTGGCAAGATGCAAATGAAGCCTGGGAAATTCAAATCCCGGGCTTCATTTGCAACTTCGGTTGCCTACATTACCACCCTAATTCGAACTAGGGTGGTAGTGTAGACATACCCTAAGGCAGTGCTCCCCAACGTTTTGGGGCTGCCGGGCGCCTGGGGGCGGTGCCGCTCACTCGCTGCGCGTACAGGGGTAGGGCCGCTCACAGGCCACGTGACTGGGGGTGGGGCCAAGCATGCGCCACACGCCCGAGATCAGCACCGGCATATGCCGCGATCCCGGGAAGGGGCTGCCCAGGTTCCGCGTGGCCGGGGCTGGAGCGGGCACGCGCGGCGCCCCCGGGGCCAGGGCCAGGGCCAGCGCCAGGGCAGGCAAGGGCATGCACGGTGCCCCCGGGGGCGGGGCCAAGCCAGGCGCCGGGGCTGGTAAGGGCACACGCGGCGCACCCAGGGGCGCGGGTCAGGGTCGGCACGCGCGGCGCACCCGGGGCCGGGGCCGGCCAAGCACCCGGGGCTGGCACCTGCTGCATGCCCAGGGGCGGGTCCAGCCCAGATTGCTCCGCGGGCGCACGTAAGGGGCCCGGCGGCAGCCATGGCACCCGCGGGCACCAGGTTGGGGACCACGGTCCTAAGACAACACCTCCTCTCTTTTTTCCCTGTCTATCCTTCCTGAGCAAGCTGTACCCTTCTATACAAACATTCCAATCATGTGTATTATCCCACCAAGTTTCTATGATGCCAACAATGTCATAATTGTACTTATTTATTAGCACTTCCAGTTCTTCCTGCTTATTTCCCATACTTCTTGCATTTGTATATAGGCATCTAAGATCCTGATTTGACCTTGTCTCCCAGTTTTGCCCTGACCCTCCTTTCTCTCTGCCATTATAGCCCACGCTCCCTCCCATTTCTGACCCATCTCCCAGGTCTCCATGTTCTCCACTTATCTGTGGGCTTTGCTCACCTGTCCCTGTCAAACCTAGTTTAAAGCCCGCCTCACTAACTTAGCCATTCTGTGTCCAAATAGGGTCTACCCCTCCTCATGAGGTGGACACCATCCCTGCTTAGCAGTCCTTCCTGGAATAGCATCCCATGGTCGAGGAAGCCAAAGCCCTCCTGGTAACACCATCTTCACACTCATGCATTCACCTCCAGGATGTACCTGTCTCTGCCTGGGCTCCTACATTCAACAGGAAGGATCGAAGAGAATACCACTCACGCTCCAAACTCCTTCACCCGTACTCTCAGAGCCCTGTAGTCACTCTTGATCTGCTCAGTGTCACACCTCACAGTATCATTAGTGTCCACATGGATGAGTAGCATGGGTAGTAGTCAGAGGGCCGGATAATCCTCGACAGTGCCTCCATAACATCTCGGATACGGGCCCCCGGCAGACAGCATACCTCCCGAGATGAAATGTGAGGGCGACATATGGGAACCTCCATCCCCCTCAGAAGAGAGTCTCCGACCACCACTACCCAATGTTTCCTATTTGCAGTGGTGGTAGCAGACATCCTAGCCTTGGGGGTTTGGGGCTTCTCCTCCTCTGATGTAGGGGGTGATTGCTTATCTCCTGTATACAGAAGAATATAACGGTTTCCTAGTACCACGGTGGGAGGGTTCGAAGCAGGGGTGGAGCAGTGCCTGCTGCCAGAAGTAACCAGCTGCCACTGTCCACCCTGAGCCGCCTCCTCCTCCACCAGTGGTGTGTCCACAGTCCTGTGTGCCAGGACAGCTACCTCAGCTGTCTCCTCATGGACATGTTCCAGGAATTTCGTACGGATGCGGGTGCTCCTTAACCTAGCCACCTCCTCCTGTAGCTCTGCCATCTGCTGCCCAAGAGATTCCACTAGCAGGCACCTTTCGCATTGCATGAGGTTTAACAGTTAAATTGAGCTAAGGGGTTTATCTCAGAATCGTGCTTCTCTGCCGTGTGTAGACACGGACAGTTACTTCGGGCTAGTCAGTTTCCAAAATGGCAAATGGCCGCGATATGCTAATCAAGCGTGGGATATTTAAATCCCGCACTTCATTGGCAATTTTGGTTGCCCTCATTAGCCTCCCTAGTTTGAACTAGGGGGTTAGTGTAGACGTACCCTCAGGGAGGTCTTGAGTGCAAGTTTCAGCTAAGGCCAATTATGAGACTCTCTCCTGTGCCTCTCCACAAGGGGCTCCTGCATTCTTCCCATGTGCTTTTCTTCTCCCACCGCTCCCTTCCCCTGCCCTCTTTCCCACCTCCCCAACACTCTTGCAGAGCAAATAAAAAGCATGTTTTGCTTGAAAAAAAAAAGTCTATTTATTTTGGGGATCTACAACACGGGAGGGACTGGGGAAAGAACCTGGAAATCGGGAGGAAATAAGAGGGGGGATCAGGGATGAGGTGGGGAGTTGTGCCTGCCTCAGTCAGTTCAGAAGACTTCAGTTTCCAGAGAGGTCCCACTGACCCATGTTCTGGGGCCCCAGGGGCCCCTGAAGGGTGAGGGGCTAGGAGCTAAAGCCATAATGGGTGGGCCTGGGAGATGGCTGGTGGCCCACTCCATGCATGAGGACATGTGATTAATCACTGAGGAGAGGGAAGAGCATGTGGCCTCATGCTGGCATGCCAGCTGGTCCCAGATGTCCTTCCTCTGCTTCTGGTCAGCTCAGTGCTCCTCCCAGTCAGCAGCCCACTCCCGGTGTTCCTCATCAAGCCCATGAATGAGGGACTGGAGGCAGGCCAACTGCTCAAACCTCAGGTCTTTCCAGGTGCATTTCTGTGGGTGGATCCCACAGAGTCAGGAAAATGGCATGGGAGGTGGTGGACACATCATGCTCACAACTGACTCAGCTGTGAAGAAAAGTGACAAGGGCAGTCATCCCAGGATATACTGTGTATGAAGCCTGGCCCTAATCTCTGAGCCAAATGTCTCTGTTCAGACCATGGTGATGTGTTTTGAGGAAGGTGATAAGTTCCCTTGCTAGTGGGCACCATCCTGTAGGGGCGCAGATGTCCCAAGGGAGCATTGTGATGTCCATAGCCTGGGGACAAGCCAACATAAGAAGGTCCTGGCCAGAAGCCTGCAGGAGGGAGAGGGAATTGGGCAGCTTGGCTTCCTTCTGGGTCCTGCACACACTGGATCCAACACAGGTGGCATCCTACAGAGAGAGGACTTTTATCCCTGCCTGCTGGAGGGGTGGAGTGTTGAGGGATGTGTATGTGAGCAGCAGAGGCCACTAGCCATAGAGCGTGCCCTCCTCTTCCTCTCCCGGCAGGTTCCCATGCAGGGGATCGATCTCTTCCACATCACCATGCTTGTCCAGAAGTGGATGCTGCCTGAGTGTGGGCATGAGCCTGTGCCATATTCAGCACTGCTGTGTGTTTCTGTGACCCCAGCCTCCTTAGTGATGGCTTGTGGTGGGTGCATATCCTATCACGGAGGCTGGAGTAAAGCAGGCCGGTCCAGGAAACTTGTGAGGAGCGTCCAGGGGTTCCTATGTGAGCGTGTAGATAATTGCTCCAGACTGACACTCCACGTGCACCCATGTGCACAGGCTGTTGTGTAGCCCACATACTGAGTAGGCTAAGCACATGTGCAGAGGGCCTTGCCACCTGTCACCTATCTCCATATGTAGAACTCACCTGAGAGCCTTCCCCTGGTTTGTCCGATGCCTGGGAGACATCCTGGGAGGGGGGCACTGGCTCCAGGGTGAGAAGCAGCTCCTGGCTTGTGGGCATGGCCACCTGGATGGTCTCCTTCTATTCATTCTCCTCATCTTCCATCACTCTGCCTTCATGGAGGCTGTCACTGGATGTGTTCTGGCCAGAATCAATGATGATGCGGGGGAGGTGACCCATGCTCATAGTAGCAGCACAGGTGAGATACCACCCCACAGCATCCACTCTGCTCCCTGGCCTTGGTGTAGGCCTGCCAGAGCTCTTTGATTTTCATCTGGACCTAGTCAAGGGTGTCAGTGTGGCCTTTGTTGGCCAGGCTGGCAGCTATCCAGACACAGACAATGGCATAGCGCTTTCTGGTGCAGAGATCCTGGAGGTTGGTCTTCTCGCCCCAGATCTTGATGAGGTCCAGGATCTCTGCACCAGCCCAAACCGGTGCTCTTCTGCATCCCTGCCCAGTGGCAGCCAAGGGTGCTGTGACAGTGCTGGCAGCTGTGGGGTGTTCAGAGAGAGTGGTGAGGTCTGCCATGTCTCCATCTGCTGAGATTGTATGGCACAGGGCTAGCAAAGTTCTCCATGTGCCATAAGTCTTTTTCCTGAAGCCTGATGCTTTAAGCTCCACAGGAGCGGGGGAGCAGTGGACCTGGAAGGTATGGTCAGAGTGGCCACAAGTGCAGCTGTGAGAGGCCTTTGGAGGCCAATAATTTTGAATTAGCAGCACCAGATCATCCACACTAACGCTATTTCAAAATAACCATTTTAAAATAAGCATTATTCCCAAGGAAATCAGGAATACGTATTTTGTAATAACCAGCCCTTTATTTTGAAATAACGGGCTGGGTAGTGTGGACTATCTGCTTATTATTTCTAAATAAGGGGGGTTATTCTGAAATAACTCCCTAGTGTATACTTAGTAAGCACTGGGAACACAGTGCAGAATTGCATCCTTTTACCACTCACTCCTTTTTTACTTTGTCATCCTGTTACAACACTTCTTGGTGTAACAGTTTCAGGAGTGCCCATGGAAACAAGGCATGATTTGTTTTAATATTAGCAGCTGCTGTGTGGCTCTTTCCAGCTGTTATTTCACATTGTTTCATGCTTAGAAATCCTGTACTACTTTAATTTTGTCGTAGGTTTACATAAATAGATGAATTTGTCATCAAAGTTTTTAGGGATATTTTATATCTACATCTACACAACACTATTATTTTGGAATAACATCTATACAACACTGTCTACACAACGCTATTATTTTGGAATAACATCTACACAACACTGTCTACACAACACTATTGTTTCGCAATAATGTCAGTTATTCCAACCCAACACTATGTCTACACAACACTATAATTTCATAATAACATCAGTTATTCCAAAATAACATAGTCCTGTCTACACCACACGCAATTATTTTGACATAATGTCAAAATAATGTCAAACTGGAGCACTTCTTACTTGGACTTCAGTAACCCTCATTTCATGAGGAGCAAGGGATGACAGAGGAAGAGTGCTCTACCTCGGACTTCCTGCTGTGTAGAAAGTGCCAAAAGCTGAAATTAAGCTATTTCAAATTAAGCTATTTCAAATTAAGCTACACAATGGATATAGCTCAAGTTGCATAGCTTATTTCAGCTTTAGTCCTGCTGTGTAGATGTCTTCTTTTTCTAAATACAAGAATGCTTGTGTACTTACATATAATTTTACACACTTCTGCTCATGTGTGTGTGAGTAAAATATGTATTGTTTAAGTGCTAAGATGCCAACATACTATCTGCTCGAGATGTAATCATACTCTAAAACATTGCTCCCAATTCAGGCACAATTCTGATTGGCTCAACATTGCACACAAGTAACAACCATGTTGCCATGGTGGCAGTGGAGCTGATGTAAATAAAATCAGAACGACTGCAAGCCAAATTCAGAGGTGACATGTCTAAATTAAACTAACTTAGACCAAGTCAATGAGGTGTAATGAAACACGACTTGTCTAGAGTAGGAAGTTATGGGAGGGGTAAAGAAGCCACACTAATGCAATCCAGTCATGTAGCCCAGTCAGTCCGGGTGGCATTGAGGGCTGGCTGGGGGAGGTGTGGCCTGGTCCAGATGGTGAGACAGGTTGTCTGCCCTAAGCCCCACCCCTTTTTCCTGAGTTTTCATCTCCTTTCAAAGGCCTGGAGTTAAACCTTTAAATCTGGCAAAATCTGTCACCAGCACTTCTCACACAGATGCAATGGATTACGATAAGCTACCATATTTTAATTGGCAGCATATCCTCAGTGGCTTAGCTACATGATTGCATGCAACATTGCCCAACCCCACCTCCTGAGTAACAGCATTAATGCTGCTTACAGTGCTGAGGAAATAGCCGCAGGTGCAAGTACAATTAGCTCAGGAGGTACCAACAAAGACTCCTCTGTGCGCAGACTCAAAGGGTCAAATTCAGAGTGACCATGTTTGTGGGGAGAGGAGAGGAAGCCATGTTGGTGAGTATACCCAAAGGAAATGGAAATTGCTAGCTGCATCAACTTGAGACTCCCCCTCTCCACTTGGCTTATGGTGGTTTTGCAATGTTGATTAGATGGAGAGCTCCTTATATCTTCGGCCAAAGTACCCTTTTGTAATGGCATCTTCTTACCTTCCTCAAAGGCCTTCCATTTGTGTCCCTGTACATCAATATTATTCTTAGTAGCCTTCTCAGGATATTTCAGGCTCAACTCTGCACCCTCTGCTGTCTTTGAAGGGTACCAGGATAACTGCTGCATAAGTAGCCTACTAACTTCAGGGAAGCTGCCTGCCAAATTAGCTGGTTAGTAGAGCTACATAAAACCAAGCATACCCCCTTAAGTTTGAGCACTTTCAAATGTTGGGAGAACTCTTGGAGCTCATGTTAGATCTTATATAGCCCAGAATGAGCTAAGTCAGTTCCTGGAGTCCAACTAGTCGGGTGCTTTTGGGAGGGAAGCCTTACTCCTGCCCAGAAAACTAAAATCCATCTGTATTTATAATGAAGAGAAATGTTCCAAGCTGATAGGAAATAGTTAGAATCAATGAAAATGTAAAAAAAGAGAAAGGGAAATCCAAGAGCACTAAATATAGGACATATAAATCTTCCTGCACTGTGAAGGATCTCTTCACTTGAATTGCTCTTCTCTCCCCAATGAATGGGCAAATCAGTTTCAGATTTTGTGGCAGACCACTGAAAATGAGAAGGAACACTTGCAAAACCTGTATACAAGCTCCCTGTTAATAGGTGAATTTTGTAGCTGGCCATCGGTTTCTCTTCTCCCAGAGGTAATATTCTCTGTTGGCTACAGCAGGGGCTGAGGCACAGATACATTCTCTGGCACTGGCCTTTGAGAAGTCCCTTAACTCTTTCTTCAGTTTTGTTTGTGTTCACAGCACTAATCTTTATTCATGAGCACTCTCAGAATTGTGTCTTTTAGGTTTGTTTTTTTTAATGCTAGACTTTAAAAACACCCTAGTGGATAACTCGTGGCGAGTTTAATGCCCCTTTTTTATTTCATTGCTGGACAGTTTCTTTTAATTGCCTTTTCCAGCAAAAGAGTCAGGAAGAAAGTTTCTTATGAAAATTCCAACAGCTCAAAATGCTGCAAAACTGACTCTCCCCCACTCTGATTTTTATTTTACTAATCAATTCCATCTGTATCTGTTTGTGTGCAATTTACATTTTCTATATCTTGGCTGTGCTTGCAGCAAACTTCTAACTCTCTCCCAGTAGAGGTGGGATGAGCAAAGCATGCTGAGAAGCGAAGGAGAAGCAGAAATGATTCCAAACACAAGTTCACAGCTAGTTTCTCTAAAAGAATGACATCTCTCTGGACAAAACTGTGCATAAAATCATTTCTCCATGTTGTGGGTCAGGTTAAATTTGCCAAACTGACCTAGCCCCATATAAAATAGCTCCTAATGGGTGCGTCCTTAATTCCTGCTGTTTATGCATGAGAGTGAAATGCTGCCCTTGTACCTGTTCCAGCTTTTTGTGTCTGTCCTCTTAATGGTCTCTACATCAACAGTCAGTGCGTTTCTGTTTGTTATGTTTTGCACAAGACCTCTGTTTGGAGACAATGTCTAATGTACAGTATGTACACTATCTAGGAGTGTAGATCCGCAGACTTTCCACAACCAGGAGTTAAAAGAAAGTGTTACCCAGCTCTTCCTGTTTGTCTGATGGTAACACCATTTTGCCTTAACTGAAATTAGGTCTCATTGTGCAAGGCACTGAGCAGTTATATAGTAAGAAGAGTTTATAATGCCACTAAACAAAGTAAAGCAGGTCTCCTATTCCCATGTTGCAGGTGGGTAACAGCCAGCCTGGATTAATAAAGGGGTGTTAGGTATTGAAACCTGGGGACCCCTTAGCCCTTTGGGCTGCAGCCACTAAAGTCCCAGCATGCTGTGTTCTGAACTGCTCTGCCTGGCTGGGGTGGAACAACAGCTCTGTGCACAGCCACTCCTCCTCCCCCGCTATTCCTTAGAGGTGCATTGCCACAATGGGGACTGTACCTGGAAGCTTTGTTCCAGCAGTGCACTGCCCCTTTATGATTGTGATTGCCAGCCAATGGGAACTGGAAGGGGTTCCTACCAGTGAGCATAAGGCAATGAAGAGCCACCTATTCCCCCCCCCCATCAAATGGGAGCTGCCCCAGATAAAGGCCCTCACCCCAAAGCAGTACCTCACTCCAAACCGCTACCTCAGCCCTACCTCCTGCACCACCCTAACTCCCTCCCAGCCTCTGTACCTTAGCCCTCCTGCACCTAAGTACCTCCCGCCCTCCCAGGCCCCACATCCCACACTCTAACCCTGAGCCCCCGCTCACACTTCCAAACCCCTGAGCTACAGCTTACAGCCTCCTCTACCCCACATGCCTCAATGCTTGACCTGCACCCACACTGCAAAATTTTAGGACTTGTGCCCAAGTCACAGCAAGGCTTGGGGTATGTCTACACTACCCTCCTAGTTCGAACTAGGAGGGTAATGTATGCATACCACACTTGCTAATGAAGCCCGGGATTTGAATTTCCCGGGCTTCATTAGCATAAGCGGGGAGCCGCCATTTTTAAATCCCCACTGCTTCGAACCCCGTGCAGCGCGGCTACATGGGGCTCGAACTACGTAGTTCGGACTAGGGTGCCTATTCCGAACTACTGGTACACCTCGTTTCACGAGGAGTAACGGTAGTTCGGAATAGGAACCTAGTCCGAACTACCTAGTTCGAGCCCCGTGTAGCCGCGCTGCACGGGGTTCGAAGCAGCGGGGATTTAAAAATGGCGGCTCCCCGCTTATGCTAATGAAGCCCGGGAAATTCAAATCCCGGGCTTCATTAGCAAGTGCGGTATGCATACATTACCCCGCTAGTTCGAACTAGCGGGATAGTGTAGACATACCCTTGGACTCTGATCCACCCCACTGGTAGGATGCTAGGAGTTGGGTTCTGAGTGCTCTCTGACCCATGTCAGACTGATCTGTGTGCAGACAGAAAGGGAGCCTGGGCTTAATGTACAGTGTAGACATACTAGTAGGACCTCAATCAGGATCAGCGCCCCAGGAGTCTAGGTGCTGCACAGACACTGTGTAGAAGGGCAGTTACTGCATGCCCTCTGAGTTACAACATCCATTCTGCATTTATTGTAAACTACTGGAATAGTTCCATATTACAGAATGTTGCCTATTAACATGAATGAAAGCCTGGATCCTACAAAATTTCTATTACATCATAAGACATTTCTCCTTCTATGTCTTACTTTATGGTGCCATTGGCATCAGAGATTTTGGAACTGACTAAACTGTTCAAGGTCACCTAGATTGATAGAGCCTGCTTCTGCAGAGTACTGTACGCACACAACTCCCAGAAAGAGAGCTTGCTCGCATAGGGAGCTCCTCCCACTCAGAAGGCAGGGACAGGGCCCAGCCTGGCCCATGTGAGCCACTCCTCTGTGAGACATTGGGCAAAGCTAGTGGTGTTAGCTTCACTCACTTTATCATCACTAAAAGTGGCAGTGAAGATGATGCATCACAGGTTTCAAGGGAGATACAAATTGTGTAAATATCGCTCTGTAAGCCTGCACAGGAGTTTGTACTGCTATGTCTTCACTGCTACAGTCCACTGCAATCTCCTATCCAACCCCAAACCCTGTATCAAGACTTACGCTCTTTAGAAGATATGGAAATAAGTCCACCCAACCATTCTTTGGTGAATTGGCATAAAACTGTAAAATGAGTTAATTTCTGGGGTTGACAATGATAGTTTGTTCCACCTCTTTTGATGGTGTCTTATGTTACAAATGTTCAAGCATTGTATTTGGGACAGAGATTGCTTATGCAAATTCCATATAATATGCTTTAGCTGTTCATGCAGGATACAGGCCTGTAGGTCTTTTGCATTATGGCTTAATACTATAAATACCTGCAACATAATATCTACCATATTTATACTAAATATAATAATAAATCTAACAATAAATTAGTATAAGTCAACCCAAAGACATATTAGCAGGCAGGCAAGCAACTTATCTTAGCAGGCTAGACTACCTGAACTGCAAACACCTCTCTGTACCCTAACCACGATCAGCCCTCACAAGATTGAGATGTAGGTCATCCAAAGACTGTCCTTACCTCTCAAATTCTGAACAAACAGGCCTGGCAACAAACCTCTTGTCTCCTATGTATTTCAAAGGGATCTTTGAGTGGGAGGAAGTAACATGAATATTCCTTTAAAATAAAATTAAAAACCCTTCAGAACTGCAAATTATTAATTGAGCTTAATTTTGTAATCCTTTAGGTGCTATTCTTCTACCCTTTTCAAATTAGTACCATGGTGCAATCTTGATTTTTCTAAGTAGGCGTGAGAAAATCTTTATTGTGACATTGCCAAGCATAAACTATGGATAATGAGGATAAAACTACTCACATAAAAGGTACTTAGTAAAATAAAGGAATAGTGGCAGTGTGACTCCCCAATTCCTTTTAAAAAAACAAACCACTCTTTATTTTGGAATCATTAAGGAGAGTACTGCTGTATATTATAAAGACATAAAAGAAATTAGTGGATGAAACAATGCTGCTAGGAGACGTGATACAGGCTAATCCTCTGCAGAGGAAAACATGATCTTTATGACACCTAAAGCTATTGTTCGCATTGCATAGCCACGTCTTGCCTTACAGATGTTATGTAAAGACTCTAGCCTGATTCTCATCTGCTGTATCTTGCATAGCTAGTCACCTGAAGACAGACAGACAGACAGACAGATAGATACCTCATAAGGAATGAGGCAGTAGAAAATCTGATCAGGACTGGATCTTGGTTATTTTTAAAGAAAGTTTCCTTATCCTTGGAATTGCAAAGGAAAGCTTGGAAATGTGACTAGACTGTAATCAACGCAGAGACTTGCCTGAGTTTGCAGACAATCTGAAATACTAGGGCTGAAGGGGTGAACTGTCTCATCCATTTTGACAGGCCATTAACTCCAATCACCTCAGTCTCTGTGCATGGTGGGAGGACCATGCCACAGTCCTTCCTGAAACAGAAACCCTCCAGTTGCTGCCTCCTGAAAGGAGAAGGGGGAGAAAGAATGGGATATGTTCCATTGTCCAGGGAAATGTGTCTCTGGCACTGTTTGGGATGGAGGGGATTCTCTGCCTCTGCTTTTCTGAGAGGGGGGAGAGAACTTCCCTGCTTCACCGTGCGAGCTGGTGGTCGGAGCTGAAAAGAGTGAAAGAAGCGGTGACTGTGTCTTGCCCTGTGGCCCCAGATTGTCTTAACCCAGGCCTTCTGACTCCCTGGTTCCTCTCTGCAGTCTGACAACTGATGACTCAGTCACTAGCACAGCTACATATTTAAAACCCCTGCCACTTCTAACGCCATCTCAATCTGACAGAATAATGAAGACCAGATGAAAGGACTGCTTGAGTCTGTCAGGTTTCCAGGCTGCAACAGCTTTTCCCTTGACTTCTTGCCATGTTGGTACCCTGCTGCTAATTGCAAGAGGCATTTGAATTACCATCACACCAGCTCAGAGAGAGGGTTTTATTTTTCCTATTGATTCCAGCCTATCTCCTTCAGAACAGAACCATGTGTGCCTACTTGTGTGCTCCTACCTCCTAGTCCCTGCTCTCAAATATTCCTGGGTACCAACTTCATAGCACAGCATTCTCCTTCCTTTGGTGTCTGTTTCTCCATGAAGCAGATGGATCATTCCTCCAAAGGGTTAGACTTGCAAGGCTTCAGTCCATGCATATTCATATCTCCTTTTTCTGCCTGAAAAGCTTTCATCCTTTTCCCTCTGTAGGATAATAAGACTTTCACTAACTCATATCCCTATCTGAAAAATGTTCCACTTCTAGTTGTCCATTGTTTCTGCTTGGGTGACCAGAAATTCTTAGCCTGCCTTATTCCATATTCAGTTTCCCTGATAGACTATACATCTGGGCTGTGTCTACATTGGCAAAATCTTGCCACCTGTCTACACTGGCCGCAAGTTTTTGCACAAGAACACTGACGTTCTAATGTGTGAAATCAGTACTTCTTCCACAAGAACTATGATGCTCCTGCTCAGGAATAAGCCCTCTTGAGCAAATGTTCTTGCGCAAGAGGCCAGTGTAGACAGGCAGCCAAGACATTTTGTGCAAAAGCAGTCTAAACAGAAAAAAGCCCTAGTGGCTGCTTGGACACTTACATACCTGCAGGCAGCTCCGGACTTCCTGGTATCCTGAGACCCCTTAAAGTCAGACACAGCATGCAGAGGCCACGAGGCAGAAGCCTTTTTTTCTGCCTCTGCCCAGAGCTGTGCCACGCCGCTCCTGCTGTCCCCAAAAGCCACCAGAGCACAATGGCAGCTCCAGGGGAGGAACAGCCACTCGCACCCCCCATTGTTGGCAGCCCCAAAGGGCCGAAAACGAAGGGCCCCATCCTGATCCCTGGGGGAGCTGGAGGCCCTAGTGGACCTGTGGGAGGAGGAGGCCCTCCACGACATGCGCTACCATTGCCGCAATGCGGATATCTTCGACCACATGGCCCAGGCGCTCTCATACCAGGGACATCCAGCCCGGACCCTCGAGCAAGAAAGAGCTGCACCTGGGCTATGTCCGGGCCACCGAGGGACAGGGGGCAGAAGCTGACTGCTGCCACCACTACCAGTGGCTCCACCTCATCCTGGACCGTCCGTCCCTGTGGACACCTGCAGGCGCCCCCCCCCCCCCATCACCAGGACCAGCGAAGCGGGGGAGGAAGATGAGCCAACCAGCGGGTTGGAGGACGAGGGCAGCACCGCGCCCCTCCAAGCAGAGGCCCCCTCTGGCAGTCCTGATGTCTCCCGTGCGTCCTTGAAGGCTGGGGAAGGATCCACCGGTGAGTGTTTCACTTTGCACTTACAAGGGCTGGAGGGAGCCAGGCGCCTTGAGGGGGAAGGGGAAGAGTGCATCACTCAGGCCGCGTGAGCTGCACCGAGTGTAGAATTAGCAGTTTGCAGCATGTGCAACCATGTATAGCCTGGTGACCAGAGGCGGCCCGTCCATATAGGCGAACTAGGCGGTCGCCTAGGGTGCCAAGTTAAATGGGGTGCAATGGGGCGCTAAATGGTGGTGCAATATTGTTGAGGGGTTTGGAAGTGAGGGTGCCGATTGCATGTTTCGCCTAGGGCAACAGTTGCTGGCAGCTAGTCAAGAGCTGCTCCTGCTGGTGACCGAGCAGCATGTGGCTGCGGCAGGCAGCTCCAGGGCACGCCTGGTACTGTGCTGCTCACACACATCTGGACCAGGGGGGAAGGGTGGATGCCGGCTGGAACCAGCCAGGGCCCCAGGGACTCAGCCCAGAGCCAGCACCTCCACCAGGGTGCAGCACACAGAACAGCAACACTGTCCCATGCCTGGCTGTGAGGCACAGCCAGCTGCTCCTGGGAAAATAGCAGCATCACAGCCCTGTGAGCATGGCCCCCACTGAGCCCCTCGCCTGCTCCCGGTGCCTTGGCTGGCCCCCCGAGGGAAGGCCCCACTGCAGCCACACATGTCCCTGGGCTACGTGTGTGAGGGCTAGTGGGAGGGGGAGGGGAGAAGCGCTCGGGCCGGCCCCCTAGGGCCGCCTGAGTTTTGCTGCAAGGATGGTACACTCCCCAGTCACTCTCCTGGTTCCGTCCAGGAGACATCCCACATAATGGGGATCTGAGAGCCCAGACCACGTCAGCCAGATGTGCTCCCAGGCACTGTGTGGGGATTCATCTTGCTCCCTGTCAAACACCACTGATTAGCCCAAAGCCTCACAGCCTCCACCGGCAGGGAGTTCCACAGGTTAACAAAACACAAGTGCCCTTCCACCTCCCAAGGGGCCATGGCACAGACCGGTGGTTACAATACATGGAGGAGGACCCTAATCCAGGGGTGGTCCTCTTTGCAAACATACAACATGGGGGGCAGAGCGGGAACCGAGTGGGCCCAAGCCACATTACTGTGGTGTCACCAGAGCTCAGAGGTGGAAGGCATGGGATGTAGGGACAGTGGCCGGGCTGCCTGCCTGACCCATCCTTTCTTCTCTTCCCTGCAGCAGGACCAAGCAGAAATGGGGGAACCTCCAACCCTGTGGCAGTGGCAGTGGCAGTGGCAGTGGTAGCACCCCCAGCTGCCCAACCACCAAGGTGGCGGGTCTGGCAGTGGGATCAGCTCCTTCAGTGCCATGTCGAACAGGGCCGTCGAATGGGGGAAGGCAGCCATCACGCGCCGGGTGGAGGTGGATCTGCCATCCCTCCCATAGCAATGCCCGTGCCCCCTCCTGCTCCTGCCCCTCTTCCTTCCGCAATACCCCCTCCTGCTCCTGCCCCTCCTGCCTACCTCCCCGTGCTGCCTGCCCTGACGTGGCCTCACCCCCATGTGCAGGTCCGCCCCCGCAGAAGCAGTTGCAGGCGCCACCCCTCCCAGCAGTAGCTCCCCCTGTCCCAGTTGAGAGCCTCCCCCCCTCATCCTACATCTCCCCCCTCCCCATTGTAAATAAAAAGTTCAAATGTTGTGTTTCAAAAAAACCTGTTGTTTTTTATTGGGAGGCAAGGGCAGGGGAGGAGGGAAGGGTTGGGGACGGGAGGGAGATGTCAAGGGAGACAGAGGCGACCCTACTATGAGGCCTGGGAGAACATCTCCGTCATAGAATCATAGAATCATAGAATAATAGGACTGGAAGGGACCTCGAGAGGTCATCGAGTCCAGCCCCCCGCCCTCAAGGCAGGATCAAGCTCCGTCTACACCATCCCTGACAGATGTCTATCTAACCTGTTCTTAAATATCTCCAGAGAGGGAGATTCCACCACCTCCCTTGGCAATTTATTCCAATATTTGACCACCCTGACAGTTAGGAATTTTTTCCTAATGTCCAATCTAAACCTCCCCTGCTGCACTTTAAGCCCATTACTCCTTGTCCTGTCCTCAGAAACCAAGAGGAACAAATTTTCTCCTTCCTCCTTGTGACACCCTTTTAGATATTTGAAAACCGCTATCATGTCCCCCCTTAATCTTCTTTTTTCCAAACTAAACAAGCCCAGTTCATGAAGCCTGGCTTCATAGGTCATGTTCTCTAGACCTTTAATCATTCTTGTCGCTCTTCTCTGTACCCTTTCCAATTTCTCCACATCTTTCTTGAAATGTGGCGCCCAGAACTGGACACAGTACTCCAGCTGAGGCCTAACTAGTGCAGAGTAGAGCGGCAGAATGACTTCACGAGTTTTGCTTACAACACACCTGTTGATACAACCTAGAATCATATTTGCTTTTTTTGCAACAGCATCACACTGTTGACTCATATTCAACTTGTGGTCCACTATGACCCCTAGATCCCTTTCTGCCATGCTCCTTCCTAGACAGTCGCTTCCCATCTTGTATGTATGGAACTGATTGTTCCTTCCTAAGTGGAGCACTTTGCATTTCTCTTTATTAATCCTCATCCTGTTTACCTCTGACCATTTCTCTAACTTGCTAAGGTCATTTTGAATTATGTCCCTCTCCTCCAAAGAAGTTGCAACCCCACCCAGTTTGGTATCATCTGCAAACTTAATAAGAGTACTCTCTATCCCAATATCTACATCATTGATGAAGATATTGAACAGTACGGGTCCCAAAACAGACCCTTGAGGAACTCCACTTGTTATCCCTTTCCAGCAGGATTTAGAACCGTTAACAACAACTCTCTGACTACGGTTATCCAGCCAATTATGCACCCACCTTATCGTGGCCCTATCTAAGTTATATTTGCCTAGTTTATCAATAAGAATATCATGCGAGACCGTATCAAATGCCTTACTAAAGTCTAGGTATATGACATCCACCGCTTCTCCCTTATCCACAAGGCTCGTTATCTTATCAAAGAAAGCTATCAGATTAGTTTGACATGACTTGTTCTTCACAAACCCATGCTGGCTATTCCCTATCACTTTATTACCTTCCAAGTGTTTGCATACAATTTCCTTAATTACCTGCTCCATTATCTTCCCTGGGACAGACGTTAAACTGACCGGTCTATAATTTCCTGGGTTGTTCTTATTCCCCTTTTTATAGATGGGCACAATATTTGCCCTTTTCCAGTCTTCTGGAATCTCCCCTGTCTGCCATGATTTTTCAAAGATCATAGCTAAAGGCTCAGATACCTCCTCTATCAGCTCCTTGAGTATCCTGGGATGCATTTCATCAGGACCTGGTCAGAGCCTCCCAGATGCGCACCCCATCGTGGTGCGCCTGGCGGATAGCAGCTGTGCGGGTCTGTTCGAAGGCCTGGCCCTCGCCTGCCATCCATGCCAGGAGGAAGGCCTCCCCACTCTGCTCCACATGATTGTAGAGCATGCAGCACGCAGCCACTACCTCCGGGACATTCCGCTCACCCATCTCCAGATGGGTGAGCAAACAACGGAACCGGGTTTCAGCCGCCCGAAGGCGCACTCTACTTGGTTGTGGGCCCGGTTGAGGCAGGTGTTGAACCGGATCTGGTTGTGGTCCGGCTGCCTCATGTGGGGCTGCATTAGCCAGGGCAGCAGGGAGTAGGCCACGTCCCTCACAAGACATGTGGGCATGGGCATGTCCCCGACAGTAAATTCCCACTGGGAGAAGTAAGTGCCCGCCTCCAGCCTGCCAAACAGGCCGGAGTTGCATAGGATGCGGGCGTCATGTGCCCTGCTGGACCAGCCCGCATAAATGTCCAGGAAGCGGCCACGGTGGTCCATAAGGGCCTGGAGTACAATTGAGAAATACCCCTTTCTGTTTATAAAATGGGCCGCTCGATGCTCTGGGGCATAGGCGGGGATGGGGGTTGCATCCAGGGCTCCCCTGCAGTTGGGGAACCCAAGGGCAGCAAAGCCAGTCACCATAGTGTCCACGTCGTGCTGACTGATCACTCTCAGGAGCAGGACATCATTGATGGCATGAACGACCTGCAGAAGGGTGCAGCGAAACACAGGGGAACACATCACATATGGCAGGGTGAGTGCATGCTCCCTTGGGGCCCCCCCCCTTTGATGCTCTCTGTCCTCACACACACACACATGAACCAGAGCCCCCTCACTCCATGCCCCCCCCCACCAGCAGGCCTGTGCAAGAGAGGGACGGCCAAAACCCCTGAGTGACCCAGCCTGGAGTCTTGCCTGCCTCTGGGCATGGAGTGCAGCACCTTCCCCCTCTCCCCCACTCTGCCTGGGACTTACCTGCATGACGACAGCATCGATGGTCGATCTGCCCATCCCAAACTGCTGTGCCACCAATCGGTAGCTGTCTGAGGTGGCCAGCTTCCATAGTGCGATGGCGACCCTCTTGTCCACCAGGATGGGTGCCCGCAGCCGGGTGGTGGCTCACTGGAGCACAGGAGCGAGCCAGGCACACAGCTCCAGGAACATCGCTTTTGCATGTGAAAGTTCCAGAGCCACTGCTGGTCGTCCCATTGCCCCAGGACCAGCCAGTCCCACCAGTCAGTACTGGCGTCCAGTCTCAACAATAGCCTCTCCACGGTGGGGCTAGAATGGCATAGGGATGCCAAGGCCTCCCTGGTGAGGGAGTTCAGAGTGACCTGTGCCTCAAGGTCTTGGACGAGGAGTGCAGCAGTCTGGAGCAGCAGCTGCAGGCACTCCAAAATGGCCAGAAGGGGCCAGAGCAGGCACAAGGTCACCCCTGGCTCCATGGCACAAGAAACAAGCTGAGATAGAAAAATCAGCCAAAGGCACTAAAAGGCACAAAGCAGTAGTGTCCAAAAAGGCAGAGGGCAACCACAAATAGAACTGATATGGCTGTCAGTCTCTGCAAGAGGTCCCAAAGCACGCAGCAGGAGAGAAACGGTTGTCCGGGGAGATCCCTTTAAGCACGTATCTCAAAGAAGCTCCAGCCCCCGCCCCTGGAAAGGGCTGTTGCCCTTTTGCTCTCTTCAAAATGGTTCCAGACTTTTGCTTTTGCACAAAAGCATCCCGCCAATGTAGACGCACTTTTGCGCAAAAGCGCATTGTTCTTACGATGAGTCCCGGACCAGTATAGACGCTCTCTTGCGCAAATACTTTTAACAGAAAAACTTTTCCATTAAAAATATTTGCACAAAATCATGCCAGTGTAGACGCAGCTCTGGTTTTTCATCTGGCCTTTCTTTGTCTTGTTTAAACCCGAGTCTAGGATTATGCATTTTTTTCTCCAAAAAATTAGAGAATTCTCAGCACAGAACCTTGTATCACCAAATCCCGCTGCTCAGTTTGGGAGGAGTTTGGTGATAAATCCAAACTTCTTCTGGTTTGGGGCCCTCAGAAAGCTGAAACTGGAATGCTGGGATTGGCTTCTGTTCCATTTTTTATCTGTGTGGCTTTGGCCATCTCCACTATTGTTCCCTCAAGGCACCTGTGCTTTTTTCTCTTTCCTCTTCTTTCAAAAGAACTCCCTCTTCCCTGTCCACACATGCCTTTTTCCGAAAGCGCTCTTTTGGGAAAAGGCTTCTTCCTCGTAGAAACAGTTTTACTAATGTTGGAAAAACCCCTCTGTTCTTTCAATATTTTTTCAAAAGAATGTGATTGCAGTGTGGATGTAAGTGAAGTTTATTTTTAAAAAAAAACAGCCATTTTTCAAAAAAAAAAAAAACTCTGTAGTGAAGACATAGCTTGAGGGAAGACTGCTGCTTCTGCTACTGCATTCAAGTGGACAGACCCTGCCCTTACCTGTCACCCCACTGATTTGAAGAAGTGTACAGATCCAGGTGTGTGGATATACTCATAGGATAAAGACCTTAAATAGCAAACTTACATTGGGTATGTCTACACTACTATTAAACACTCATAACTGGCCCATATCAGCTGATTCAGGTTTGTGATCCTAGTGTAGACATTTGGATTCCAGTCCAGACAGAGTGTAGACATACCCATTCATTTTATCACTACAGGTACTCTCTGTCAATCCATATCTCCTGCAGAAGTCACCCTGCCTGGAGTAAATTTCTCTCTGATATGACAGCCTTTTGTTGTTTGCCTTCTATCAGTGATTGCTCAACTCCACTAAGAGCCCTGCCTCTTCCCTGCACAGTTGTTTCATTTGCATAAGTTATGTCATTCATCCTACAGCTACAAGTGTCATTCCACATGAAATGGAAATACACAGTAAAGTTGAACCCTCACTTGGTTTTGCTTAAGTTGACACAGCTGTCATAAAAAGAGTACAGTTCAGTTGGTGTAACAGTCTTTACTGTAGCGAAGTGATAGATGGGTCGAAGGTATTGTTCAAGCAGTCTTGTACCTTAAGCAAAATGATACCAGTAAGCATAGGTGCCAGAACACTTCCCTTTGCTATCTTGTGCCAGTGTTATAAAGTAACGGCATTGGGTGAAGAGCAGAGACCTACCTAGGTTTGGCCTTGATACCCAATGAAGAATGTCACTCATGGTTGTTTTGTTAACAACCCAGACAATTCTATCTGCTGTTCAATTGTTCATGGGGCAGTTCCCCCCACTCTCAGGATAGTTATGGTGACTGCTGGACCCAACAGTTGTTGTATGTCAAGAACAATCTTGATCGGGAAAATAGCAGCCTACCCTTCAAAGCTATTTAGACTGGTTTGACTATAGGAAGGAAGAGAATAGATATCTGGAGAAATCTGGGAATATAGGATCATTATATTCAAGTTACACAAAGTCACAGTGAGGTATAAAGGCAGCTGAAATCTGTTTTTTTGTTTTGTAAGGCATCCATGGCCACTCCTTCCATAGTAATCACAACTTACATGTGAGATAGGGTCCATTCAGTGTGGATGCTATCTTTTGAAAAAGCAGATAGTTTTTTTGATGTGCTTTGGCAGTTTGGACACTCTCTTTCAGAAGAAGTTTTTCTCAAAAATCTCTTCCAGGAAAGCTTCCAAAAGACGCTTGCAGTCTAGACATAGCCTCATGGGTCATGTTTTCTAGGCCTTTGACCATTCTTGTTGCAACCTCTATAAGTGTACTCTCTATGCCATTGTGTAAATTATTGATGAAGATATTGAACAGAAATGATCCCAGAAATAAAAAAGTTAGTTTAGATTTTGAGGCCTTTTTTTAACTTTAATGTTTTAAATACACTTGAACAAAGTTTCAAAACAAAGTCATCTTGAGCCAAAATGTTCTGTTTCTGAACATTACACATAAAGAGGCTGTTTGGCTTTTGTTTTGGTTCTTTATTTTCTTGACAGTAACAATTCAAAACTATCATAATTTATGAAAACTTGTGGTGTTGCTGAATTTCTGTATTTTTTGCTGGGGGTGGGAAGGGCTGGTGAGGGGAGCTCTGGCTAACAATTTTGATTAATTTTTAATAAACTCACATGATCTTTGGGATAAAACTAAGCCTTCATGTCCTAACAAAAGACATGGAGTATCTCTGAAGACAGAGAACATCTTATAACTAAATAAATTGCAAGTTCTATTTATCGTCTCACAGTATAATATGTGCTTGGGATTTGCATGCTACCTTATCTTAAATTGTACCCACAAGTCATGGGAGAGAAAAAAAAACCCTCAGTATTCAACTCCATTAGATAAAACCTATTCTTTGAAATTCAGGGCAAGGAGCATATGGAAATTGCTACTGCAAGGAACAGACATGATGCCAAGAATAAAAATCAGTACTGTGCAATATTGAAATGAGTGCCATTATGGGTTATTTTGAATCAGGCCATGACATGATTGAAATTCAATTACCTCTTCTGCTTTGAAGGGCCAAGTGACTTGGAGAACACAAAGTTAGAATGTCAGGATTAAGAAAACAAAGTGTCTATGTTGGTTGTAATTTTCCAATAATTCTTTGCTGCCTTGATGCTTACAGACCATTCCAGGACGTACTAGGTTACAAACAGCTAGTCTGCGGCTGGATTTCTTGGTCAATGCTGTACTACATGCAATTGAGATCTGGAGCAGACTGTGCCTTTCCTCTCCTAATAGTCAAATCACACAGCCTTGTTTATGACCTGCCTTATTACACTGAATCTCCATTATAATGAAATCTAATATACTGAAACTTGTTAGAATGGCTTTTGTTTTTCTTGTGTTTCTAGTCTATGAGTCTTTCCTTTTGCATTACAATACATGCCAGGGTTGTGTTCTTAAATTTTCAAGCACTATAGCTGGTGGTGAACCTTAAATAAAACCACCATCAAATTCCCACAGTTGTAGGTAATTGAGCATGCTCATTATTTATATACTTAAACTTTATGAAAACAATGGAACTAGCTTTGTTTGTTGACTTGTTAGGTCTTTCTTACTAAGCAAAACCAGATCAGTTCTGGCAAAATGCAGGACAATGTAGCACTTTAAAGACTAACAAGATGGTTTATTAGATGATGAGCTTTCGTGGGCCAGACCCACTTCCTCAGATCAAATAGTGGAAGAAAGTAGTCACAACCATATATACCCAAGGATACAATTAAAAAAATGAACAAATATGAAAAGGACAAATCACATTGCAGAAGAGGAGGGGGATGTGGGGGGGGGGGGGAGGAAGGAAGGTAAGTGTCTGTGAATTGATGATATTAGAGGTAGGGAGAGTGGGATGTTTGTGAGTTAATGGTATTAGAGGTGATAATTGGGGAAACTGTCTTGGTAATGGGTGAGATAGTTCAAATGTTTGTTAAGTCCTTGTTGGCAAGTGTCGAATTTTAACATGAATGACAGTTCAGAGGATTCCCTTTCAAGTGCAGGGAAAATATATTTCTACTGTGCTTTGTTTAAATTTTGAAACAAAAAGTAGCTTCAGTGCAGAAAACTGAAACATTCCCCTCCAAATTTTCAGAATATCCCAAGCTGACAATTATGACATTCTCTTCAAAACCTCTTAGAGTCGAAAAATTTTGAAACCAACTCTTTCCCGTGAGAGTGTCTAAGTGCTTGTTTGTTAATGATGCTTGTTCAGCATTTCATGCTACATTCAGAACATCAAATGACTAGAACATTTTTTCCCAATAAAAGTGACTGTAACTGTTTGTAGGGAGTGGTAACAGCAGCACATATGGCTTAAATAATTGTCACCTCCATTTTTCATTTGCCAACCCTAACAAAAGTCACCATGAAAGAATCCCAGTTCTTTATTTTGTAAATATGGTCACTTTCTCTCTTTTTCCATAAAATTATATTGATTTTTATAAAGACTTAAAATAATTTGTTACACTTGGACCAAATATAATACACAATGGTTATTTCTAGATCTGTGTGAATTTTTCTAGAAGAGTAAATATACCAAAAATGATTTTTTTCAGGCCACCAACACTTGGGTCAAGTTTGGCAAACAGGTTTGGCTGAATAAAAAAAAAATCTGTATTTTTTACTGGAAATGTTTAAATATTTTGATCTGGTATTTTACAAATGAAATATTTTGACATTTTGAAACAAAACAGTATTTCATCATTTTTTTTAAAGAAAGGTATGTTGCTCCTGAAACAAAATAACTAAAACTTCCAAAAAATAATCTTGGGAAGAACAAAATTTTCACTTGACTAGAGGAGGGGAAGGAAGAGGTTTTTATTCAAAAGAACCAAAAAGTTCCATTTTGTTTTGACCTGAACCAACTCTTTTTTTTTCTTTCAGATTTTTTCGTTAGGTCCCTGAACTGAAAAATTCATTTATGCATTCAACTCTAGTTATTTCCTATCATTAAGACAACTGACTAACTTAGATCTTGGCATTTTCTGATCTGTTTGACCCTTCTTCCTGTACTTGGTATATTCTTTGTTGCTGTCTACACACCAGCATATTATGACTTAATAATTTTGCAGACAGTATATATATTCACCAATTGACTGTCAGTTACGTTAATAAAGTAAAAATAAAGCTGATGGTGCATTACTAATGCAGTGAAAGTGCTTCACTTTTTTCACCTTTGCTCCTATTTGAACAGCTGCTGTATGTATCAGGCATACATCCATTTTTATTACATATTATCTGAATTCATTTTAGTCAAGAAAACAAGAGAGGTCGCTTACGGTAAATGAAACGTGCATGGGATTATAACATTCAATCTAGATGAAGATGTGAGCCCTGTGTAGCCATTCATTGCCTCCAAGTTCTCAGGGCATATTTGGAATCTACAGGCCAGTCCCAGGAGTAGATCAAAGACCAAATTGTGACACCCATTTTCCTGCTTTCTTTAAATCAGGGAGTGGTAGATTTTCTAGTTGTTCAATGTTGGAGGGAGGGATCCTCTCAGTTCCTATCACTCTGCTCACTCACTTGCACAGGAAGGAGCATTAGATGAGCAGTGAAAAGGATCAGGGGCAGGGATGTCCTTACTTCATTATAGGGCTGTGACAGGTTGCCTGTGGAGATCACATGATAGGAACAGATTCTCTAGGACAGGGGTGTCCAAACTTTTTTCAAAGAGGGCCAGATTTGATGAAGTGAACATGCGTGAGGGCCGACCATTTTGCCTGACATTCTTTGAACCATTAAAATTAAATGCAAATTAACTATTTTATGCAAAGTTTATTGCAAACGGCATACTTTTCATTTCATCACATGGATGACAAATCTAAACAGGTGTTAAATCACTCTGCCTTTCATATCTGAAGGCCAGATGAAAAAAAAATCCAGGAAGCTGAAATATATGTCAGGAACATTGTGAAGTACATTACATATTATTGGTAATAAAGGTTGTCTGTCAACTTTTAAGTTCAAAAAATATGAACAGGAACATAACACCAAGTATACATGTTGTGTCCAAATATATTTATAACTGATTTAGACCAACTGACATTAACTGAGATTTTACAATGTATTCATCTCAATACATATGGATTCGTTGGGGGCCATAAAAGATAGATATTGCCAAATTACCTGGGGGGCCGTATTAAACCGGAACACGGGCCGCAAATGTTGATGTCAGAAGTCAGACAAGTTCAGACTTACTTCACAGCAGCTTGTCCCTGCTACTTTCAAAACCTATGGGCATGTCTACATTGCAAAAAGAGTTCTTAGTTTATTTTAGCTATCCCACTTTCAAATAACAATAAAGATATGTGTACTTGTCTTAATCTGTATTAGAAACTCCTTCATCCTCAATGTAATTTGGGTTAAAAGCAGATGTTCTATGTCTTTGCTGCTATTCTAAATAATCCACAATATCTAATCTGCATGGGGTTTTTTTCTGCAGCATAAACATACTTTATGAAGCAGCAATGAGACAAGAAGAGAAGACTCTTCATGCACTTAAGATGCTAGAAAAAATAATTGCTAATGGTCTTCCCTAGTTTATTTTATAATTGATTTAAAAATAGTTTAAAAACAAGCGCTTTTCTTTTATATCTACTAATTAAACAACCTAATGTAGAATCATAGAATACTAGAATTTAGGAGGTTACCAAGTCCAATCCCTTGTCCTCATACCAGGAACAAGCACTGTCTAGATCACCCCTGATAACCTGCTCTTTAATATCTCCAGTGATAGAGATTCCGCAACCTCCCTAGGCAATTTATTCCAGCGTTTAACCACCCTGACAGTTAGAAAGTTTTTCCTAATGTCCAATCTAAACTGCCCTTGCTACATTTTAAACCTATTGCTTCTTGTTCTATCATCAGAGGCCAAGGAGAACAATTTTTCCCCTTCTCCCTGTGATACCCTTTTAGATACCTGAAAACCACTGTCATGTCCCCTCTCAGTCTTCTCTTTTGCAAACTAAACAAGGCCAATTCTTTCGGCCTTGCCTCATAGCTCATGTTTTCTAGACCTTTAATCATTTTTGTTGCTCTTCTCTGGACCTTCTCCAGTTTCTCCACATCTTTGTTGAAATGTGGTGCCCAGAACTGGACACAATACTCCAACTGAGGCATAATCAGTGTAGAGTAGATCAGAAGAATGACTTTTTGTGTTTTGCTCACTACACCCCTGTTAATGCATCCCAGAATCATGTTTGATTTTTTGCAACAGTGTCATACTGTTGACTCATATTTGTCGTCCACTATGACCCTTAGATCCCTTTCTGCGGTACTCCTTCCTAGGGTACATCTAGACAACATTCTTTATTCGAAAGGAGATATGCAAATTCAGTGCTAATTTGCATCTCTCCTTCCGATTGCTTTTTCAAAAGCATTTTTTTCAAAAAAGAAAGCAGTTTAGATTTGGTTCTTTTGACCCCCCCCCCTTCTCCTTTTCGAAATAACCCTTCTTCCTCAAAAAATGAGGTGTGCAGGATTCTTTTGAAAAAGTTTTTTTCCCCAAAAAAGAACTGCTTCTTAACTGGTTTCTTTGTCGAAAAAAAAATGCTTTTGAAAAAGTGATTGGAAGAAGATATGCAAATTAGCACCTAATTTGCATATCTCCTTTTGAAAAAAGAATGTACTCTAGAAGTACCCCTAGACAGTCACTTCCCATTCTGTATGTGTGAAGCAGATTGTTCCTTCCAAAGTGGAGTACTTTGCATTTGTCCTTATTAAACTTCATCCTATTTATCTCAGACCATTACTTCAGAATCAAAATCACTTTTAATTTTGACTCTATCCTCCAAAGCATTTTCATCTCCTCCCAGCTTCATATCATCTGCAGACTTAATAACTGTATTCTCTATGCCGTCATCTAAATTGTTGATGAAGATATTGAACAGAACCACTCCCAAAAACAGACCCCTGAAGAACCCCACCTTCCAGCATGATTGTGAACTATTAATAACTACTCTATGGGTATGTCTACACTACAGCGCTAATTCGAACTAACTTAGTTCGAATTAGTTAACTAAGCTAATTCGAATTAGCGCAGCTAGACTTAAAAACTAGTTCAAATTAGCATTTTGCTAATTCGAACTAGCATGTCCACACTGAGTGGACCCTGAACAGAGATTAAGGATGGCCGGAAGCAGTGCCAGCAGGGCATCAGATGACGACTTATAGCGTGGAGCTGCTGGCTAAGGCTAGTCGAGGGCTGTGCTTAAAGGGACCCGACCCCCACCCTGGACAGACAGTTCTCAGGGGTTCCCCACTTGCAAAGCAGTCCTGGCTTGGAGTGCCCTGAGTGCCCACACTTGGCACATCACAGCACTCGGCCATCACCCCAGCTGCACTTGCCGCAGGCTGCCATCCGGGAGGGTCAGTTGGGAGGCTGCAGGAGAGCTTCCACCCCGAGGCGCCCGCAGAGCCACCCCAGTCCTCCCCATCGGGGGCTTGTACCCCATTCCTCCCTCACCTCCTTCCACTTACCCCTCCCTAGCCCCCTTTCCTGATGTACAAAATAAAGGACACATGTGTTCAAAAATAGAAACTCTCTTTATTCCACAAAACTCGGGGAGACTGGGAAAAGGAGGTGGGAGAGGGGAAGAGAGAGGGTGGGAGAGGGGAGGGGGAAAACTGGGAGGAGGGAGCTGGAAGGGGGAAGCAAGGGAAAGGAGGGGGTGGGAAAACTCAGGGATCAGGGGTGGGGGTCTTGTTAGGCCAACCACCTCCCAGCACAGCGAGGGAGGGGGTCTCGGCGTCCCCGGGGGGATGGAGTGGAGGGTGCGGAGGTTGAGGTGGGTGGTGTGGACATTGAGGAGGAGGGTGTGGGGGTTGAGGAGGAGGAGGTGGGAGGGGGGGAGGAGTGGGAGGAGGACAGTAGTTGGGGGGGCAGCAGGCACAGGACCAGCACGGGGCACCATGCTCTGCAGCAGGGCCTGCAGGTTTGTGCTCAGCCCTCGGACCTCAGCCAGCTGCTCCTGGCGGAGCTGGAGGTCTGCCCACATCCAGGCCTCCACTGTGCGGTGCACGGCTCTCAAGGACCCCAGGTGCTGGTCCCAGTACTCCTGCACCGGCCTGTGGTGGTGGACCGGAGCAGGCCGCGGGTGCGGGAGCATGTCCCGGGTGGGGTGGTGCGCCCTGCACAAGCAGCTGGTGCAGCTGTAGAGAAAGAAGAGAAGTGGTCAGTTCTCCCTGGGGACGCAGAGGATGATGCCCAGCCCTCTCCCCCACCCCGCAACGTGAGGGTGACCATGTCCTGCACCATTAGAGCCGCTGTGCTTATACAGAGGCCATGGTCAGGATGTCTGGCTCTCCCCGGGACTGGGAGCTGCCCCAAGACCGCACCCATGTCCCTGTGCCATGTATAGTGTGGCCTGGGAGGCGGGGGAGGGAGGGGAGATGTCCCCTGTCTCTGTGTAGAGGGGACATGTGAAGGGAAAGCATCCTGCTGGGTCCCAACCCAGGGTCAGGAGCATGTCAGGTCTCTTCACACACGCGTGTGCCTATTGGGCCATGGCCCCTGGGTGTCACGCAGCTGGAGCCACCTGCCCAAGGGTGGCATGGAATGTGCTCACATGTGCACAGGTGTCTGTGTGATCCGTGGGAGGCATGGCCCACACGCGTGGTCTCTGGTCTCCGTCCCGCCTCCCCGCCCCCGAACTACTTAATTCGAACTACTTACCCGGTACGGTCTCCCAGGACAACCCTGATGACTCCGGTGCTGGAACATCCTGTGGTGGCCCCTCCGTTGTGCCCGGGTCAGGGCCCTCTGGTCCCGGCCCGCTGCCTCCCGGGCTGGCACGGACCGCCCCACCCCCCAAGAGTTGGTCAAGGGCAGGGAAGTAGGGGCAGGTGGCAGCCCCTGCTGCGGTGCCGCCCCTTGTGGCCCTGGTGTACGCCTGAGGCAGCTGCTTGACTTTCAGGTGCACCTGCTCCTGGGTGGCCTGTGTCCCTTTTGGGCCATGGCGGCCGCTATGCGCCCGTAGACGGCCACGTTCCTCCTCCTAGTACAGAGATCATGGACGCTGGGGGCCTGCCCCCAAACCTCAATGAGGTCCATGACCTCCACACTAGACCAGGAGGGTGCGCGCCATCTACGGCCCCTGGATGGCTCCTGGGTGCTGGGGGACTGGGCAGGGGACACGTCACTGCCACTGGCTGCCTGGCTCATCCTGCGGCCACTGGGTCAGGGGCACAGACTGCTGGCAGGGCTGTTTCTGCAAAGTGCCGTCTGGCTAGAGTCTACCCCTTTAAGGGCCCGGGGCTAGGGGAGAGGAGAGGAGTTTTCCTGGTTGTGCCCAGAGAGGCCACCAGGGGGAACCTGGGAAGGGCTAGCCACCCACTAGTTCGAACTAAACGGCTACCCAGCCCTTAGTTTGAACTAGTAAGTTTGAACTAGGCGTTAGTCCTCGTAGAATGAGGTTTACCTAGTTCGAATTAAGCGCTCCACTAGTTCGAATTAAGTTCGAACTAACGGAGCGCTAGTGTAGCGCCTATCAAAGTTAATTCCAACTAACATCTGTTAGTTCGAATTAACTTTGTAGTGTAGACATACCCTATGACAATAGTTCCCCAGCCAGTTATGCACCCACCTTATAGTAGCCCAATCTAGGTTGTATTTCCTTAGTTTATTAATAAAAAAGTCATGTGAGATGGTGTCAAATGCTTTACTAAAGTCTAGGTATACCACATCCACCACTTCTCCTTTATCCATAAGGCTTGACATCCCATCAAAGAAAGCTATCAGATTTGTGTCACTGCAGGATCCAACTTTGGGACTACTACCTTGGGGATAGTCTGGGGAATGGGATGAAAAGCAAGCTGCATCCCAGAGCACATGGCTGCCACCCTGCCCCCACATTCTCCCAAAACTCTGCCCTTGACTCCAGTGAGGAAAAGTAGGGACTCAGGTTCTTTGCTCAGTTTTTCCTTGTCAATTCCTGCTTTTGACCTTTACTCCCATTTCTGTTTCCCATTTTTGTCCCTCCAAACTCTGACTTTGGGGTTCTTTCCAGTCAGTTGGGAGAGTTGAGAGAGTGGGCCTTTAGTTTCAGGGCTGGGCACCTGAAAGAATGCAGTGGTAAGCAGAGACCAGATTTACTATTTACTAATAGGCTCTGGCTGCTTTGACTATTGTAGTAACACAAAGCATCTACATACATGGTCTGACTAGGCAATTGCTCTGTATGGTGAATCCAGCTCCCTGCTTCCAAAGTACTGGCATATCCTGACCCATTATTTCCAAAGAGTTAAATCCTGACATCCTTATTTGGTTCTCAATTCTTTGTTCAGAAGCTAGGCATGGACATTTTTAGGCCCCATCATAGAGGAAAGCCTTTTTTATCCCATGGATAGAGAGAAAATTCCCCCACAGCCATCTTCCGACATCTGCAAACAATGAGAACACATTGCACATTCCCCTAGTCAACAACATCCAAAAGCAAAATCATACCAGTTCCAACATTCTGATGCATATTCAGTGCTTCTCTTCACTTCTCGAAGTTTGGTGTGACTTGTAATCACTGTCAGTTACAGTGCATGCAGATCAGACACACCCATGCCAAGTGAGCAGACTGTGCCAATACTAAATTCACATGAAAAGCTGAGAAAAAGCAGTAGGGCCTATTCTGAGAGGTACTGAATTCCTTCAACTGTCACTGAATTCAACAAATGTTGCAGGTACAGAAGGGAGCACTGGAGCACCATATGCAGCAGGGGACTAACTCTCCAGGTTTTTTCTCATGTTGTTTATCTCATGTTATTCCTTCCATATTTGCTGTTGTTAGGATTGTGATACCTGGAAGGGGGATTTTTTTCACCATAGACTCATAGACTCATAGACTTTAAGGTCAGAAGGGACCATTATGATCATCTAGTCTGACCCCCTGCACAGTGCAGGCCACAGAATCTCGCCCACCTCTCTTAGAATAATCCTCTCACCTATGTCTCAGATATTGAAGCCTTCAAATACTTTGAAGGCCCCAACATGCAGAGAGTCCTTCAGCTGTGATCTGTGCCCAATGCTACAGAGGAAGGCGAAAAACTTCCAGGGCCTCTGCCAATCTACCCTGGAGGAAAATTCCTTCCTGACCCCAAATATGGCAATCAGCTAAACCCTGAGCATGTGGGTAAGACTCACCAGCCAGACACCCAGAAAGTTCCCTATAATGAATGGTCAATTAGTTACCAAGATCATGTTATTTCATCCAACCATCCCCTTATCATAGAATCATAGAACTGGAAGAGAACTCAGAAGGTAGTCAAGTCCAGCCCTCCGCTCTAGGCAGGACCAATCCCATCTAAATCAACCCGGCCAGGGCTTTGTCAAGCCGAGACTTAAACACCTCTAGGGATGGAGACTCCACTACTTCCCTAGGTAACCCATTCCAATGCTTCACTACCCTCCTAGTAAAATAGTTTTTCCTAATATCCAATCTGGACCTCTCCCACCACAACTTGAGACCATTGCTCCTTGTTCTGCCATCTGTCACTACTGAGAACAGCCTCTCTCCATCCTCTTTGGAACCTCCCTTCAGGAAGTTGAAGGCTGCTATCAAGTCCCCCCTCACTCTTCGCTTCTGCAGACTAAACAGACCCAAGTCCCTCAGCCTCTCCTCGTAGGTCATATGCTCCAGACCCCTAATCATTTTGGTTGCCCTCCGCTGGACCCTCTCCAATGCGTCCGCATCCTTTTTGTAGTGGGGGGCCCAGAACTGGACACAGTACTCCAGATGTGGCCTCACCAAAGCCGAATAAAGGGGAATAATGACATCTCTGGATCTGCTGGCAATGCTCCTCTTAATGCATCCTAATATGCCATTAGCCTTCTTGGCTACAAGGGCACACTGTTGACTCATATCTAGCTTCTCATCCACTGTAACCCCCAGGTCCTTTTCTGCAGAACTACTACTTAACTGGTTGGTCCCCAGCCTGTAACTATGCTTAGGATTCTTCCGTCCCAAGTGCAGGACTCTACACTTGTCTTTGTTGAATCTCATGAGATTTCTAGTGGCCCAATCCTCCAATTTGTCTAAGTCACTCTGGACCCTATCTCTGCCCTTAAGCGTATCTACCTCTCCCCCTAGCTTAGTGTCATCTGCAAACTTGCTGAGGGTGCAATCTATCCCCTCATCCAGGTCATTAATAAAGATATTGAACAAAACTGGTCCTAGAACCGAACCTTGGGGCACTCCACTAGAAACCGACCGCCATCCTGACATCGAGCCATTGATCACTACCCGCTGGGCCCGGCCTTCTAGCCATCTTTCTATCCATCTTACCGTCCATTTATCCAATCCGCATTCCCTTAACTTGCTGGCAAGAATATTGTGGGAGACCGTATCAAAAGCCTTGCTAAAGTCAAGGTATATAACATCCACTGACTTTCCCATGTCCACTGAGCCAGTTACCTCATCATAGAAGCTAATCAGATTGGTCAAGCACGACTTGCCCTTTGTGAATCCATGCTGACTATTCCTGATCACTTTCCTCTCATTCAAGTGTCTCAAAATGGATTCCTTTAGGATCCCTTCCATGATTTTTCCAGGAACCGAGGTAAGACTGACCGGCCTATAGTTCCCTGGATCGTCCTTCTTCCCTTTTTTGAAGATGGGCACTACATTTGCCTTTTTCCAATCATCCGGGATTTCGCCCGATCTCCACGACTTTTCAAAGATAATGGCCAAAGGCTCCTCAATGACATTTGCCAACTCCTTCAGTACCCTTGGGTGCATTAAGTCTGGACCCATGGATTTGTGTAAGTTTAGTTTTTCTAAATATTTCCTAACCTGTTCTTTACCCACCAAGGGCTGTCCATCTTCTTCCCATCTTGCGTCGCTTAGCACAGAAGTCCAGGAGCCGACCTTGTCCGTGAATACAGAGGCAAAGAAAGCATTGAGTACTTCAGCTTTCCCCACATCCTCTGTCACTAGGTTACCTCCTTCATCCATTAGGGACTGCACACCCTCTCTGATCACCTTCTTCTTGTTGACATGCCTGTAGAAACCTTTCTTGTTATCCTTTACATCCTTACACCATGGTATGCTACATTTCCTCTTGATGTACTGTTTCCTAGTTCTACATATAACCAACCCTTTCCAGTCATGAAATGGTTGGTTTTGAAAGGAATGATGGATTGGAGGGAGCATTAGGCTTCAATTCAGCAAAGCTTTTAAGCATCCATTTAAAGCTTTAAGCAAGTGATGAAGGGCAGTGCTGAATCAGAGCCTAAATTAATAAGATAGAAAAGGCCATCTTTCTCTCTGAATGCCTAGGGAACAATTTTCAGGATACCAATCTACAAAAGGAACTTCATTTAACAAACAAACAAACAAACAAACAAACAAACAAACAAACCTGAAAGTTCTTAATAAAACCATCTACAAGTGATGCAGCTTCCCCATCCTTTATGGAAGAGACAGGAGCTTTGGTCTCTTTACCTAGGAGACAAGTGGATATTCATACAAATTTGTGGATTCTACACAGTATCCCTTCCTCAGAAGTCATGCTATAGTTGGATGCTATAGTTGGAGTCAAAGAGGTTTATCCACAAAAGTTCTTTGCACCAGCATTAACTCACAAATAGCATTGAGTATGTCTACACTACCCCGCTAGTTCGAACTAGCGGGGTAATGTAGGCATACCGCACTTGCTAATGAAGCCCGGGATTTGAATTTCATGCCGTGGAATGAGGAGTAACGGTAGTTTGGACTAGAAAGCCTAGTCCGAACTACCTAGTCCGTGCCGCGTGTAGCCGCGCAGCACGGGGTTCGAACGAGACGGGATTTAAAAATGGCAGCGCCCGTCTTATGCAAATGAAGCCCGGGAAATTCAAATCCCAGGCTTCATTTGCAAGTGCGGTATGCCTACATTGCCCTCCTAGTTCGAACTAGGAGGGTAGTGTAGACATACCCATTCTGAGTTCTCACTGTGGAGCTACAGCATGGTTAGCAGGGGGCACTAGTACACACAGAGCTGTTGTATCATGCCCATATGCAAATTGGCACTTAGAGATGAGAGGACTCTCCATGGCAGTTTAGGACTCGTTTGAGCAACCCTTAGCTACTAGAACTTTTAACCATGCTCCAGATCTTCCTATATGCTTGTCCAGCACTCAGCAGAATGGGGCTTAGGACCGTGATTCAGGCTCTGGATATTGCTGTAATAACAGTAGAAATCTCTAGGCAGAGTAACTATGCCTTTTCTTGTGGGGAGGTGAATCTTACCCACTTCAACCAAGAGAGAAGAAGAACCAGAGTCACTCAAGACAGTGAGAACTAGAGTCTGGGTCAGAAAACATCCATTAGGGGAAAGTACAAATAGTCAAGGCCATTCAGAGAGAAAGCTTAGATAAGATTTGTTTTGTTGCTATTTTGAGTTGCCAGGAAAGGAATACATTTGTGATTGGCTTTGATCTTTACCCACTGCTTTGTGCATAACACCCCATTAATCTTTTTAATATTAATTCTTCTTTTCTTTTATAACCACTTTCATCATTTAAATCAAAATTAAACATGCCTTTTTGAACAAGTATAATTGATTTTTAATTCACTGGTCAGAGTGCAGTTAATGTAAACAAATGAGATTTTAGCTTCATTTCCAGGTACACTTAATTAGAAGCATGGCCAAAATAAAATTACAAAATTTAACTAAATATATAAAAAGGTTTTTGTAGCTGCGTGCACACGCACACTAATGTGCCATTATTTTAATGAAGGTATATTTTAAAAAAAGCTGCATTCTGGTTTTAAACATCACTGTAGCAAAATAACCTCTTCAGGGAAGGGAGTTACATGTAATTACAGCTGCAGATCTTGGATTGTTTATCATTTATCTTTATGACCTTGTTATCATACATGTTGTCATCTGCAGAATGCTCACTCTAGCAACTATATAAAAGATAACTGGTGGAAGCATATGTGGCACCTATGGAAATTAGAATTAAAATATTGTCCTTTCAAAACACTCAGCAGAGGAGTTGCTATGGAATGAACATTCTGGTGATGATGTGGAATTATTCCCATGCCTGTTTTCTTCAGTTCACACAAAGGAAAATCCCCAGGGTGGTTAATTCAGTCACCACTCCCTATTACAAATTTGCAAGTCACATCACTGGCCTACTCCTGCTCTAACATTCAGTAGGCATTTGGGCTATGTGTAGACTACAGAGTTTGTTTGGTTTTTTTGAAAAAAGTGGCCTTTTTTAAAAAAAAAACTTCACCTGCGTCTAGAGTGACGTTTTATTCTTTCGAAATTAAATCTAAAGAATGCGGCATTTTTTTCGACAGCAGTAAACCTGCTTTTATGAGGAAGAATGCCTTTTTTCGAAAGAGCTCTTTCGAAAAAAGGCGTTCTTGAATGCAAACAGGGCTTTTTTGAAAGAGAGCATCCAGATTGCCTGAGTGCTCTCTTTCGAAAAAGCGGATTGCTTTTTTGAAAGTCTTGTGGCTGTCTAGATGATCTCTTTCGAAAGAGGCTTGTAGTCTAGACGTATCCTTGGTATCTTACATGTATCTTTTCCTTTGAGGCATAAAACAACATTGTCCATCTTCTTGATATAACAAACACAATATTTTATTCTTAGTATCAATACGTGAAATGAAATAGTTGTTATTCTTTAATTTCAAACATAAGGTGCATGTTATTTAATGGACTCATTTCTAAGAAATTTTTCTGCACATATTGCTCCCTATTAACTAGGAAACAGTGTTTTTTAATATTTCAGTTGTTTACATATCACAAATCTTTCATTCTTCAAAGCTGGTGTAATTTAGCTCTGTGGAAAGACTGAGGAATGAAATCCTTCTGCATATTTTATTCATTTATTTTTATTCCTGCACCGAAGCAGTGTCTGAATAACATGGGAGTACAGCAAGCTTCTGCATTGTAGCACCAAGTTAGCACAGCATCATTCTTAAATCTGGATTGCTCTCTCTTATGGGTGCTTCCTGCCTTGTACTCTGAACAGGAGCCAAGCAGCTGAAGTTACCTGTGGGGGGGGGGGGGGAGAAGGGGGGGTCAGAGGGACACAGAACTGCCAGCTGCCGAGTCTTCTTTTTAAAGCAGACCAACAAAACAGGGCTGCCCCCAGAGAGAGGGAAGGGGCTGGAGACACAGAGCCACCAGCTGCAGACGCTTTTTTTTTAAAGCAGCCCAGCAAAATATGTGGCTGCCGCTGGAGAGAGGGAAGGGGAGGAGGGCAGGAGACACAGAGCTGCTTGGCCAGATGCCAAGGTTCTTTTTAAAGCAGCTTTCCCACATCTTTACTCTCTCCCCCCTCCCCCCACACACACCCAGCTTACCTTTTCCCACTTCCAGCTACAGTGTCAGGATCACTCTGGAAGAAGTACCTCGCTAGTGCAGGGCTGCAGGCATGCTGCTGCATGGTGGAAGGGTCTTAAATTATTCCTGCGCGGCCGCAGCAAGCAGGCAGCCTACAGGGAACTATGAACACCTCCTCAGACAGAGACCCTTCAGCTGGCTCAGCCAAATGAATAATGGATACAACCCAAAGGAATTCCTCTACAGCAAACTGGCACCAGGAAACAGACCAATAGGATGCCCAAAACTATCTTTCAAAGATGCATGCAAGCCAGACCTCGGAGAAATGGATACGGACAAATGGGAAGATCACACTCAAGACTACAGACTTTGAAACAAGCTTAACAAAGGTCTCTGGAGGCATGAGAGGAAGCAGAACAGTTTAGCAGAGGAGAAAAGAGCTTGCAGAGAGCAAAACCCAAAGCGTTGAAACATCACATTTAAATGTGACAGAGGTGGCAGAGATTGAATGTGTCTCTTCAGCCATGTTCACACTTGCTATAACACTGAGTAAGTAAATTCTTTATCTCTTAGGAGCACAAACCCATAGTCTCTTGAGACTGAAGAATGCCTACGACTACTATCAGAGTCTTCTCTTCATGGACCATATCTCCCCTTCATAGAGAGATTTGATGATCTAGATGGTTTTCTTAATCTCTAATTTCAATTATATATGTATGTTGGGGTAAAAGCTTGGGATTTTACTGCCACCAAAATAGTTCTAGCTTTCATAAATGTTTTACCCCAGGACACCTCAAGACTTTGTGAGAAGTGATGTTCCAAATGGCATCAGAGAAAGAGCTCAATATAATATTATTGCCTCTTATTCCCACATCAATGGAGCTCATATCCAGGACCTTGAAAATTTGCTTCTTGAGCAAGGGTGCCATGAAGGGATGGAGGGAATCCCCTCTCCACCCTCCCCACAACTTTTGTACCACTGGCTGGGAGTGATCCTTCACTCCCCTTGCTCACTCTCCTCCCCACTCTCTTCATGAAACAGGAGCTGTAGTGTAGTAGTGGCTGCACAGGGAACCCAGGGCCTTCCACTACACTGGGTGTTAAGCCAGGGACTGTAGGACAGGCAGTCAGGGTTCACTTTGGCAGATTCCTTATGCCACTTTGCTCTTCGTCTAGCATGACTGTAAGTAGGCCTCTCACACCCTCTCAAAGTTCACTCTTCTTTCAGGGCCAGGACTCACAGAGCTGCTCCCTGAAGGTCTCCCCAACAAATCCCAAACTAAAACAACAAATCCACTTCTGACTCTCTTGGGCTTGACCTTGCATCCCTTTCTTTTCTTCACTTGACCATATCCTAATGAAAAGATACTCTTCTTCTTCTGCTTTACTCATATGAAATCCTTGGAATGGAACCAAATTGTATGCAGGAATAACAGAGTCTCCTCGTTGAAAATTCATGGTGCCAAGAACTTTAGTCTCTGAATTTGAGGAATGGGATGAACTAGTTTTCTAACTACAAAGTTAGTCTAGTGAGGGTGCGGACTGAGATTCCTGGAGCAGGACATTGTTCACAGGTTGCTCGTGTCACTTCTTTGCTGGGACTGGGATCTGCATGTATAACTAAAGCAAATTACACTTAGAATAGACTATAGAGCCCAGATTTCCCCTTCACCAGGAACCATTTCAGATTTTATTGTCTGGGGAAGGGATACACCCCAGACATGACAGAACATACTAGTGGGCTATGTCTACACTGGCATGATTTTCCGGAAATGCTTTTAATGGAAAAGTTTTCAGTTAAAAGCATTTTCGGAAAAGCGCATCTAGATTGGCACGGACGCTTTTCCGGAAAAGCACTTTTTGCGGAAAAGCGTCCATGGCCAATCTAGACGCGCTTTTCCGCAAAAAAGCCCTGATCGCCATTTTCGCAATCGGGGCTTTTTTGCAGAAAACAAATCTCTGCTGTCTACACTGGCCCTTTTGCGCAAAACATTTTTGGAAAAAGACTTTTGCCCGAACGGGAGCAGCATAGTATTTCCGCAAAAGCACTGACACTCTTACATGAGATCGTCAGTGCTTTTGCGGAAATTCAAGCGGCCAGTGTAGACAGCTGGCAAGTTTTTCCGCAAAATCACTTGATTTTGCGGACAAACTTGCCAGTCTAGACACAGCCGTGGTGTATCTGCTCTTCCACACGGTCCCTCTAGTCAGAGTGACATCTCAGGAGTTAGGGTTGTCCTCCTCCCAGTGATGTACCCAGAAAGGGAGCCCCGACTTTGAGTGGGTAGGCAATGATGAGGGGGACAGGAAGGATGGGGCTGCCTCCCCCAGCCATACAGTTGGAAAGGGAGTGGACACTAACCAGGGCCCCCCTGTAATGCACCTAGAAAGTGGAATCTGCTCTCAGGGGTTTGCCCTGTTCTGCCTGTCTGCCTGGCACCCCAGCATGGGTGTGGGATCCCAGTGCATGTTCTAGCCCTGCTCCTCCCATTCCCTGGCTGAAGCACCAAGAAGAGCAGAGTAAGCTCCTGAGCTGGAGCTCAGTAAGCTCCCATGCCCTGATCCCACTCCCCAGTTGGAGTGTCGGGAGAAGGAAGTGGGGAGAGCCCTTGCCCCCTACTTTCCTGCTGGAGAGCCTGGAGGAGTGGGGTAAGCCCCCAGCTCCAACCCTGCTCCCCAGCTGCAAAGCCAGGTGGAGCAGGGTAAGCCCCAGCACTCCAATCCCTCTCCTCCTGCTGCAGAGCCTGGCGGGGTAAGGTTAAGGCTGAGGCCTAACCCTGTGTGATGAAATCGGAATTGTACTCATTCTGTTCACTTTGCTATGTTGCATGTGATTTCTACTGTCTGATAATAACCCCAGAGTGCCTCAGTTTCCCTGGGCACTGCACCAATACCTAGATGGGGATGGGAATTTCTGCGTGATAGTCTATCAAATGTACACAATGGCTGATGCTTTCTGTACCCTGAGCCTGGAAGGGGTTAGTAACCAGGTGACACCTTGTGTCCACAAAGCTGGAGAAAGGCTGGGGCAGGCTTCTGGATATGTAAGTGGGGTCTTGCTGGCTTAGGGTGTGGAGATGGGGATCAGAGTCCTTGGTCCTGAGTCTCCTCTCCCCAAGACAGATTGTACTGACTGCTTCTGGTTTCTGTTCTGACAAGTCTCCTCTCCGCTGTATCCCTGTCAACTAATAAACCTTCTGTTCTATTGGGTGGTTGAGAGTCACATCTGACTGCAGATGGGGGTGCAGACAAGCTTCCCTCTAAGCTGCATGGAGGCACAGCCTTGTGGCTGCATAATGAGCCCCACCCAGCCAGGGGCTCAAGGCTCTACGCACAAAGGGCATGTCTACCCTACAGAGAAGATGGAAGCTGCTGCTGTTGATCTTCCAGGGTTCGAAGTAGTGGGTCTAGTGAAGACATGCTATTTTGAACTGAGAGGGGCACTTAGGTTGCTGCCAGTAGTCCTGCTTCCACAATGAGTAAGGGAAGTTGAAGGAAGAATGTTCTCCATTCAACTTCCTGCAGTGTAGACAGTGCCAGAAGCTGAGTTAAGCTTCTTTGACTTCAGCTATGCAATAAACGTAGCTGAAATAGTATATCTTACTTCGACCTTGTCCCGTAGTGTAGACATACCCAGAGCTACCTGACTGGGGGAGGGGCACTTCTCCCTCCAGGACAGCAGCAACTCCCTGCTGAGGACAGAGCAGTGAGTCTCTCCCAGCTGGGAGAGAGCAGTCATCTAGATCACTGGGTAGTAGAGTGGGGCAAACGTTGGGGCATGAGAAGAACTGCGAGGGAGTTAAGGGGGTGAACCTAGATATAAAGTGTGTGGGCCACAGCACACTCAGGCCCACTTGTGGCTATGCCTTGGCTCCTCCACTTCCCTGCCCCCTGTGTCTTCTTGCAAATTTCATCTGTGCGATGTAGTTGATGTTATGTGAAGTTTTGTTTTTTTCTACTGGCTTCTTCCACTGATGCCCAGTGACATGAGATGCTCAGTGCCTTTTAACTATCAGTATGTCTGTAAGAGTCAAAAGTGCTCAGCACTTCACAGGATCTGGACAGCCTTTTTCACTGAGACGGGAGGACATCCAGTAAGGTGTATCAAAACAACTCCCCTGAGGCTCTGATATTCTATTCTCTGAGCCTCTGATAACTGAGACAATGACTTAATTGACCCATTTCTCTTGTTAGGGGTGTGTGTCTGTGTCATCTGGGAGAATTATACCCATGGATGAATGTTGAAAACAATAGAAATCTGTTCTTATTACTCTATCCTGTCTCTTTTTCCCTGTTTTTCAGTAGTTTATTTTTTTCCCCAAAGAATAAAAATCTTTTCAGTGGACTAGTACCAAAATTGGAGTTAAACTTACATTTATAATTTCCACCTCTTTAAATATAAAAAGATCTATCAAATCCTAACAATGGGACATTGCAGGGCATGCATTAATGACCTGTTAATGCACTTCTCAGGTGGCTAATGGCCCATTACTGCTCTCTTGTCATGTCTTGTTGCATAATTCTATGCAAATCCAAAAGCAAGGGATGGGGGGAGGGTTAAAGCTGGAGAAACAGTATTTTCCAGCCATTAACATCAGGCTTCAGGCTTCTGTTTTTTGAAGGGTGTTATTTGTTATTGATGTCTTTCAATGAAGCAGTATTGTGATGGAAACAAAATTTTGAAAGCTAGATAGAAAGTCTTTGATAAGGACAAGTTTAGTCCATTAACACCCTAAATCAAAAGAGGCTGCTTCCTCTGATGTACTCATGCAGACCATTTTCACATATGCAGCGCCACTTTAATGAATAATTTGTTTTCTGGGTTTTGTTCACTAAAATTCCAGATGATAAACCCACAACTCTTGAATGGCTGCATTTTTAAGCTAGACATAAGGTAACAGATAAAAGCATCAACAACCTTAGTTCCAGACATGGCTTTTTATGTTGAATGCATCCACATTTTCGTGTCTTTCAGCTGCACACCCTGAAATGGAGAGACCCCAAAAGAGAGGCCAATTATAAAAAAGGTGGCCTTGAAGTCCTAACATTTCACTTTGACTACCTTTATGCCTACACCAACTCTTCTGAATGTTGGAGAGTGTGACAGGGTGGACGAGGCTTAGAGGATCCCTGTTGGAGCCCTCAGTGTCCTCCCACAATGCAACCCACAGAGGAACAGAAGAGAGGTCCTCCAAGCAGGTTAGAGAGATTGCAAGGAGCAGCCAATCAGTAACTAGAAGAGTTACATAAAAAGACCTGCAAAACAGAACATCAATTAGTTTCTTCCTAGAAACATATATATTAGCACAATGTCTGTGATTCTGTAACACGGAGTCTTAAATGGCTTAATTAAAGTGCAAAAGATTGTAAAAGTCTGGCAATGGGAGGTGCAGGACTGGATCAGTCCCAGCGAGGGAGGCTTCCCCAGTCAGCCCCTCTAACCTGCCTGGCTGCCTGCTGCTGAGATGCACTGGCTTATTTTCACCTCTGTGCATGAAGTGAAAGAAAATAAAAGATAAAAGCCCAGATAGTATGGATACAGCAATGGGAACATGAATAATCTCTGATGTAAATCAGGATAGATGTGGATAAGATGGTGAGCATACCTAAAATGGAAAATTACTTATTGCAATGAGAGAGTCATTCCCAGTTCCTATTCTGAACCAGCCTAATGGTGTCAAATTTGCATATGAATTACAGCTCAGCAGTTTCACAAAACAGCCTGGTTTTGCTTGAAGATGGCAACTTTCAAGTCTACAGCTGTGTGTTCAGGGAGGTTAAGATACTCTTCCTAGGAAGTTAAAGAACAGATCGACACAGCGAGACAGGTACTCAGAAGACATCTACTACCAGACAGACCCAACAAAGAAAGCAACTGCATACCACTGGCCATTATCTACAGCCACCAGCTAAAACCTCTCCAGCGCATCATGAAGGATCTCAATGCTAGATGACAATCCCGTGGGAGCAAGAATGTCTGGTGTATAAGGCAGGTATTGCCCACCCACTCTCCACCCCAGAATACTTGCAGGAGAGGATGGCCTGGTGCACCTTCCTCTGGGGAAGGGGAAGATGGGGCCATGCCACACACTCTTTGCCCTCCTCCCTTCCCAGGGCTGGAGAGACCACGTTGTGGGTGACACCCTCTTTCCTCCCCAGTGCTCCAGGGCTGTAGAGGCTGGGCTTCACCAGGTTGCACGGCACACCCACTTCCAGGACTGGGACGCCTGGGGCCAGGCCACGTGCCCTCTGCCCTCCCTGGCACTGAGAAGGCTGGGGCAAGCGTTCAACCATCTGCTCCCCTCCTCTCTCCATGGCTGGGAGAAGGAACACATGCACAGCAGGCTGCACTGCCTCTGATGGGGCAGGGAAGGAGCAAGGCTTCTGAAGAAGGGGTGGGACTGGAGGTGGGCTGGGGGCTTGCTTCCCCCAGCCATGCTTTCACCAATCACCCATGCTTGGGAGACTAGCCAGTCCTTGCTTACAGACAGTCCTATCACCTGAAACACATACTCACCACCAACCACACACCCCACCACAGAAACAGTAACCCAATTACCAATCCCTGCAACAAGACCCTTTGCCATCTCTGTCCTCACCTCTACCCTTGTGACACCCTTATAGGACCTAACCACACCAGCTACACCATCACAGGCTCATTCACGTGCACGTCAACTAATGTCTTATATGCCATCATGCTCCCGCAAAACCCCCCTGCTATGTGCATTGAACAAACGAGATAGTATCTACAGCAAAAGATAAATGGATGCAAATCAGATATCAAGAACAGTAACGTACAAAAAACAGCAGGAGAACATTTTAACCTCTCTGGACACACAATTACCAGTTTCCTTCAAAGCTGCTATCCTCAAGCAAAAATGCTTTAAAAAGTGTGAGAATTTGGGGTAGCGGGAAGAAGTAACAATGAATTGCTGTGACTAACAGTAAGCAGTCAGCATATACCAGAGCAGGCAGAGGGAGGGGCTTCTGAAGCTATCGTTTTTTTGTGTAGGTGTTCCTCCTTTGAGCATAGTAGTAGCCAGGAGACTAAGGATAGGCAATCATTTTTTATGCAGAGCCACATCAGGAATTTGGTAAGTGGCCAATGGCTGTACTCTTCCATTATAGTCACGAAGGAGGTTTGGGGTCTGGTTTGGTGATTGGGTGCAAAAGAGAGCTCAGAGGAAGGCATTTGGGTGCAGAGCATTTGGATAAAGGGGAATGTGATCTGGGGCAGGAAATTGAGGTGCAGGAAGTGGTGCAGGGTAAAGGAAGGGGTATGGGTGCAGGAGAAGGTGTGGGGTCTGGGAGGGAGTTTGAGTGAAGAAGGGGGATATGGTCTGGGGCAGGTGATTGGGGTACAGTTCTGGGAAAAGGTATGGATGCAGAAGAGGATTCTGGCCTGGAGAAGTGAAGGGCCAAAATCCCAATAATATGTATATAAGATTTTGACCACAGTCTCTGTTAAGAATCTTTCACGTATGCCCAAGCTCCACAGGCTTGGTCTGAGGCATGAGGCCTAGTTAACAATGGACAATATATGGCTAAAGAAAGGTTGAGATAAGCAAGAAACAGACATGTTTGTTTAACCAGCCATAAACAAGCTAAGACAGTACAGCTCCACGTGAGGAGCAGTAATCAGGGACTTATCATGACTTACTGTCACATAATTCACAGAGAGGGGCCTCGGCGTCTCCTCTGTGGTTCAAGACAAGATAACAAGTACATACTCCCTGAATGCCAACCAGAGTTCAAGGAGAGGGCTAGCACAGGGGTAGCCAACCTGCGGCACATGCGGCTCACAAAGAAAAAAATTGCAGCTCCTGTTGGAATTGGGATGGAACCCGGAATTCCATCAGGTCAGCCACTCTCACGGCTGGGCAGCTGTCAACCGCATGTGCGCTCATGGCCCCCGCGCACTACGTCATATCCTGCACATGCAGGTCAGGTCGCACACAGTATCCCAGCCTGCACGTGCTAACAGCAGCTCCAGTGGCTCCAGCAATGCCTCCATGACCTGGGCATAAGGTTAGTGGAGGAGGGAGATTGGGTTAGAGCGGTGAGGAGAGGTGTCTGGCTCTAGGGAAGGGGACAGGAAAGGAGGGGAGTGGGGGTGTGTGTGCATGGTGTGCTGGCTGCTCAGCGGGCTGGCTGCTCAGTGCACACGCCCTGGCACCTGGAAGGAGACATGTGGCTATGGTAGCGGCAGTGGCTCCGGGACCCGAGAATTAGGTTAAAGCAGAGGGGGGTGGGTGGGTGCCTGGCTGTAGTCTGAGGGATGGGAGGGGAGGGGAGGGAAAGGAAAGGAGAGGAAGGAATATTGGGTTCGGAGGGAAGGGTGGTGCACACGGCATCCCAGCCAGCACGTCTCAAGACCAGCTGCTCAGCACATGCACCCAGCACCTGGAAGGAGACACGTGTAGCTGTAGTGGCAGCTCTGCCTACAGGACCTGAGAATTAGGTTAGAGTTGGGGAGGGGGATTGGTATACAGGGGTCTGGTGCCTGGGTCTGGAGGGGGAGGGATATTGGGTTGGGGGGTGCTTGGCTCTGGGGAAGGGGATTGGGCGGGGGGGGTGTACCTGGCTCTGGGGAAGGAGAGGGGGATTGGGTTAGAGCGGGAGAGGGGGTCCTGGGGGAGGGGAGGAGAAGAGCAGCCAGCACACTTCCTGAGACCTGGGATCCCCAGGTACTGGCCCCAGCTGTCTCTGTCCCCTCCTCCTGGCCACACCCTCCATGAGTACCCTGCCCCATCACCACCAGAACCAGAACCCTGCCCCAGAACCGTGTCTTCTGCCCCCACTAGCACAGTTGGGGACACATTAGGGTATGTCTACACTACAAAGTTAGTTCGAACTAACGGACATTAGTTCGAACTAACTTTCCTAGGCGCTACACTAGCGTTCCGTTAGTTCGAACTTAATTCGAACTAACGGAGCGCTTAGTTCGAACTAGGTAAACCTCATTTTACGAGGACTAACGCCTAGTTCGAACTAGCTAGTTCGAACTAAGGGCTGTGTAGCCCTTTAGTTCGAACTAGTGGGAGGCTAAGGCTTCCCAGGTTTCCCTGGTGGCCACTCTGGCCAACACCAGGGAAACTCTATTGCCCCCCTCCCGGCCCCAGAGCCCTTAAAGGGCCACGGGCTGGCTACTCACTTTGTGCCAGTTGCAAGCCTGCCAGCACCCGTGCCTGCACAGCCTGCACCTGCCACAGAATGAGCCAGCCATCCGAGGGCTCCCAGCCCTCCACTGCTCCCCAGGACCAGCCTGGCGGCTCCCGGGAGCCTGCCCGGGGGCGCAAAAGGCGGGCGCCCGCCTGGTCAAGTGCGGAGATCGTGGACCTCATCGAGGTTTGGGGGGAAGCCTCCAATGTCCACGATCTCCGCACTAGCCACCGGAACGCGGCCGTCTATGGACGCATGGCTGCCAGTCTGGCCGCCAGGGGCCACCAGCGCAGCCGGGAGCAGGTGCGCTGCAAAATTAAGGACTTGTGGCAGTCCTACTCCCGGGCCTGCCAGCCAGGGGCTGACCCGGAGGCCTGCCCCCACTTCCATGCCCTGGACCGCATCCTGGGGCCTCATGCCGTCCCTGCCCCCCGGGACGTGATTGACCCCGGGGCAGAGGGACCGCTCCTGGAGACAGAGGAGGAGGAAGAGGGCTCTGAGAGCCAGGAGCCTGCCGCCAGCCTGCCCAGGACCCGGGACCCCCGAGGCACGCCACAGAGCCGCTCCCCTGCATCGTCAGAGGCCGGGGAGGCGTCCACCTGTGAGTACCCTCGTTTTCCCCTTATGTGTACGGGGGGCTGGGGCGAGAGGGATCCCCGGGACCGTGCGCCTGGGCCTTGCCCACCACGGAGCAGCAGCTGGGGATCCTGCAGGGGCCCTGGCCTTGCAGAGGGGAGCTGGGTTTCACACACCTGGGCCCCTGGGGTCATTGACCGCTGGTCTTCTTGCACCACAGCTGCAGCACCTGGGCATGCAGGACACACCACCCCACCTGCAGCAGCCGCCCGCGCCCGGGCAAGCAGGACAGCCAGGAACCAGGAGGACTACCAGAGGCGGCACCTCCGGTTCCTGGACCGACAGCTCCGTCTCCAGGACCACTGGGTCCAGGAGGACCTCAGGCTGCGCCAGAGGAGTCTGGAGGCCCTGGAGGAGCAGGGCCATGCCCTGCGAGGCCACCTCCAGAGCCTGCTGGACCGCTTTCCATTTCCTCCTCCCCCTGCTCCCCCTCTTGCTCCCCCTCTTGCTCCCCCTGCTCCCCCTCTTGCTCCCCCTCTTGCTCCCCCTGCTCCCCCTGTTCCTCCTGCTTCCGCTCCTGCTTCCTCCACACCCCCTCTCCCCTCTGCCCCCCCCTCCACAACCATTCCCCACCGACGCCCCTGGACCCGCAGTGTGGCGAGACGGGAGAGGCAGCCGGACTCCCACCCCTGAGCTTTCCTTTCCCTTCCTCCCTTCCCTCTCCTCCCCTTCCAGCTCCCTCGTCCCAGGTTTCCCCCTCCCTTCTCCCACCTTCATTCCTCCCTCCCCCCACCCCAGTTCTGTGAAATAAACAGACGTTTTTGTTTGAAAAACAGGTGTCTTTATTTGACAGTAGGTAGGGAGGGGAAAGGGGAAGGGGGGGATAGGGTGGAAGAATGCCCCAGTGGGGCATGCAGGGAGAGGTCAGTCCTCCTCCTCCTCCACCTGGAAGCTCTCCCGCAGGGCTTCCCAGATCCGGATGGCCCCCCGCTGGGCTTCCCAGCCATGCGGTCAGCCTCAGCCATCCAGGCTGGCAGGAAAGCCTCCCCCTTCCGCTCACACAAATTGTGGAGCACACAACATGCCGCCACCACGGGAGGGATGTTGTGCTCGGCCAGGTCCAGACGGGTGAGGAGGCATCGAAAGCGGGCTTTCAGTCGCCCGAAGGCCCCCTCCACCACGATGCGGGCCCTGGTCAGCCTGGCATTGAAGGCCTGGTGGGAGGGATTGAGGTGCCCCGTGTAGGGCTTCATGAGCCAAGGCTGCAGTGGGTAGGCGGCATCCCCCACCAGGCACACGGGCATGTCCACGTCCCCGACCCTGATGTGGCGGTCGGGGAAGAAGGTCCCGTCCTGCAGCCGCCGGCACACAGAGGAGTTGCGGTACACCCGGGCCTCGTGTGCTTTGCCGGACCAGCCCACATTTATGTCCGTGAACTGTCCCCGGTGGTCACACACGGCCTGCAGGATCATGGAGAAGTACCCCTTGCGGTTCAAGTACCGGGACGCCTGGTGTTCCGGGGCACGGATGGGGATGTGCGTCCCGTCGATGGCCCCACCGCAGTTGGGGAAGCCGAGGGCGCCGAATCCCCGGATGACGGTGTCCGGGTCGGCGAGGCGGACCACCCTGCGGAGCAGCACCCGGTTGATGGCCTTGACCACCTGCGGAGAGAGACACAGCAAAGCGCCAATCAGTGGGGCGCCCGGGTGGCTGGGAGCGTGCGTGTCCTGGCAGTGCCCCGCGCCCCACTCCCGGAAGCAACCCCCCTGGCGGCGTGTAGTACGGCCGGGACAGCCCGACCCCTCCGGTGCGGGGCGCTTTCGCCTCCTCCCGCCCCCCCCTTTGTCCCTGGGGCGGCCCATCCCCTCCTCGCAGCCTCCCTCCCCCCCGGCTCGGTGGCCGACGAGTGCCTTACCTGCATGAGCACCGCTCCGACGGTGGATCTCCCCACGCCGAACTGGTTCCCGACGGATCGGTAGCTGTCCGGCGTGGAGAGCTTCCAGAGGGCGATGGCCACCTGCTTCTGGAGGGGGATGGCGGGTCTCATGCGAGTGTCCCTTCTTTGCAGGGCAGGGGCGAGCCACTCGCAGAGCTCCAAGAAGGTGTCCCTCCTCATCCTGAAGTTCTGGGTCCACTGTCGGTCTTCCCAGCGCTCCAGGACGATGCGGTCCCACCAGTCGCTGCTGGTGTCCAGACGCCAGACGCGGCGGAGCACGCCGGTGCTGGGGCGCCGCCGCGGCTCCTCCACGGCTCCCAGGGCGGCCAGGTGGAGAGGCAGGGGGCTGACGTTCCCCAGGTGGTGCCAGGCAGCCTCGAGCCATTGCTGGCAGGCTTGCAGCAGCAAGTCCAGAAAGTGCACCAGAAGGTGCAGGGCGAGCTGTGGCTCCATGTTGCCACCTGCGGCGGCCCCCCCCCCCGAAGGGAAGCACCGACACAGACGGGCACAGAGACCAACGCTTTGCTGTCCCTCGGCGAGGTTGGCAAGCAAGCAGGAAAAGCTGAGAACCGGCTGTCCGGGGGGGTCCCTTTAAGCACGAGCCTCAGATAGCCTCAGACAGCAGCCACAGAAAGCAACTACTGACCTGATGCCCTGCCAGAACCGGTTTCAGCTGCCCTTAAATGCCCCCCTGCGTCCAATCAGTGTGGACGCGCTAGTTCGAACTAGCAAAACGCTAATTCGAACTAGTTTTTAGTTCTAGACGCGTTAGTTCGAATTAGCTTAGTTCGAATTAACTAATTCGAACTAAGTTAGTTCGAACTAGCGCTGTAGTGTAGACATACCCTTAGTGAGGCTTGGGGGGTTTTGGAGCAGTTGGTTTTTTGCATCTCACTTGTGTGGCCACAACTGACTTTTCTGAGGGTCAGTGACCCCTGACACAAAACAGGTTCCCCACCCCTCTCATAAATAAGACAATGCAGAAACATTTTGTGTTTGACATAATATTTTATTTAAAAATGAAGCCTGGCCAACAGGCCCCCATTTGGGGCCGAGCCTCCATCTGGCCGCAACATCATAATACTCCTGCACCACCCCCCGACCCCAAACCTGAGCCTGTCATACACTGGAACCCCCTGTCCTGAGCCTCTCACATCCCCAAACTCCTGCACCCTCACATCCCCAGTCTTCTGCCACAACACTCCTGCAGCATCCACACATCACAAATCTGTGTCCTGAGCCCATCATATTCCTAGCCTTCCTGCCCTGCACCCTTCATGCACCCCAGCCCAAACTCCTGCACCCTCACAGCCACAAGCCTGTGGCTTGCTTAGCACCCTAGCCCTCCACCTGACCCCAACACTCCCCAGCCTGAAGCCCCCTCCCCGAGCTAGCATCCCATTTTCCACCTCTTTCTGCATCCAAATTCCCTCCCAGAGCTTGAACCTCTCACCCCTTCCCAGTGCTTTCTTGTGAGCCACAACAGCAGTGGAGACAGCGTGAAGAACCATGGCAAAGTTGTTGAGCCAAAAAAAAAAAGGGGGGGGGAGGCAGGACCACAAAGACCCAGGGAAAAATTATGAACTAAAAAACAGAACAAAAAAAGCTGTGCCTTGGGATAGATAGACCAGCACCTATTTTCCCCCAGCATGGTGCTTTGTTTTTTTGCTCAACAACTTGCTCAGCGTGCCCTAGCTCTGCATGCTGTCTCCACTGCTATTGTGGCTCTTCATCTGGAACAGGTTGGCCACCCCTGGGCTAGCATGTCAGCATAAGTTATGGCATCCGTCCCTCACAGATGCCAATCAGAGCTCAAGAGGAAGCATTGATAAACTACACAGTTGTCATTGTTGTATTCTGTTTACTGTTCTTTTTGCTTTATGACCCTCTAGGAATGTGCCAACGTGTCTGGGAAGTGCCACCATCATTTCTGTGGACCTGAAATCAAGATTTGACTTACACCGTGCAAGAGGAAAAGTTGGAGGGATAACACGCTTGTATTAGCAAGCTTGTTAACCTGAGCTATGGGCAGAGCAATTATGTAATCTTTTAGATTATTGGCTTATTGCGCTCATTATGTCTTGATGCTAGAACCTATCCAGGGGCTTGGGAATTTCCACCCCATCACTTCTCTCCACCCATTGGTACTCTATATAATCTATAGTAATCAATTGTTTAGCAGTGTCTCACTGAGCCTAACAGAGAAGTGACACTCTGCCAGCATTGTGTGTAATAAACCCTTGTGCTTGGATCTATACAGAGTCAAACTTCTGTTCCTTCAAGAAGTGTAAGAGAGGATGCAGGATCTCGGAGGGGTTTGTGAGCAAAGGCACGGGTGCAAGAGGAGGTGCAGGGGGCTGGGTTGTGCCCTGGGGCAAAGGTTTGGGGTACAAGGTCTGGGAAGGGATATGAGTGCAAGAACAGGGAAGCAGAGGTTATGACCTGAGGCTTGAGTGTAGGAGGGGACAAATTATTAGAGGCACCGAGGGGCTGGCTTTGGCTTAGAATCATAGAATAGAATAATAGGACTGGAAGGGACCTCAAGAGGTCATCGAGTCCAGCCCCCCGCCCTCAAGGCAGGCTTACCTAGGTGCTTACCTAGGTGGCTGCTGGCCAGCAGCCCAGCAGCTGCCTTCCATGCCACTAAACACTGCTCAAAGTGGCCTGCTGTGACAGCCCTGTGCTTTTCTCTGAGCACCATGAGCCCTGGTAGGGGAGTACTTTGTGTGCTGCAGCACCACAAACAAGGCCCAGATAACTCCCATTGCCGGGTTTCCAGCCAATAGGAGCTGTGAGATTGTGCTGCAGAGTGGGGCAGTTCATGAAGCCTGGTCCTCCCTACCTCTCCCCCCACACGCAGCTCACAGCACTCGGAGAAGTACATGATGTTCACAGCAAGCTGCTTTGAGTGGCTAGCAGGGTTGGGGTAGGTAAGGAGCCTTCCTGAGGTTCCCGCTGGACCTTGGGCTGGATCTAGTGGCTTGGTGGGCTGGATTTTACCCATCCCTGCAGGAACCAGAGAGAGGAGAATTTGCTAAATATCTCATTTTTACATGGGCTGTGCTGGAAAGGTATCATAAAGCAAGTCTGCCAGCAACTGCAATGAAGTAAAGTTGGTTAGAGGATCAGAGGGAAGCAAAGTTTATTCATTCCCACAGGGTGCAAAGGAGGAGAAAGAGGAAGGACTTACCATGTGCAAGTGCTGCTAGAAAAGCTCAATCCTAGCTCTGTCCAGTTGCCAAACAGCCTGAAGAAAAAAACAGCATGATTTTGTGTGGGATTTAAAACTACGTCTAACCTCTCTTCCCCCAGTAGTAGCAATGACATCTGCTGCTTAAGCAGAAAGTATCAGTGGAGGGGGAGGTGGAAGTGATGCACACAAGAAAATCTGTTCCTGCAAGGCAGTTGGGAAAAACACATGCAATGACATGGGAGGAACATCTGTGCATCATGCAACAGAGCTTGGCGCTGAAAAGGAGCAACAAGAAATGAGAAGGTTGGCGGTAGGAGATGGGAGTCAAAGGCCCAGGCCGTGTGTCATCAGGTGCAATTCCACTGAAGTCATGCTTGAAGCGTGATTTTTATTGACACCATTGGAGTTGCACCAATTTATAGCAGGACTAAGTTTAAATACAGAACCCCTAAAGGAATGGCATAGTCCTTGTAGTCACACCTATTCCAACCAAACATCACTCTTAACAAGACAGGCAGGTGTTGAAGGCAAGCTATTCATTCAGATGGAGCAGCCTACCCCTAAAGACATCTTACAGGGTTTTTTTTAACAAACATAGCCAAAAACATCCTACATACCTTGTGTTAAATGGAGAGGTGGCCAAAGCCCCCACACACTGCATGACGAGCCATTTCCCTCAATAGATGCCAGGAACGTAAGGGAATTGGTAAGCTGCTTGAAAGCACATTACCAGCAGATCCTCCTTGTCCCTCAGAGCTGTGGGTACCCAAGATCTTGGCAGTAAATGAACTAAAGGGCACTGCAGTAATTTACAAATAGTCCCTTCCAAATGTGAAAAGCCAGATTCTGAGCAGGAACTCTGGCCAATAATAGCATAGAAGTAATAATTTAAAATGTACCAAGCTCTTGAAAAAGTACATGGCTAGCACCTAGACAGTTGCCCATTACTTCTTAGGCCACATCTATGCTTACTGGAAGATCAATGCTCTTCAGGTTTATCTTCTGGCATTCAATTTAGCAGGTCTAGTAGGGATCTGCTAAATGGAACACTGAGGGGACCTTGTTGGCACCAGTACTCCAGCTCCTTGTGAGGAGAAAGTGAAGTCATTGGAAACATTTCTCCCATTGACCTCCCACTCTGGGAATGGTGCTGAAGTTCTCATCATGGTACATCAACTCCAGTTATGCCACTAATCTGAAGTTGCATATCTTAAGTCCACCTTATGCCCTAGTGCAGACCAGGCCTTAGAGAAGTCTGGCATTCTAAGTTGTGTCTAGAGAGAGAGCTGTAACACCACTGCTATAGGCATTGCAGTAAAATTGCTTAGGGTTAGAGGATTAAACCCTGCAGTAAAAGTATTAACCCTTCACTAAATAATTTCACAGGAAACATTTTTCCACCTAAAAATATTTTTCCATTTGATAAAAAATTATTCTGATCAATTGCATGATAGTCATTTTAAAAGGACAGCAGCACTCAGCAGGCTTTTCCACAGAACATCTGTAAACTTTCTGTTTATGTTGTATCAACTCATTCATTTATACAAGGTGCAATATTTGTGAGTGGGATTTAGAGGCTGCCTTTGATAGGGAATGCTACAGGTTGATGAAGGTAGACAGAATTGGCATTTATTTTGTCATTCTCTAGCCACTGTCATCCACTCTGTAACAGTTAAGAATTAAGTGAAACAGAAGCCCTGTTATAGATATTTTAACATTCTCATTCCAAATTTGATTTTGGATGTGAACAGTTTAGAAGCCTGAGGACTCTTTTCTTCTCACACAAACACAGGTCATGAATAAGTTCTCTGATGTCCATTGAGTCACATATGTGGAAAGACACCCTGGTTCCATGTAATATTTTGTTTTAAAAAAATTAGAACAGTATAAAATTAACTTGGACCCAGGACATAAAATTGGTTAATTGCTAGGTCTCAAAATGTAATTGGCAACAGAGAATTGTAACCATGTGGGTGGTGCATTTCCACTCGCTTCCTGCAGGAACCACTTCTTGTCCCTGTGCCATTTAATATTTTTACCAATGACCTGTTAGAAACATAGTCAATCCTAATAAAATTTGCAGGTGGCACTCTACTTGAGATAATTATAAATCATGAAGATTACTGATTGAGAGAAATCTGGGTTGCTTCATAAATGGGGCACAAACAAGATATATTTTTATTGCAGGCACATCTAGGAACAAAAAGCAAAGGCCATTCTTATCAGAGGGTGAATTCTGTCCTGGGAAGCTGTAATTCTGAAAAAGATTTGTAGATTATGGAAGATGGTAAGCTGAACATGAGATCTCAATGTGATACAGGGTCCAAAAGAGTTAATGTGATCTTGGGAGGCATAAACAGGGGCATCTGGGATTGGAGTAGCTGCTGTGTTTGGCACTGATACAGCTGATGCTGGTGTCAACAACTCAAGAAGGACGTTGATAAATTAGAGAGGGCCCAGAGAAGAGCCATGGGAATGATTAAAGGTGTGTGGGGGGGGGGGGGGAGGGGGAATGCCTTAGATTGAGTTCTTTGAATCTATTGCTTCATTTAGCTTAACAAGAACAAATTAAGGGTCGACTTGATTAGTCCATAAATCTAGAAAGAGGACAAATATTTAACAATGAGCTCTTCAATCTTGCAGAGAAAGGTATAACATGAGCTGGAAGTTGAAGCAATACACATTTCAGCCTGGAAATAAGGGGCACCATTTTTAGTGGTGAGATTAATTAATCATTGAAACAATTTACCAAGTGTCACCACCAATTTTAAAATAATGATTAAATCCCCGCCCCCTTAAAATCTGTGCTCTAGAAATTATCTGGGGGAAAATCTATGGCCTGTTTAATACAGAAGGTCAGAATATATAGTCATGGTGGTCCCTTCTGGCCTTTGAATATAAGAATTTGAGTTTATAATAATGTGAGTGGTTAGGGCTTTATTCTAGGACTTGGGAGTCTGCGGTACAATTCACAGACCAGGCCTCTGAAGACAGATATCATTCATGTTCTAGAAGGTGGTTGCTACTGTGGTAATGAGTACAGTATGAGAACTAATATTGAATAGACAGAAATACAAAATATTCCCTTACATGTTGTATTCAGAGCTGGGGTTGACTCTATCTCAACTTTATGCTTCCCCATCCTTGTTTATTTGTCAATATTCCATTATAGCGTAAATTCTCTAGTGCTCAGACCATCTCAGTTACTCTGTGTGTGCTCCAGTACCTACCCTAATCAGCCCCTGATTCTGACTGGGGATTTGGGCCACTAAAGCATTAGTGGTAGTAGTAGTATATAATTCAACATGCAGTACATTCTATGCAGTAAGACAGTATCTCTATTTATTCTTGAATTTTAGATGCAGTGGATGTATTTAACTTGATATCAGTCTGACTCTGTATATCTGTATCTTCGTTTTTGACACTAGTGGATTCCCAGTGCCAAATCAGGGCCCTTTGGTGAAAACCCCAGGCCAGTTGGGTTTGTATCAGAGCGGTGTATGCCCCAGGGTAGAAGTCAATTAAATTTTATATCCCAACTTCAGTTTAATCAAGCAATGCATTGATGGGGATGTCAGTGAAAAATTGCAAAGAAATGAAATGGGCTGGTAGTCCTCTTTAACTGCAATCTTTTAATTGCATTTTTATTTTCCTGTGTATGAGTGCATTGAGATGTTTTTATTTCTTCCTAGTCCCCTGGGTAAGCGGGTCGCTTCGCTGCAGGAGGAAATTCTCCAGACTCTCTTGCACATAAAATCCCTTTGATAAGCCGTTGTCTAAATGTAGTAGTGACATTAAGATCCACAACAAGCAATTTCTGTCTTTACATTTAACTTATATTTGAAAAAATGAGGCTGTATAAACATAACAGTGAGTATGTGTCAGTGCTTCTCTATCAGTTACACTTAGACAAAGCAAAGCAGAATGACTGAGGCAAATCCAATCTCCCTACATCTTGCATGATCATACATGGGGTTGACAACTTTCCTAGACCAAATGCCAAGGTGGCTGCATGCAGCTGCACTGGAGGCAGCTCCAGAGCCTTGGTCTGATAGTGGGACCCCGAGCAACAGGGGAACCACAAGGCTGGTTGCAGCCCCCTCTACCCACTTAAAATGGTGCCCTTGCTGGGGCCAGCAGGTAGCAAGACCCCAGGGGATGGCAGGGCAATGGCACCCAGTGTTGTCGGAGTCAATAGCAGAGATAGCCCCTGGGTGCAGGGAAGCTGTGTGCAAAATCTGGTGATGTAAATGCACCCCTACTTCTCATGCCTATGAAACAGCCATGGAGGAGGGCAGATCTTGGAGGCTTGTCTAGGTGCTCTTCACAGTCCCAGTGAATCCTTTGTTCTGCCACAGCCCTTACTATGCACAAGAGTAAACACACAATGGCTACGTTTAGACAGCAGGAATTTTCGGCAGAGGCAATGCAAATGAAGTGCTCATTAGCATTTCTTGCACTGTCATTTGCATAGTCTCTTCTGATCCTTTTTGTGGAAGTGCTTTTTGCTCAAAAAAAAGCAGTGTAGATGGGGCCCTTTTGCGCAATATCTTGTATACCTCCTTTTTTGAGGCATAAGGGATCTTGTGCAAAACAGGGCTTTTTTGCACAAAATGGCCCCGTCTACACTGCTTTTTTTTGCGCAAAAACCACTTACGGAGAAAGGATCAGAAGAGACCATGCAAATGATAACATGAGAAATTCTAATGAGTGTTTCATTTGCATTGCCTCTGCCAACAAATTCCTGCAGTCTAGATGAACCTCTGAGACTCCACAGCTGAACCACCTGGTATAGCACTAGTGTCTGTTTCAGTGACCAGTATTCAAGACTGTTCAAATTCTTGGTCCTATTCTAGGCTCATTTGGAGTTCTGGCTCACACCCAAATCTAGACAAGACCAGCAGGTCTGAGTGAATTTGGCTGAGATAAATTTCTAAATCATCTCAGATTTGCACAAAACTGGACCCAGGTTTTGGGACATTTTTGGTGAACCTGATCTGAGCTTCAAGGTTGTATCAAAATGTGAAGCCTAATAACGTGATTATGTTTGAATTTAGTTGTGAATCATTTTGCATTTTTCTGATTGTCAAGGGGAGCAGGGGGAGATACTAATAGTTAGTAGAGACTGGTCTGTCAAGGCCTTTTGGATCACAACATGAGCAGCATCTGGGCTAATACTATAGCAGAAATTGTGGAAGATCTCTCTGTCTCTCCCTCTCTCTTTTCTAATTATGCAAGACTCCACAGATGAAATCCTCTTCTGAGTTAAGCCAATGACAAATGTGTTGATATGAATGGGGCCAGGATTTCTCAGTGCGGCAAAGTGATGGGCAACTTTCCTGAACAACTTCTCCTGCTAAAGTGGAGTTTAAGGAAGAGTGAAGGCTCAGATCTCTTGACTGATTTTAACTTTCTTTTCCCATCTCTCTTTGAGACTTGTGCATAAATACGTGATCTCAAGGAAAAACCCACTGACGTCTAGTCAAGATCTACATAATATTAAATGAAATATAAATGATTTGGCCAGGGCTTTAATTCTTCTTCCATTCAGATTATGCTTGATTTTTGTTTCCTCTTCACATGCACATGAATCAGCCTTTGCAATATGGAGAAAAATTGTTAGCTTAAATCTGGCTGTGATCTTCTTAAAAAAGATGGATGGCAAAATCCACAAAACTGAGTTTTAAAGCCTTAAACCCTTCCATATAGCTCTGTCACTGCAAGATAGCTGGCAACATGGTTAAAGTTGCTTTCTGCCCCCACATGCCTAATAATCTAATGTTTCAGGGTCAAGGTACCTGGTCTACTTATGCAGCCCTTGGACTTGGGGGTAGGCTAATCAAACCACAGATAGTTCTGAGTATACAGCTGGGATGGTGACCCTGTGGCTTTTTGTTGTAGAGCAGGCTGCCTTAATGAGTGTATGAGCCAGCATTCATCTTAAATCAAATCTTATTCCCTTGAATAAGGGAATATTTGCAACCTTTTCAAGGCCACAAATCTGTTTCAAAAGATTATTAGTTTGGAAGCACTTTAGGGGGTAGGTCCTTGCACTAAATCTGTAAGGGTATGTCTACACTAGAAAGTTAGTTCGAACTAACGGACGTTAGTTCGAACTAACTTTCCTATGCGCTACACTAGCGCTCCGCTAGTTCGAATTTGAATCGAACTAGCGGAGCGCTTAGTTCGAACTAGGTAAACCTCATTTTACGAGGACTAACGCCTAGTTCGAACTAGCTAGTTCGAACTAAGGGCTGTGTAGCCCTTTAGTTCGAACTAGTGGGAGGCTAGCCCTCCCCAGGTTTCCCTGGTGGCCACTCTGGCCAACACCAGGGAAACTCTATGCCCCCCTCCCGGCCCCGGACCCCTTAAAGGGGCACGGGCTGGCTACGGTGCCCGTGCCAGGTGCAAGCCTGCCAGCACCCAGCTAGCAGACCCTGCACCTGGCACGGCACAGAGCCACCCACCCGATGCCCCCCAGCCCACCCCCTCTTGCCGGGACCAGGCTGGCGGCTCCCGGGAGCTTGCCCTGGACCGCAAGAGGCGGGCACCTTCCTGGGCTAGTGCGGACATCGTGGACCTCGTCCACGATCTCCGCACTAGGCACAGGAAAGTGGCCGTCTAGGGCAGGAGAGCTGCCAGCCTGGCCACCCAGGAGCAGGTGTGCATGAAAATCAAGGGGGTCCACTGAGACCCCCGACACTGAGCCCTGAGCTTACAATGGCCGTACTGGGTCAGACCAAAGGTCCATCTAGCCCAGTAGCCTGTCTGCCAACAGCGGCCAACCCTAGGGACCCTGGAGGGGATGGACCGAAGACAATGACCAAGCCATTTGTCTCGTGCCATCCCTCTCCAGCCTTCCACAAACTTTGGGCAGGGACACCACTCCTACCCTCTGGCTAATAGGACTCCATGGACCCAACCTCCATCACTTTATCTCACTTCCCTTTAAACTCTGTTCTAGTTCTAGCCTTCACAGCCTCCTGCAGCAAGGAGTTCCACAGGTTAACTATTTGCTTTGTCAAGAACAACTTTCTCTTACTAGTTTGAAGCCTGCTACCCATTCCTTTCCTTTGGTGTCCTCTAGTCCTTCTTTATGGGAACTCAGGAAGAACTTTTCTGAATGCACCCTCTCCACCCAACCCCTGCTTTTAGAGACCTCTATCCTGTCCCCCCTCCGTCTCCTCTTTTCTAAGCTGAACAGTCCCAGTCTCTGTAGCCTCTCTTCATCTGGGACCTGTTCCCAACCCCTGATCATGTTAGTTGCCCTCCCCTCTCCCAGCCTTTCTCTTCCCCTCTCCCACCTCCTTTTCCCAGTCTCCCCCAGTTTTGTTCAATAAAGACAGAGTCAATGTTGGAAGAAACGTTATCTTTATTTTGTACATCAATAAGAAGGGGGGCTAGGGAAGGGCAAGTGGAAGGAGGTGAGGGAGGAATGGGGTACGAGCCCCCGATGGGGAGGACTGGGCTGGCTCTGCGGGCTTCTGGGGGTGGAAGCTCTCCTGCAGCCCCCCAATTACTCCCTCTCCCCAGATGGCAGCCTGCGGCAAGTGCAGCCGGGCTGATGGCCGAGTGGTGTGATGTGCCCAGTGTGGGCACTCAGGGCACTCCAAGCCAGAACTTCTTTGCAAGCGGGGCACCCCTTAGAACTGTGTGTCCGGGGTGGGGGTCGGGACCCTTTAAGCGCAGCCCTCGGCTAGCCTGAGACAGCATCTCCATGCTCTAAGTCCTCCTTTTATGCCCTGCCGGCACTGCTTCCGGCCATCATTAAGCCCTGTTCAGAGTCCACTCAATGTGGACTTACTAGTTCGAACTAGCAAAACGCTAGTTCGAACTAGTTTTTAGTTCTAGATGCGTTAGTTCGAACTAGCTTAGTTCGAATTAACTAATTCGAACTAAGTTAGTTCGAACTAGCACTGTAGTGTAGACGTACCCTAACTGCCTTAATTATTCTGGTGACAGCAAACACACACGAAAAGACTAAGCAGACTTTGGTTTTCATTTGCTGTTTGCTGCGATGCAAGTGTATTCTCATTCCATTAATTCCAGTAGGTTTTTAATTGAAGTGCCAGTTGGCAAACATATTAATCAGCTGCAAATAAATGCAAAGAATCAGGGGGCCCCTCCAAATGGAGAAATGAGATGTTGTCTTTGGCGGAGACTCTGGGTTACCTTCCCTTTTGTTATTTCACTGATGCCTCAGACTGGAGGAGAAGCTTGATGTAAGCAGCTTCAGATTTAAATCAGTTGTATATATGGGTACGTCTACACTACAGCGCTAATTCGAACTAACTTAGGGTATGTCTACACTACCCCCCTAGTTCGAACTAGGGGGGTAATGTATGCATACCGAACTTGCTAATGAAGCCCGGGATTTGAATTTCCCGGGCTTCATTAGCATAAAGCCGGCGCCGCCATTTTTAAAAGCCGGCTAGTGTGAACCCCGTGCCGCGCGGCTACACGCGGCATGGACTAGATAGTTCGGATTAGGCTTCCTAATCCGAACTATCTGTACACCTCGTTCCACCAGGTTCTGGCAGGTCATCAGGTCAGTAGTTGCTTTGTGTGGCTGCTGTCTGAGGCTATCTGAGGCTCGAGCTTAAAGGGACCCCCCTGGACAGCCGGTTCTCAGCTTTTCCTGCTTGCTTGCCAACCTCGCCGAGGGACAGCAAAGCGTGGGAGAGGGGAGGGGGAAACCTGGGACGAGGGAGCTGGAAGGGGAGGGAAGGGAGGAAGGGAAAGGAAAGCTTAGTGGTGGGAGTCCGGCTGCCTCTCCCGTCTCGCCACACTGCGGGTCCGGGGGCGTTGGTAGGAAATGGTTGTGGGGGGGGGGGGCAAGAGAGACAGGGGGTGTGGAGGAAGCAGGAGGGGAATCAGGGGGAGCAGGAGGAGCAGGGCGAGCAGGGGGAGCAGGAGAAGAAGGGGGAGCAGGGGGAGGAGGAAATGGGAAGCAGTCGAGCAGGCTCTGGAGGTGGCCTCGCAGGGCACGGCCCTGCTCCTCCAGGGCCTCCAGACTCCTCCGGCGCAGCCTCAGGTCCTCCTGGACCCAGTGGTCCTGGGTGAGGAGCTGGTGGTCCATGAACCGGAGGTGCCGCCTCGGTACTCCTCCTGGTTCCTGGCTCTCCTGCTTGCCTGGGCACGGGCAGCTGCTGCAGGTGGTGTGGTGCGCCTTGCAGGCCCAGGTGCTGCAGCTGTGGTGCAACAAGACCAGCGGTCAATTACCCCAGGGGCCTAGGTGTGTGAAACCCAGCTCCCCTCTGCAAGGCCAGGGCCCCTGCAGGATCCCCAGCTGCTGCTCCTTGGTGGGCAAGGCCCAGGCGCACGGTCCCAGGGATCCCTCTCGCCCCAGTCCTCCGTACACATAAGGGGAACACGATGGTACTCACATGTGGACGCCTCCCCGGCCTCAGACGACACAGGCATGCGGCTCTGTGGGGTGCCTCGGGTGTCCCAGGTCCTGGGCAGGCTGGCGGCAGGCTCCTGGCTCTCAGAGCCCTCCTCCTCCTCCTCCGTCTCCAGGAGTGGGCCCTCTGCCCCGGGGTCTATCACGTCCCAGGGGACAGGGATGGCATGAGCCCCCAGGAGGCGGTCCAGGGCGTGGAAGTGGGGGCAGGCCTCTGGGTCGGCCCCTGGCTGGCAGGCCCGGGAGTAGGACTGCCACAGGTCTTTGACCTTGCAGCGGACCTGCTCCCGGCTGCGCTGGTGGCCCCTGGCGACCAGGCTGGCAGCCATGCGGCCGTAGACGGCCACGTTCCTGTGGCTAGTGAGGAGATCGTGGACATTGGAGGCTTCCCCCCAAACCTCGATGAGGTCCACGATCTCCGCACTTGACCAAGCGGGCGCCCGCCTTTTGCGCCCCCGGGAAGGCTCCTGGGAGCCGCCAGGCTGGTCCTGGGGAGCAGTGGAGGGCTGGGTGTCATCAGGTGGCTGGCTCATGGTGTGGCAGGTGCAGGGTCTGCTAGCACGGGTGCTGGCAGCCTTGCAACTGGCACACACTGTGTAGCCAGCCCGTGGCCCTTTAAGGGATCCGGGGCCGGGAGGGGGGCAATAGAGTTTCCCTGGTGTTGGCCAGAGTGGCCACCAGGGAAACCTGGGAAGCCTTAGCCTCCCACTAGTTCGGATTAAGGGTCTACACAGCCCTTAATTCGAACTAGCTAGTTCGAACTAGGCTTAATCCTCGTAAAATGAGGTTTACCTAGTTCGAACTAAGCTCTCCGTTAGTTCGAATTAAGTTCGAACTAACGGAGCGCTAGTGTAGCGCCTATCAAAGTTAATTCGAACTAACATCTGTTAGTTCGAACTAACTTTGTAGTGTAGACATACCCTAATATCCTTACTCTCTGTTTATTGACAGTTACCAACCTAGCAGAATACACATGCTAAGCATTCAGTGCGATGCTCACCAATCCTGATCAGGCATAGGCAGTAGGTGAAAACAGGGCTGGAGGAGTCAAGTCCCCAGCCCCATCTCCCATCCCACCCCTTTTGCTTGTCTTCACCCCTTCCCCATTCCCCAGAATGTGTGGCAGCACACTATACATGTGCTCCCCACTTCCAACCATGGGGAGGGAAGGGGACCAGGCGTGTGCTCGCCACAGTCTCCTCAGCCCTGGAGGGGATGCCTTTAGGACAGGGTATCCTTCTTAACAACTAGGTGTGACACTATTGTAATGCAATTTTGATGGAATGTGAGTATGTGACTCCAAGCTTTGCCGCCAATGGCTGCTATTTTTCAGTCTGGCTTCAAAGGAAGACTTTAGGCCTTCCATTATGGCTGCAGAAAAAAAACATGATTACATGTGTTCTGCTGGCTTACTGCTCAAACTTTGAGCTATGTCCACTCTCAGGATTTTGCTGCAGTGAGTTTCCTGCAAATTCTTCATTTGGTTTCAGTCTACAGAGGTTAAATGTCATACTCCAGCCTTGAACATGGCTTATGGCTTTGGTGCCTGAAATAGCAGTTTCACAAACTGAGAATTTAGGATTCGGGTCATTTTATTGTATAAAGCTGCTTTTCCTGTATGGCATTGATAATGCTGTGGAGTTGGTCCCTTGTGTTCACCTCTGAACGCTATGTGTGAATAGTAACAAATGTATCAGTTTTGGTATTTACATTACTGCTGTGTGAAAGGCTGATATTCAAGTCCAGCTAGAACTCTAAGCTAAACTCGAGATGAATGCACATAATGCAAAATTCACAGGGCTGCATCATCAAACCCTAAAGTCCCTAGGCTGCCCAAGAGCACACCGAACTGTGTTCAAAAGTGTCACACAGCTTCATTGCTGTCTGAGAGCCAGGTTCTCCTCTTAACATTGGCTTCCCTACAGCACATCATATAAGTGGCCAGGGAATCTGGGATCTGGCCCTATGTGGCTAGCTGAAAAGTCTGCAGGCAGGGGGGACGGAACTCAGCTGATGCAAAGCTAGAAGTAGCTCTTGCATGTGTCGTTAATGAGGGCAGCAGTGGGTATATCAAAGTTGGAAAGGACTGAGGAAGGGGTGGGACAGTTCTCCGGTAGGAAGCTGTCCTATGGAAGCAGTGAGGCTCTACACCAAAGTTCCCTCTGATGTTTTCCATCTATGTGAAGATTATTTCCATCCATATGTGGAATACATTTTTCTCTGTGTACCAAAGCATGTACAAATGTGCATCATGAGTAGAAACAAAACATCTAACTCTGGGTGCTCTGCTAATCAGCTGGGTAGCCTTGGAATCTCTCCTGTATGGCCACCCAATCACCCAGCTTATGGAAACACTTCTACACTCTCCTCCAGACCTACTCTGTCCCCTTCCTAGGAAAGGGGAACTGGAATGGCTACAAAATCTGTTCCTAATTTAGAGCCTATGGGTTTAGACCGGATAGTCCACAGGGATAGTCACTGGTGGGCCCTCACCTGTATGTTTATCTGTGCTTCCATAGGTACCTGGTGATCACAGCTCTTGGTGGCCACGGATTGCCATTTGCAGTCAGTGCAAGTGATAGGAAGTCGTGCCCTTGTCCGTGCCACTTCCCACCACTTCAATTGGCCACAAACAGTGATCAGTGACCAACGAGAGCTATGATTGCCTGTTGTCTGCAGAGATGCAGGTAAATATAGCAGCGGTGGCTAGTCAGGGACTAACCCTGGCAGGCTGCCATATTTCATTGCTTTAGACTTGGATCTTGCTTTCAAACAGAGGCTGCTCAGGACACATGGATAGAGAATGCAATCACAGTAAGTATGAAACAACCAATCTATACTCGCCACTCCAGAAATCAACGTTCTGGTGTTCTGTTTAGTGGGTGTAGTATAAACCCAAAAATCAAATTCGAGGGTAGCTCCAGCTGGCGCCTGTAACCCTCACAATTGTGAGGAGTAAGGGAAGCCAACAGAAGCATTTGCTTGGGGACATCCACATGCCGCCAAGCTCAGCTTAAGGTAAACTGACTCCAGCTATGTATTCCATGTAGCTGAAGTTGTATACCTTAAGATGACCTTCCAGGTCTAGCATAGACCTGGCCTGAATTTCGCTCCTCACACCGTGAGAGGAGTAGGCAGCTTCAGAACACACATTCCTTGGCCTTTCAGGCAAGTAACACTAAATATTGTAAGTAGTATAATAGCAAAGAAGACCTTTATGTTTGAGATTTGAGGACATTTCCAAGCACCTTATGAAACAGAGCAGTGCCATTATTCCCATGTTAGAAATGGAAAAACTGAGGCATGGGGTAAGGACACAGCTTGCCCCAGAACCTCCAACAGGCCAGTGGCAGAAACAAGAACAAAACCAGGTATCCTGTGTCCCAATCCAGTTCAATGTCCATTTGTTCACACTGCTTCCCTCTCTCTTATTACGGCAGGCCTTCTGACATGGGGGACAAAGGGAACAACTGCCCTATGGTCCAGCAATTTAAAAGGGCCCAGAGTTCTGGGCCCTTTAAGTTGCTGTTGGAACATTGGGTAGTGCTGTGGGTTTGGGGGGGGAGGGCATGCCACAGTCTGGGTGGAACTGAGGGACTGGCTGCCCTGGCCCCACCTCTTCCACCTAAGGCCCTACCCTTTCCTGGAACACAGTGCTCCCTTCCCCAACTTTGCCCAGAGGCGTAGTTTAGCTCTCCGCTCCCCTGTATTACAGTGATGAACTTGAACCACCTGACACATTGATTGTAGTTGGATGTTTGCATTTTGGGGCTTGTCCTCCCCCTAGTTAATCTCTCTGAAGGCATCAGCCACTATAAACTCACAGCACGATACCATCAAGCCTTGGCTATTCAGGTAACATAAACCACAATGGAGAGGGTAGAGGAAAGTAAAAGGATTCAATTCACTCTTGAAGTGGAAGGAATTCAGAGGAAGCTGAGGGAGTTCAGAGAGATTTGCCTTCCTTCAGGCATGCTCTCAGCCATTGTATAAGCTTCAAAACAAACCTCCTCTAACATGACAGCCCTTAGTATGCCGCAGCGCTGGAGAATTAGGCTGTGACTGGGGGGGATCATTTTTAACATTCTTGCCTTGTAGACTGGATAAAAGCTTTGAACTGCTGCAGGATGACAGACGTTCGAAGTGCTTTAACTTGGGAACCCCATCCCTCGTCTGTCAGTGTACAATAATCACCTTTTGGGACATTAAAATGGGAATAGCATTGCAGCGAAAAGAAATGAAGCCATGATATGATGGAGCTTGTCAGCTACTAATCTGTTTTCTAAATATATACATGTTTCTTGTCTCCTTGTATTAAGTCATGCTGCAAAAATATTTAGCTATTAAATAAAATAGTATATGACTATAATCAGGAAAGCATGAGAGATTTATTATTCCCTCCCTCTCTTCCACGGGAGAAGGAACAACACTTCCTACCATATCACTGCAAAGCTCAGTGATAATTTGGAGTAGATGTGGGTTATCCATTGAGTTGATAGGTCTGTTGGAGGCTTCGTGTTAAGCCTTAGTACATGTCATGTTGGTGTTAATGAGTTAAGTTCGGGTCAAAGCTATTTACCCACGATTCTGTCTCTGGCCCGTAAGTCCCCATGGGCTGCCTTGGGAAAGCTTACGAACTCGCTGCTATTTGCTTAATAAGGTCAGAATGGAAAGCAAAGCCCCAGGGGAACCAATGACTTTTATTAGAACCTCTGTAAGAAACAGCTGGATGGTCCATTGCCTAGCGCTGCCGGCTGGGACTCGGGAGGCCTGAGTGCCATTCCTGACTGCCACTCGTGTGCTGTTACTTTTTGTCTCTCCCCGCTTCTCTCTCGCCCGTTTCCTCTTATCTATTTGCACAGGTTTTGCTCATCTCTTGTCATGTGTTCATACAGTGGATTTCCCATCTCCATCTCTAAGCACTA